>NC_133135.1:100897426-101497426 GCF_048418815.1 Hemitrygon akajei
GGGGTCCTTAATGACTGATGCCACCTTTTTGAGACCACCTTTTGAAGATGTCTTCGATGTTGGGGAGGCTGGTTCTTTAGACCAGCTTCCCCATAATGATATCAATAAGAACAACACATGACCTGGGTGATGGGCGTCCTTACTGATGGATCCTGCCTTTTTGAGGCATTGCTCCTTGAAGATGTCCTGGATACTATGGAGGCCAGTGCCCATGGTGGAGCTGACTAAGTTTACAACTCTCTGAGCTTATTGAGAGTAGAGGGTAGATCATCAGCAAGTGCAGCATGGAAGAACTTCACAGCTGATATTAAGGCACAGGTTTAAATTATCGATACATTTCATACCACTAAATTCCAAATTAATGCAACGGTTGTCTTGACTTTGTTCGCAACATCATGCATCTGAATGTCATTAATCAACATTTTTTCCTTGGATCTTTGTGAGTTAAGGATGACTAGGCTTATCTTGCGTTAAGTTGACCAACATCTCACTATTGTCCTTGAGCCAAAATGGGATTCCACTGGCTACTTTTGCTGAATATGTACAAAGGCTTTGTAGTTCATATGCATCCAACAATTTGCTTCATTGATGTCTCAATCAATGGTGGGATGCCATAGACAATTTATAAATCCTGTCTGTGGATCTGGCAATAACTGGAACAGCCTGGCTTTGGATTATGCCAATTTAACATTCGTTCATGCTATCCAGTTTCCTTGATCCTGTTGGGAATGGTGAAGCTTGGCCTGTTGCATGGTGCTGGATCAAGGTATAACTCAGTTGGAACAAGCTGCACATCTGCTGGAGCAAAGTGTATGTCTGCTGGAACAAGGTGTGCCTCTGCTGGAGCAAGGTGTGCCTCTGCTGGAGCAAGTTGTGCCTCTGCTGGAACACAGTGTACATCTGCTGGAACACAGTGTACATCTGCTGGAACATGGTGTGCCTCTGCTGGAACACGGTGTGTCTCTGCTGGAACAATGTGTACATCTGCTGGAGCAAGGTGTGTTTCTGCTGGAACACAGTTTACGTCTGCTGGAACAAGGTGTGCCTCTGCTGAAACAAAGATTGCCTCTGCTGGAACAAAGATTGCCTCTGCTGGAACATTGTATACATCTGCTGGAAAAAGGTGCGCCTCTGCTGGAACAGATCACCTCTGCTGGAACACAGCATACATCTGCTGGAACACGGTGTACATCTGCTGGAACAAGGTGTGCCTCTGCTGGAACAGATCGCCTCTGCTGGAACACAGTATACATCTGCTGGAACATGGTGTACATCTGCTGGAACAAGGTGTGCCTCTGCTGGAACATGGTATACATCTGCTGGAACAAGGTGTGCCTCTGCTGGAACAGATTGCGTCTGCTGGAACACAGTGTACATCTGCTGGAACACGGTGTACATCTGCTGGAACAAGGTGTGCCTCTGCTGGAACAGATCGCCTCTGCTGGAACATGATGTACATCTGCTGGAACAAGGTGTGCCTCTGCTGGAACACAGTATACATCTGCTGGAACATGGTGTACATCTGCTGGAACATGGTGTACATCTGCTGGAACATGGTGTACATCTGCTGGAACACGGTGTACATCTGCTGGAACACGGTTTAACTACTACTCAGCTCTGGCGTCTTTTTCCCCTTGACTCTGAAACCTGCTGCCTCCTTCAGGACACGATTTCCAGAATTCAAACAGACACCAGTTCTTGAGCATTAAGTGGAAAAGGGGCCGTGAGCCACTCTTACCCCGCCCCCCCCCCTCCCCAACAGTCTGATAGAACCACTTTCACACTTCTGGTCATCTGACTAACTCTGCCAACCGTGACGTTGATGGACTGGCTCTGCCAGTTAGTGTTTGGCCCACCTGGTGAGACACATCATACTGATGGGCAATTAGCATTGCCGTTTGTGGAGGGAGCTCTGCCAGGTTTCCGGAGAAATCCGTATATAAGTTGTCAACTGCCTAGTGATGCAGGGAACAAAACACTTAGTCAGGAATATTCACCAAGGACAGAAGGTTTAGCTTGTTAAAGAGCCACTACATGGATGCTTAAGTTCTATTTCTACAACAGAAGGAAGCAGCCCTTTATCAAAATGGAGCAGTTTGCCTCAGTGGGTCCTCCCTGCTCAGTGCTGGTGGAGAAGAGGCAAAGGTAAATCTGAGGTAGTGTAGGTGTTTGTTACTAAATATCACAGGCCCTTGTTCTATCTGCTCAGCGCAGCAGTACCAACCTAGGATCATAAACACAAGAGATTCTGCAGATGCTGTAAATCCAGAGCAACACACATAAAATGCTGGAGGAACTAAACACATTGATGAAGGAAGAGCAGTAGATGTAGTGTACATGGATTTCAGCAAGGCATTTGATAAAGTGCCCCATGCAAGGCTTGTTGAGAAGGTAAGGAGGCATGGGATCCAAGGGGATATTGCTTTGTGGATCCAGAACTGGCTTGTCCACAGAAAGCAAAGAGCGGTTGTAGACGGGTCATATTCTGCATGGAGGTTGGTGACCAGTGGTGTGCCTCAGGGATCTGTTCTGGAACCCTTACTCTTCGTGATTTTTTATAAATGACCTGGATGAGGAAGTGGAGGGATGGGTTGGTAAGTTTGCTGATGACACAAAGGCTGGGGGTGTTGTGGATAGTGTGGAAGGCTGTCAGAGGTTACAGCCGGACACTGATAGGATGTAAAACTGAGCTGAGAAGTGGCAGATCGAATTCAACCCAGATAAGTGTGAGGTGGTTCATTTTGGTAGGTCAAATATAATGGCAGAATATAGTATTAATGGTAAGACTCTTGGCAGTGTGGAGGATCAGAGGGATGTTGGGGTCCGAGTCCATAGGACTCTCAAAGCAGCTGCGCAGGTTAACTCTGTGGTTAAGAAGGCGTATGGTGTATTGGCCTTCATCAATTGTGGGATTGAATTTAGGAGCCGGGAGGTAATGTTGCAGCTATATAGGACCCTGGTCAGACCCCACTTGGAGTATTGTGCTCAGTTCTGGTCGCCTCACTACAGGAAGGATGTGGAAATCATAGAAAGGGTGCAGAGGAGATTTACAAGAATGCTGCCTGGTTTGGGGAGCATGCCTTATGAGAATAGTTTGAGTGAACTCGGCCTTTTCTCCTTGGAGCAATGGAGGATGAGAGGTGACCTGTTAGAGGTGTATAAGATGATGAGAGGCATTGATCATGTGATTAGTCAGAGGCTTTTTCCCAGGGCTGAAAATGGTTGTCACAAGAGGACACAGGTTTAAGGTGCTGGAGAGTAGGTACAGAGGAGATGTCAGGGATAAGTTTTTTATGCAGAGAGTGGTGAGTGCGTGGAATGGGCTGCTGGCAACAGTGGTGGAGGCGGATATGATAGGGTCTTTTAAAAGACTTTTGGATAGGTACATGGAGCTTAGTAAAATAGAGGGCTATAGGTAAGCCTTGTAATTTCTAAGGTAGGGACATGTTCGGCACGACTTTGTGGGCCGAAGGTGTATTGTGCTGTAGGTTTTCTATGTTCTATGTAACTCAGTAGGTCAGGCAGCATCTATGGAAATGAATGGATAGTCGCTGTTTTGAGTTGAGACCCTTCGCTAGGACTGGGACAGAAGAGGGAAGTTGCCAGAATAAAAAAGTGGGTGGGAGGGGAAGGAGACTTACTGGAGAGTGGTTGGTGAAGCCAGGTGGGTGAGAAAGGTCAAGGGATGGAGAAGAAGGAATCTGATAGGAGAGGAGAGTAGACCATAGGAAAAAGGGAAGGAGGAGAGGACCTAAAGGGAAGAGGTAGGTAGGTGAGAAGAGATAAAAGGTCAGAGTGGGGAATGGGGGGGGTGGGGGTGGAATTTGTATACCAGAAAGATAAATCTATATTCACGCCATTAGGTTGGAGGCTACCCAGATGGAATATGAGGTGCGGCAGTAGAGGAGAAGGAATTCCCACCAGCTGCCTCACTGTATCTCTGATACAGCTTTCTTATTAGTCTTTCTTCCTTCTCAACCATTATTAATTCTCTAGAAACCGTGCCTTGCAAATCTGGGCTGTGGGAGCCATGTATCTGTTTAGTCTAAGTCTGTATTGTATTTTGTTTATTATGGGTAATTTGTCAGCTGGGTTTGGTGTGGTGGACGCAAAGAGTATAGTTACGTATCCATGCTTTGTCTTAGCTCAGCTTAGTCCAGAACCAGAGAGGCAGCCCGAATAATACTTCTTTGTTGACCACTTAAGAACACTTAATTATGCTTAAGAATGTTTAAGACGGCTTATTTTGTTATATCGCTTGTTTTAGCTTCATTTAGTTTTATCGTTACAAGATAGAGTTTATAAAGTCATAGAAAAGTGCAGCAGGCCCTTCAGCCCATCAAGTCCATGCCAAACTATTTAAACTACTCGCATCGACCTGCACCGGAACCGTAGCCATCCACCATCCCTGTGCCTATCCAAACTTCCCATCCGTGTACCTATCCAAACTTCCCATCCGTGTGCCTATCCAAACTTCCCATCCGTGTACCTATCCAAACTTCCCATCCCTGTGCCTATCCAAACTTCCCATCCGTGTACCTATCCAAACTTCCCATCCGTGTACCTGTCCAAACTTCCCATCCCTGTACCTATCCAAACTTCCCATCCCTGTACCTATCCAAACTTCCCATCCGTGTGCCTATCCAAACTTCCCATCCCTGTGCCTATCCAAACTTCCCATCCCTGTACCTACCCAAACTTCCCATCCGTGTACCTGTCCAAACTTCCCATCCGTGTACCTATCCAAACTTCCCATCCGTGTGCCTATCCAAACTTCCCATCCCTGTGCCTATCCAAACTTCCCATCCGTGTACCTGTCCAAACTTCCCATCCCTGTACCTATCCAAACTTCCCATCCGTGTGCCTATCCAAACTTCCCATCCCTGTACCTATCCAAACTTCCCATCCCTGTACCTATCCAAACTTCCCATCCCTGTACCTATCCAAACTTCCCATCCCTGTGCCTATCCAAACTTCCCATCCCTGTACCTATCCAAACTTCCCATCCCTGTACCTATCCAAACTTCCCATCCCTGTACCTACCCAAACTTCCCATCCGTGTGCCTATCCAAACTTCCCATCCATGTGCCTATCCAAACTTCCCATCCCTGTACCTATCCAAACTTCTCTTAAACCTTGAACTCGAACCTACATCTATCTCTTGCACTGCCAGTTCATTCCACACTCCTATGACACTGTGAGTGAAGAAGGTCTCCCTCATGTTCCCCTTAAACTTTTCACATTTCACCCTTAACCCACACCCAACCTCAGTGGAAAGAGCCTGCTTGGAACAATCCTTTCTATACCCCTCATAATTTTGTTTACCTCTATCAAATCTCCTCTCAGTCTTCTACACTCCAAGGAATAAAGTTCTAACCTATTCAATCTTTCCATATAACTCAGATTAGATTTTTCATCTTTGCTGGTTTCTTAATAGAGGATTCTATGCACTTCCTTCAAATTGGAACTTCGTTATTGTGGATAGGTGTCACAAGGCATCAATGCTCCCCCACACCCCCTAGTCTCTGAGTGGTTTTGGTTTGTTTTCAAGTGGCCACGATGTAGGGCCCTCATGAGGAATAAAACGGCCAATAGGATGAGAGCTGCATGTTTCTAACTGGTCACATGCTGTTCTGGCATTCTTGCTGCATCATTAAACAGATAAATAGATAAATGTAGAAGAGGTGATTCAGCTTTCTGAGTCTACGCCATCTCCCAGTGGAACCAGGAAGCTAGTTCGATTCCTCTCTCCTTATTGCATTCACCAGTGCTCAGTGTGAGGTGTTGCTGACAACTTGGACTGACCGGGGTCTTTCTGCCAGTTACAGAGTCCCAACAAGGACAGCATACCCACCATCCTCTGAGGGAAGGCTGTGTCTCACACTGAGATGAAGTTGATGAAGAATATCCTGCCATACGAGGCATTGTTTTCTTGGTGGGACAGGCAGGGAGGAGGGCCGAGGCTGTGGCACCATCAGCTTGAACAGCGGGCGAACTGGAAAAAGTCCAATGTTGCTGGAAGGTGGTATTTTATACGATCTATTACCAGCCACTCAGAACTCTTCACGATTGTTGTAGCAATCGTTTGGGCCAGTTACTGTCACTCTCTTGGATACTGGAAGCCTTGAAGCCTTCGGAGACTGTGGACTGTTTCAGAGACATATTAAAGATGTCTGTTAAGACCTCTGTTAGTTGGGTTGCACAGTTTCTCAGCACCTGACCAGTATATTGTCCAGCTTCACAACCAGTCTCATGTATTGCTCCATCCAGGGTACCGGTGCTGATGTAATAAGCCGAGGTTTGGGAGGAGAGTTCTCATGCAGGTCCCCACCCTGGCCACACTATGGTCCTGTGGGGGCCCTGGTCCTTCACGCTCCTGGTTCTGCCCCATCACAGCTTCAACATGTCCAACAGACTCCAGTGCAGGGCCCTTCTTCAAGGACATCAGCAAAGTCTGGCAGTTGTCAATGACCCATCAGCTTCATGAATGTTTCACCAATGTCAGCTGTTCATTTCCAGAATCTTTACAAGCCACATCTAAACTGTCCCATAGAAACGGTCGTGTTGTTTTTCTCTGAATTAGTTTTTCTATTCTAAGAGTGGCTTGCATTTGTCAGATTGATCAGCCATTCCCAGTCAATGATTTGGCATTCACAGATGCTTGTGGCAACAAATTCCAGAAATTTACCACTCTCTAGCTAAAGAAATTCCTCCTCATCTCCATTCTAAATGGACACACCTCTTTTCTGAGGCTGTGTCCTCTGGTCTTAGACTGTCCCACCATAGGAAAGATCCTCTCCACATCCACTCTACTGAGGGCTTTCACCTTTCAATAGGTTTCAATGAGGTCCCCCCTCATTCTTCTAAATTCCAGTGAACACAGGCTCAGTGTCATCAAGTGCTCCTCAGTTGGCAAGGTTTTTAATCCTGGAACCATTTTTATGAACCTCCTTTGAACCCTCTCAAACATCAGCCCTTCCTTTAAGGCCCAAAACTGCTCTGAATACTGCAAGTGAGGCCTCATCAATGCTTTAAAAAGCCTCAATATTGTATCTTTGCTTTTATATCCGAGTCCTCTTGAAATGGATGCTAACACTGCATTTGCCTTTCCTACCACCGACTCAACCTGCAAATTAAGCTTTAGGGAATCATGCACAAGGACTCCCAAATCCCTTTGCACCTCAGTTTTTTTTAAATTTTCTCTCCATTTAAAAAATAATCCACCCTTTTATTTCCTCTACCAAAGTGCATGAACATACACTTCCCAACACTGAATTCCAACTGCCTCTTCTTTGTCATTCTCTAATCTGTCGCAGTCCTTCTGTAGCCTCTCTACTGACCAGTACTACCAATACCAGTGCCCCTCTGTGTTAACTGGTTTATCTCAGTACTGCCCAGGTCTTCGTTATAGCAACATATTAGTGTTAAAAAACACTCATGCTGACATATTGTCAAAGTCATTGTGACTAATTAAGCCTCATCTCAACGCTGTAACTATAACCAATACATATCTCGGCCAAAACGAGCCCACATACTGGCAATGTGACATAAATCAGATCATTTCAATCAATTTTAACTCAGGCTGCAAGGTCTCCACAAAGATCATCATCCTTTCCATTAATAATGTGAGCACAAGGTGCCCCGAGGTGAGAGAGCGGTTTAATGCAAATCTGTCACCCGAGCTGGTCCAGTGACGTGCCTGGACTTCTCAATGTCTGCCACACTGGCGGAGGCTGGCTCTAATTGTAAGAATCATTTTGGTGTGAAATTCCTAAACATCACTGAGCGGGCATCAAAATTAATGCGTACAGCTGGTACCTCTCAAAAAAAAAGCTTTTGACAGCCCTGTGTTCAACAAATACAGTCTGCTCTCAATGAAGAGCTGCCAGAAGACGCATATCTCCATCAGCAAAGCAGTGTTGGCCACTTCCTACACTGGCAGGATGTTGGTAGACTCTGAGTAGAAAGTTAAATGCAGTTTCCCAAGGATTTCACATTGTGTGTGGCTGGATTGGGCAAGGTCATGGGACTGGGCGATGCGGGAGGAAGAAGTGTGCCAGAGAGTTTCTGCTACAAATTCACTGTCTACAAGGTCTGGAAAAATGAAAAATTCTTCGAAATTCTGGGCAATGGAGCTTAGCAAGTGATCAGACTGAAACAGGAAATGTTATAAAATGGATTGAGTGAGGAGATACTGTAGGGTTGTTTCCCCGTGGAAGGAGGTGATGAGAGTTATCACTCACAAGCGGCTGTCGACTGGTGGCACCTCAGGAGGCTGTAGAGGCCATTACGTGATTCACATATTCTGGTGCAGTGTGGGCAAGAGTAACAGGAAATCCAATTGTGTAAAGTGGACAGCAGGCTTTTAAAGCTGAACCAGTTCAAGGTCAGCATCGGCTCTATCTTGGAGCTTCAGTACGCGGATGCTCTGAAGAAGACCTCCAAAGTGCATAGAGCTTAGAAAAATAGAGGACTGTGCAGTATGGAAACTCTAGGCAGTTTCTAACGTAGGTGACATGGTCAGCACAACATTGTGGACCGAAGGGCCTGTAATGTGCTGTAGATTTCTATGTTCTATGTTCTAAGCCCACAACCACGAAGCCGGTCACAGCCATTGGCCGCAGGCCACAGACTCAATTCGGTGCAGAGAAAAGTAAACCTTGTTGAACACCCGCCCTCCCTCACCTCCACGTTCGATACCCTGACCTTTTCAATTTGTGAAACCCTGGGTCATTCATTGCTGTTGGATCTATACTCCGATACATTCTCAGGTCCAGACCCCACCACCCTGAACTCATCTGTACCCGACTTTTCTAATTTGGCCCACTGTTTAAATCGGCCAAAGAACGGGTTGTTCCTCATTCTCAGGCCCAGGCCTTGCTGCCTCAACTCTGCCTCGCCTCAGTTCTATCAAACTTTGTATCTCCTTCAAGTCTGCTACAGCAATGGCCCAACACCGGCTTGCTCCCTGCTCCAAGGCCCAGGCCTAGGCCCCATTGCCTCGATCCTGCCAATACATGCCATGCCACAGCCGTCCTACATCTTCAAGCCTTTAGTTCACGCTGCAAAAATGCCACATCATACAGGCTGTTCAAAAGCTCAGCTCTAAAAGGGAAATTACAGGCTATTAATTGCAGTGATCATTTTCAAGGGACAGAGTGAGTAGTAAAGTAGTTCATCACTGCTAGCAAGTTGTCACTGTGCTTCACCAGCTCTGGAAGGTGCATTCAGTGTCTTGCCAGGGCTCGCCTTGGAGGCTCGTACATTGAGACTTTAAGAAACTCTTAGACAGGCACATGGATGATAGAAAAATGGGAGGCAGTGTTGGGGGGGCGGGTTTGGTGGGTGGAGAAGGTTTAGATCGATCTGGCACAACATCGTGGGCTGAAGGGCCTGTTGTGTGCTGTTCTGTTCTTTGTTCGAAAGTCCAGGTGTATTTCATAGGTTCAAAGGATTCAAAGTACATTTCTTATTAAAGAATGTATATAAATTGCACAACTTTGAGATTTAGACTATAAGGTTATAAGACATAGGAGCAGAATTAAGCCATTCAGCCCATTGAGTCTGCACTGCCATTCCATCATGGCTGATCCCAGAACCCTCTCAACTCCATACACCTGCCTTCTCGCCATATCCTTTGATGCTCTGACCGATCAGGATATGATTAACTTCCACCTTAACTATACCCACAGACTTGACCTCCACCGCAGTCTGTGGCAGAGCATTCCACAGATTCACTACTCTCTGGCTAAAAAGATTCCTCCTTACCTCTGTTCTAAAGGGTCAGCCCTCAATTCTGAGGCTGTGCCCTCCAGTTCTGGTTACCCCCACCATAAGAAACATCCTCTCCACACCCACCCTATCTAGTCCTTTCAACATTCAGTAGGTTTCAATGAGATCCCCCCCCCCCACCCCAATTCATCCTCATGAACCTCCTCTGGACTCTCTCCAATGATAATCAGAATCAGAATGAGGTTTATTTTCACCGGCTTGTGTTGCGAAATGTATTAACTTAGCAGCAGCAGTTCAATGTTATACATAATATAGAAGAGAAAAAGTAAAATCAAATAAATAAGTACATCAATTACAGTATATGTATATTGAATAGATTAAAAATCATGCAAAAACAGAAATTACATATATTAAAAAAGTGAGGTGGAGTTCTGGGTTCAATGTCCATTTAGGGATTGGATGGCAGAGAGGAAGAAGCTGTTCCTGAATCACTGAGTGTGTGTCTTCAGGCTTTTGTGCCTCCTTCCTGATGGTATCAGTGAGAAAAGGTTGATCCCTTGGTGCTGGAGGTCCTTACTAATGGAAGCTGCCTTACTGAGACACCACTCCTTGAAGATGTCCTGGGTAATTTGTAGACTAGTACCCAAGATAGAGCCGGCTAAATTTACAACCCTCTGCAGCTTCTTTCAGTCCTGTACAGTAATCCAGAACCCCCCAATACCAAACAATGGTGCAGCCTATCAGAATGCTCCCCACAGTACATCTATGGAAGTTTTTGAGTGTTTTTGTTGACGTACCAAATCTCTTCAGGCTCCTAATGAAGTATAGTTGTTATTTTAGTTTCTTTATAGCTGCATTAATATGTTGGGACCAGGTTAGGTCCCTAGAGATCTTGACACCCAGGAATTTGAAACTGCTCACTCTCTCCACTGTTGATTCCTCTATGAGGACAACACATCCTTTCTGAGATATGTAGCCCTAAACTGTTGACAATACTCCAAGTGCAGCCTGACTAGAGTCTTATAAAGGCTCAACATAATCTCCTTGCTTTTATAATCTAATCTCCTTGAAATAAATGCCAACATTGCATTTGCCTTCTTTACCACAGACTCAACCTATAAATTAAACTTCAGGGAGTCTTGCATGAGGTCTCCTAAGTCCCTCTGCACCTCTGATGTTTGACATTTCTCCCGTTTAGACAATAGTTGACACTCTTGTTTCTTTTACCAAAATGCATTATCATACATTTCCCAACACTGTATTCCATCTACCACATTTTTTCTCCTGAAACACTCTGGTTCCATCAGTTGCACAAGTCTAGGGAAGACAATCTCCAACCCCGCCAAACATGTGAGATTGAGGCGCAAACTCACCCCGCTGTGTGATTCGTTACCCTGTTACAAATAAGTGCCATGAAATAATAGACAGTACACTATATACAATTATAAGATTTAGCTTTATAATTAATTTAACTAAAGGTTTAGAAAAGAAAGAACAGAAAAAGAAAAGGGTCCTTTTTAATGAAACGGTCTAATGGGCACAAGTTGGAGCTCACAGTTTCCCCTTCTCCAATTCTCCTTCAATCTCATCCTGGTCTTCGTTAAATCATAGACCCGCTCCGTGTCGAATCCTACAACCTCTTCTCTCAAGCATCTTCTCTCTTCATCTTCTTCACAAAAGACCACAAGCCCAACCTTAGTGATCCTCACCAAAGAAACCTCTTAATCCAGCCATCCGAATTGATGGCACACAATTCTCCTATCTCTTGTCTTCAACAGTAACCCAAACAAGCAGCTTGCAGAGAGCAACACAAAACTGAAATACAGAACAGCATAATAGTAAAAAAAATTTAACCGGGGAATTACACTTCCAATTTGTTTAAGTCCTGCTGCAATTGCATTGCTTCTTCAGCACTACCTAACCCTCCACCTATCTTCCTATCATCCACAAACTTTCCCAAAAAACCATTAATTCCATTATCCAAATCATTGACAAACAATGTGAAAAGTAGTGGTCCCAACACTGACCCCTGAGAAACACCACTAGTCACTGGCAGCCAACCAATAAAAGGACCCTCTTATTCCCTCTCGCTGCCTCCTGCCTGTCAGACATTCCTCTATCCATGCCAGTGTCTTTCCTGTAATGCTATAGGATTTTACTTGTTAAGCAGCCTCATGTGTGACACCTTATCAAATGCCTTCTGAAAATTCAAGTAAATGACATCCACTGCCTCTCCTTTGTCCACCCTGCTTGTTACTTCCTCAAAGAACTGTAACAGGTCTGTAGGGCAAGATTTCCTTTTACAGAAACCATGCTGACTTTGATTTATTTTATCATTAATCTCCAAGTACCTCGAAACCCCATCCTTAATAATAGACTTTAACACTTTCCCAACCACTGAGGTTAGGCTAACTGGCCTATAGTTTCCTTCTTTTTGCCTTCCTCCCTTCTTAAAGAGTGGAGTGACATTTTCAATCTTCCAGTCCTCAAGGACCATTCTCTCACCTCCCTCTCAACTCTCACCTCCCTTTTATTCTTTATATAACTGAATAAACATTTGGTATCCTGCTTTATATAACTGGCTAGTCTGCCCTCATAATTTATCTTTTTCCTTCTTAGAGCTTTTTTAATTGCCTTTTGTTGGATTTTAACATTTTCCCAATCGTCCAACTTCCCACTCACTTTTGCTGCCTTATATGCCTTTTGTTTGGCTTTTATGCAGTCCTTAACATCCTTTATCAGCCATGGTTGCCTACCTCTGCCAAATGAGAATTCTTCATCTGTGGGACATATCAATCCTGTGCCTTGTGAACTATTCCCCGAAACTTCAGACATTTCTGTTCTGCTGTCATCCCCACCAGTATCCACCTAGGCAAACTCCTCTCTCATGCCTCTGTAATTCCCTTTATTTTATTGTGATACTGATATATGTGACTTATGCTTGTCCTTCTCAAATTGCAGAGTGAATTCAGTTATATTATGATCACTGTCTCCTTTATGTTAAGCTCCCTAATAAGATCTGGGTTATTACACAACTCTCAATCTAAGATTTTCCCGAGTAGGCTCAAGCACAAGCTGCTCTAAAAAGCCTTCTTGTAGGCATTCAACAAATTCCCTCTCTTGCGATCTGACACCAACCTGATTTTCCCAATCTGCTTGCATTTTGATGGCCCCTATTACAATTGTGACATTACCCTTATTACATGCCTTTGCAATCTTAACCCCACATCTTGGCTACTATTTGGAGGCCTGTATATGATTCCCATATTAGATTTTACTCCCTTGCGGTTTCTTAACTCCACCCACAAAGATTCAAAGTCTCTAACTCTATGTCACCTCTCTCTAAAGACATAATTCCATCTCTTACCAACAGAACCACACCACCACCTATGCCTTCTTGCCTGTCCTTTTGATATTAAGTATATCCTCTGATGTTAAGCTCCCAATGTAATTCTTCTTTAAGCCAAGACTCAGTGATGCCAACGTCATACCAGCCAGTCTGTTATTGTGCCGTGAGTTCATCCACCTTATTCCAAACGCTAAGCGCATTTAAATGAAGCATCTTCAGTCCTGCATTCTTTCAAGTTTTTGAAGTTTTTTCAAGTGCTTTCAAATTTTGCCTCTGTGGTACAATTTAACTCTTTGCTCTGTCTGCATTTGTACCCAATCATTGGCTTGTCCTTCCTTACATCCATGTTACACCCATCATCTACTTGTTAACCTGCTGGCTCATCCTCAGCTCTGTCATACGGGTTCCCAGCTCCCTGCCGTATTAGGTTAAACCACTCCCAACAGTTCTAGTAAATCTGCCCACAAGAATATTTGTCCCCTTGGATTCAAGTGCCAGAAGAGGCCCCAGTTATCCAAAAATCTGAATCCTGCCCCCTGCTCCAATTCTTCAGGCACGCATTTATTTGCCACTTTATTCTATTTCTATCCTCACAGTCATGTGGCAGCAATCTCAACGATTGGTATCTTTGTTTATTTACAGGTCGCCACAAAGCAAGAAACCTGAAATGACCCAATTAAAGATATAAAATAAAGAAAGACCAACACCTGATGCTCAAGAGAAAGAAAAAAAAACACAAATCATGCAAATAATTGAGACAAACAACAACATTCTGAGTTGGGACTACCTCAGAATAAGTCTGGGGCCAAGAGGAAGAGAGTGCTTAGGAAAGTGTGAGCTCTCTAAAGGCCAGGTTGGTGAATTAACAGGAAGGAACAATGAAATAGCAGATGCATTTAATCAGTTGTCCCTCAGGAGGATGGGGCAGATAACTTCACCCAGGAGGATACTGCAGATATTTTCACCCAGCAGGACGAGGCAGATAAATTCACCCAGGAGGATACTGCAGATATCTGCAGGATAACAGTTAGGCTACTTTCCAATAACCTGGAGCAGCTTGCCAAATCACAAACAGAAGAAGTAAAGGATTTGAGAAATTAACAGGGTTAATGGTGAATAAGTCAGTGGGACTTTAACTTGCAGTCAAGGGTTGTAAAGAAATGACTGGGAATCGACACTTTGATTGGACAAACCAATCGAGTAAGGGCATGGTTGAAGAAGAATTTGAAGACTGCACCAGGGACTGCTTTTTATAGCTGTGCAAGGTGGAGTCTGCCCAGGGAGGGTTTAACTTAGAGTTGGGCTTATGTAATAAAGAAGGACTAATTAGGTATCTTGCATTTAATTCCAAATTAACTCGAGAATGAACACCTTAGGCCCATGACCAGTGCCTTTAATTTAAATAAGATCCATTACAATTGCCTGAGGGAGCAGTGGTCTAAGATACCCTGGGTGAACAAGCTAAGTCACAGGTCAGTAGATGAACAGTGGCAGATATTTAAACAGCTGGTGTATTATCTAAGAAAGGATGTGTAGATATTGGAGAGGGTTCAAAGGAGGCTTACAAAAATGATCCTGGGATTGAAAGGCTTATCATATAAGGTGCGTTTGATGACTCTGGGCCTGTACTGACTGGAATTCAGAAGAATGAGGGGTGACCTCATTGACACCTATCAAATGTTGAAAAGTCTTGATAGATTGGATGTGGAGAGGATGTTTTCTATCGTGGGAGAGTCTAAAACCAGAGGACACACCCTCAGGATAGAAGGGGCATCCTTTTAGAACAGCGATGAGGAGGAATTTCTTTATCTAGTGAATGGAATCTGTGGAATTCATTCTCACAGGCTGCTATGAAGGCCAAGTCACTGGGTACATTTAAGGTTGAGGTTGGTAGATTTTTGATTAGTCAGGGCATGAAGGGATATGGGGAGAAGGCAGGAGATAGTGGCTGAGAGGGAAAATGGATCAGCCATGATGAAATGGTGGAGCAGACTCGATGGGCCAAATAGTCTAATTCTGCCCCAATATCTTATCATATTTTATTGTTATCCCAATCACAAAGAGAAACTGCATGGATACATAAAGGAGGGTATTGTTAAATTAAACTATGGCACACTAAGTGAGAAGAGCCAGTGGGTATTATTAGAATCCAGAGGCAAAAGACCCATGATAAAGGATAGAGTGAAGAGTGAGAGAAAACAAACAGTACAATTACTATGGATACATAAATAGTAAGAGGGCAGCTACGGTAGATGTAGAGCCTGTGGGGAGTGAGGCTGGGGAATTAAAAGCAGCAAAGAATTGTTAGATATGTTGAATGAGGTTTTTGTTTTGCATTGGTCTTTAGCTTGGAACACACTGCATACATTATCTAAGAGATCAGAACAACCAAAGCTCAGATGACTAGACCAGCATCTGTCCTAAGATATCAGAAAATTACAAGAATTGGGTTGAATGGCTCTCCAATTTTGTCAATTTACTTGTAAACATCTTGTCACCAGGCAAGCAGTTGACCAGAAAAAAAACTACAGTATGAGATCAGTGAATTTGAGTGAATCAAAGACAATGGAAGCAGACAAACTAATTGCTTTTGTTCTTGCCATGAATTTGAAATAATGGGGACTGCCATTTTGTGAAGCTGCTCTGCATCCTCCACATTGTGAACTTATTTTGCTTGACTCAATCAGTGTTTTAAATTAGGCACAATGATACTCCACGTAATCTGCTGGAGTAGAGATAATTTCCAAATATGAAGTTATTTATGAGGTGTCCTTTGATGATATAACATGCAGGTTTGAGAATGGTGGGGTCTGTGTTTGCCTTGCGTGATTTGAGTTGGTTACTGGTTTGGTAACTGATTTAGAACGAAAAACCATAAAATACTAGTTGTCACGTTTATTCTAAATGACCAAAAGCCAATAAAACTGAAATGTAACATTTGAACTGGTAAGGAATGGACATAAAAGCAGAAGTCTTGAATGCAAAATAGTGAAAACTCTCTCTGGAGACCAACCATTGCAGATGTGAAGAACCTCATGGACACGTGGAGATCGGTTTGGGACCACGAGGAACGCATGGCTAGCGTAGACTCTGTTTCCATGTATTACCATTTGTATTCTTAGACTGTTCATGGACAGTCACAAAACTTAGTAGGTGTGCACACAAGTTCTGTAAATTCCCATGCTCTTCCATTAAGACAATAAAGGCACTTACTGGTAATTACAGGTACTGTTTTTGCTTCTTTGATCATCATTACTAAGGGGAGGTCCTTGTAACAAAGGAGACATCATCAGTATGCTGTTGAATGTGGTGTGATTATGCTTGGAGGACACACTGTAATCAACAGTGCACTAATGATGTCTCCTCACATGGTGATGAAAAATTTGCCAGTAAAAATGCCAAGATCGGTAACTCGACCCAACCATTAACCTCCTGAGCTACTCGTTTTCCAAATTATTTATAAGAGTCTTTGGTGACCTACTAAATCAATAACTAGTCATTTAGGGAAACAGACTAATTAAACCTAGTCAATATGGTTTCATGAAAGGTAAATGAAGTTTGAATAATGTTTGATAAATTTGCTCGAATTTTTTGAGGATGTAACATTGAGGATTGATAGAGAGGTCAAGAAAATATAGTGTATTTAGATTTGCAAGATTCCACGAGGACCACAACCTTGTCTGATGTTTTAGAGCTTTGTGTGCCTCAATGACCTAAGTTGAGCTAAGTTGGCAGGGGACAGGGCTTTATGCTTTGTCTCTCGGTAAAGTCACACATTACAAAGAGTCAAAGGGTAGAGGCCAGACTAAGATTGGTTCACCGTCCCTCCAGGTTTGGGGGTACAACTCAGGACTAACAACCCTGAAAGGTCAAAAAAAAATTGTTATAGAAACTGCAATCAAGAAAGATTTCATTTCATCTGCCCAGTGGCATAATAGGCATTTGCAGATTTCCAAAAGGCATTTGACAAGATGCTACACAGGAAGCTGTGAATTTTGATTTCTCTGTGACTGGAGGAAATGTGTTAGGATGGATTGAAAATCTGCTGTCTCATAGGAACAAGAGTAATTGGGTCATGTTCACACTGGACAGAGGTAGTTATTGGAGTGCCCAAAGGATAGGTTCTGGCACACAATCGTTCACTATTTACCTTAATGATCTGGAGTGTGCAAGGTTCCCAAATTTCCAAATATACAAAATTAGTTGTGATAAGGGCATTGTGACTCTGCTTACTTACTTACTTACTGCCTGTTATGCCACTGGCATTTAGGGCATCAGTAAAGATTCTTCATCTCAGGGCTTCCTTCATCATGTCAGTAGCTTCCTCTCGGTTTTCACTACTGTCAATGAAGCAAGTCCCAGGTGGGAACTCAGGAATATTCGCACACTCAGATGTAGAAGGATTCTTCATGACTGTTTGGGTAACAGAATAGTTTTACCAGTCAGGGCAGTTGACCCTGAGCTAAACCCCCTGAATCTGGAGGTCCGTGGACCACTGTTTGTCTGGGCTCTAACCCTTGATCTGTTTGGAAGGGGTGACCCTACCAAGAATCAAAGTACAGAGCACTGACTCCAGCCAACATAGCTCTCTGGGTCATTAAGGCATGCCAGCCTCCAAGCCACGACAAGGATGTGATTCTGCAGTGGGATATAGATAGAATAAGTGATTGGGATATTGGGGTTTTGTGTGGTACAGTGTGAGGTAGGAGAAATCTCAAAGCGGGTAATATCTCAATGGATAGAGATGGCAAGAGGACAAAATACAGAGCGATTTTGGTGTTCTGTTGCAGGAATCACAAAATGCTAGGACCAACCAGTAGTTCAAATGGTAAATGGTGTGTCAGCAGAGTGGACTTCAGGAAGGTGAAGTTGGCTGATCGTGTACTAATCCTCATCGAGGGCTAGGCAGTGGGAAGAGTGAGCAGTTTCAAGTTCTTGTGTGTCAAATGCTCGGGTGCCAGCTTCTCCAAGGGACTGTGCTGGGTCCAACATGTTGACGTAGTCATGAAGAAGACACACCAGTGTCTTCACTTCATTTGGAGTTTGAAGAGATTTGGTATGTCACTAAAGACTCTAGCAAATTTCTCCATATGTATTACAAAGGGCATTTTAAGGTTTGCAACACTGTCCAATATGGTGGGGCCATGCGCAGGATCTGTAGTTGGCATGGTATCCAGGACATACCTCTTCAAGGAGCAATGCCTCAAAAAGGCAGTCTTCTTTAATACGGATCCCTAGAATCCAGTTCATGCCTTGTCATTGTTACCATCAGGAAGGAGGTACAAAAGCCAGAAGGCACACACTGAACGATTCAAGAACAGCCTCTTCCCATCTGCCGTCTGATTTCTGAATGGACGCTATCTCATGAACATTACCTCACTGTTTTTTAAATTCTATTTTTGCACTACTTATTTAACTATTTATTTATAGACTTACTGTAATTCACAGTTTTTTCTCTATTATTCTGTATTGCATTGTACTGCTGCTGCAAAATCAACAGATTCACGACATATGCCGGTGTTAATGAATCTGATTCTGATTCTCATTCTAATTCAGAAGAGGCTTCAGAGGGCTGTAGACTGAGTCAGCTCCATCACGGGCACCAGCCTCTCCGCCACTGAGGACATCTTCAAGAGGAGGTGCCTCTGGAATGTGGCATCCATCAGCACTTGGAAAATGCCCTCTTCTCATTACTACAATCAGGGAGGAGACAGAGAGGTCTGAAGATCCAAACTCGATGCTTTGGGAACATTTTCCTCCCCTCTGTGATCAGATTTCTGAATGGTCTATACAACCTGCTATGCCTCTTTTGCACTACTTACAGAATGCATTTACTTTTTGTAACTTGTAGTAATGTTATGCTCCCAATGTGTTGTTGCTACACGACACACAACAAATTTCATGATATATATCAGTGACAATGAACCTCATTCTAATTCTGATCACAATGTTTTGAATTAAAAATAGATAGGTTTTCTTGCAGTTTGCTGCTGTTTAAGGTAGGAAAAATTACTTTACAAGCAATTGTAGATCTTTGAAATTCCTTATCCTAGAGATGTGTTCAGTGGTTGAGTGTGTTCAGAGTTGAGACTAGTGGAATTTTTGGGTAGGGGAATCGGGAACAGAGATTTAGATGGGAGGTCGGACAAAATGCAGAGTCTCACAGAAGAGCAAACCTTTCCCAAAGTGTAGAAAGGACTCTTCCTTCTTTCCTGATGTTCAGTTAATGGAGCCAATTAATTTACTGGTGATTGTTGATTGGGTAAGAGGCACTTGTTGCAGTTGGGGAGATGACAGCAGATCATGAATGTGTGTGAGTGAAGATGGGAGGGGTCCAATCCAAGAAAGGCTTGAGAGACTTGGAGGTAGCACATTGATTCTCTGGGCCCTCATGTCATACCATAAACACCTTACCTTAACCCGAAAAGCTATTTCTGATTCCTTTTGCCCACTGAACTTCCTTAGGCCTAGGAAATGCATACAAATTACACCGTAAGACCATAAGAAATTAATACAGAATTAGGTCATTTGACTCTGCCATTTCATCATTGCTGATCCATTTCCATCTCAGCCCTAATAACCTACTTTCCCCCTGAAACCTTTCATGCTCTGACTAATCAAGAATCTATCAACCTCTGCCTTAGATATACCCAGTGACTTGGCCTCCACAGATTCACTACTCTCTGACTAAAGAAGTTACTCTTCATCATTGCTCTAAATGGATAACCCTGTATTCTGTGTGCCCTCTGGTCTTAGACTCCCCACCATAGGAAACAGCCTCTCCACATCCACCTACAACATGTTAAAGACTTTCAACGTTCAACGGGTTTCAATGAGATCACCCATCAATCTTCTGAATTCCAGTGAATACAGGCCCAGAGCCATTAAATACTCCTCATATGGTAAACTTTTCAATTCCAGAACCATTTTCATGAACTTTTTTTGAAATCTTTCCAATGTCAGAGCATCTTTTCTTAGTAGATAAGGGGCCCAAAACTGCCCGGAGTACTCCAAATGAAGCCTCCTCCGTACCTTACAAAGCCTCAACTTTATATCCTTGCTTTTATAATCTAGCCTTCTTGAAATTAATGCTTAACATTGCATTTGCCTTCCTCACCACTGACTCAGCCTGCAAATGAGCCTTTAGGGAACCTTGAACAAGGACTCCCAAGTCCTTTCGCATCTCAAATTTTTGAATTTTCTCTCTATTAAAAGAATAGACTATTCTTATATTTCTTCCTGATTAAATTCAAGATGTCCAGTGTTATCAAAATATTGTCCAATCTGCCTCTGATAGCAAAGGCCTCACCATTAATCATGCAAATGGGTGGAGGGTGGTTATAACCTGGTCAGAAGCGTTTTAAATGCTGGGCTCCACTAATCCCCCTTCCTCCCTCAGAGGGAATCAATGGAATTCATTGCCACAGATGGGTGTGGAGGCCAAATCATTGTGTATTTAAAGTGGAGGTTGATAGGTTCTTGATTAGTAAGGGTGTCAAAGGTTAAGAGAGAAGGTGGGGGAGTGTGAGTGGAATAATAAATCAGCCATGCTGAAATGTCAGAGCAGAGTTTAATTCTATTCCTATGTCTTATGGATGAAAAGTACAGAAGAAATGTGGCAAATATTCAGGGGATATTTCTGTAGAGCTCTATATAGGTACATTCCAATGAGACAGGGAAGTTATGGTAAGGTACAGGAACCGTGGTGTACAAAGGCTGTAATAAATCTAGTCAAGAAGAAAAGAAAAGCCTACAAAAGGTTCAGAGAGATAGACAATGTTAGAGATCTAGAAGATTATAAGGCTAATAGAAAGGAGCTTAAGAAGGAAATTAGGAGAGCCAGAAGGGGCCATGAGAAGGCCTTGGCGGGCAGGATTAAAGAAAACCTGAAGGCATTCCACAAGTATGTGAAGAGCAGGAGGATAAGACCTGAAAGAATAGGACCTATTAAGTGTGACAGTGGGAAAGAGTGTATGGAACCAGAGGAAATAGCAGAGGTACTTAATGAATACTTTACTTCAGTATTCATTATGGAAAAGGATCTTGGTGATTGTAGTGATGACTTGCAGTAGACTGAAAAGCTTGAGCATGTAGATATTAAGAAGGAGGATGTGCTGGAGCTTTTGGAAACCATCAAGTTGGATAAGTCACCGGGACTGGATGAGATGTACCCCAGGCTACTGTGGGAGGCGAGGGAGGAGATTGCTGAGCCTCTGGCGATGATCTTTGCATCATCAATGGGGACAGGAGAGGTTCTGGAGGGTTGGAGGGTTGAGAATGTTGTTCCTTTATTCAAGAAAGGGAGTAGAAATAGCCCAGGAAATTATAGACAAGTGGAGAAGATTCTGAGAGGCAGGATTTATGAACATTTGGAGAGGTATAATATGATTAGGAATAGTCAGCATTGCTTTGTCAAGAGCAGGTCATGCCTTATGAGCCTGATTGAATTTTTTGAGGATGTGACTAAACACATTGATGAAGGAAGAGCAGTAGATATAGTGTATATGGATTTCAGCAAAGCATTTGATAAGGTACCCCATGCAAGGCTTGTTGCGAAAGTAAGGAGGCATGGGATCGAAGGGGCACTGCTTTGTGGATCCAGAACTGGCTTGCCCACAGAAGGCAAAGAGTGGTTGTAGATGGGTCATATTCTGCACAGAGGTCGGTCACCAATGGGGTGCATCAGGGATCTGTTCTGGGACCCTTACTCTTTGTGATTTTTATAAATGACCTGGATGAGGAAATAGAGAGATGGGTTAGTAAGTTTGCTGATGACACAAAGGTTGGGGGTATTGTGGATAGTGTGGAGGGCTGTCAAAGGATACAACGGGACATTGATAGGATGCAAAACTGGGCTGAGAAGTGGCAGATGGAGTTCAACCCAGGTAAGTGGTTCATTTTGGTAGGTCAAATATGATGGCAGAATATAGTATTAATGGTAAGACTCTTGGCAGTGTGGAGGATCAGAGGGACCTTGGGGTCTGAGTCCATAGGACGCTCAAAGCAGCTGTGCAGGTTGACTCTGTGGTTACGAAGGCATACGGTGCATTGGCCTTCATCAATCGAGGGATTGAGTTTAGGAGCCGAGAGGTAATGTTGCAGCTATATAGGACCCTGGTCAGACCCCACTTGGGGTACTGTGCTCAGTTCTGGTCGCCTCACTACAGGAAGGATGTGGGAGCAATAGAAAGGGTGTAGAGGAGATTTACAAGGATTTTGCCTGGATTGGGGAGCATGTCTTATGAGAATAGTTTGAATGAACTCGGCCTTTTCTCCTTGGAGCAATGGAGGATGAGAGGCGACCTGACAGAGGTGTATAAGATGATGAGAGGCATTGATCGTGTGGATAGTTAGAGGCTTTTTCCCAGGGATGAAATGGTTGCCACAAGAGGACACAGGTTTAAGGTGCTGGGGATTATGCACAGAAGAGATGTCAGGGGTAAGTTTTTTACTCAGAGAGTGGTGAGTGCATGGAATGGGCTGCCGGCAACGGTGGTGGAGGTGGATACGATAGGGTCTGTTAAGAGACTTATAGATAGGTACATGGAGCTTAGTACAATAGAGAGCTGTAGGTAAGCCTAGTAATTTCTAAGGTAGGGACATGTTTGGCACAACTTTGTTCTATGTTTCTATTCACTCTGTGGCCCCTCCTCCAATCAGGCGATCAGCTGAATCTGAGAAACAGGAGACCATTCAGGTCTTTGTGTTTGCACCACCATTCAGGATCAGGGCTGGTCTGCCCATCTTTGCTATACTAACCTCACAGCCCTCGATTCCTTTAATACTTGAAAAATTACCCAATCATTTCAGAAGTTCATAAGAATCACAGATTACACAGGAGGCCCTACTGCTACACTGTAATGTTAAACAAATTATAATTAGCTCCTGAATGGTCCTGAATATATCATGCATAGACTGCTTACAGAAATGACTCGTACTGAAATTATCTAAAGGCAACACATGGAACCTGTAACAAGCATCATAATTTGAATCTGACTGTACACAACATGGTCATCAAACAGCTCTGATGTGATGATTGCCATAGTAGGAATATTTAATCATTCTCTCCCATCACCATTCACAGAGCACTGCTTCCATCATCTCACTCATTACAAAATGCACTCACTGTAGGCAATGCTCAGCTCCCTGAAGTATCGCAACACACGGTTAGACACAGGTTGCCTACACAAATGCACTCAGTGGCCACTTTATTAGCTACCTCCTGTACCTAATAAAATGGCCACTGAGTGTTTGTGTCTGTATTTGCATAGTCTGTTGTCTTCTGCATTCTGGTTGTGTGCCCTAGTTAGGCGATCTTCCATTGATTCTGTTATGGTCATTATTCTATGATCTATTGAGTACAGGTGTCCCCCGCTTTACAGAAGTTCGCTTTACGCCGTTTCGCTTTTACAAAAGACCTCCATTAGTACCTGTTTTTGCTAACCAAAAGAAATCCCAAGAGGATTTTCTTTTTTATTAAAAAAGGAGCCAGCTTTAAACTTGTGTTTACCCCGAGAAAGACTACCGTGACCGTGAAGTCTTGCACGGGCAGGTGTGTGCGCATGCGTGTACGTGCCGATTTTTTTTCTACAAGTCAGCTTTTGGCTGCATCTTCCTGACTCTGGTCAGTGAAGCTACACTGTGCATGCATTATTTCTACTTTATATAGGCTGTGTATTTATCATATCATTCCTGCTTTTACTATATGTTACTGTTATTTTAGGTATGATGTGTTATTTGGTTTGATTTGGTCGGTTATTTTTTGGGTCTGGGAACTCTCAAAAATTTTTCCCATATAAATTAGTGGTAATTGCTTCTTCACTTTACGCCATTTTGGTTTACGAAAGGTTTCATAGGAACACTCTACTTTCGGATAGCGGGGGAAACCTGTATGCCCACGACAAAATGAATCTCAGGGTTGTATATGGTGACATAAATATACTTTACCTTTCAAAGTGGAACTCTACATTCACCTCGTGATGGGTGGAAACAGTTAAGGCCAGCTGACAAGGTTCTAGTGAGTGGATGCAATGGATTACAGAAATATTGGTGAACTCCAACCATACTATCAACTGAGGGAGGTCATTGATGGCCTATGCTCCCTGAGAGCTAAGGGCCCAAGAAGAAGAAGAAGACGACCACATTTGCACCAGGTGTGTCGAGCTGCAGCTCCTTAGAGACCACATTAGGGAACTGGAGTTGCAGCTCAATGACCTTCGTCTGGTCAGGCAGACTGAGCAAGTGATAGACAGGAGCTCTAGGCAGGTAGTCACCCTGGGATCACTGGAGACAGAGAAGTGGGTAACAGTCAGGAGAGGGAAGGGCAAGAAGCAGATGCTAGAGAGTACTCCAGTGGCTGTCCCCTTAACAATAAGTACTCCTGCTTGAGTACTGTTGGGGGGAGGACAGTCTAACTGGGGGAAGCGGCAGTGGCCGTGCCTCAGGCACAGAGTCAGGCCCTGTGGCTCAGATGGGTAGGGAAAGGAAGAGGAAGGCAGTAGTGATAGGGGACTCTATAGTTAGGGGGTCAGACAGGTGATTCTGTGGACGCAAGAAAGAAACATGGATGGTAGTTTGCCTCCCAGGTGCCAGGGTCCAGGATATTTCCGATCGCGTCCACAATACCTTGAAGTGGGAAGGAGAACAGCCAGAGGTCATGGTACGTATTGGTACCAACGACATATGCAGGAGGAGGTACTGAAAAAAGACTACAGGGAGTTAGGAAAGCAGTTGAGAAGCAGGACCTCAAAGGTAGTAATCTCCGGATTACTGCTTGTGCCACATGGCAGTGAATATAGGAATAGAATGAGGTGGAGGATAAATGCGTGGCTGAGGGATTGGAGCAGGGGGCAGGGATTCAGACTACTGGATCATTGGGACCTCTTCTGAGGCAGGTGTGACCTGTACAAAAAGGACGGGTTGCACTTGAATCCCAGGGGGACCAATATCCTGGCAGGAAGGTTTGCTAAGGCTGTTGGGGAGAGTTTAAACTAGAAATGCTGGGGGGAGGGAACTGAACAGAAGTGACGGAGGAAAGGCAGGTTGGCTCACAAATCGAGAAAGTTTGGAGATAGTGTGAAAGGGAAGACAGGCAGGTGAGAGAGAAGGAACGCTCTCAGTCCAATGGTTTGAGATGAGTCTATTTTAATGTGAGGAGTATCATGAATAAAGTGGATGCGCTTACAGTGTGGATCAGCACTTGGAGCTATGATGTTGTGGTCATTACAGAGACTTGGATGGTGCAGGGGCAGGAATGTCTACTTCAAATGCCAGGTTTAGATTTTTCAGAAAGGATAGGGAGGGAGGCAAAAGAGGCGGGGCGTGGCACTGTTGATCAGAGGTAGTGTCACGGCTGCAGAAAAGGAGGAAGTCATAGAGGGGTTGTCTACGGAGTATCTGTGGGTAGAAGTTTGGAATAGGAAGGGGTCAATAATTCTACTGGGTGTTTTTCATAGACCACCCAATATTAACAGGGACATCAAAGAGCAGATAGGGAGACAGATTCTGGAAAACAGGGTAGTGGGAGATTTTAATTTCCCAAACATTGATTGGCATCTCCCTAGAGTAAGGGGTTTAGATGGTGTGGAGTTCATTAGGTGTATTCAGGAAAGTTTCTTAACACAATATGCAGATAAGCCTACAAGAGGAGAGGCTGTACTTGATCTGGTATTGGGAAATGAACCTGGTCAGGTGTCAGGTCTCTCAGTAGGAGAGCATTTTGGAGATGGTGATCACAATTCTCTTTCCTTTACTATCGCATTGGAGAGAGATGGAAACAGACATGCTAAGGAAATGTTTAATTGGAGTAAGGGGAGCTATGAGGCTATCAGGCAGGAACTTGGAAGCATAAATTGGAAACAGATGTTTTCAGGGAAATGCACAGCAGAAATGTGGCAAATGTTCGGGGGATATTTGCGTGGGGTTCTGAGTAGGTATGTTCCAATGAGACATGGAAAGGATGGTAGGGTACAAGATTAGTGGTGCACAAAGGCTATTGTAAATCTAGTCAAGAAGAAAAGAAGAGACTATGAAAGGTTCAAAGAACTAGGTAATGATAGAGATCTAGAAGATTATAAGGCTAACAGGAAGGAGCTTAAGAATGAAATTAGGAGAGACAGAAGGGGCCATGAGAAGGCCTTGGCGGACAGGGTTAAGGAAAACCCCAAGGCATTCTGCAAGTTCGTGAAGAACAAGGGGATAAGACGTGAGAGAATAGGACCAATCAAGTGTGACAGTGGGAAAGCGTGTATGGAACCAGAGGAAATAGCGGAGGTATTTAATGAACGCTTTGTTTCAGTATTCACTGTGGAAAAGGATCTTGGCGATTGTAGGGATGGCTTGCAGTAGACTGAAAAGCTTGAGAATGTAGATATTAAGAAAGAGGATGTGCTGGAGCTTTTGGAAAGCATCAAGTTTGATAAGTCACCGGGACCGGATGGGATGTATCCCAGGCTACTGTGGGAAGTGAGGGAGGAGATTGCTGAGCCTCTGACAATAATCTTTGCATCATCAGTGAGGATTGGAGAGGTTCCAGAGGATTGGAGAGTTGTGGATGTTGTTCCTTTATTCAAAAAAGGGAGTAGAGATAGCCCAGGAAATTATAGACCAGTCAGTCTTACTTCAGTGGTTGGTAAGTTGATGGAAAAGATCCTGAGAGACAGGATTTATGAATATTTGGAGAGGCATAATATGATTAGTAATATTCAGCATGACTTTGTCAAAGGCAGGTCGTGCCTTACGAGCCTGGTTGATTTTTTCGAGGATGTGACTAAGCACATTGATGAAGGAAGAGCCGTAGGTGTAGTGTATATGGTTTTCAGCAAGGCATTTGATAAGGTATCCCATGCAAGGCTTATTGAGAAAGTAAGGAGGCATGGGATCCAAGGGGACATTGCTTTGTGGATCCAGAACTGGCTTGCCCACAGAAGGCAAAGAGTTGTTGTAGATGGGTCATGTTCTGTATGGAGGCCGGTGACCAGTGGAGTGCCTCAGGTATCTGTTCTGGGACCCACATTCTTTGTGAATTTTATAAATGACCTGGATGAGGAAGTGGAGGGATGGATTAGTAAGTTTGCTGATGACACAAAAGTTGGGGGTGTTGTGGATAGTGTGGAGGGCTGTCAGAGGATACAACGGGACATTGATAGGATGCAAAACTGGGCTGAGAAGTGGCAGATGGAGTTCAACCCAGATAAGTGTGAGGTGGTTCATTTTTTTAGGTCAAATACGATGGCAGAATATAGCAGTAATGGTAAGGCTCTTGGCAGTGTGGAAGATCAGAGGGATCTTGGGGTCCGAATCCTTTGGACACTCAAAGCTGCTACACAGGTTGACTCTGTGGTTAAGAAGGCATACGGTGCATTGGCCTTCATCAATTGTGGGATTGAATTTAGGAGCCGAGAGGTAATGTTGCAGCTATATAGGACTCTGGTCAGACTCCACTTGGAGTACTGTGCTCAGTTCTGGACGCCTCACTATAGGAAGGACGTAGAAACCATAGAAAGGGTGCAAATGAGATTTATAAGGATGTGTCCTGGATTTGGGAGCATGCCTTATGAGAATAGGTTGAGTGAACTTGGCCTTTTCTCCTTGGAGTGACAGAGGATGAGAGGTGACTTGATAGACTTGTACAAGATAATGAGAAGCATTGATCATGTGGATAGTCAGAGGCTTTTTCCCAGGGCTGAAATGGCTAACACGAGAGGGCACAGTTTTAAGGTGCTTGGAAGCAGGTACAGAGGAGATGTCAGGGCTAAGTTTTTTATGCGGAGAGTGTTGAGTGCGTGGAATACGCTGCCGGCAGAGGTGGTAGAGACAGAAATGTAGGGTATTTTAAGAGACTCCTGGATGGATAGATAGATAGATAGATAGATAGATAGATACTTTATTCATCCCCATGGGGAAATTCAACTTTTTTCCAATGTCCCATACACTTGTTGTAGCAAAACTAATTACATACAATACATGGAGCTTAGAAAAATAGAGAGCTATGGGTAAAGCCTAGGTAGTTCGAAGGTAGGGACATGTTTGGCACAGCTTTGTGGGCCGAAAGACCTATATTGTGCTGTATGTTTTCTGTGTTTCTAATATGTGTTTTGATAATAAGATTTACTTTGAACTTTGGTCTTCTGATGCTGCAGCCCATCCACTTCAAGGTTTGACATTTTGTGCATTCAGAGATGCTCTTCTACACACCACTGTTGTAACACATAGTTATTTAAGTTACTGTCACTTGTCAGCTTGAACCAGACTGGCTATTCTCTTCTGACCTCTCTCCTTAAGATGTTTTTGCCCACAGAACTGCCACTCACTGGATGTCTTTTGTTTCCCGCACCATTCTCTGTAAGTTCTAGAGCCTGTTGTGTTTGAAAATCTCAGGAGTTCAGCAGTTTCTGAGATACGCAAACCACCCTGTCTGGCACCAACAGTCATTCTACGGTCAAAGTTACTTAGATCACATTTCTTCCCCATTCTGCTGTTTGGTCCAAATAACAACTGAACCTCTTGACCATGTCTGCGTGCTTTAATTTTCTTGAGTTGCTGCCATCTGATTGGCTGATTAGATGTTAGCATTAACGAGCAGGTGTGCAGGTGTACCTAATAAAGTGGTCACTTGGTGTACTGCAGATGACTTTACACAGAAAGTTCCCACAAACAATACATTTTTGTTCTGTCTGCAGGTGGATCCCAATCTTCCTCTGACAAGAGGACATCTGTGAGACTAGGGAACCACACCTCCATATCCCACACTCTCAACATTGTTATACCACAGGAGTGTCTTCTCTTCCCCCTCTCACTTTCTCTCTACTCCAATGACTGTGTCGCCAGTGATCCAGCAGTTAAACTGAGAAGGTATATGGATGATACCACTGTCATTGGGCTAATCACCAGAGGTGACGAGCCCAAGTACCACCATCAGGAAGTAAACAAGCTCGTGCTCTGGCACAGTCATAACGACTTGGAGATGAATGGCCTCAGAACTGAGGAGATGCATATTGACTTCAGGAGAAATGTGTCTCCTTCCCACCCACTCATTATCACCAGTTCTACAGTGCGCACCATTTCAACATTCAGGTTCCTGGGCGTCATTACCTCACATGGCCTCATGTGGGAGAACCATATCTCCTTCATTAACAAAAAGGCTCAGCAGAGGATGCACTGACTGGCATTCGGTAAAATTGCATCTTGCCCAGAACAACCTGGTGCAATTCTACACTGCCAAAATAGAGAGCATCTTCACATCAACTATGACTGTCTGTTTCGGTGTAGCATCCTCTCACGATACGCAAAACTATCAGGTCAGCAGAAAAGGTGACTGGCTGCAGTCAACCATCACTGTCCAGGACAAAGAAGAAGGCCGGAAAATTTATTGCGGACACTACCCTCCTCCCACCCTCTTGTAAACTACCTGTCTCGAAAACTCCATTCTGGAAAACACTGTAGGAATACTAAAACAAAATCCTCACGCCATCTCAGAGGTTTCTTCCACATCTGATCAACCATTCTAGTTAGCCCCCTCCCAGCCCCTCTATCTATTACCCCCATCACTGTCCTCATTAAACCACGTTTTATTATGCTGTTTACGTTGTAAGTACATACTGATATTTATTTATGCACATTTTATTCCATATCCGTACTTTAAAATCTAACTTATTTTTAATTAATTCCTTATTCTTTATAATTGTTGAATGTTGTTTTCTTGTTGCATGTCACACCCTGACCAACACACCACAGCAAACTCCTAACACATGTAAATATATTTGGCAAATAAAGTGGGTCCCTGAACCTTGCTCCTTGATCAGCTCAGAGGATTTATCACTGTCTATTTTACACTTTCTGCCTTCTTATTCTAGCGTGCATATAGGAATCAAATCGTGTTTTTTTTTTAATGCCAGCATTCTGCACAGCTCTGAAGTCTGGCCCTGATGCTCAGCTTTGAACATTTCTAAGTGTGTCTGCATATGGCGAGTAAAGTTGATCTTTGATCCTCTGTGAGGGCAGTTGATTTATCACTGTCTGGTTCACATGCTCCGCCTTCTTATTCGAGTCTGCAGATAGCTCATATTGGCACGGCAGCATGCCAAGGATAAAATCCTTGTTAACTTATACATCGAGAGTTACAATCGTATACTCAAAGTTCAAAGCTATTAACGCCTAGAAAAACACTAATTACTTAAAATAAACACAAAGAGCTTCAATTTATTAAATATATAATATTTCATTAAAATAAATGAATACGCAAGGTAATGGAGTTTTAATAATTTAAATATGCTACCATTGAATGAATTCTCTATTTTAATAATTTACAAAATTAGGCACTGGCTAATCTTGTATCCTGTGGGATGTGGGGTTATGAAGATTCAGTGTGGTGTAAATGAGGTGACATTAGGAGTGAGGTGAACTGGAACGGACTGTGCCAGTGAGCACATTTACAAGAGAGTGTGTATTTACTGTGACTGGTGCTCCCGCTGGCAGGAAGATGCTATTACAGCATAACATGTCTATAGGAACATTTGGATCAAAAGTTAAGCACCGGGCCAGACAGTAATATTTGAGTAATCTTGTAAATATATTGTTTGGTTAAGCATTCTTGTTCAATAAAATAATTCATTACGGCTTATCTGTATAAATATGTAAATTCCATACATCATCGCACTATCATGTGATATGTGTGTACCTCACTTAAAGTAAACATAAAGTTAGACCTGCATTCCCGGACTCCCATGTCTTCTTTTAAATTGTTTAAATGTTGTGAATTAACAAAATATAACATCAGGTATGGGCCAAATGAAGGCGGCGGGGCCCAGGCCCAGGCCGAGTGCATATTGAAGCAGCAGGGCCTGGCTCAGAGTCTGAGGAATAAGCCGAAGTTTGGCTGATTTAAGTCCTAGGCCAGATTGAAAAGGCTAGTGTGTCGGCACTGGAAGCGAGAGCTGAGCCGGCGTTCAGCTCACCATTCAGCGAGGTTTACTTGTCTCTCTGCTGACCTGAGGCTGTGGCCTGCATGTGAGGACTCCTGGATTGTGACTGTGAACTCACGTTTGTGAACTTTAGTTCTGAATTTATTTCTTTACCTTTTATTATTGCACAATTTGTTCTTTTTTCACACTGGGCATTTGATTGTCTTCCTTCAAATGGATTCAATTGAGTTTCTTTGTTTTCTGGCTGCTTGCAAGGAGGCAGAGCTCAAGGTTGTACATGATATATACTCTGATAATAAATGTAATTTGAACTTTTTGAAAAGTTGGCAATTTGTTACAATAGGTCTGTGCAATGTGTGGACACAATGATGGTCCAATCATGGTTATATTTGCATTGCTGGAGTTTTCATTCGCTGCATGGACAGGACTGATTCCTCAGTGGGCTCTCTACTAAAGGCTCCATATATATGCATCCTCACACTTCTGAAACTTGGTTCTCCTCGCTTCCGCTGAACTCATGTCTCAAAGTAAATGCAATGAGTGCTGCAATACTCATGACTATAGATGACTTCCTCCAGTATTTTGTGTGTGTTGCTCTAGATTTCCAGCGCCTGTAGAATCTCTTGTGTTTATGATTGTAGAAGAGGATGAGTCCTGTTAAATATCACTCTGCTCTTAGTGGATCAGTGTTACACCGGGCTGCAGGAACCCCTATGAAAACGGAAGGCTCAAAGCACTCTCCCTAGTCACACTCCCTCACTTCCTCTTAATCTGTGTTCTCCCATAAACCCTTCACAAACTGTACCTCCTCTCTCTCGCCCCATACCCCACGCGCACACATAACCATGTGCAAACATGCCTCTTAATCAGCCCTAATCTATCCATAACCCATCCATCTGAGTTAGCCCTCAATTTTCTATCATCCATGTGCCTATCTAAGAGTTTCTTAAATGTCCCTAATGCATCTGCCTTTACCTCCACCCCTGACAGGGCTTCCTGAGCACATCCCATTCTCTGTAAAGAATTTAGTGCTGACATCCCCACTATTCTTTCCACCAATCACCTGCCAGCTCCACAATGTTTTGCCCTGCTGTGTGGTGAACTGAGGCCGAGGCTGTGGCCTGCTCCGGGCTTCGTGCCCAAGGATTTTCTTCTGTTCTGAACGCTGCTGTTGATTTTGTTGTTTGCACAATTTGTGATTTTTTTCTCTCTCTCTGCTCATTGGGTATTAGCCAGTCTTTTTTAAAATGGGTTCTTCTGGGTTTCTTGCTTCGTGGCTGCCTGTAAGGAGACAAACTCGAGGTTGTATAATTTATACATGCTCTGATAATAAATGTACTTCGAACTTAAAATTATCCCCTTCCGCCCGCTTCCATCAAGTTAAGACTTGGGCATATCAATCCAAGCCTCAGCAATCTACTTTCTAGTCTCCTGTAATTGTCTGGAACACATCACAACAGGCCCTGGGCATTCATCCAGACCTAAGACCTCTTGTTTATCAGTCATAACTTGTGCCAGAATTCCACTGATCGCACCCTGAACCCACTGCCTTCAACGTCCCTGTGCAACACCGATACAAAGCAATCAATTAAGATTGCACCAATGCTTATGAATGGAAAATCCTACAAAAGATAGTGGGTTCGGGCCCAGGACATCATGGGTAAAGCCCTCCCAACCATTGAGCACATCTACATGAAACACTCTCAGAGAAGATTCCCACCATCCATCATCAGAAATCCCGACTACCCAGGCCATGCTCCCTTCTCACTTCTTCCAACAGGAAGAAGGTGCAGAAGCCTCAGAACTCATCCACCAGGTAAAAGAACAGTTTTTCCCCATCAACCATCAGGCTCTGATGGTTGCCCCAACATTGAGATGTTCCCACAGCCAATTACCTCACTTCAAGGACTCACACAAAATGCTGGAGAACTCAGCAGGTCAGAATAAACAGTCAACACTACAGGCAGAGACTCTTCATCAAGCATCTGTAGATTTTTTCATGTTTCTACCCTTTTCCATAAAACCATAAGACCATAAGACATAGAATCAGAATTAGGCCGTCTGCCATTCAATCATGGCTAATCCTTTATTTTCTCTTCCTCAAACCCAGTCCTCGGCCTTCTCCCCGTAACCATTGATGCCATGTCCAATCAAGAACCTATCAATCTCTGCCTTAAATACACCCAACAACCTGGCCTCCACAGCTGCACGTGGCAACAAATTCCACAGATTCACCACCCTTTGGCTAAAGAAATTTCTCTGCATTTCTGTTTTGAAAGGGCACCCCCCTATCCTGAGGCTGTGTTCTTTTGTCCTAGACTCTCCCACCATGGAAAACATTTTAAAATGTAGCCTGGATATAGGGTGCAAGTTGAATCAAGAGCTAAAATTAGCATGTCGCAAAGGTAATTCTACAGTTGTAACGGGGGATTTCAACGTGCAGGTAGACTGGGAAAATCAGGTTGGTACTGGATCCCAAGAAAGGGAGTTTGTGAAGTGCCTCTGAGATGGATTCTTGGAGCCTACCAGGGAGAAGGCAATTCTGGATCCAGTGTTGTGTAATGAACCGGATTTGATAAGGGAACTCGAGGTAAAGGAGCCATTAGGAGATAGTGACCATAATATGATATGCTTTAATCTACAATTTGAGAGGGAGAAGGGAAAATTGGAAGTGTCAGTATTACAGTTGAACAAAGGGGACTATGGAGCCATGAGGGAGGAATCTGCCAAAGTTGACTGGAAAGATACCCTAGCAGGAATGACAGTGGAACACCAATGGCAGGTATTTCTGGGAATAATACAGAAGGTGCAGGATCAGTTCATTCCAAAGAGGAAGAAAGATTCTAAAGGGAGTAGGGGGCGATGGTGGCTGACAAGGGAAGTCAAGGTCTGTATAAAAATAAAAGAGAAGTATCACATAGCAAAGATGAGCGGGAAGCCAGAGGATTGGGAAAATTTTAAAGAGCAACAGAAGATAACTAAAAAGGCAATACAGGGAGAAAAGATGAGGTACAAAGGTAAGCTAGCCAAGAATATAAAGGAGGATAGTAAAATCTTCTTTAAGTATGTGAAGAGGAAAAAATTAGTTAAGACCAAAGTTGGGCCCTTGAAGGCAGGAACGGGTGAATTTATTATGGGGAACAAGGAAATGGCAGATGAGTTGAACAGGTACTTTGGATCTGTCTTCACTAGGGAAGACACAGACAATCTCCCAGATGTAATAGTGGCCAGAGGACCTAGGGTAATGGAGGAACTGAAGGAAATTCACATTAGGCAGAAAATGGTGTTGGGTAGACTGATGGGATTGAAGGCTGATAAAACCCCAGGGCCTGATGGTCTGCATCCCAGGGTACTTATGTAGATGGCTCTAGAAATCGTGGACACATTGGTAATCATTTTCCAATGTTCTATAGATTCAGGATCAGTTCCTGAGGATTGGAGGGTAGCTAATGTTATCCCACTTTTTAAGAAAAGAGGGAGAGAGAAAACAGGGAATTATAGACCAGTTAGCCTGACATCAGAGGTGGGGAAGATGCTGGAGTCAATTATAAAAGATGAAATAGTGGCACATTTGGTTAGCAGTAACAGGATCGGTCCGAGTCAGCATGGATTTACGAAGGGGAAATCATGCTTGACTAACCTTCTGGAATTTTTTGAGGATGTAACTATGAAAATGGACAAGGGAGAGCCAGTGGATGTAGTGCACCTGGACTTTCAGAAAGCCTTTGATAAGGTCCCACATAAGAGATTAGTGGGCAAAATTAGAGCACATGGTATTAGGGGTAGGGTACTAACATGGATAGAAAATTGGTTGGCAGACAGGAAACAAAGAGTAGGGATCAACCGGTCTGTTTCAGAATGGCTGGCAATGACAACCTTGGTGCTGGGACCACAGCTATTTACAATATACATTAATGATTTAGATGAAGGGTTTAAAAGTAACATTAGCAAATTTGCAGATGACACAAAGCTGGGTGGCAGTGTGAAATGTGAGGAGGATGTTAGGAGAATGCAGGGTGACTTGGACAGGTTGGGTGAGTGGGCAGATGCATAGCAGATGCAGTTTAATGTGGATAAATGTGAGGTTATCCACTTTGGTGGCAAGAACAGGAAGGCAGATTACTATCTGAATGGTGGCAAGTTAGGAAAAGGGGAAGTATAATGAGATCTAGGTGTCCTTGTTCATCAGTCACTGGAAATAAGCATGCAGGTACAGCAGGCAGTGAAGAAAGCTAATGGCATGTTGGCCTTTATAACAAGGGGAGTTGAGTATAGGAGCAAAGAGGTCCTTCTGCAGCTGTACAGGGCCCTGGTGAGACCCCACCTGGAGTATTGTGTTCAGCTTTGGTCTCCAAATTTGAGGAAGGACATTCTTGCTATTGAGTGAGTACAGCGTAGGTTCACGAGGTTAATTCCTGGGATGGCGGGACTGTCATATGTTGAAAGATTGGAGCGACTGGGCTTGTATACACTGGAATTTAAGAGGATGAGAGGGGATCTTATTGAAACATATAAGATTATTAAGGGATTGGACACGCTAGAGGCAGGAAACATGTTCCTGATGTTGGGTGAGTCCAGAACCAGAGGCCACAGTTTAAGAATAAGGGGTAGGCCATTTAGAATGGAGTTCAGGAAAAACTTTTTCACCCAGAGAGTTGTGGATCTATGGAATGCTCTGCCTCAGAAGGCAGTGGAGGCCAATTCTCTGGATGCTTTTGAGAAAGATTTAGATAGAGTTCTTAAAGATAGCGGAGTCAAGGGATATGGGGAGAAGGCAGGAATGGAGTACTGATTGTGGATGATCAGCCACATTGAATGGCAGTGCTGGCTTGAAGGGCCGAATGAATGGCCTACTCCTGCACCTATTGTCTATCATTTCCACACCTACTCTGTCTAGGCCTTTCAACATTCAAAAGTGTTCAGTGAGATCCCCCCTCATCCTTCTGAATCCCAGCAAGTACAGACCCAGAGCCATCAAACATTCCTTGTATGATAACCCTTTCACTTTTGGAATCATCCTGTGAACCTCCACTGAATTCTCTCCAATGTCAGCACTTCTTTTCCAAGATGAGGGGCCCAAAACTGTTCACAATACTCAAGGTGAGGCCTCACCAGTGTCTTATGAAGCCTCAGCATCACATCCTTGCTTTTGTATTCTGGACCTCTTGAAATGAATGCTAACATGGCATTTGCCTTCCTCACCACCAACTCAACCTGCAAGTTAACCTTCAGGGTGTTCTGCACAAGGACTCCCAAGTCCCTCTGCATTTCAGATTCCTGGATTTTCTCCCCATTTAGAAAATAGTCCACACATTTATTTCTACTACCAAAATGCATGACCATGCACTTTCCAACATTGTATATCATTTCCCACTTTCTTGTCCATTCTCCTAATCTATCTAAGTACTTCTGTATCCCACTTGTTTTCCATAGATGTTGCTCGACCTGCTGAGTTTCTCCAACATTTTGTGTGTGTTGCTTTGGATTTCCAGCATCTGCAGACTTCCTCATGTTTGTGCCACATTAAGGACCCTTTATTCTCATTATCTCATGTTCTCGTTATTTATTGCTATTTATTTATATTTGAATTCGCACAAGTTTGTTGTCTTCTGCACTCTGGTTGATCTTTCATTGATCCTGCTACAGTTACCACTCTATAGATTTACTGAATATGCCCATGGGAAAATAAATCTCAGGATTGTATATGGTGACATATATGTACTTTGTTAATAAAATTTACTTTGAACTTTGAACTTTGAATGACATGTTTCAAGAGTTTAATCTGCTCTTTCTGCTGTGCCTTCCCATGAAGGAAAGTAAGCAAGAAGTAAATTACTCACATGAAATAACACTGAATTGAAAGTAGGATTAAAATTATTGTCATTCATTCTATTTAAAACAAAACTAATTTGCTTCAACTATGGAATACAAGTGAATCAAACTGAACCAGGTCAATTTAATGTTGAAATATCAAAATGAATGAATCATTAATTGTGATTCACAATCAATTATAAATGAATTGTTGAAAGGAATTGTTTGGATAGCTTCCCGCTGGAACTGTTGGCTTTCTCAGTAGCAGCACAGAGCTTTGCAATGAGATCACTATCTGTGCTCAAAGTAAGCTGCACAGAGTTGTAAACTTAGTCAGCTCCATCGTCAGCACTCGTCTCCATAGAATCCAATGCCTCAAAAAGGTGGAGTCCACCAGTAAGGGCCATTATCACTCAGGCCATGCCTTGTTCTCACTGTTACCATCAGGTAGGAGCTACAGAAGCCTGAAGGCACACACTCAGTGATTCAGGAACAGCTTCTTCCCCTCTGCCATCTGATTCCTAAATGGACATTTAACCCATGAACACCACCTCACTACCTTTTTATTTCTATTTTTGGACTACTTATTTATTGTAACTATTTAATGTATATTATATGTATATTAACTATCATTCAGTTTTTTTTCTATATTCTTATTTGTATTGCTCCTGCAAAGACCACAAATTTCACAACGAATTCTTTGAGCGAGTAACAGCCAGAATAGACAAACAAGAGAAAATCTGCAGATGCTGAAAACCCAAATAACACACAAAAAGTGCTGAAGGAGCACAGCAGGCCAGGTGGCACCTACGGAGAAGAGTACAGTCAGAGTTTCAGGCTGAGAGCCTTCAGCAGGATTGGAGAAAAAAAGACGAAGAGTCAGGGTTAGAAGGTGGGGGCTGGGAGGGCAAGATGAAACACGAGGTGATGGGTGAAACCGGAAGGGGGTGGGAGGGGAGAAGTAACGAGCTGTGAAGTTGACTGGTGGAAGAGATGCAGGGCTGGAGAATGGTAATCTGATAGGAGAGGACAGAAGGTCATGGAAGAAAGGGAAGGAGGAAGAGCACTGGAGGGAGGTGATGAGCAGGTAAGGAGATAGGGTGAGAGGGCAAAATGGAAATGGGGAATGGTGGTGGGGTGGGGGGTATTACAGGAAGTTTAAGAAATTATGTTCATGTCATTAGGTTGGAGTTTGAATGGTAGTGAGGGAGGAGGTGTAGGACTTGCTTTGCTGGCAAAAATAAGTGCCAGAAGGGAGATCTGTGGGAGGAATGAATGGTCAAGGGAGCTGGGTAGGGAGTGATCCCTGTGGAAAGTAGAAAGTGGGGGGAGGGAAGATGTGCTTTGTGGTGGGATCCCATTGGAGGTGGAAGAAGTTACGGAGAATTATGCACCGGGCATGGAGGTTGGTGGGGTGGAAGGTGAGGAAAAGAGGAACCCTAACCCAGGTAGGGTGGCAGGAGGATGGGGTGAGGGCAGACATGCACGAAATGGAAGAGATGCAGTTGAGGTCAGCGTTGATGGTGGAAGAAGGGAAGCCCCTTTCTTTGAAGAAGGAGGACATCCCCTTAGTGGTGGAGTGAAAAGCCTCAGCCTAAGAACAGAGGCGATGGAGACAGAGCAACTGAGAGACAGGCATGGCATTTTTACAATTAACAGCATGGAAAATGGTATAGACCAGGCAGCTGTGAGAGTCAGTGTGTTTATAATAGTCTTCGGTAGATAAGCTATTTCCAGAGATGGAGAAAGAGAGATCGAGAAAGTGAGGGAGGAGTCGGAAATGGACCAGATAAATCTGAGTGCAGGCTGGAAGTTGGAGTCAAAGTTGATGAGGTCGACGAGCTCCCCATGGGTGCAGGAAGCAGCACTAATGCAGTCGTTGATGCGGCGAAGGGAAAGTGCGGGACAGTCACCAGTATAGGCTTGGAACATAGACTGTTCCATGTAGCAAACAGAAAGGCAGACATCGCTGGAAGTAACCATGGCTACACCTTTTAATTGAAGGAAATGGGAGGAGCAAAGGAGAAATTATTGAGAGTGAGGACCAGACAGTGGAGAGTGGTGGTGGTGGAGGAGAACTGGTTGGGTCAGGTATCCAGAAAGAACCGGAGAGCTTTGCACCTTCCTGGTGTATAGGGACTGGGCATCCATGGTGAAATTAAAATGTTTCATCCAGGCAACCTGAAATAATTGAAAAGATCAAGAGCATGTGAAGTGCCATGGATGTAGGTAGGAAGGGACTGAACCAGGAAGATAAAACTAAGTTGAGATATGCAGATGTGAGTTCAGTGGGACAGGAACAAGCAGAAACAGTGGGTTTACCCAGATAGGTGGTTGGTGGATCTTGGTTAAGAGTTAGAAACGGGAGGTGCGGGGTGTGGGAACTATGTGGTTGGTGGCAGTGGATTAACAAAGGAGAATCAGTGAATATTTTTTACTTAGATTCTAAGATGGCCGTTGACAAGGTGCTGGACATGAAGCTACTAAACAAGAAAAGGGCCCACGGTATTACAGGAAAGATACTAGTATAGATAGAAGATGGGCAAACTAGCAGAAGAAAAAGAGTGGGAATAAAGGGCGACTTTTATGGTTGGCTGCTGGTAACTAGTGATGTTCCACAGAGGTAGATGTTGTAATAGCTTCTTTTCATGTTATATATCAATGATTTGAATGCCATAATTGATGGATTTGTAACCAAGTTTGTGGACAATACGAAGATAGGTGAAGGGATAGGCAATGTTAAGGAAGCAGGGAGTGTATAGAAGAAGTTGGACAGGTTAGGAGTATAGGCAAAGAAATGGCAGATGGAATTCAGTGTTGGGAATTATATGGTCATCTACTTTGATAGAAAAAGTAAAAGGGTTAATTATTTTAGAAATGGAGAGATGAAGGCACAAAAAGAACTTGGAAATCTTTATGCAGGATTCCCTTAAGACTAATTTACAGGTTGAGTCTGTGTTGAGGAAGGCAAATGCAACATTAACATTCATTTCAAAAGAACTAGACTAAAAAAACAAGAATGTAATGTTGAAACTTTATAAAGCACTGGTGAAGCCTCACTTGGAGTATTGTGAGCTGCTTTGGGCCCCTTATCTTAGAAAGGGTGTTTTGAAACTAGAGAGAGTTCAAAGGTTCACAGAGATGATTCCAGAATTGAATGACTTGTCTTATGAAGAGTGTCTGATGGCTCTAAGCCCGTATTCACTGGAACTCAGAAGAATAGGGGGTGACCTCATTAAAACCTATCAAAGGGCGAAAGGCCTTGATAGAGTGGATGTGGAGAGGATGATTCCTACGGTGGGGGAGTCTAAGACCAGAGGACACAGCCACAGAATAGAGAGGCGTCCTTTTAGAATAGAGATGAGGAGGAATTTCTTTAGCCAGAGCGTTGTTAATCTGTGGAATTCTTTAACACAGGCAGCTGCGGAGTCCACGTCTTTATGCACGTTCATGGCAAAGGTTGATAGATTCTTAATTGGTCAGGGCATGAAGGCAGAGAGAAGGCAGGAGATTAGGGTGAGAGGAAAATCAGTTCAGCCATGATGAAATGGCAGAACAGGCTCAATGGGCCAAATAGCTTAATTAGTTCCTATAACTTATGGTCTTATATTAGCGAATCTGGAATTCATTGCTACAGATGGCTGTGGAGACAATTCACTTATTACATTTAAAGCAGAAGTTGATAGGTTCTCGATTAGTCATGGCATCAGACATTATGGGGAGAAGGCATGATGGAATGGTGGAGCAGACTCAATAGGCCTAATGGCCCAATTCTTCTGCTGTGTTTTATGATCTAATAAGCTGTTCACATGAAATTTTCATTGTAAATAATCAGAAAGTTAAAGGAGCAGGTTAAAAGATTGAAAGTTTGAAAGACTGAAAGACTACAGAGTAAGTTTATAAGGATGTTGCCGGGTCTGGAGGACCTGAGTTATAAGGAAAGTTTGAATAGGTTAGGACCTTATACCTTGGACCGTAGAAGTTTGGAAGGAGATTTGATAGAGGTATAAAACATTATGAGGGATAGATAAGGACAAATAAGAGAAGTTTGGATAGATACCTGGATGAGAGGGTTATGGTGGTTATAGTCGCAGAGCAAGTCAATGGGAATAGGCAGTTAAAATGGTTCATCATGGACAAAATGGGCTGCAGGGCTTGCTTCTGTGCTATACTTTTCCATGACTATGACTCTAACTGTGTTGATGGTGTTGATTTTGTTTCTGGTTTTGGGTTGTTACTGTCGCACACATATAGAACAGTATAGTACCACTTAGGCCCTTTGGCCCATCATGTTGAGTCATCCTTTTAACCTACTCTATGATCAATCAAACCTCCTGCATAGCCCTCCACTTTTTTTCATGTACCAAGTATACAGATCAAACCATTACACGGTGAATTGAGCTAGAATAAGGTAAAATAACAACCATAAATCATAAGATATAGGAGCAGAACCAGGCCATTTGGCCCATCAAGTCTGCTCTGCCATTTCATCATGGCTGATCCGTTTTCCCCCTCAGCCCCAGTCTCCTGCCTTCACCTCATATCCCTTCATGCCCTGATTAATCAAGAATCTATCAACCTCTGCCTTAAATACACCCAATGACTTTGCCTCCAAATCCACCCATTTCAATGACTCCCACAGATTTACCACCCTCTAGCTAAAGAAATTCCTCCTCATGTCCAGTCTAAAGCAGTGCTCTATTCTGAGGCTGTGTCCTCTGGTCTTAGACTCCCCCATCATCCTTTCCACATTCAGTCTATCGAGGCCTTTCAACATTTCAAGGAGATCACCCCTCATTCTTCTGAATTCCAGTGATACAGGCCCAGAGCCATCAAATGCTCTTCACAGGATAAGCCTTTCGATCCCAGAAACATTTTCGTGAGCATCATTTGAACCCTCTCCAATTCAGCACAATTCAGAATAAAGTGTAAAAGCTACTGCAATAGCGCAGTGCGTAGAGATGAGTAAGTGCATAGTCACAATGAGGTAGCAGAAGCTCCCGATCTAGTTCCCATGGGCTGTTTTCTTAATGGTATGGTCCATTTCATAAAAAAGTCTGGGAACCCCTGTTTTAGAGGATATGATCATGGACTGCCAATGACTACCATTTAAAAAAACAAAGCATACATCCCTTCCATGGACAAGGCAACCAGAGAATTCCTCAAACTATGGATCACAAGAGATTTCAACAAATGAAAAGTCTTAACAATGTTGCAAGAGAAAAAAGATAACCCAACGATTTAGAATTTAACAGAGTTTGAGAACCGGTCAAGAAATATAAAATAGAATATGAGAGCAAACACTGTCAGACTTCGTGTAGGTAAATGAAAAGAGAAAGACTGGAGCATTCAGATCTATGCCCCTCACTGACAGAAGGGAGAACTTATAACCAGGAATGGGCAACAGTGGAGGAATAAGTCAAAGTTTTGTCTATCCTTGCAGAATCAGAATCAGGTTTAATGTCACTGGCATATGTCATGAAATGTGCTGTCTTTGCAGCAGCAGCAGAATAATACAATATATAATTTTAGAGAAAATGAGAATTACAGTAAGTATATACTGTATTATATATAATAATTAAATTAAATATGTAGTGCAAAGATAAAAAAAAAGTAGTGAGGTAGTGTTCATGGGTCCAATGTCCATTCAGAAATCTGATGGCAGAGGGGAAGAAGCTGTTCCTGAATCACTGAGTGTGTGCCTTTAGGCTCCTGTACCTCCTTCCTGATGGTAGCAATGAAAAGAGGGCATAACCTGGATACTAGGGGTCCTTAATGATGGATGCCACCTTTTTGAGGCATTGCTCCTTGAAGATGTTAAAAATATTCAAAAAATAATTGAAATAAACTTTCCTGAAATACAGGAGAGCTGAGGATTTAGTGCAAATGAGGATGTAAAAGAAATCAGTATTAGTGAAGGAAGATGATACAAGAGGTAAATGAGCCCAAAAGTAATAAATCTCAGCAGTCTGATCAACTACAGCTCAGAGTTTTGAAAGTAGTGCCTCTGGAGATAATGATGCTCTGGTGTAATCACTCAATAATTCACAGACTTGGAATGCCTTCTACAGATTAGAGCATATATGTCAAACTCAAGGCCCGTGGGCCAAATCCGGCCCGCGGTGGAATTATCTTTGGCCCGCGAGATAATATCTAATTACTATTAAAGCTGGCCCCAGTAATCGAAGCGCCTATGGCGTATGATATGGCTAATGCTGAGTTTATTCAGGTACCAGGTTTTCAGGGTTTTTAGTGTTTATTCGGCAGTCTTGCTCAGCAGTCTTCTTCATAAGAAACGGAATTTGTAAAGTGAAACACTTTGTAGTTAAAGCAGAGACTGAGACACATGAGAGCAGGCTGAAAAAACGGAGGCAACGAAAGCTGCGTTCGCACGCGTCCGACTGATCCGGCCTGCATGAAGCTGCATTTTGCTCAATCCGGCCCGTGACCTAAAATGAGTTTGACACCCCTGGATTAGAGGGTCACACGGGGCCACATCTGAAATAAGGGGGGAGATGAAAAGAAGGGAACAATGCTTCTAAGACTAATGTCCTTCGTTGAGAGAATGGTAAAATCTATAATCAATGTTGTGATATTTTTGGAATGTCTTGATAAATTAACATGGATTTATGAAAGAGAAATCAACTGTGACCACTTTTTGAGTGTAGAGGCAGTGTGATCACCTGAGTTGAGTATGATGTTCTCCTGAGGGCTTGTCTATTGGTGGGTCCTCACATGGCTGTAGAGCCTAATGCAGGATGTTAGAATGAATTTCCTTAATGGAGAACACTGGGTGTGACTTTGTCTAACATGGGGAGGCAGATTCACAGTCCTCGACAGATGGGAGTCGGGGTCCAGTGGCATGGAGTACAAGACGACTGGGGACCCTTCATCGCAGCAGCTTCCTCCGCCTTCACTGCTTTTGTGGTGTTTTATCATCTTCTGCTAGCTCCACTGCTGAGGTTCTGATCATATCGAGGTGGGGTGGTAGGTGAGGACAAGAGGAACCCTATCCCTGATAGGGTGGTGGGAGGATGGGGTAAGAGCAGATGTGTGTGAAACGGAAGAGTTGCAGTTGAGGGCAGTGTTGACGGTGGAGGAAGGGAAGCCCCTTCCTTTTAAAAAGAAGGACATCTTCTTTCTGGACCGTAAAGCATCATCCTGAGAGCAGATACAGCAGAGACGGAGGAGTTGAGAGAAGGCAATGGCATTTTATTTGAATCCTATCTCTTGTTTACTTCAAAATAAAGGTAAGTTAGTTCCCTTTCAGACCCAGAATCAGGTTTAATATCACTGGCAAATGTCAAGTCGTGAAATTTGTTGTTATGCGGCAGCAGCACAATGCAATGCATAATAATAAAACAATAAATTGCAATAGGAGGTGTATATTAAAAAAGAAAATTAAATGAAATAACTAGAGCAAAAGGGGAGGGAAGAGTACCGAGGAAGTGTTCATGGATTCTTTACTTACTGCCCTTTATGCTGCTGGTGTTTAGGGCAGTAATGAAGGTCCTCCATCTCTGGTAAAGTTCAGGGCTTCCTTCATCGTGTCAGTTTTTACTACTGTCACTCTTGCAAGCTCCAGGTGGAGACTCAGGAAAGATGTGGAAGGATTCCACAACCAGCCTGAGCTGAACCCCCAAACCTGTGGTCCTCTACCCTTCGTTCTGTTTGGCATTGGTGATTCAACCAAGAGCCAAAGCATAAAGCCAGCATAGCTCACCGGGTCAATGAGTCACGCAAGCCTCCAAAGCACGACAAGCTTGCAGTCATCATGCAGGATGGATTCATTGTACATTCAGAAATCTGATGGCGGGGGGAATAAGCTATTGCTGAATCTTTGAGTGTGTGTCTTCAGGCTTCTGTGCCTCCTCCTTGATGGTAACTGTGAGAAGGCATTTCATGGGCAATGGGGAGGGGTTGTCCTTAATGATGGATGCCGCCTTTTTGAGGTATTGTGAGGCATGTCCTTCGAAGATGTCCTGGATGCTGGCAGGGTGGTACCCATGATGGAGCTGACAAGAGCTTACAATTGTCTGCAGCTTTTTCTGATCTTGTGTAATCCTCTCTCATGAAGCTGATCACAAACTGTTGTAGGAAATGTTTCTCAGCAGTAACAACTGACTGTGGACCAACAGCAGGAACCTTGGAATCAAGATTCTAGAGATTAAAACTAGAAAAGCTCAGATTGCAGAGATTTTCACAGGAGTTTGACTACTGAAAAATTACTGCAGGATATTTCAGGACTTCCTTGGAATACGTATTTCTATAGTCGGCTTTACATCTGTAAAGAATATGATAAAATATCTTATGTTTGTACTTTATCTTAATATCATGATGAGGAATATCTTCAAAGAGCTTCATTTGCAAAAGAGTAAAATCTCCTCCACAATCTCCATCAGTAGAAGAGCACCACAGGGATGTGTGGTTAACCCCCCCTGCTCTACTCACTTTACACCTATGACTGCGTGGCTAAGTACAGCTCCAACACCAGATACAAGTTTACTGATGACACCACTGTTGTAGCCTGTATCAAAGATGGTGATGAATCAGCATACATGAGGGAGATTGAAAATTTGACTGAGTGGTGTCAAAACAACAACCTTTTACTCAATGTCAATAAGACCAAGGAACCGATAGACTTCAGGAGAGTTGAAACCAGAGGTCCATGAGCCAGTCCTCATCAGAGGATCAGAAGTGGAGAGGGTGAGTAACTTTAAATTCTTTGGTGTCACAATCTCAGAAGACCTGTCCTGGACACAACATATAAATATAGTTGCAAAGAAAGCACTATAGCATCTCTACTTCCTCAGGAGTCTGCAGAGATCTGGTATGTCATCAAAAATCTTGATAAACTTCAATAGATGTCTGGTGGAGAGTGTACTGACTGGCTGCATTATGACCTGGTATGCGAACATCAATTCCTTTGAGTGGAAAATCCTGCAAAAGGCTGTTGATTTCATCCAGTACATCACGGGTAAAGTCCTACCAACCACTGAGCACACCTACATGAAATGTTGCTATAGAAAAGCTGCATCAAAGCTCCTCACCACCCAGGCCATACTCTTTTCTCACTGATGCCATCAGGTAGAAGGTGCAAGTGCCTCAGGACTCACACTATCGGGTTCAGGAGCAGTTACAACCCCTCAACCATCAGACTCTTGAACAAAAGAAGATAACTACACTCATTCTATTTCCCTTGTTCCCACCACCAGTGGTCTCACCTTAAGGACTCTTTATCTTGTTATTTCATGCTCTCGTTATATATTGCTATTTATTTATATTTGCATTTGCACAGTTTGCTGTTCATTGATCGTGTTTACAGTTACTGTTCTATAGGTTTAGTAAATATGCCTGCAGGATAAAGAACCTCGGGGTTGTATGTGGTGACTTGGATGTATTCTGATAATAAGCTTTACTTTGACATTTGACATTTAACTTGAATGGAAGTTTTGTTGAATAAGCAACTTCTGAGAATACAGCCAAAGGTGGAGGTGAAATGACCCACTGGGGCAGAAGCCGATGGATGTAGTAGCCTTCAGTGCAATGGACAGGTATCTCATAGGTTCACACCGCTCTGCAGGCAGGCTGCAGCTGTCACCATTCAAGATGGGTGAGGGCAGGGGTTTTCAGATGGGTCAGGTGGTAGCTTTGCCCCACGCAATCGGGTCTGTTTTTGTGCAAAGCCCAGCTCAGCGATGGGGTGCGGTTGAAGGAGGGAATCATGCAGCAAGGTGTATGGGTAAAAGCATTGCCAAGCAAAGCTGAAGACGACAGTATGGAAGCACTGCAGCAGCAGTAACACTGAAACAAGAGAGAAGCAGGTCTGGAAAAGTAGCAACGATGCTGCCCAGGGAAAACTGGACAAGCTCTGCCTGAAGTATTGATGCTCAAAATGATCCCATCACCTGGCGAATCAGAATCAGATTTATTATCACCAGCACATGTCATGGAATTTGTTGACTTAGCAGCAGCAGTTCAATTCAGTACTTGATAATATAGAAGAAAAAATAAATAAGTAAATCAATTATAGTATACGTAGATATGTATAACTTTAATATGTAGATGTAATACATAGATTATAGATTTTAATATGTAGATTAAAAATCATGCAACAAACAGCAATAATATATATTAAAAAGTGAGGTAGTGTGCAAGGGTTCAATGTCCATTTAGGAATCAGATGGCAGAGGGGAAGAAGCTGTTCCTGAATTGCTGAGTGTGTGCCTTCAGGCTTCTGTACCTCCGATCCGATGGTAACAGTGAGAAACGGGCATGCCCTGGGTGTTGGAGGTCCTTAATAATGGATGCTGCCTTTCTGAGACAGTGCTCCTTGAAGATGTCCTGGGTATTTTGTAGGCTAGTATCCAAGATGGAGCCGCTAAATTTACAACTCTCTGCAGCTACTTCTGGTCCTGTGCAGTAAACCCACCCCCCCCTCCTCCCATACCACACAGTGATGCAGCCTGTCAGAATGCTGTCCACTGTACATCTATAGAAGGTTTTGAGTGTAGTTGTTGACATACTAAATCTCTTCAAACTCCTAATGAAGTATAGTTGCTGTCTGACCTTTATAACTACATTGATATGTTGGGTCCTCAGAGATCTTGACACCCAGGAACTGGAAACTGCTCACTTTCTCCATTTCTGATCCCTCTATATGGATTGGTATGCGTTCCTTTGTCTTACTCTTCCTGAAGTCCACAATCAGCTCTTTCATCTTACTGATGCTAAGACTGTATGAAACAGACATTAAAAAAAACAATCACTGTGTGTATTAGATTGCCTGAGGCCTTTGTGGGAGTAATTGGTAGAAATTTACACAGTGGGGAGGTAAAATTGAGATCACCCGTACACAACATGATTTCATCATTAGAACACTTCCTAATCAATTTCCCCTCCCTGATTCAAGAAGTTAAGTGACAAGTAAGAATTGTTCTACTGATCTGGCAGGCAATAACCATTTTCAGTAAGAAGGAGCCTTCACATCCAATGGTAATGGCATCAACAAGTCCCCCATCATTTTGCAATGCTCATCAACAGAAATTCAGACAGGCCAGGCAAGAAATGTAGGTCAAAGCCTGGGTGTACTGTATTTTGAGTTTCCAAATCTCAGGCATAAGTCAGGACCATGATGGACTTCTCTGGATATGCTGGACCTCTCTGAATATGTGAATAGCGTAATGTATCTCTCTGGATGTGATGGGGCTCTCTGCATTAGTGTGATGGACCACTCTGGTTAAGTGTGCTGGAGCCCTATGGAGAAGTGAGGTGGACCTTGCTGGATAAGTGTGATGGAGCTCTCTGGATAGGGTGAAGGACCTCTCTGTATGTGATGGACCTCTCCAGTTAAGTGTGACGAACCTGTCTGAATATGTGTGATGAGTCTTCCTGGATATGTGTGATTGACCTTTCTGGTTATATGTGATGCACCTCTCTCGATGTGATGGAGCTCTCTGAATAAGTGTGAAGGACCTCTCTGAATGTGATGGAACAGCCCTAATAAGTGTGATAGACTTGTCTAGGTAAGTATGATGGACTTTTCTGAATAACTGTGATGGATCTTTCTGGATCAGTGTGATGGATTTCTCAGGATAAGTGTGATGTACTTCTCTGGATGTGACAGATGTTTCTCAATAAATATGATGGATGTCACTGGATAAGACAGATGAACCTCTCTGGATAAGTGTAAAGGATCTTTCTGGATATGATGCATTACTCTGGATAAGTGTGATGGACTTTTCTCGATATGTGTGATGTACCTCCATGGATATGTGTGATGGACCTAATGGAATACCAGTGATGGACATATCTAGTTGTGTGTAATGGAGCTTTTTGGATAACTGTGATGGGCCTCTCAGGAAAAGTGTGATGGATGTCTATGGATAGGTGTGATGGATCTCTCTGGATGTAATAGACCTCTCTGGATAAGAGTAATAGACCTCTCTCGATAAGTGTGATGGACCTCTCTCGATAAGTGTGATGGACCTCCCTTGGTACATGTGATGGATCTCTCTGAATAAGTGTGATGAACGTCTCTGGGTAAGTGTGATGGACCTTTCTGGACAGATGTGATGGATTTCCCCAGTTAATTGAGATGGACCTTTTTTGGATAAGTACAATTGACCTCTCTAGATATGTATTTTGATCTCTCTCAATAAGTGTGAATGATCTTTCTGAATAAGGGTGATAGACCTCTCTGGATAAGTGCGATGGATGTGGGGCACCGCAGTCGACAAGTGTTATAGATATCTGGAAGTATGATGACTCTCTCTGGATGAGTGCAGTGGACCTCTCTGGATATAGGTGGTGGAGTTCTCTAGGTAGTTGTGATGTATGTCTATGGGAAAGTGTGATGTATTTCTCCGTATACGTGTTATTGATCTCTCTGGATGTGGTGGACCTCTCCTCTCTGAATTAGTGTGATAGACTTCTCCCAATAAGGGTGATTAACCTCCCTGGATATGTGTGATGGACCTTGTGTAATACTTATGATGAAACTCCCTTGATGTATCTAATGGACCTCCTGTAAGAAGTATGATGGAACTTGCTGGTTATATGTGATGGGTCTCTCATGATAACTGTGAAGAAATTCCCTAGATGTGATAGACCAGTCTGGATAAGTGTAGTGGTACTCTCTTGACAAATGTGATGTGTCTCTCTGAATAATTTTGATGACCTCTCTGAATAAGTGTGATGGACGTATATGGATAAGTGTAACGGGTGCTTATGGATAACTGTGATAGACTTCTCAGGATAAATGTGATGGATCTCTCTGGATGTGATGTACCTCTCTGGATAGGTGCGCTGAATATTTCTGGATAAGTGTGATGGACCTCTCTGTATCAGAATCAGAATCGGAATCAAGTTTATCATCACCGGCATGTGTTGTGAAATTTGTTAATTTAGCAGTAGCAGTTCAATGCAATACATAATATAGAAGAAAAATAATACTGTAATAATAATAAATAAGTAAATCAATTACTATATACATATATTGAATAGATTAAAACCTGTGCAAAAAACAGAAATAATATATATTAAAGAAGTGAGGTAGTGTTCATGGGTTCAATATCAATTTAGGAATTGGATGACAGAGGGGAAGAAGCTGTTCCTGAATCTGAGTGTGTGCCTTCAGGCTCCTGTACCTCTCGCCTGATGGTAACAGTGAAGAAAGGGCATGCCCTGGGTGCTGGAGGTCTTTAATAATGGACTCTGCCTTTCTGAGACACCGCTCCTTGAAGATGTCCTGGGTACTTTGAGGGCTAATAGCCAAGATGGAGCCAATTAAAGTTACAACCCTCTGCAGCTTCTTTTGGTCCTGTGCAGTAGCCCCATGTACCAGACAGTGATGTAGAATGCTGTTAGAATGCTCTCCATGATACATCTATAGAAGTTTTTGAGTGTATTTGTTGACATACCAAATCTCTTCAAACTCCTAAGGAAGTATAGTTGCTGTCTTGCCTTTTTCATAACTGCATCAATATGTCGGGACTAGGTTAGATCCTCGGAGATCTTGACACCCAGGAACTTGAAACTGCTTGCTTTCTCCATTTCTGATCCCTCTATGAGGATTGGTATGTGTTCCTTTGTCTTAACCTTCCTGAAGTCCACAATCTGTTGTTTTGTCTTACTGATGTTGAGTGCTAGGTTGTTGCTGCTATATCACTCCACTAGTTATACTCCATATCTCTCTCCTGTACACCCTCTCATCACCATCTGAGATTCTACCAACAATGGTTGTATCATCAGCAAATCTATAGATGGTATTTGAGCTATGCCTAGCCACACGGTCATGTGTAAATATAGTGTAGAGCAGTGGGCTGAGCACACACCCCTGAGGTGCACCAGAGTTGATTGTCAGCAAGGAGGAGATGTTATCACCAATCTGCACAGATTGTGGTCTTCCAATTAGGAAGTTGAGGATCCAGTTGCAGAGGGAGGTACAGAGGCCAAGTTTCTGCAACTTCTCAATCAGGATTGTGGGAATGGTGGTACTAAATGCTGAGCTATAGTCGATGAACAGCATCCTGACATAGGTATTTATGTTGTCCAGGTGGTCTAAAGCAGTGTGGAGAGCCATTGAGATTGCATATGCCTTTGACCTATTGTGGTGATAGGCAAATTGCAATGGGTTTGGGTCTTTGCTAAGGCAGGAGCTCAATCTCGTCAGGACCAACCTCTCAAAGCATTTCATTACTGTTGATGTGAGTGCCCGCAGGCGATAGTCATTAAGGCAGCTCACATTCTTCTTAGGCACTGGTATAATTGTTGTCTTTTTGAATCAAGTGGGAACTTCTGCCCGTAGCAATGAGAGGTTGTAAATGTCCTGGAATACTCTGGACAGTTGGTTGGCACAGGTTTTCAGAGCATTACCAAATACTCCATTGGGACCTTCCGCCTTGTGAGGGTTCACTCTCTTTAAAGACAGCCTAACATCAGCCTCTGAGACAGAGATCACAGGATCATCAGGTGCAGCAGGGATCTTAGAAACATAGAAAATAGATGCAGGAGTAGGCCATTCGGCCCTTCAAGCCTGCACTGCCATTCAGTATGATCATGGCTGATCATCCAACTCAGAACCCTGTACCTGCTTTCTCTCCATACCCCCTGATCCCTTTAGCCACAAAGGCCATATCTAACTTCCTCTTAAATATAGCCAATTAACCGGCCTCAACTGTTTCCTGTGGCAGAGAATTCCACAGCTTCACCACTCTCTGTGTGAAGAAGTTTTTCCTCATCTCGGTCCTAAAAGGCTTCCCCTTTATCCTTAAACTGTGACCCCTCGTTCTGGACTTCCCCAACATCAGAAACAATCTTCCTGCATCTAGCCTGTCTAATCCCTTTAGAATTTTATATGTTTCAATAAGATCCCCCCCTCAATCTTCTAAATTCCAGTGAGTATAAGCCTAGTCGATCCAGTCTTTCTTTATATGGAAGTCCTGCCATCCCAGGAATCAATCTGGTGAACCTTCTCTGTACTCCCTCTATGGCAAGAATGTCTTTCCTCAGATTAGGGGACCAAAACTGCACACCAAGGCCCTGTACAACTGCAGTAGAACCTCCCTGCTCCTGTACTCAAATCCTTTTGCTATGAATGCCAACATACCATTTGCCTTTTTCACCGCCTGCTGTACCTGCATGCCCACCTTCAATGACTGGTGTACAATGACACCCAGGTCTTGTTGCATCTCCCCTTTTCCTAATTGGCCACCGTTCAGATAATAATCTGTTTCCCCGTTCTTGCAACCAAAGTGGATAACCTCACATTTATCCACATTAAATTGCATCTGTCATGAATTTACCCACTCACCTAACCTATCCAAGTCACCCTGCATCCTCTTAGCATCCTCCTCAGAGCTAACACCGCCGCCCAGCTTTGTGTCATCTGCAAACTTGGAGATGCTGCATTTAATTCCCTCGTCTAAATCATAATAATATATATTGTAAACAACTGGGGTCCCAGCACTGAGCCTTACGGTACCCCACTAGTCACTGCCTGCCATTCTGAAAAGGTCCCGTTTACTCCCACTCTTTGCTTCCTGTCTGTCAACCAATTCTCTATCCACATCAATACCATTTCCCCAATACCATGTGCTTTAAGTTTGCACACTAATCTCCTGTGTGGGACCTTGTCAAAAGCCTTTTGAAAGTCTAAATATACCACATCCACTGGCTCTCCCCTATCCACTCTACTAGTTACATCTTCAAAAAATTCTATAAGATTCGTTAGACATGATTTTCCTTTCACAAATCCATGCTGACTTTGTTTGATGATTTCACCTCTTTCCAAATGTGCTGTTATCACATCTTTGATAACCGACTCTAGCATTTTCCCCACCACCGATGTCAGACTAACCGGTCTATAATTCCCCAGTTTCTCTCTCCCTCCTTTTTTAAAAAGTGGGGTTACATTAGCCACCCTCCAATCCTCAGGAACTAATCCAGAATCTAAGGAGTTTTGAAAAATTATCACTAATGCATCCACTATTTCTTGGGCTACTTCCTTAAGCACTCTGGGATGCAGACCATCTGGCCCTGGGGATTTATCTGCCTTTAATCCCTTCAATTTAACTAACACCACTTCCCTACTAACATGTATTTCCCCCAGTTCCTCCATCTCACTAGACCCTCGGTCCCTTACTATTTCCGGAAGATTATTTACGTCCTCCTTAGTGAAGACAGAACTGAAGACAGGCCACCAAACAGTGGCATGGATATTGGGTGCAAGTTGAATAGGGAGTTAACATTGGCATGTGGCAAAGGTAATGTCGCAGTAGTTATGGGGGATTTCAACATGCAGGTGAACTGGGAGAATCAGGTTGGTGCTGGACCACAGGATAGGGAGTTTGTAGAGTGCCTACGGGATGCATTCTTGGAACAGCTTGTAAGAGAGCCGACCAGGGACAAGACTATTCTGGATCTAGTGTTATGTAATGAACAGGATTTGATAAGCGATCTTGCAGTAAAGGAGCCATTAGGAGGTAGTGATCATAATATGATAAGATTTTATCTGCAATTTGAGAAGGATAAGGGCAGATCGGAGATGTCAGTGTTGCAGATGAACAGGGGAAACTATGGAGCCATGAGGGAGGAGCTGGCCAAAGTTGACTGGACGGATAGCCTAGCAGAAAAGACAGTAGAACAGCAATGGCAAGTATTCTTGGGAATAATGTACAAGGTGCAAAATCAGTTCATCCCCCAGAGAAGGAAGGATTCAAAGGGGGGAAAGGGGCCACAGTGGTTGACAAAGGAAGTCAGAGATTGCATAACATTAAAAAAAAGGAAGTATGACAGAGCTAAGGTGAGTGGGAGGACAGATGATTGGGAAGTTTTTAAGGAACAACAGAACTTAACTAAAAAGACAATATGGGGAGAAAAAATGAGGTACGAACGCAAGCTAGCCAGGAATATAAAGGAAGATAGCAAAAGCTTTTTTAGGTATGTGAAGAGAAAGAAGATAGTTAAGAACAATGTTGGGCCCTTGAAGAATGAATTGGGTGAAATTGTTATGGGAAACAGAGAAATGGCAGAAGAATTTAATGAGTACTTTAGATCTGTTTTCACTAAGGAAGACACAAGCAATCTCCCAGATGTATGGATGGGCCAAGGACATAGGGTAACAGAGGAAATGAAACAGATTGACATTCGGAAGGAAACGGTGATGAGAAGACTGATGGGACTGAAGGCTGACAAATCCCCAGGTCCAGATGGTCTGCATCCTAGGGTACTAAAGGAGGTGGCCCTGGAAATTGCGGATGCATTGGTAATCATTTTCCAATGTTCCTTAGATTCAGGATCAGTTCCTGAGGATTGGAGAATGGCTAATGTTATCCCACTTTTTAAGAAAGGAGGGAGGGAGAAAACAGAGAACTATCGACCTGTCAGCCTGACATCGGTGGTGGGAAAGATGCTGGAGTTCATTATTAAGGATGAAATAGTGGCATATCTAGATAGCAGTGATAGGATTGGGCCAAGCCAGCATGGATTTACTAAGGGTAAATCATGCTTGACTAATCTGTTGGAGTTTTTCGAGGATGTAACCAGGAAGTTAGACGGGGGAGATCCAGTGGATGTAGTGTACCTCGATTTTCAGAAGGCATTTGATAAGGTCCCACATAGAAGATTGGTGGGTAAAATCAAAGCTCAGGGCATCGGGGGGAAGGCATTGACATGGATAGAAAACTGGTTGGCAGATAGAAAGCAAAGGGTAGCGGTGAATGGGTGTTTCTCGGAATGGCAGGTGGTGACTAGTGGGGTGCCACAGGGCTCGGTATTGGGACCACAGCTGTTTACCATTTACGTTAATGATTTGGATGAAGGCATAGAAAATAACATCAGCAAATTTGCTGATGATACTAAGCTGGGTGGCAGTGTGACACGTGATGAGGATGTTAGGAGAATTCAGGGTGACTTGGATAGGCTGGGTGAGTGGGCAGATACTTGGCAGATGGCGTTTAATGTGAATAAGTGTGAGGTTATCCACTTTGGGAGTAAGAACAGGAAGGCAGATTATTATCTGAACGGTGTAGAGTTGGGTAAGGGAGAAATACAAAGAGATCTCGGAGTCCTTGTTCATCAGTCACTGAAGGTGAATGAGCAAGTGCAGCAGACAGTGAAGAAGGCTAATGGAATGTTAGCCTTTATTACAAAGGGAATTGAGTACAAGAGCAAGGAACTCCTCTTGCATTTGTACAGAGCCCTGGTGAGACCACACCTGGAGTATTGTGTACAGTTTTGGTCTCCAGGGTTAAGGAAGGACATCCTGGCTGTAGAGGAAGTGCAGCGTAGATTCACGAGGTTAATTCCTGGGATGTCTGGACTGTCTTACGCAGAGAGGTTAGAGAGACTGGGCTTGTACACGCTGGAATTAAGGAGATTGAGAGGGGATCTGATTGAAACATATAAGATTATTAAGGGATTGGACAAGATAGAGGCAGGAAATATGTTCCAGATGCTGGGAGAGTCCAGTACCAGAGGGCATGGTTTGAGAATAAGGGGTAGGTCATTTAGGACAGAGTTAAGGAAAAACTTCTTCTCCCAGAGAGTTGTGGGGGTCTGGAATGCACTGCCTTGGAAGGTAGTGGAGGCCAATTCTCTGGATGCTTTCAAGAAGGAGCTAGATAGGTATCTTATGGATAGGGGAATCAAGGGATATGGGGACAAGGCAGGAACTGGGTATTGATAGGAATTGATCAGCCATGATCTCAAAATGGTGGTGCAGGCTCGAAGGGCCGAATGGTCTACTTCTGCACCTATTGTCTATTGTCAAAGTAGTTATTCAATTGGTCTGCCATGTCTTTGATCAATTCACTTGTTTCTGACTGTAAAGGACCTACATTTGTCTTGACCAATCTTTTTCTTTTCATGTATCTATAAAAGCTTTTACAGTCAGTTTTTATGTTCCCTGCCAGCTTTCTCTCATAATCTTTTTTCCCTTTCCTAATTAAGCCCTTTGTCCTCCTCTGCTGGTCTCTGAATTTCTCCCAGTCCTCATGTGTGCCGCTTTTTTTTTGCTAATTTGTATGTTTCTTCTTTGGACTTGATACTATCCCTAATTTCCCTTGTCAGCCACGGGTGCACTACCTTTCCTGGTTTATTCTTTTGCCAAACAGGGATGAACAATTGTTGTAGTTCATCCATGCGATCTTTAAATGCTTGCCATTGCATATCCACCGTCAACCCTTTAAGTATCATTTGCCAGTCTATCTTAGCTAATTCACGTCTCATACCTTCAAAGTTACCCTTCTTTAAGTTCAGAACCTTTGTTTCTGAATTAACTATGTCACTCTCCATCTTAATGAAGAATTCCACCATATTATGGTCACTCTTACCCAAGGGGCCTCGCATGACAAGATTGCTAACTAACCCTTCCTCATTGCTCAATACCCAGTCTCGAATGGCCTGCTCTCTGGTTGGTTCCTCAACATGTTGGTTCAGAAAACTATCCCGCATACATTCCAAGAAATCCTCTTCCTCAGCACCCTTACCAATTTGGTTCACCCAATCTATATGTAGATTGAAGTCACCCATTATAACTACTGTTCCTTTATTGCACGCATTTCTAATTTCCTGTTTAATGCCATCCCCAACCTCACTACTACTGTTAGGTGGCCTGTACACAACTCCCACCAGCGTTTTCTGTCCCTTAGTGTTATGCAGCTCTACCCATATCGATTCCACATCCTCCAGGCTAATATCCTTCCTTTCCATTGCGTTAATCTCCTCTCTAACCAGCAATGCTACCCCACCTCCATTTTCTTTCCTGTCTATCCCTCCTGAATATTGAATATCCTTGGATGTTGAGCTCCCATCCTTGGTCACCCTGGAGCCATGTCTCTGTGATCCCAACTATATCATATTCATTAATAACTATCTGCACATTCAATTCATCCACCTTGTTACGAATGCTCCTCGCATTGACAAACAAAGCCTTCAGGCTTGTTTTTACAACACTCTTAGACCTTATACAATTATGTTGAAAAGTGGCCCTTCTTGCTTTTTGCCCTGGATTTACCTGCCTGTCACATTTACTTTTCACCTTACTACTTTTTGCTTCTACCCTCATTTTACACCCCTCTGTCTTCCTGCACTTGTTCCCATCCCCCTGCCACATTAGTTTAAAGCCTCCTGAACACCAGTAGCAAACTGCTAGGACATTGGTTCCAGTCCAGCCCAGGTGCAGACCATCCTGTTTATACTGGTCCCAGCTCCCCCAGAACTTGTTCCAATGCCCCAGAAATTTGAATCCCTCCCCGTTGCACCATTTTTCAAGCCATGTATTCATCTGAAATATCCTCCTATTTCTACTCTGACTAGCACGTGGCACTGGTAGTAATCCAGAGATTATTACCTTTGTGGTCCTACTTTTTAGTTTATCTCCTAACTCCCTAAATTCACCTTGTAGGACCTCATCCCGTTTTTTACCTATATCGTTGGTACCTATGTGCACCACGACCACTGGCTGTTCACCCTCCCATTCCAGAATGTCCTGCAGCTGCTCAGAGATATCCTTGACCCTTGCACCAGGGAGGCAACATACCATCCTGGAGTCTCATTTGCGGCTGCAGAAACGCCTATCTATTCCCCTTACAATTGAATCCCCTATCACTATAGCTCTCCCACACCTTTTCCTTCCCTCCTGTGCCGCAAAGCCACTCATGGTGCAATGAACTCGGCTGCTGCTGCCTTCCCCTGATGAGACATCTCCCCCAACAGTATCCAAAACAGTATATCTGTTTAGGAGGGAGATGACCCCAGGCGACTCCTGCACTACCTGCCTACTGCTGCACTGTCTTGTGGCCACCCCTTCCCTTTCTGCCTGTGTAGCCTTTACCTGCGGTGTGGCCAACTCACTGAACATGCTATTCACGACTTTCTCAGCATCGCAGATGCTCCAGTATGAATCGAATCGCAGCTCCAGCCGCTCAATGCGGTCTGCCAGAAGCTGCAGTTGGACACACTTCCTGCACACATAGTCGTCAGGGACACTGGAAGTATCCCTGATTTTCCACATGCTGCAGGATGGACAAACCACAGGGCCGATCTCAGCTGCCATGACCTACCCAATACTTGCCTCAACTTTTGAAACTTTCTTCTTTGAAAGGAACTTACCCGGCCTTACCTCACTTGAAGTGAAGCTCGTCCTCCGCCTCTTCTCGTCGAAGCCTCTCGAGTCAAAGCCTCAAATCTCCACTCCTTCACTGGCCCACTCACTCACAGGCCACTCCACTTAAGGTAACCCTCTATTTATTTGTTTGAGTTTTTCAAACTGCTTGGTCACCTGACCTCAATTGCCCAATCAGCTGCTTTCTGCTGAGTCTGAGCTATTCAAATCTTGATTGTCTAATCAACGGCTTTCTGCTGAGCTATTCAAATCTTGATTGACTTGATTGCACAGTCCAACTGCCAAAACTGCCAGAATCTCTCGAGTCAAAGCCTCAAATCTCCACTCCTTCACTGGCTCACTCACTCACAGCTGTAGTTACATTCTCCCTTTCAAAGCGGATATAGAAGGTGATAAGTTCGTCTGGTAGTGAGGCATCGCTGCCATTCATGCTATTGGGTTTTGCTTTGTAGGAAGTAATGTCTTGCAAACCCTGCCAGAGTTGTACATCCGATGTCGCCTCCAACTTCATTCGAAATTGTCTCTTCACCATTGAAATAGCCCTCCGCAAATTATACCTAATTTTCTGGTACAGGTCTGGGTCGCCAGACTTGAAAGCCACAGATCTAGCCTTCAGCAGATGACGTACCTCCTGGTTCATTTACAGCTTTTGGTTTGGGAATGTACGTAGGCACACTGTCATTCACACAGGTCTTAATGAAGTCAGTAACAACTGCAGCATACTCATCCAGGCTTGAAGATGAATCCCTGAATACAGTCCAGTCCACCAATTCAAAGCAGTCCTGTAAGTGCTCCTGTGCTTCCTTTGTCCACACCTTTTTGGTCCTCACTACTGGCACTGCAGTCTTCCATCTCTGCCTACACTTAGGGAGTAGAAGTACAGCTAAGTGATCAGACTTCCCGAAGTGAGGGTGTGGAATAGCACGTTAGGCATTCTTGATGGTGGTATGACAATGGTCCAGTGTGTTGTTTCCTCTAGTATTGCAAGTGATCTTTTGATGGTAATTGTTTAGTGATTTTATCAGACTGGCCTGGTTAAAATCTCCCAAAACAATGGTGAAGGTGTTAGGGTGCACTGTTTTGTGCATGTTGATCCCATTGCTCAGATCAGTCTAAAGCCTGATTGATATTGGCCTGAGGTGGAAAGTATACCGCTGCCAAAATGATCCCAGAAATCTCCCGTGGTAGGTAGAAAGAACGACACTTAACTGCTAGATATTCCAGGCCTGGTGAGCAGAATTGGGACAGCACTGATATATTTGTGCACCAAGAAGAGTTGATCATGAGGCATATTCCTCCACCTCTGCTTCTGAGAGACTCTATAGATCTATCCTGACAGTGTATAGTAAAACCTGAATCTGAATCGCTGCATCTGGTACGGAAGGGGTTAACCAGGATTCCGTGAAACAAGGACGCATGTGTCCTAATGTCCCTCTGATTCAGCCCTCTAGCTCTGAGATTGCACATTTGTCAGCAAGATAGTCGGTACAGGGAGTTTAAAACCCCGTTTCTTTAAACACACTTGTATCCCTGAGCTGCAGCCACATTTCCTGCATGGAATCCTGTGAGGATGAATCTGTCCCCAATCAGCATTGCATGTGATGGTCTGGAAGAGTGTGATAGACCTCACTGGATAAGTGGGATGGACCTTTCTGGATTAGTGAGATGGATTTCACTGCGTATGCATGATTGACTTCTCTCAATAAGTGTGATGAACCTCCCGTGATATGTGTGATAGATTTTGTGGAATACTTCTGATGGACCTTTCTGGATAAGTGTGATGTTTCTCTACGCATCAATGTGAAGGATCTCTCTGGATGCGAAGGACCTCTCTGGATAAGTGTGATAGATCTCTCTGTACATAATGGTGATCTCTGGAAGAGTGTGATGGGCCTCTCTGGATAAATGTGATGGACCCTTCTGGATAGCTGTGATAGACATCTATGGATTAGTGAGATGGATTTCACCACATACGTGTGATGGATCTCTCTGGATGTGATGGACCTAATGGATGTGTGATGAACATCTCTGGATAAGTGTGATGGACCTTTCTGGATAACTTTGATGCATTTCACTGCATATTTTTAATGGATCTCTGTGGATAAGTGAAATAGACTTCTCACGATAAATGTGATGGATCTCTCTGATTAATGGCATGGGACCTCTTTGGATAAGTGTGATGGATGATTCTGGAAATGTGTGTTTGGACCTGTCTGGATCACTGTGATAGATCTCTCTGATTTAGTGTAATGAATGTTTAGAATTTTGATGGATCTCCTTGGATAAGTGTGATGCATTCCTTTGGATATGTGTGATGGATCTCTCCGGATGTAATGACAAGAGTGATAGACTTCTCTGGATAAGTGTAATGGTCCTTTCTCGATAAATATGATGGATCTCTCTGGATAAGTAAGATGAACGTTTCTGCATAAATGTGATGGTTCTTTCTGGATACATATGATGGATTTCTCTGGATGTGATGAAACTCACTGGATATGTGTGATGGGTTGCTCTGAATAAGTTTGATAGATCTCTGAATAAGTGTGATTGGCTTCACTGTATAAGTGCAATGAAATTCTCTGGATAAGTGTTTTGGAACCCCGGATAAATGTGTTGGATCTCTCTGAATAAGGGCGATAAAGCATGGTGGACACGTGTGATGGACCTCTCTGGATGTGGTGGACCTTTATGGATAAGCCTAATGGAGTCTCTCGTACTGTGATGGATCTCTCTGGCTAAGTGTGGTAAACCTTTCTGTATGTAATGGACCTGTCTGGATAAATATCCTGGATATTTCTGGATATGTGATGGATATCTTTGGATATGATGGACCTGTCTTGATAAATATCCTAGACATTTCTGGATAAGTGTGTTGAACTTCTCTGGATAAGAATGAAGGACTTTTCTGGATAAGTGTGACTGACCTCTCTGGATAAGTGTGACAGAACTCTCTGGATATGTGTCATGGAAGTCTCTGGATAGGTGTGATCATCCTTTCTGCATATGTGTGATGGATTTCTCTCAATAACTATGATTGAACTCTCTGGATAAGTGTGATGGACCTCTTAGGATAAGTGTGCTGGACTTCTCTGAATAAGTGAGATGGACCTTCCTGCATATGTGTGATGGATTTCTCTCAATAACTATGATTGAACTCTCTGAATAAGTGAGATGGACCTTCCTGCATATGTGTGATGGATTTCTCTCGATAAGTGTGTTTGAACTCTCTGGACATGATGGACCTTTCTGGATAAATGTGCCTGACTTCTCTGGATAAGTGTGGCGGACCTTCTTGCATATATATGATGGTCCCCTCTAGATAAGTGATTTTGATCTTTCTGGATAAATATGATGGATCTCTCTAAATAGGGGTGACAGATGTTTCTGGATAAGTACAATGGACCTCTCTGGATATCTGTGATGGACATCTCTGAATAGGTTTGATGGATTTCTCTGAGCTAGTGTGATGTATCTCTCTGGATGTGATGGACCTCTCAGGCTATGGGTGATGGAACTCTCTCGATAAGTGTGATGAACCTCCCTGGGTAAGTACCTGCCAAATACATATGATGGACTTTTCTGCATTATGGTGATGAACCTCCCTGATATATGTGATGGACCCTGGAATACGTGTGATGAAACTAGTTATTTGTGATGGACCACTCTGTATAACTATGAGGGCCCCTCTGGATGTGATGGAACAGTCTGTATAAGTGTGATGGACCTCTCTGGACACGTGATAGGCATCACTGCATAAGTGCGATAGACCATTTTGCATAAGTGTGATGGATCACTTTGGATGTGTGATGAACCTCTCTGGATAAGTGTGATGGACTTCTTTGGATAAATGTGATGGATCTCTCTGAATAAGAGTGATTGACCTCTTTCAAGGACCTCCCTGGATAGATGTACTCCACCCAATTGGAGCTGTGTGATGGATCTCTCTGGATGGGAGATGGCCCTCTTTAGAGAAGTGGGATAGATCTCTCTGGAGAAGTGTGATGGACCTCTGTGAATTTGTAAGGACCTCCCTGGATAAATGTGATTGACCTCTATGGAGCAGTGTGATGGACCTCTCTAGATGTGTAATAGAACCCTCTGGATGTGTGATGGACCTCTCTGGATAAGTGTGATGCACCTCTTTTGATGTATGATGGATCTCACTGCATAAGTGTGATTCATCTCTCTGCAACACTGTATTGGTCCTCTCAGGAGAAGAATGATGGAATTCTCTGGATAATTTTGATGGAACTCTCTGGATAAGCATGATTCACCTCTCTGGATTTGTGGATGACCCCTCTGAATAAGTGTGGTCCATCTCATTGGATCAGTGTTCTGGACCTTTCGGGAGGTTTGATGGATCTGTCTGGATAAATGTGTTGGAACAATCTGGATAAGGGTGATAAACTTCTATGGATAAGTGTGATCCCTCTCTCTCTCTCTGGATTGGTGATCTACCTCTCTGGAGATATGTGATGGATCTCTCTGGATGTGTGGATGACCCCTCTGAATAAGTGTGGTCCATCTCATTGGATCAGTGTGCTGGACCTTTCGGGAGGTTTGATGGATCTGTCTGGATAAATGTGTTGGAACAATCTGGATAAGGGTGATAAACTTCTATGGATAAGTGTGATCTCTCTCTCTCTCTCTCTCTCTCTCTCTCTCTCTCTCTCTCTCTCTCTCTCTCTCTGGATTGGTGATCTACCTCTCTGGAGATATGTGATGGATCTCTCTGGATGTGATGGAGCTTTCTGTATAAGTGTGAGGTACCTCTCTAGATAAGTGTGATGGACGTCTCTGGATATGTGTGATAGAACTATCTGGAAAAGCTTGACAATCCTCTCTGGGTAAGTGTGATGGACCACTGTGGATATGTGTGATGCTCCTCTCTGGAGAGGTGTTATGGCCCTCTCTGGATAAAGGTGTTGAATCTCTAAGCATAAGTGAGTTGGACCTATCTAGATAAGTATAATGGACCTTTCAGGATAACTTTGTGGACCTCTCTAGATAAGTGTGCTGGACCTCTGTGCATAAGTGTGATTGACATCTCTGGATACATGTGAGTTATCCCGCTGGATGTGATGTAACTTTTTGTGTATGTGTGAGGTACTCCTCTGGATAAGTTTGATGGACATCTCTGGAGTTGTGAGAAGGTTCTCTCTGGATAGACATGATGGACCTCATCCGACAAGTGCAACGGGCATCTCTGGATAGGTGTGCATCTCTCTAGGGAATTGTGATGGACCTCTCTGGAGAGAAGTTATGATCCTTTCTGGATAAATGTGATGGTCTGCTCTGGATAACTCCCATGGACCTCTCTGGAAAAGTATGATGAACCTCTCTGTAAAAGTGCGATGGACCTCTCTGGATCTGTGTGATTGTTCTCTTTCAAAAAGTGTGATGGAGCTCTCTGGATAACTGTGTTGGACCTGTCTTTGTAAGTGTGATGGATTTCTTTAAATAAGTGCAATAGACCTTTCAGAATAACTCTGTGGACATCTCTGGATAAGAGTGATGAACCTCTATGGATAAGTGTGATGGTTTTCTCTGAATTTGTGATCTACCCCTCTTGATACATGTGATGTATCTCTCTGGATGTGACGGAGCTTTCTGGATAAGTGTGATAGACCTCTCTGGAGATGTCTGAATAACCTCACAGAATATGTGTGGTCCTCTCTGGATGTAGGATGATTCTCACTGGGTGAATGTGTCGGATATCTCTTTATACGTGTGACAGACTCCTCTGGATAAGAGTGATGAACCTCTAACGATATGAACCTCTCTGGATTGGTGAATGACATCTCTGGATACGTGTGATAGATATCTCTGAATATGATGGATCTTTCTGCATGTGTGAGGTGCCTCTCTGATGAATTGTGATGCACCTCTCTGGAGAGGTGTTATGGCCCCCACTGGATAAGGATAATGGACCTTTTGGGTTAACTTTGAGGACAGCTCTGGATAAGTGAGATGGACCTCTCTGGATAAGTGTGATGGAGCACCCTTGATAAGCATGATGGACTTCTCTGGTTAAGTGTTATGGACCACTCTGGATGAGTGTAATTGGTGTCTCTGGATCTGAGGAACCTCTCTGGGTAAGTATGATGGACCTCTCCGGATAAGTGTAATGATCCTCTCTGTGTGATGGAGCTCTCTTGATAAGTGCAGTGGACCACTCTGGAACTGTGATGGACTTCTCTGAATGTGATGGAGCTCTGTGGATGTGATGGACCTCTCAGTATAAGCAGAGCTGTAACAGTTCTACACTATCCAGAACAGGCAGCGGTACCTGAAACACATCCATTGCTCTAAGTCTTCACTCTGTCTCCAACTTCAACTTTCTGTGTTTCATTCCCAACTGTAATCTAGATGACCTTGACTGCATCTAACCACCTTATGCTGCGATCATCAAGGAGAGGGCAGCAGCTGCACAGGAACACTACTTGCAGATTCACCTACAACAGTCATACTGTTTGGGAACATTTTAGCATTGCTTCAACACAAGTGTCTCAATCCTTGTGCAGAATTCTCTAAAGAGTTATTTGCAGGTTGAATTGCTGGTGAGGAAGGCATTCATTTCATTAGGACTAGAATATAAGAGCAAAGACATAATGTTCAGGCTTTATAAGGTAGTAATGAGACCTCACTTGGAATTTTGAGAGAAATTTTAGGACCTGCATCATAGAAACAATACACTGACATTAGAGAAGGTTCAAAGGACATTTGTGGAAATAATTCTAGGATTTTAACACTTATCATATGAGGAGTATTTGATAGCTCTGGGCCTGCACTCACTAGAATGAGTAGCTATCTCTTTGAATCAAATGTTGAGAGGATGTTTCCTGTGTTGGGAGAGTCTAGAGCCAGAGGACACAGCCTCAGAATTGAGTGGCATCCTTTTAGAATGGAGATGAGGAGGAATGTTTTTAGCCAGAAAGTGGTGAATTTTGTGGAATTCATTGCCACAGATGGCTTTGGGGGCCATTCCTTCGATATATTTAAGACTGAGGTTGATAGACTCTTGAGTAGTCTGGGCATGAAAGGATACAGGGAGAAGGTGGGGAGATTGGGGCTGAGAGGGAAATGAATTAGCCATGATGAAATATTGTAGCTCTGGTGATAGCTTGCTTGATGGGCCAAATGGCCTAATTCTACTCCAATGTCCTAATGTCTAAATCGAAGAAATCACTCTTCAGCGGTATGTTGGTGTGCTTTCACCAGAGCTACAACATATCAAGAGAGCAGCTCACCACTTCTTTCTTGAGGACAACAATACTCTGATCCTGGAATATAAATAGTTTATTAGTGTCCATTGATACAATGGATTTGATTAAACAGGCTAAGCTGAATATGTGACCACTTAGTATCTCGCAGAAACCACTGTAAATACTAGAAGACACCTCCCTGAGCTTCAACACTAATAACAGCTCCTCATTGGGATATGGGAACTCTTAGTGAGACTATATTTATTGGCCAAATCCCTACTGAATCCAGTTAGTTTCATAGAAAGAACTACAGTCTACAAATCAATTAATTTGAATGAATCAAGGACAATGGAATTAGACAAACCAAGTGGTTTTTGTTCTTATCATGCGCTTGTAGGAAACAGAGACGACCATTTCATGAAGCAGCTCTGTTATCTCCATCTTGTGACCTGTTTGAGAATTGTTTCTTGCTCTGGGGTAATAAGGAGATGCAGTAGATGTTATGCATTTGGACATAGAGAAGGCCTTTGGCAAGGTGCCACACATGAGGCTGATTGCCAACTTAAGAGCCCATGGTATTACAGGGAAGTTACTGACATGTTTAGAGCAGTGGCTGATTGATAGGACTTGAGAGTCCTTGTGCAGAACACAGCAAAAGGTTAACTTGCAGGATGTACTGATGTGAAGAAGGCAAATGAAAAGTTTGTATTCATTTCAAGAGGTCTAGAATGCAAGAAGAGGAATGTGATGCTGAGGGTTTATAAAGCAGGGATGAGGCCTCGCCTTGAGTATTGTGAACAGTTTTGGGCTCCTCATCTAAGAAATGATGTGCTGCCATTGGAGAGGGTCCAGCGGAGGCTCACAAGGATGATTCCGGGAATGAAAGGGTTATCATACGAGGGACGGTTGATGGTTCTGGGTCTGTACTTACTAGAATTTTGAAGAATGAGGGGGGATCTCATTGAAACCTTTCAAATGTTGAAAGACTAGACAGAGTAGGTGTGGAAAAGGATGTTTCCCATGGTGGGGGAATCTAGGACAAAAGGGCACAGCCGCAGGATAGAGGGACATCCATTTAAAACAGAGATGCAGAGAACTTTATTTAGCCAGGGGATAGTAAATTTGTGGAAATTGTGCCCACAGGCAGCTGTGGAGGCCAGATTGTTGGGTGTGTTTAAGGCAGAGATTGATAAATTCTTGATTAGATACAACATCAAAGGTTATGGGGAGATTGAATGGCAGAGCAGACTCAATGGGCCAAATGGAGTTATTCTGCTCCTATGTATTATTGTCTTATGGTCTTTTAATATAATCAGTGTATTTGAATATGGACACAAGGAATTTTGCTATTGACCTGCTAAACCTAAGATCATTTTCAAATAAGCTGTGTATTGTATACAGTGAGAGGTTTGCAGAGGTAATCTCGCTAACTTGGTTCAGTGTCTGAGTGACCTGGTTTAACAAATTTGAATCAGAGTTGAAGAGAATAAAACTCATCTAGGGCATGAAGTTGTGTCAATTTTGGCCCACAGCCAGTAAGAAGGCGTTATATGTCAGTCACCAATAACACTGAAATGCAGCTTGTGAACTGGTAAAAAATGAATATAGTAGCAGACACTTTGCAAAAATAGCAACAACTCTCTAACAATCAGAGAGCAACCACTGTGGATGTGGTGCACGTGAGATTGGAGTGGCACCATGTGGAACACATAGACTCCTTTTACTGGGATTACCTTTTCTATTCTTTGACTGTTCATGGAGGGTCAGGAAGATGTAGTGGGTGTGCACACAAATATTCGGTGTGTAAATTTAAGTGTACTTCCATTGAGATAATAAATGTACGTGTTAGTAATTTCAGATTCTCTCTGTGCCTCTCTGATCATTATTACTAATGGGTAAATCCTTGTATCAAGTTATAGTTTGAAGATTTTTTTTAAGTAATTTATTTTTATTTAGACTCAAAACATTAAGATTAAGTTGTGGCATCCCTCCTGGGGTCACTTCACTAGTTTGGCCAATAAACCAAGGGTTATAACTCAATAATTTCAGTGTTTATAAACTAAGTCTAGAAGTGGGAACCCTCCATTACTTTGGTTAGGTTAACACAGCTAGTTACCTTAGACTTTAACCATTACACCAATCACTACTGAGTTATTTTATTTTCTCTATGGGACTATAAGATCATAAGACCATATGATATAAGAGCAAAGTAAGGACATTGAACCTATCTAGCTGGCTCTGTAATTCCATCATGACTAACTTATTATCCCATTCAATCCCATTGTCTTGCCTTTTCCCCATTTCCCTTTATGATTCAAGACCTGTCAACTTCCACATGAAATATGCCCAATGACTTGACCTCCACAGTCACCTGTGGCAATGAATTCCACAGATTCTTCTCCTTCTGGCTAAAGAAATTTCCCTTCATCTCTGTTCTAAAGGGACAACCCTCTATTCTGAGGCTGTGCCTATACAACCAGACTTCCTCAGTATAGGAAATATCCTCGCCATGTCCACTCTAGGCCTTTCAGCATTTGATAGGTTTCAATGAGCTCCCCCCTCATTCTTCTAAAGCCAAGAGAGTAAAGACCCGGAGCCATCAAACACACCTCATATGTTAAATCCAGCGATTCCCAGGATCATTTTTGTAAACCTCTTCTGGACCTTCTCCACTGCCAGCAACTCCTTTTTTAGATAAGGGGCCCAAAACTGCTCACAACTGCGTGTGATCTTACCAATGCCTTATGAAGTCTCAGCACTATATCTTTGCTCGTGCTCTCAAAATGAATGCTAACTGTAATAGAAGAAATAGAAACTCAATAGATTGAGGAATGGTTAAAAGGCAAGAAACAAGACTGGAAATAAATGGGCCATCTTTGGATTAGGAGGATGTCTCTAAAGGGTTCATAAGTTCATTTTGTTATCAAAGTATGTATGCAGAATATAACACTGAAACTTGTCTTCTCCAGACAGCCATACAATTTAGAAAACCATAGGGGTAGTTGAAAGAAAGACATCATTGCCCCTCTGCATGAAAAGAAAAAGAAACAATAATGTTCAAACCCCAAACTCCACCCCCAACCCCTCCCTTGCTCAAACTAACAGATCACCCACATGGAGAGCAATAATAAGAACCTCAAACCCCAAAGCCCCCAGTTCACCAATTGGCATCAAGAAAGAATGAGCAAGAAAACACAAAAAAACAGAGAACTAATAAAGTCCAATATTAAATGCAGTCCAATCCATAAATCTGAGAATTTCAATAACATCGCCAAGAGCGTCGGGCAGTTACTCGAACTAGCAGCCCCTCGGGGTGGGGGGGTGGGTAATGACTCCAAAGGGAGCCGGTGAAAAATACTAAGACTCTGCTGCTTACAGTTCTATCAGTGATATCCATGGAAGGATTAAGTACAACGTCTATACACAAGAGGCTCTGCAGATGTTGGAAATTCCGTGCAACACATACAAAATGCTGGGGGAGCTGAACTCATTAGTCCAGATGAAGAATCTTAGCCCAAAACATTGTCTGTTTATTCCTCTGGATTGTTGCTGCCTGCCCTGCTATGTTGCTCCAGCAATTTGTGTGTGTTGCTGAAATATAATCTATCCAAGTTCACTGCTGATACAAAGCTGAGCGGCAGTGTGTGCTGTGTTGATGCAGGGAGGCTTCAAGGGTATATAATGAGTCTATGAATGGTGTAAACATCATCATCATCATCTTCACCATTATGTGCTGTATCGTATGACATTGGTGATCATGGTCTTTATGATACATAACGGACATTTAAGAAATTCACAGATAGGCACATGGATGATGGAAAAATTGAGGACTATGTAGGAGGGAAGGGTTAAATTGATCTTTATCATCATCACCATTTTGTGTTGTGTCATAGGACATTGGTGATCATGGTCTTTCCATGACCATAATTCTTCTTGACCCATTTTTCTACAGAAGTAGTTTGTCATTGCTTTCTTCTGGGCAGTGCCTTTACAAAACTGGAGACCCCGGCCATTACCACTGCTCTTCAGAGATTATCTGCCTGGTGTTAGTGGTTGCATACAAGGACTTGTGATATGCACCAGTTGCGCATATGGCCATCCACCACCTGCTCCCATGGCTTCACGAGACTCTAATCAGGGGGCTAAGAAGGTTCTACACCTTGCCCAAGGGTGGCCTCTAGGCTAGTGGAGGGAAAGAATGCCTTACATCTCTGGTAGAGACTTATCTCCACCCTGCCACCAACAGTGAAGACATGGCAGATGGAATATAATAAGGAAAACTGTTATCCATTTTGGTAGAAAAAATGAAAAGGCAGAGAGCTGTTAATTAATGAGAGATCAAGAGGCAATGGTGTTCAGAGAGAACTGTGTGTCCTTGCACAGAGATCACTGAAAGTTTGTGTAATAAATCATTCAGTTACAAAGGCAAATGGTACATTGGTCTTTATTGCAAAAGGATTCAAATCCAAGTTGGGCGCCTTTCTTCATAAGAATGAAGCAGCTTAGGCTTCTGACTAAGGAAGGAATGATTTGCAATAAGCGTGCAAGGACGATTCACCAGTGAGCTGGATGTGTGTGTGTTATGTGCAGAAATATTCTGCAGAATTTCGAAGAATGAGACGCATACAGGTTCAAGAACATTTACTACCCCTCAACCATCAGGCCCTTGGACATGTGGGGATAAATACACTCACTTGAGGTTCCCACATCCAATGATCTACTTTAAGGGCTCTTGATCTCATGATCTCCTTATTTATTTCTATTTGCATGTGCACAGTTTACTTTCTTCTGCACTCTGGCTGATCATCCATTGATCCTATTATAGTTACTATTATATGCACTTACTGAGTATGGCTGTAAGAAAATGAATCTCAAGGTTGTATATGGTGATGTATATGTACTTTAATGATGAATTTTACATTGAACTTTGAACTTTAAGAAAATGTGGAATTCCTTTGCTCTGACTGGGTGTCTAGGTCCAGGGTTTATACTCTCATATAAGGGGTCAGTAATTCTAGACCTTCAGAGAAATGACCAGAGTGTAGGAGACAGCTAACTCCTGCACAACAACAGCAACTGAGCTCAGTACCAAAAGCAGGAAATGGTCTGTTTTAATGGAACTGAGGAGTTGGCATTCACAGTGTTGGTTCATCCCAGGAAGCAAGGAGGAGCGAAGGAAACCCAAGTATGGGTGGGCTGAGGCCATAACAAATGGGATAGTATGGCAGTATAGTGGTTAGCACCATGCTTTACAGTGCAGGCGAACAGGGTTTAATCCTCACTGCTGTCTGTAAGTGATTTGGATATTCAACCCATGACCACATGGGTTCTCATGCTTTCCTCGCACAGTCCAAAGATGTACTGGCTGATGGGTTAATTGGTAAATTGTCCCATAATTTACTATAGGGTAAAATCAGGGCTTGCTGGGCAGCACGGCTCGGAGGGCTAGTAAAGCCTTTTCCAACACTGTAACTCAACAGATAAATAAATATAGAAACTTGCCCAGATACAGGATGAAAATATTATGCAAATCAAACACTGATGAGAAATATAATTGCTGTCAATAAGTCCCTGCCTTCAATTTACTTAAATTGCTTATGCACAGAGCAACAGCGAAGGCATCACTGGGGATGCCAGTTGCACGTTGCATTCCCCAACATTTGCTGGAGGATAGATCGGACTTCCAGCTGTTTAATAAACATTCCTCCTCCTCCTTATCTCCTGCTATCCGTTTACAGGTTGACCCAGTTATCCACATTTATCTTTTCCAACCTGAGTATCAACGGCCAATCAAAGACTGGAGCAAACACAGTCAGCGGCAAATGTGAATCAAATAGACGGATTTTGCAAGTGTGGGGGCAGTCCCTATGAAGTCTCAGTATAGAACCAAAGGACCATCTCTCTGTAGTCTCAGTACAGAACAGAGGGACCCATTCACTCTGTAGTCTCAGTACAGAACAGAGGGATCCCTCCCCTCTATAGTCTCAGTACAGAACAGAGGGACCCATCCACTCTGTAGTCTCAGTACAGAACAGAGGGACCCGTCCCCTCTGTAGTCTCAGTACAGAACAGAGGGACCCGTCCCCTCTATAGTCTCAGTACAGAACAGAGGGATCCCTCCCCTCTATAGACAGTACAGAACAGAGGGACCCGTCCCCTCTGTAGTCTCAGTACAGAACAGAGGGACCCGTCCCCTCTATAGTCTCAGTACAGAACAGAGGGATCCCTCCCCTCTATAGACAGTACAGAACAGAGGGACCTCTCCCCTCTATAGTCTCAGTACAGAACAGAGGGACCCCTCCCCTCTATAGTCTCAGTACAGAACAGAGGGACCCCTCCCCTCTGTAGTCTCAGTACAGAACTGAGGGACCCCTCCCCTCTGTAGTCTCAGTACAGAACAGAGGGACCCCTCCCCTCTATAGTCTCAGTACAGAACAGAGGGACCCCTCCCCTCTATAGTCTCAGTACAGAACAGAGGGATCCCTCCCCTCTGTAGTCTCAGTACAGAACAGAGGGACCCCTCCCCTCTATAGTCTCAGTACAGAACAGAGGGACCCGTCCCCTCTATAGTCTCAGTACAGAACAGAGGGACCCCTCCCCTCTATAGTCTCAGTACAGAACAGAGGGACCCCTCCCCTCTTAGTCCCAGTACCGAACAGAGGGACCCCTCCCCTCTATAGTCTCAGTACAGAACAGAGGGACCCCTCCCCTCTTAGTCCCAGTACAGAACAGAGGGAGCCCTCCCCTGTATAGTCTCAGTACAGAACAGAGGGACCTCTCCCCTCTATAGTCTCAGTACAGAACAGAGGGACCCCTCCCCTCTATAGTCTCAGTACAGAACAGAGGGACCCCTCCCCTCTATAGTCTCAGTACAGAACAGAGGGAGCCCTCCCCTCTATAGTCTCAGTACAGAACAGAGGGACCCCTCCCCTCTATAGTCCCAGTACAGAACAGAAGGACCCCTCACTCTATAGTCCAGGTAGAGAACAAAAGGACTGCTTCCTTCTATAGTCTCGTACAGAACAGAAGGACCCCTCCCCTCAGTAGTCCAGGTACAGGAACCCTTCTCAGTGTGGGGTTAATCAGAACCCTATCCAACTGTTGCATACGTGGGTTTTGACTGAAGAAAAAGAATGGCTGGAGTCACTTCTTACTTTTGTGTAATGGTGTTTATACGTTGGTGAACAAAATCAAACTTTTTAAACATTAGTGAAAATAAAACTGTCACTGTTTACCAAAGGATATCTACCGGATAAACACAATTACAGGTACACATCACGGCCAGTTGGAACTCCTGGCAGCTCAGTCTCTCTGTCTGCCGATTGCAAGCAAGCCACCCTGTTTTTTTAGGTACCAGATCTTGCCATTAACAAGACTACAGATAAATTAGAATATGTTGCACTCCATGATGTAGTTACAATCACATTTCAAAATAAAGAGAAGTATCTATCTTAAATACAGTATACAGTCAAAATATTCACATTTACACATTGCCCATTACTAAATCCTTCAGGTCAACTTTTTTTTACTGTCATTTTGACCATAACTGCTGGTACACTACGTAGTAAAAATGAGACAACGTTTTTCAGGACCATGGTGTTACATGACACAGTACAAAAACTAGACTGAACTACGTAATAAAAAAAAACACAGAGAAAGCTACACTAGACTACAGGCCTATACTGTACTGCATAAAGTGCACAAAAAACAGTGTAGGCTTACAATAAATAATAAACATAAATAAATCCTGCCATGTGTGGTGGGAGTGTGAGCCGGGAAGAGGTGAGTCTGTGGAATTCATCGTCACAGGCTGCCATGAAGGTCTAGTATATTTCAGGCAGAGGTCAGTAGATTCTTGATTAGACAGGGCAAGAAGGGATGCAGGGAGAAAGGAGAAGTTTGGTGCTGAGAGGGAAAATGGATCTGCCATGATGAAAGCATGGAGCAGACTTAATGGGCCAAATAATGTAACTCTGCTCCTATATCTGATGTTGTTATGTTCTGATGGAAAGCACCACACCACAAGATCTTCAGGAAACTATACCGAGCGGAAGACATTGAGGTGTGCACACTCAGTGTTATGGCAAGGCAGTGCTGGCGTGTATGGGTGTCAATGTGTAAGTACATGGAGTGTGTTAACCAAGCACTCACCATCACACCAACCCTTTCATTTTCATCTTCCAGCGATACTGAAGGTTACACCTTCCACTGAGATCTGCTAATTGTCATGTCTGTGCAGCAATTCATCTACCAAAGATCCCAGAGATTTGTTGAGTTTGGTGAGAACAATCTCCTCTCATTATAAACCACCTTTTCAGTTGGGAAATCAAACCAAACCTCAGTGAGACTCATTCTAACACTAAAGATATTCTTAGCTTGCTGTGAGCTTCCTTCTGTTTTTTAAACAAACAATCTGTTAGTCTTTTCTCTTATCTTAAACTGCCTGCTGTTATTGTTTCAATACTTTTTTTGCCACAAAAAAATGCTCATTTGGAGAAAAAAATCCTTGTTTCAACTGTTCATCAGCTTTTCAGTTTATGAATTCCACCTTTTTGAATGGTAAAGCAGAAATGACTCAAACAGAGAAATTCCTTTCATGAGCTCATCTTACACTCAATGGAAAAGCTTTAGATATGTGGCCATTTTAACAATGGAGAAAATACCACTACTAGTTTGTGCACTTCAAGTTATCTTGCTTTAGCAGTTTTGTTGAGGTATTAATATTTGCAAAATTTCAGAAATGTCCTGATATAAAGATAGACCCATGAGCATCTTGAGACCCACCCAAGTATCTGGGGCCTCTGCTTAAAATCTCAACTAAAGATTCAAAGTTCAATATGGAAAGAAAATTTATTACCAAAGGACATACAGTATATATCACCATTTACTGAGATTTATTTCGTGCAAGCGTTCATGGCAAATCCAAAGAAACAAAAAAACAAGCAAAAATAATAATCATAAATATGCAATGTATATCGAGATGAAGAAGTCTTGAAAGTGAGTCCACAGGTTGTGGGAATATTTCATTGTTGGGGTTAGTGAAGTTGAGAGAAGTTGTCCCTTCTGGTTCAAGAGCCTGGTGATTGAGAGGTAATAGTTGATCCTGAACCTGATGGTGTGGGTTCTGAGGCTCCTGTACCTTTTTCCTGATGGTAGAAGTGAGAGAAGAGTATGTTCTGGGTGTTGGGAGACTCTGATGATTGATGTTGCTTTCTTGTGACAATGTTTCACATAGACGTGCCCCAATTCTCTTGAGAAATTTCCTCTCAGCTCTTGTCTAAGCTGTTGGCTTTGTTTACATGGTCACTGCCACCACTGTACAGGCCCACTGCTTGTGAGAGGGTGAGGAGGGTGGGCTGGGGTGGTGTGTCATCTTCTTAAATCACTGGAGAACATCTATGGACAAGAATACTGGCCTCTTCCTTCTTCCTTTCCACTTCTGATGAAGGGTCTTGTCCTGAAATGTCAACTGTTTTTTCCTTTCCATAGATACTGACTAACCTGCTGAGTTCCTCCAACATTTTGTGGGCATTGTTTTGGATTTCAAGCAATTGCAGACTTTCTCATGTTTAGAATTGTTCCTGAACCTGGTGGTGTGGGTCCTGAGGCTCCTGTACCTCCTTCTGGGTGGCAACAGCAAGAAGAGAGCATGGACCGGGCGGTGCGATGGTGGGGGCGGTAGTGGTGTCCCTTCAAAGGTGTAACTTCAGATAGCACCTTACACTACTGAAGTGCCAGCATGATTATGTCCTACTCCAGAAGGTTTTGCATTTGTCCCTCTCCAGAGCTGAGTATGCAGCCCCACCATGCCAATCTGCCAACTGTTCCAATGTTTAAGAATTAGAATACCACATTTATATACCATCTCCCTGCATCTCATTGGCAGTCAGTGATTTACAGTGAATCTTGTTAACAAGCCAAATAACACTGATTTCTGCATGCACCAAAATAGCTCATCAATTTTAAAAAAGGGATTCAACAAATCTACCTTCTTTGGTAAGATTGGTTGCCACATGCGTGTTGGCTAACACAGCAGGCAAGCATTTCAGTACCACACAATCTGTAACCTTCTCCTAGGGCACTGCAGTAACAGAAATTTTACTTTCGAAAGACAGAATAAAATGATGCTCTTTCTAATGCACCAAACGTCTCCTGCTGGTAGTGTATTGAGAACCAAACTTAATTTCAAACTTTTTTTTTCCAATTGTCTCCCAAGGACCAAAAAAACTGGAGTGATGCTCTATAGTAATGGTTTAGGTATTCAATAGGAACTGACAAGGTGCTTCATCACGGCAAAATGACAGCTCTACTTAGCTCCCTCCTTTGCCTAGCAATACCTCCTTTCCACTAGGGGTCAGGGATATAACACTAAATGACAGAGTCCACCACCAATCACACCAGACTCCCATCATAGGCACAGATTAATGACTGGAGGTTCATTAGTGGTGGGTGCAGAAAATGCTGATTTACCATTGCTTATTGGTCTTTAGATTAGTAAAGTTGTTTAATGAACCAGATTATGTGTTTTGGTGTGAAAAGCAGAGAGTGCAGGGTACTGTATAGTATAATGACAAGTCAGATCAGGATGTGGGTAGTTCCAGCAATTGAGAGTAGTAAAGGTAATCACTGATGAAGGTGAGGTGTGGTGGATGAAGTGAGAAGGTGATAACAGAGGAGTCTTTATTTTTCAGATTGGAGGCCTGTGACCCATTGTGTGCCACAGGGATCAGTGTTAGATCTCCTGTTATTTAGAATTTCCATTAGCAGTACAGATGAGGATACCCTGAGATTGATTGATTAATTGATTTATTTAGCTATCTACCGATTTATTTATTTATTTATTTATTTAGAAATACAGCATGAAAGGCCGTTCTGACCCTTCAAGTTACACCACCCAGCAATCCCCTGATTTAATCCCAGCCTAATCACGGGACAATTTACAATGACCAATTAACTTACCAACTAGTAAGTCTTTGGATTGTGAGCGGAAACTTTAGTACCCAGCAGAAATGCACTCACTCACAGGGAGAACGGACAAATTTCTTACAGGCAACAGCAGGAGTTGAGCCAAGGTCACCTATACTGTAAAGCATTGTGCTAACCACTACGCTACTGTGTCACCATAGTTTGCAGATGACACCAAAAGTTGTGGTGTATTGGAGAGTTCCCTGAACTTAGTTGCCACTCTGTCTGTGTGTGAGTGACTGTGTACGTAGCTGAGAGGGAGGAATGACACTTATTTTGCTGCTGTTGTCTTGTTGCTTGCTATGTTCTGTTTTGTTGTGTTCTGCTGAGCGTTGTGCACATGCTATGTTGACACCGGAATGTGTGGCAACACTTGCGGGCTGCCTCCAGCACATCCTTGGGTGTGTTGGTTGTTAATGCAAATTACATATTTCACTGCATGTTTCATTGTACTTGTGAAAATATATATGCAAATAAATCTGAACATGAAAGAGAAGAGAGAAAATTTATAAGGATGTTGCCAGGTCTGGAGTTATAAGGAAAGACTGAATAGGTTAGGACTTTATTCCCTGGAATGTAGGTGAGAGGAGATTTGATAGAGGCACGTAAAATTATGAGGGGTATAGACATTGTAAATGCAAGCAGGCTTTTTCCACTGAGGTCATGGGTTAAGGGTAAAAGGTGGAATGTTTAAGGGGAACATGAGAGGAAACTTCTTCTCTCAGAGGGTGGTGAGAGTGTGGAACGAGCTGCCAGTTGAAGGGGTGAATGCAGGCTTGATTTCAATGTTTAAGACAAGTTTGGATAGGTATATGGATGGTAGGGATATGGTGCAGGTCAATGGGATTAGACAGTTTAATTGGATCAGCACAGACTTGATGGGCCAAAGGGACTTTTCTATGACTGACTCTATGAAGCATGTTATCTGAGAGTACAAGAGAATCTGTATCAACGATGGAAGTGGGCCAATGCATAGCAGATGGGATTTAACTTGGACAAGTGTGAGGTGTTGCAATTTGGTAAGTTAAACCAATGGAAAGCCTGCACTAAATGGGAGGGGCCTAGAGAATGTTGTAGCACAGATAGACCTAGAAGTATAGGCACATAGTTCCCTGAGAGTAGAGACACGTGTAGACAATATATTTGCCACACTTGCCTTCATCTGAGCATGGACACTATACTACAGCTGTGAACATTGCTGGTAGCACCACATTTGGAATATTGTGCACAGTTCCAATTGCAAAGCTAAAGGAAGGATTTGAGATGGAAGGGGGGCATTAAGGATTCATGAGGGTGCAACTGGGGTGCTGTGTAATAAGCAGAGTCTGTATAGACTAGGACTTCTTCTCCCAGGAGGGTAAAAAGCTGCAGTATGCCCTTACAGATGTTTGTAAAATAGTGAGGGGCACAGATAAGATGGATAATCACAGTTTGTTCTTCTCCAAAGTAGTCTAACAGTAAAGATCATGGATTTAGTAAGAGGGGAATGATTTAAAAGGGACCTGAGGGGTAACATTTTCAGAGTTATGGGTATATGGTGGCTGGTGGGTGTATAGAATGGGCAGCAGAGGCAGCAATGGAGGCAAGTACAAATGTAGCATTTAAAATGCATTTGGGAAAGTACAAGGATAGGAAAAGCCCAGATAGATATGGGCAAAACACAGGCATATGGTACTAATTCAGGTAGAAAGCTGGTCAATATAGAGAAATTGGAGTGAAGAGCCTGCTGTATCCATGATTTATACCATGATGACTCTGTTAGTGTCTTATTCTGGAGGTACCACTGTATGCAGTGGACTACTGTATGTCCATGCTTTTTTGTGTATTTCCCCTTGTTTGACATTTTGTGCATATGAGTATCTCTGAAATCACCACATTACTGATAAGTGGCTTCAAGTTTTCTCAAAGCTTTAAGTTCCACGTCTGCTCGTCAGTGGACCGCCATTGCTGTGGAGTCGTCCAAGAGAAGAGTTGTGACTCTTACCCGAGTGATCAAAAGCCAGTCGGCGACAGACGGGCCTTAACTTTCCAACCCAACCCCCGTGGATCTGGACCCAACGGCTAGCTGGGTAGTCGGAGGGAACTGTCCTCCGTTGGTCTAAGACCATGGAACTGGTCGATTACCTTGGCAACGTGGCTATCGGGAGTATCTGTTGCAGGGCTGGTGGATGGGGCTAGCACGTTTCTAGCGCGTGGCTGGTGTCCTCAGTGTAACTCTACTGCCGAAATGGACCATTCTGGAAGACTACGAACACTCACGAGTAACCCAGCCGTCACTAAGATCCTCGGGCTTTGAATGGGGGCCGGTGGGGGGGGGGGGGAAATATGGTGAACCTGGTGGTAACAGGGGGCGGTGAATTGCGGGCAGTCCAGCCCGCTTGGTGCTCAGCCTGACTCTCCCCGCGTCCACACACGTGTGCTCTCATTCATATGCATGTGGCGCCCCGTCACTCCCACAGCTAGCAGCCTGTGTGATTCGATGCTTCAGATTAAACTCCTTCCCCAGCCTTTTAAACCAGGCAAGCTTGATTTTTCATTTCTCTTTTTTTTTGTCTGTCTGTGTGTCGTTGTGTGTGGATCCATCGGATGTTCTCGGAATATGTATACAAGCGAAAGGTAGAGAGAGCGATAGGGAGAGAGAGAGAGAGAGAGAGAGAGAGAGAGAGAGAGAGAGAGAGAGAGAGAGAGAGAGAGAGGGGGGGGGGGAGAGAGAGGGGGAGAGAGAGAGAGAGAGAGAGAGAGAGAGAGAGAGAGAGAGAGAGAGAGAGAGAGAGAGAGAGAGAGGGAGAGAGAGAGAGAGAAGCTAGCTATCGTCAGCAGGCTGCATTTGCATTTTCAGCTCCACTCGGGTAGGGGATGTGGAGACTGACTTCCCAGATCGGAGCGGATGTAGCCAGGATTTAAAGGAAGGCGATCGGCAAAGAGGGAGAGCTGCTGTTCCAGATGTTGCTGCAGCTGTGGCTTTGCGACGGGCGGAGTGAATGGCACACATCTGGATAGCCCCCAGCCTCCGCAAGGACAGCAGGACCGGTGTGTGTCTCTAGGGGGGCAGTGAGGGGGTGTGGAGTCAGTCTGAGCCGAGCCGAGCCGAGCCCAGGGTACACCTACACTGCCAGTGAAGATGCCCCTCGAGCCTACTGCAACCTTCCTGAGGGCGAGACTTCTTCTGAAGTCTCGGCGGGCGGTTCGGGAAGCCCGTTTCTTCTAACGCCAAGGACAGTGCCGCCAACCTTGGAGCAGCTCGGTTTCCGGAGCTCCCGGCAAGGGAGCTGGAGCCTTTGAAACTGCCGCTGGAGCAAGGGGCTGCGAGCGGGAGTCGGGAACTGGCCCTGGTGCTGAAACAATCAACAGCGAGGAGGAGCCGGGATCTGAATCGTTCTCTCTGTTGAGGATGGGATTATATACAGGGCATCAATGCGCAGGAACGACCCGCTCGCCCTAAATCAACGCGATTGCTTATTTATTTCATTCTTTTTCTCTGCTCTGATCAAGACTGAGTCTCCGGGAGCCGCTGGATCAGCCAGGGAAGAGTGTGTGGGACGAGGAGAACAGCTCCTGAAACCGGCCTTCAGCTTCTCTGACTGAACCAAATTAATGTTTCTTCGCAAAGGTAAAACAATCAATAGATTGTTCTAATCTTCCGTTATGTATCAGCGCTTGCTTGTCTACTGAATAATGAGATCTCTGCTTGCAAAATATGTGTGTGTGACAGAGATTGCATATTACAGTTCCTTCTGGAGGGTTCAACCGTTAAGAGATCCTGCAAAATGTAGAAGACACTTAATTTTGAAATATTAGAGAATATTAATAGCCATTAATAAAATTTGGTCGAACTGGATTAGTATCTGAATTCTGTCGTTTTGATTAATAAAAGACATCATATTTCAATTAATCCCTCCTGATAAGTTCTAAAACATTTAAATATTTATTTAGTATATAAAATAGAGCTGAGCGGAGGCTACAGATTAACTCTTTGCAAACTGCAGTGGATAGAAGTATAAGAACAGAGAATTTCGATGCATGCCGTTCGGATCTGGTGTTGTCATATTTGGATTTTATGGTAAATTAACTAATCTGGTCGTTGCAAATATAGTTTTTGTATCCACTGACCTCGAGGGAGAAGTCGGAACTGTGTGTTTGAAATGTCATAGTGTCCTCACAAAGCTGGATTTTTTTTTTGTAAGAAGTTCGAGTCGTCTAGACTTCTTTTTCAGCAATGGATTCAATTTGAGTTATGGGGTGTAGACACGAAAAAAAATGATGGAGGGAAGGAAATCAAATTTGGGTCACCGTCTTTATTGGCATCTGTGTATTCTTCTCGCAGTAGACTGTGTGTGTGTGTGTGTGTGTGTGTGTGTGTGTGTGTGTGTGTGTGTGTGTGTGTGTGTGTGTGTGTGTGTGTGTGTGTGTGTGTGTGTGTGTGTGTGTGTGTGTGTGTGTGTGTGTGTGTGTGTGTGTGTGTGTGTGTATGCTTTCTGTATCTCCCTCTCTCTGTATAGGAGGCATGCAAGGGTGTCTTATTCTCTGAGACTCTCTCTCGCTCTCTTTCTCTCTCTGCAAATTTGTACTCAAACGTGATTGTGTGTATATGAGTCTAGTTGTTCTTTGTCCTCATGGAAATTGGCCTTCATATGCTGGGGAGTTGGTAAAATCTATCCTCTTTCAGAGCAGAATCTGTGCTGGGTGATAGCCACTAAAGGACTAGAGCAAGTCAGCCACTGATGCCTTTTACATCTGCTGACTCTCACTGTTTGGTGGGTGGAAAGTCTGTGCCCTTGGATATTTGCTGGAGATCTTGGGGATTGTCCAAGCAGAAAAATATTTAGAGGGCAACTGGATCCAGTGAGGCAAATGATCAGATGGGACAAACCTTGTTTCTAAGTAGCTAAATTGTTAGAAAGGTTTGGAAGAACGATTCTTGTGCATTGCTCCTTTTTATTGTGACTCCGCCATGGAATACAGTGAAGATAACGCTTCACTGCAAGATGCACATTCCCCTTTGCAATACCCATATGCATTTATAGTAAATATATTAAAACTCTATGATTTATTTTATTTTAAGTAAATTGTTTCCGTGATAAGAATAGACAACATAGCAAAAAAAGTTTGTAGATAATGGCAGTACAGAGATGGGTATATGCAGCTAGCAATGTGTTGTCAGCAGATAACCAGCATGTGATGTTTGAGAGCCCAGAAAATACCACTGGATGGATTAGCAGGTGTACATTTAATGCATTCCCATGACACCCTTAATCTGCACTGTTTTCAAGTACCAAATAACTCATGACAAATAGAGGTTCAAAGACCAGGTGGTTCCAGCTTCCACTGCTCTCACTCACTTCATCTTGATTTATACATCACCGGAAAATTTATATCTCTAGAGCACACAATCCTCTGTCCAGACTCAGAACCTCTTGAAAGAATTGATTGTATGATAACGTTCCCCAGCTCCCCCTTAGAATCTATAGGATCTCCGACATCTCATCCAAAATTCGCTCTTTATGCTGAGTCATCACAGCGTACATTAGCAGGAAATTCCACTGTGAAGACTTCAATACTCAGACTGGTCCTGTCCAAGCCATTCAAATGCTGAGTAGAAGTGATGCTTCGAAGTCCAGAGGTGTGATTCACCATGGCCCTAGTGTGGTTAAGGAGAAACCAAGCTGGAACCTCCACATCAGAAACTGCTTTTAGTTGTCACGATCTAGAAAGTCACAGTACTATTGCTCCACCACACACAATAAATGAATTGCAGCTTTGTTCCCCCAGAAAATTTAACGCTGAACTTGAAAAGGAAAATGTACATTTAGCATTACAAGGACTTTGAACCAGTAGATGTCGAGATGATGCGTCTATTTATGAGGAACATAAATCTAGAAATAATCTAGAAAGTACAAACTTGTTATCAGCATTTTTATTAATGTATTCAGAGGGAACCTTATTAGCCAGAGGGTTGGGAGAATGTGGAACTCACTCCCATTGGGAGCAGCTTAGCTGTAAATTAAAGCCGGATTTAAGGGGAAGCTGGTTAAATACGTAAGTTCTCATACTAGAGGAAGCTCAGTGTGGTGTTAACCCCCATAGCTTGATGGCTTACACCACCTAGCCATCAACTTCTCTGAGATAAGTAGAGAAACAGTAACTGGGTTTAATTTTAGTTTTTTAATATTATTCAGTGGTTCCTTCCGGGCTCTGAAAATTTCTGTCGGTTAAGGACCAAGTCAAGTTTGGCCCCATTGACCGCACACTCCAGTGACCAACTGGGCTTTATATGATGGTCAGTGACAGTGAGCTCTATGAGAGTAGATAGTTGTCCTGAGGTATCTCTGATCTAAAAGGCAGAGGGGTTGAAACAGACCGTGAATAGCTCCAGTAGATTTAAAGAAACTCCTCTCTTCATTCTAATCAAAACTGCAGACTACTCCTCAAGACTGCAGTTTAAAATGGATTCCATCTGCAGTAGAAATAAGAGAATACCACAAAGAAAATCTGTCACAGAAGTCTGGTTAAATAACTTTACCCCTCTGCAAAATTTGCTTGTGAAAGGCCAGGTAATTAGCTTAATTATTCATTCAGCATTAATGGGGAAAGCTTTACAGATAATCAGCTGACAGATCTGATGTGATGCAGGCTGAGACTTAAGGGAAGTATTTCCCATTCCTAAATCTCCAGAAGCTACTGGAATTTTCAGGGGAAATGACCCAATTTTGTAAAGAAGGAACATGAAGAGAAAGAGCATTGCCAGAAAATGAAATCACAGTGGTGTAGAGAAGCTTAGCTGTTGTGACAACACAGGCAGCAAACAAGCCTCCAGGATGCAATAGATGGATTTAAATATTACATGTCAATCACTCAGCCCATTATACACACTGGCCATGAGACATAAGGACATACAAAGTCAGAGGAAACCATGTGTCCCCTCAAGCCTGCTTTGCTAGTCGATAAAAGCTTGTCTGATCTATGATCCAGAAATTATTTTATTGCATTACTCTCTTGATTACTTTAAAATTCAGAAATCTATCAATTCCTGTTATGCGTGAACCTCCACAGCCCCCGGATAAACAACCTCTAGGCAGAGAACTCCAAAGATTCATTGTCTTCCACATAAGGGAGTTATTCTTCATTTCAGTCCTAAGTGGTCTATATTTTTTTGAGTCTGTGGTCCCTAGTTCTACAGAAACACCTTTCTTGCATGTATCATGTTGGGTCTTCTAAGAATTTCAATCAGGTCACCAAATTTCTTAAGCCCACTTTGTTTTCTTAATGCGTGCATTTATATTAAAATTGAGAGCTTGACCCAGTTACAACAATCCTGTGTAGTAATAGATTCCACACCTTGACAGACTTCCACAGAAATAATTTTTGTGTTGTGTTCTATATATATAAAATGAAGTGTTCCTAGTGCCCTGGACAACGTCTGAAATCCTAGAGTTGTACAGCACAGAAACAGACTCACCATCCTGACTGGTCCATGTACCCACCCTCAGAGAAACCAAACTTCCGCCATGGATTTCCTTTAAATATTTCTTGCTCCATCTTAAACCGTTGTCCTCTCTTCCACTGTTGGAAAATGACTATTAAGTTCCCTTTCATGATAAGATCATAAAGCCATAAAGTATAGGAGCAGAATTGTGCCATTTGGCCCATTGAGTCTGCTCCATTTCATCATAGCTGATCCACTGTCCCTCACAGCCACAATCTCCTGCCTTTCCCCGTATCACTTCATACCCTGATGAATCAAGAATCTACCAACCTCTGCCTTAAATACACCCAATGACATGGCATTCACAGCCACCTGTGGCAATGAATTCAACAGACTCACCACTCTCTAGCTAAAGAAATTACTCATCGTGTCCATTCTAAAAGGAAGTCCCTCTAAGTCAACTGCACTGCTCCTAAGAGCACTATATGTGAGGTCATTCTTGCCCTCAGCCATAAAGATCTATAATGAGGCAATCTATACCTGGGAAAGTGATGACGCCCTCCTTTTAGATTGTTTAAGGTAACATATTGATTTACTTATTCATCTTATACTTCTCTTCTAATATTGGATTGCTACTGTAACACTGTAATTTGTTTGGGATCAATAAAGTATCTTTCTATCAATCTATCCATTCTGAGGCTGCGTCCTCTGGTTTTAGATTCTCCCACTATAGGAAACATCCTCTCCATATCCACTCTATTGAGATCTTTTATTATTTGATAAGTTTCAATGAGGTCATCTCTCATTCTTCTAAATTCCAGTGAGTAGAGACCCAGAGATGTCAAATGCTCCTCATATGCACATGTTGCAGATGATAACCACACACCTACTCTAACCCTCTATCCTCCCCAACTATCTCCCTGGTGAATACCTGTAAGTATTCATTTGGGACCTCACTTGTATCCTTTGGTGGCACAACATGATTTTGTTTGCTGAAGGGACTTACTCTTTCTCGAGCTCTCTTGTTTATGATAGAGTTATAGAAGCTTTTGGAATTCTCTTTATCTCTAAATCAACATCAGGGAGAACAGATGGCTGTCACTGCTGATGTTAATCTATCACAGGAAGCTTGCTGTGCAGACACTGACCAACATTTTTGTCTCCACGTTTACTCCTTTTCACCAACAGTTTACTGGCTGCGAAAAGCCTGGGGCCACTCTGAAATATGAAGTACACATTTTTTTTCTGTCGTTATCTCTGGATGAACAAATTCTTGCTTCTAGTTTAATTATACAAGAAAGGCAATTGAAAATAAAGAACACCATGTTGATCTGTCCATTTGAGGAGTTGTTAAGGGTCAATGATGTTAGTGGTCTGGAGCTATGTACATCTTCCAAACTATGAAAGGATGGCAGGTTTCCTCTTCCAATAGGTTACGTACTGCCCATTTTACAGCAATGGAAGTCCTTCATTTCTGTCAGTCTGTGACTATCTTCTCTATTGTGCCCCAGATGTTGCTCAGGGTCCTCGTATTTCCTCTATGCTACGGCACCAAGTTGTCTTGTGTCTCCCGCATTTCCTCCGCCTTTCCAGGGTTCAGAAGAACTGTTGTCTTGATGATGGAGTTGGCCTCTCTTCTCATCATGTACTCAATCCACCTCCCACATTTCCTCAGAATAATTGTAGCCATATCTTTTCAATGACACTGAAGCAGTAGGGAATGATTGGAGATCTTTCTTGGCCAGAAAATACTGAGGATTTTCTGAAGACTCATGGTGTGGAATGATGACAGCCTGGCAAGGTTGTTCCCTGTCATGTGCCAACATTCTGACCTGTACAAAAATGTGGACAGAGTGCCGTTCTGGTACAGCTTCTTCTTGTTAATGAACCACTGGGCTTTGTTAGTGTGAGTGCCACTGCTACTGATATTTATATATTAATTCTAATTTATTTAAATGAATTAATTAAAGTTCCACTCTGCTATGGTGGGACTTCACACCAGATAATAAAGTGCTTGATGGGATCAGCAAATTCCAATCAAAAGCACACTTGTAGAGAGGGAGGGAACTGAAAGCTGGTGAAGCAATGCGGCTGATAGGCTGAATACTTGCCATGATGAATGGTGTGTGAAAGCTTACAATAGTCCCCCAAATAACATATAATTATGGCCAAGGCAATTGCTCTGTACCTGGGTGCTATATATTCCACTCCTACTACTACTAGGTGGCTCTGTGTAAAATCAATGACCCCTTTTTTGCCTACTCTGGTAATTCAGGTATCTAGTGAACACTGTTTCATTTAGCTGTATACATGTGTATTGTTGAGATACCTGAGTTCTGGGTTATGGATTGTAGATTGGATGGACACTGGATTTGGATCTCTGTGGGTTGCTTCTGCTTCTGGGTTGGGGCTCTTTGTGCAAGTGAGGGGGAGGGGTGTTGATGTCTTTGCTGCTGCTTGTGTGAAAAGAGTGGGAGGAGGATTCAAGGCTTTGATATTTCTATCGTTCATTCACTGTGGGTTCTTTTTTCATGGATGTTTGTGACGAGTAAGAATTTCAGGTTGTATACTACATATATTCTGTGATTTTATAATGAAACTTTGAAAATGAATCTTTTAAAACTTTGAACTTGAACAGTTTTTAAGCAAATGGTTCACTCCAATATTTCTTTCTCAGCCAAATAACATCTGATGTTTTGGTGATCAGGATTTCTTTGAATTTACTTGTCTAAATATGGGTATCACAGGGAAAGCAGTATTGCCCATCCTCAATGGAGATAATGATGAATGGCTTTCTAGAGGCTCTGCAATTCAAGGAAATAAGATACTCCTATGAACATGCTGAGGAGGGAATTCCAAGAATTGGATTCAATTTCAATCAAGAATTAACATTATATATTACCAAGTCAGGATGGTGACTGGCTTAGAGGGGTGGTGTCCTTAGTCACCGATTTGAGTGTGAGTATTGTATGTTGTAGATGCTGATGGAAGGGATGAATGTTTAGTCAGTGGACATGGTGTTATTTAAGAAGACTTGTGTGGTGTTGATTATCCTAATTGCTGTTGTATCTGCACTCATCCATGAAGGTGAAGCCACAGTTTATTTGTAGATGATGGCAATGACTTGGGCAAGCAAACAATCTGCTGGAGGAACTCAGCTGGTCAAGCAGCACTTGTACGAGGGGGCAGGACAATTTCTCCGGCAGACCAGATTCCAGTTTCTTGTGACTCCAAAGACTTGTAGAGTCAGAAGGCAGTCAATCATGTCAGCTTACCCAACTTCAGACTTGATTTTATAGCCTCTCAATGTACTGAATATGGATGACCCATTTAATTCCTGCTCTATGGTAATGCATGATATTGATGGTTGGGGACTTGACTAATGTGTTTGTATACCTGTGCCCAACTATATCCTATATATGCTCAAAATGTTTATTGTCTGGCATCTTATGTTTACATTCACATCCACGGGCTGAATTACTACCTCTCATGCCCGTGCACGTGCTGTCTCATTGACGGGGAAGCTGAAATAATTGTATCAACAGTAAGCATCTAAATTTACGATAGATCATGTGAAGATGGTGGTGGTCCAGGATACCATTCTGAGGAACTTCACAGTGATGCTCTGAGGTTGGTGATTGATCATGAACATCAGCCCTCCTGTGTGCAAACAGTGACTGCAATCACTGCAGATATTTTATTTTCTACCTTGGTGTCCATGACCTCAGCTTTTCACCAGGGTAGCTTTTTCCAAGGATTCTGTTAGATAGCTCTGAGTTAAACTCTTTTCTGTGCCACATTCAACTAGCACCACTGTGCCCTCCTAACTCTTGCATCCTGTGTAATCTTTTACAAGGTTAAACCCAATATTACTCCTGATGGCTAACATATATTGGTGCCAGGGCACACAGGATCTCCAGCGTTAAATCTACACCATGTTTAGATTCTGCGAAACACCACTCCATTTCAACAGTCCTCCTGACCTGCCTGAGGCATGTGGACAGGAACATGAACAAGCAGATGCAGGTGCATGCCAATGGCATAGGCAGAATAATAGTCCAGCATGAACTAGATGGCTGAAGGGCCTGTTTCTATGCTTTATTGTTCTATGTCTCTATGACACCATGACAGATGAAATTAGTTAGATTGGCATCATGAGCAGCAGAGACATTGTGGTTCTGTTCCTATGCTGCACTGTTCTACATTGTTCTGTGTTGTCCTTGGTCTTCCTGAACATCCCACCAATGGTGGCTGTAACTTCAGCACCTGAAACCCCTCTGGGTCTCTTTCTTTCAGGAATGTCCTTGAAATCCATTTAACAGTTCTTGGTCACCTCACTTAAAAAAACATAATTTATTGTCTTTGTTCTGTGAAGCCGTTCTAGGAATGTCTCCATTCAAAGCATTATAAGCAAGGCATAGCTGTCTAAAACAAATAATTTTGTGATGGAACTGGCCATCATGAAGCAAGGATCTGAGTTTTTATCTGGCTGACTTTCAGATGTTACCTGATCTGCTGTGATATCTGAATACTTTCTGTGGACAATCTGGATTTTCCGGGTTCCATAGTTTTCTTTGTTTTGTGGCTGTCCGCAGGAAGATAGATATCAAGGCTGAATTCTATACTGCATACTTACTTTCATAATAAGTGTACTTTGAATCTATGTGGCAGAGCAGGACTCTACACAGCAACAGTCCTGTTTGGGGGTTGATCTCAGCTGCTAGGAATCAGAGTAGTTCAAATTACATTTATTCTCAAAGTATGTATAAATCATACAACCTTGAGATTTGTCTGCTTACAGGCAGCCACAAAGCAAGAAACCTGAAATAACCCAATTTTTAAAAAATGACCAATACCCAATGAGAAAGAGAGAGGGGGAAAAAACAAATCATGCAAAAAAAAAAAATGAAAGCAAGTGTTCAGAATGAAATTGAGTCGGTAAATCAGAACTGGAACAGCTAGAGTAGGCTCATGGTCTCACGTTCAGTTCATCACAGTGCAGGGCAAATCACTGCGAAGCTCGCAGGTGCTGAGCCCAAAGAGGCATTGTGGGCCTTTTCCTATGCTTCACTACATTGTTCTGTGTTGTCCTTGGTCTTCCTGAGCATCCCACCAATGGTGGCTGTAACTTCAGCACCTGAAACCCCTCTGGGTCTCTTTCTTTCAGGAATGTCCTTGAAATCTATACAGCCTCAGCCTGTGCACAGGCCATAGCTTGGACAGAAATGCTTGTCCATTCTTTCATCTGGAAACCATCCATCCACTTCCCAAACTGAATTGCTGACTTGCCATCTTCCCATTATGTCACCAATCCATGTAACTGAAATTTGCCCCTGCTAAAGGACTGATTTTGTCAAGGAGAGCAGTTTGGAGACAGTCAGGTAAAACCCACTGATGAACCTTTGTGGAAGGCTCAGCAAGATTATTCCCTAATAGTATTTAATGCCGGATATTAAAATTAATATGCATTATTATGCAGATTAATACCAGAGAATAAAGCCGTTATTGAAGATTATCCCACATCCCTCTTCTCGTGTGTGTGCTCATGGAAGAGTTGTGGGTTAAAATTTAGATCTTCTATTCTTTATTTTCAGAGCAGGGATGGATGCAAGTCATTGCCTACGTTAACTTTTCATCTTTTGCTTTGCATAATTGACATTTCAAACAATATTTCAAAGCTGGAATCACTATAATCTTCCATTAATATTAAACAATTTTATTATTTTCTGTCTTGTTCTTTGAGATCGGGTTGTGAATGTTGGATTTTGAGACACTGTGAGGGATTTATCATTTCTCCTTCTCCAAAAAGCTCTTAAAGCAAATGGGTTATGAGGTTTATTAAAAGGAATGAAATTTTCTCTGGAAGTGGTGTTTCTATAATTACCAGACTGGAAGATCATGTAAAGGGTGTTAAACTAAAATGCTAAGTGCAATGTCCTTGTTGATAGGAGAAACACTGAAACGCCTCAGCATTTAAAAGTCTTCTGTACAATGATCACCTGTTTCAGAATGATGAGAAGCAAGCCCAATTTGGATTTCTCACAGAGCAAGATCCCAGAACTAGCAATGAGAAAAGAGATTAGTATTGTTCCAATTAGCCACAGTTGGCTGAGTTGGATTTTTCTCATCCTTTGTGCCATGTCATACAGCATTGTGCAAAAGTCTTATGTATGCTTATAGCCAGGGTCACTAGGACACACTAAGGCACAGTACTGAAGTACATTTGTGTGTTGCACTGTAATGAATCAGAATCAGGTTTAATATCACTGGCATATGTCGTGAAATTTGTTAACTTTGCAATGGTAGTACGATCAATACATGATAATAAAGAAAAGAAACTGTGATTATAATAAGTATGTGTACATATATTTGATAGTTAAATAAGTAGTGCAAAGACAAAAAACAAAAAAGTGGTGTGGTAGTGTTCATGGGTCCAATGTCCATTCAGAAATCAGATGGCAGAGGGGAAGAAGCTGTTCCTGAATCACCGAGTGTGTGTCTTTAGGCTCCTGCACCTCCTTCCTGATGGTGACAGTGGGAAGAGGACACCTCCAGGATGGTTAGGGTCCTTAAAGTTGGACGTCGCCTTTTTGAGGCATTGCTCTATGAAGATATCTTGGACTACAGAGGCTGGTGCCCATGATGGAGCTGACTAGGTTTACAACTCTCTGCAGCTTATTTCAATCCTGTATAGAAGCATCCCCGCCCCCACTCCCCCATACTGAATGGTGAAGCAGCCAGTTAGAATGCTTTCCATGGTACATCTATAGAAATTTGCAAGTGTTTTAGGTGACATACCAAATCTCCTGAAACTCCTAATAAAATATAGCTGCTGTCTTGCCTTCTTTATAGCTGTGTTGATACATTGCAACAAAACAACATATTTTGTGACAACACACACAAAATGCTGGTGGAACGCAGCAGGCCAGGCAGCACCTATAGGGAGAAGCACTGTCGACGTTTCAGGCCGAGACCCTTCGTCATACAGTTTTGTGCAAAAGTGTTAGGCATATATATATGTAACTAGGGTGTCTAAGACATTTGCACAGTACTGTAGTAATTTTATGTATTGTATAGTACTGCTGCCACAAAAAAAAACAAATTTCATGACATATGTGATGATAAACCCAATTATGATATGGATCTCTATTGTGGACTGAGAGCGGAAAGGGAACAAGGAGAGGGAGATCATGCTCGGGAAAAGGGGAAGGGAGAGGGGAGGGAGTAGGAAGCACCAGAGGGACATTCTGTAACGATCAATAAACCAATAGTTTGAAAACAAATGACTTTGCTGGGCATCTCAGGGCGGGGTGTATCAGCACTCGCGCCACGCCTGCCCTGGCACTCCTTCTCTGCCACCTGTCCCACACCCCTCCTGCAGAGCTCCACCATCACCATTCCCAACATCCAGATTTACAAACTCGCTCTGTTTACTTACTGATTAATTTATTGAGATACAGTGTGGAATAGGCCCTTTGAGACATGCCGCCCAGCAATCTCCTAACTTAATCCTATTGTAGTCACGGGACAATTTACAATGACCAATTAACCAACTAACCAGGAGGCCTTTGAACTGTAGGAGGAAACTGGAACACCCTGAGGAAACCCGTGTGGTCATGGAGAGAACATACAAACCCCTTATTAGGCAGCAGTGGGACTTGAACCCAGGTCGACTGTACTGTAAAACGTTGTGCTAACCATTAGGCTCCCTGTGCCTAATACTTTTGTACAGTATTCTATACCAACTAGATCTTCATTTTCATTTTTCATATGAGAAAGCAGAGTCTCAGTATTGTATTAGTGAGAATCTAATCTCCTAACCCTGAAAAATTCAAGCTTCCTATTTCAGTTGAAATGGTTATTCATTGATAAATTTTCTTTGTAAAGTTCCTGATTCATCCGCTTACCAGATAAAGATAAAAAGACATCAAAGTAGAAAGTGATCGGGCGATAATGAGCAATCTCTTCATGCCTGACTGAACTGTGAATGACTTCCTTGGCTACAGGCAATCGTACAATCCCGGCGAGGGCACAACAAAAATCTCCCCTGAACCAAGAGGGATGTACTCGAATGTGCGATGATCAGATTAGTGTTGGCCAAAACTGAACTGCCTCTTCAAGTGCGTCTTCATTTCCTCCTGCAAGAGATTTCAGAACCAGAATCAGAATCAGGTTTAATGTCACTGGCATATGTCATGAAATCTGTTGTCATGTGGCAGCAGTACAATGCGATACATAATAATAAAAACCGTTAATGAATAGTTACATTAAACATGTAGTACAAAAAATTTCTACCATGGAGAGCATTCTAACTGGTTGCATCCCTTTTTGGTGTGGTGGGGAGGGAGCCACTGCACAGGATCAAAATAAGCTGCAGAGAATTGTAAACCTAGTCAGCTCCATCGCGGGTAGTGCCTCAGAAAGGTTTCATCCATCATTAAGGAGCACCATCACCCAGCACGTGCCCTCTCCTCATTGCTACCATCAGGAAGGAGGTACAGGAGCCTGAAGACACACGGTTAATGATTCAGGACCAGCTTCTTCACCTCTGCCATGTGATTTCTGAATGGACATTGAAGCCCTGAACATGATCTCACTGTTCTTTTATTTCTATCTTTGTACGAATTAAATTTAATTTTTATACACACACACACACACACACACACACACACACACACACACACACACACACACACACACACACACACACACACACACACACACACACACACACACACACACACACACACACACGTGATAATACATCAGATTCATATGGGGGTCCTTAAAATTGGATGCCACCTTCTTAAGTCATCGTTTCTTGATGACGTCCATCATTTTGTCCATTTTGCAACTACTTACCTTTAAATGGAGAGAGCTTTGACTCACTGATCATTAGATCATCATGGGCTTTTAACAGTGAACCAAATCAAGTCAAGTTTATTGTCATCTACATAAGTGCATAGTGAAGTACAGATACAATGTGAAAGTGCTTTGCAGCAGTATCACAGGCACGTAGGGACAGACAACATATTGAATATAGATTATACGCAAACTAGACATTAAATTGTACCATGCAGTGGAAAAAAAGACTGTGCAGAAACATAATATTAGTTATTAAGTTATTATATTTGTCAAAAACAAAGACAAAACTGAAGACGTCAGTAGTGGTGGAAGAGGCCTTCAGCATAGGAACCAGCCATCAATCACACAGTTTACCCTCAGCAGCAAACATTGAAGTATTATTCCTGTAAACTCACACTCAGTAACACATCTTGAATGTAGATCACCCCCTCTCCCTCGACTTAGCATCAGGGGGAAGGAAACCCACCACATGTGATGAGCAAGGCTCACACAATGGAATGAAGCTAACTGGAAACTGATGGCAGCAAAATCACTGCTGGTAGATTAAAGCATTTGCTTTAAGGGTTTATCTTTACATGGAGCTTCCTCCCTCCTGCTGCGCATTGAGAAATTAGTGTGTCTCACTGCAGTAACGGACAGCCAGCTGCCCAGCCTGCTTCTCCCAGTGATGAATAAGTGACATTACCTGGTAAAGAACAGTTTGACCTTCAGAGAGGAAGGGATTCACTGTTTGCACATTGCTCGGTCTGTGTTTTTTTTCCTTGCTTTGTTTGGAAGCCTTCCCTTCGTTTGCTCTTGTTTAACTCGCTATATTCAGAAATAAATCATAAATATAGGAAATAGATTACAAGCAGTGCATGTCTTGCTCTTCATTCACTCGTTCATCAAATCAACATATTCCACTTGCAATATGCCAATGTCACTCACACCGTCTCTTCAATCACGGCGCCCATGAAGCATTTGATCATCTACACCAACACGACGAGCCACAGCCTGAAAGTAGGACTAAGGAATTTTACTATTGATGGTACACCATAAGGCACACTGTAGGAACACACACAAAATGCTGGAGGAACTCAGCAGGCCAGGCAGTATCTATGGAAATAAATTAACAGTCAATGTTTCGGGCTGAGGCCCTTCATCAGGACTGAGAAGGAAGGGGGGAAGATGCTAGAATAAAAAGGTGGGGGGGGGGCGGAGGAAGGAGAATAGGTTGAAGGTGATAGATAAAGCCAGGTGGATGGGAAAGGTAAAGGGCTGGAGAGGAAGAAATCTGATAGAACAGGAGAGTGGATCTTAGGAGAAAGGGGGACGGAGGAGAGGTCTGAGGAGGGAGGTGATAAGCAGGTGAGAAGATGTAAAAGGGCAGAGTGGAGAATAGAAGTAGAGGGGAGGGGAAAGGATTTTTTTTTTATCCCAAAAGAGAAACAGATATTCATGCCATCAGGTTGGAGGCTACCCAGATGGAATATAAGGCATTAATCCTCCACCCGAGGGTAGCCATGGGCCAGCATGTTGCAACAGGAATGGGAATTGGAATTTGTCCACCTGGAAGTTATGCTTTTGGTGGATGGAGAGGAGATGCTCGACGAAGCGGTCCCCAATTTACAACGGGTTCCACCAATGTAGAGGAGGCTGCTCTGGGAGCACGAGACACAGGGCATACGAGCTGAATGAAGCCATTTGGCACATTGTGTGATTTATTATCCTTCTCAGCCCCATTCTCCTGCCTTCTCATTTGCCACCCCGGCCAATCAAGAACCTATCAACCTCTGCTTTAAATATACCTAATGACATGTCCTCAACAACTGTCTATGGCAATGAATTCCACATATTCACCACTCTCTGACTGAAGAAATTCTTCCTCATCTTTATTCTAAAGGGACATCTATCTGTCTTGATGCCCTGTCATCTGGTCCTAGACTTCCCCACTATAGGAAACATTCTCTTTATGTCAACACTATCTCAACCTGTCAATATTCGATAGGATTCAATAAGATCTCCCCTCATTCTTCTAAACTCCAGCAGGTACAGGCCCAGAGCCATCAAATGCTCTTCATACATTAATGGTTTAATTTCCAGAATAATTCTCATGGACCTCATCTGGACCCTCACCACTGCCATCACATTCTTTCTTGGATGAGGGGCCAAAAACTGCTCACAATACTCCAAGTGCAGTCTGACCAGTGCCTTATAAAGCTTCAGCATTACTATTGAAGGCATAGTGAACCCATTCCAAAGGCAACCACATGTATTGGTTACAAACCTAACAAAGTATTATTTCTGAGGTTTTACACAAAGACAGACCACTCACATTCTTCCTCCAGCCTCACAAGGGGGTTATTTGTGGACTACAGCCCTTCTCCCAGTAATGGTTACTCACCTTTCAGCAGTCTTGAAAACACATGAAAACTGTGACAACTTTGGAGATTTGCAAGAAGACTCAGTATGGAGGTTGAGAGAGAATGTAGTGTCGACATCCATTGATCTCTGGAAGTTACCATGCAAGTTGTCAGGGCAGTTAAGAAGACATTTGGTGTGTTGGCTTTCATTAGTCAGGGGGATTGAGTTCAAGACCCGCAGGGTAACGTTTCAGCTCTTTAACTCTGGTTAGACCATAGTTGGAGCATCGTATTCAGCTCTGGTTGCCTCATTATAGAAAGCATGTGGAACCCTTAGAGATAATGCAGAGGAGATTTACTCAGGATGCTGACTGGATTAGAGAGCATCTTATCATGATAGTTTGAGCTAATTAAGTTTTTCTCTTTGGAGCAAAAGAAGGTGATTTGCAAGAGATTTATAAGATGAAAAGAGGCCAGAGACCTTTTCCCTGGTTAACAGTGCCCTATGAGAGGACATAATTTTAAAGTGATTGGAGAAGTATAGGGGGGTGTCAGTGGTAAATTTTACATAGAGAGAGGGGTGGGTGCATGGAACACTCTGCTAAGATGGTGGTAGAGGCAGATATTTTACAGCATTTAAGCAATTCTTAGACAGGCACATGGATAATAGAAAAATGGAGAGTCATCTAGGAAGGAAGGGTTAGATTGATCTTAGAGTAGGTTAAAAGGTCAGAACAACATCATGGGCTGAAGGGCCTGTACCATGTAATAGCGTTCTACATTCTATATTCCAAATTTTAAACAAGCAATAAGATTTTATCAATTGTGAGACCATGCACAAGAATGTACATTGGGACAAGGGCAACATGTTGGGGCAGGGAGTGAGTGATGTAAATAAGTAAAGAGTACAGAGAAAAGTTACAAGTATGTTGCTGGGACTGGAGGAGCTGAGTTTGAAAGGAAATATTGAATAGGCTGGGATTTTATTCCTTAGCACATGGAAGCTTGAGGGGAGATTTGATAGAGATATAGAAAATTATAGTGGGTATCGAGAGAGCAAATACAACCAGGGTATGTCTTACACAGTGAGCAGTAGGGCACTGGGAGTGTGGTAGAAAAATCTGAGAATACAGGTCCATAATTCATTGAAAGTGGCATCACAGGTTGATAGGGCCATGAAGAAAGCTTTTGGCATATTGGCCTTCATAAATCAAAGCATAAATCGGGTAGATGGAGCTCATCAGCCTGGAAAGGCAGTCCATCTAAGAGAGGGAAAACTCTGATTTCAAACCTCCGCTGCCTTGCAGCCATACCCACTCATGGGAAAAGCTTCGGGAGTAAACCCTGAGGACAAATTCAGAGCTGGAGTCCCTAAGGCAGTCCGACATTGCCTTCAACCTCGTTCTGGCAACTCCTGCGACGACACCGGTGCCAAGCTGTATCGGCCCTTGCCCTTCCCTTGGACAACATCGGTGTCGTGGAGAGGGGAGACTTGCTGCTTGGGCAATTGCCGGTCTTCCAACAACCATTCCAGGCGCAGATCCATGGTCTCGTGAGACTAACGGATGCCACCAAATCAAAGCATTAGGTACAGGAGATGGGATGTTATGTTTAAGTTGTATAACATGTTGGTTAGGCCTTATGTGGAGTGTTGTGTACACTTTTGGTCACCTACCTACTGGAAAGATGTGAATAAAGTTGAAAGAGAACAGAGAAAATTTACAAGGATGTTGCCAGGTCTGGAGGACCTGAGTTATAAGGAAAGATTGAATAGGTTAGGACTTTATTCCTTGGGACTTTGAAGATTGAGAGGGGATTTGATAGAGATATACAAAATTATGAAGGGTATAGATAGGGTAAATGCAAGCAGGCTTATTCCATTGGGGTTGAGTGGGACTACAACTAGAAGTCATGGGTTAAGAGTAAGAGGAGAAAGTTTCATGGGAACTTGAGGTGAAATTTCTTCACTCAAAGGGTCATGGTAAAGTGGAACAAGCTGGCAGTGCAAGTGATGGTTGCAAGCTCAGTTTCAACGTATAAGTGAAGTTTGGATAGTACATGGATGGCAGGGTTATGGAAAGCTTTGGTTTGGGTGCAGGTCCATGAGAGTGGGCAGCTTAAATGGTTTGGCATTGGTCTGTGCTGTACTTTTCTATGACTCTGTGCATTGTTTCTGGAAGGACATGAATTTGCTGCCCCCATGCTGATGTTCTGTAACTTCTTCCAGGTCCTGCCCCAGGTAGAAGGAATGGCGGGAAAATTATTGAATGGTCCCAGGGATGCGAGGCACTGGTTCCATGCAGAGATTGGGGAAGCTGGGTGTGATCTGTAAAGCAAAGATGTGAGAAGATGCTTAGGGAGGTTACAATTACATGAATTAAAGTTCAAATTTCAGTGTTATTATCAAATATATGTCACCATATACAACCCCGAGATTCATTTTCCTGTGGGCATACTCAGTAAATCTATAGAATAGTAACTACAACTGGATCAATGAAAGATCAGCCAGAGTGTGGAAGGCAACAAACTGTACAAATGCAAATATAAATAAATAGCAATAAATAATGAGAACATGAGATAATGAGTTAAGGAGTCCTTAAAATGAGATCATTGGTTGTGGGAACATTTCAATGATGGGAAAGTGAGATTTGTTATCCCCTTTTGTTCAAGAGCTTGATGATAGAGTGGTAGTAACTGTTCTTGAACAAGATGGCAGCAGCAAGAAGAGATCATGGTCTGGCTGGTGAGGATCTCTGATAATGGATGATGCTTTCTTATGACAGGATTTTGTATTTTTTGTAGGATCTTCTGTTCAAGGACATTGGTGTTTCCATATCAGTCTGTGATGCAGCCAGCAATATACTCCCCACTACACACCTGAAAAAGTTTGTCAGACTTTTAGACGATGATCTGAAGTTACAAATAAAGTGCCTCTGCAAGAATTCCTCTGTGTTTGTTTCCTTCTACCATTCAAGAGAAATGACGCATATCTGCTTTGTTCTCCAGAGGCAGTGAGAATGGCCCAGACAGCCAGAGGGGATGTTAATAATTAGTGAGAAGGAAAGGACAGGGAGAGAGGTTGAGAGAAAATTGAGAGAGTGGAAGAGATGAACATAATGAAAGGGGAAAAGAGAGAGTTAGTCTGAGAGGGGGCAGCATAGACAATGAAAAGAAGAATTGGACACTTGTCAAAGATTTTCTTATTCCTCATGATAGCAAAAGAAGCCATTCAACCCACTGCTAGCTCACAGTAGCCTATTCTCGGCATGTTCGTGTCATGTCCACCCCCTACACTAATAACCCTGGAACATCTCAACAGCAAAGATGCATCAGGATTACAGCTCAGCATTTAACACATCATCCCCTGAAAATGAATCAGTAAATTGCAAGACCTGGGCCTCAATACACCCTTGTGCAATTGGATCCCGGATTTCCTCACTTGTAGACCCCAGTCAGTTCGTATTGGTAACAACATCTCCTCCACAATCTCCATCAGCACAGGGATACCACAGGGATATGTACTTAGCTCCCTGCTCTACTCACTTTACATCTATGACTTTGTGGCTAAGTACACCTCCAACACTATATCCAAGTTTGTGGACTTTATCAAAGGTGGTGATGAATCAGCAAACAGGAGGGAAACTAAAAATATAACTGAGTGGTGTAATAACAACAACCTCTTACTCAGTGTCAATAAGACCAAGGAACTGATTGTAGATTTCAGGAGAGAGAAACCAGAGGTCCATGAGCCAGTACTCAGAGGGTCAGTAACTTTAAATTCCTGGCTGTCACTATCTCAGAGGACCTGTCCTGGACCCATCATATAATGTAATTGCAAAGAAAGCACGACAGTGCCTCGACTTCCTCAGGAGTCTGCAGAGATCTGGCATGTCGTCAAAATCCTTGGTAAACTTCAATATTTGATTCTCGCTCTGGGAGAATCGAAAGTGCGACATAGAAAACCTACAACACAATACAGGCCCTTCAGCCCACAGTGTTGTGAAGCTTCAATATTTGTGTGGTGGAAAGTGTGTTGACTGGCTGCATTATGACCTGGTATGGGAACACCAATGCTGTTGAGTGGAAAATCCTGCAAAAGATAATGGATTTCACCTAGCACATCACAGGCAAAGCCCTCCCAATCATTGAGCATATTTACATGAAACTTTGCCTTAAAAAGGAGCATCCATCATCAAAGCTCCTCACCACCCATGCCATGCTCTCTTCTCACTGCTGCCATCAGGTAGGTACAAGAGCCTCAGGACTTGCACCTGGAGGTTCAAGAACAGTTACTATCCTCAACCATCAGGCTCTTGAACAAAAGGGGATAACTACACTCATTCTATTTCAGTTGTTCCCACAACCGATGATCTCACTTTAAGGACTATCTTGTTACTTCATGCTCTTTCATTTCATGTTATTTCATGCTTGTTATTTATTGCTATTTATTTATATTTTCATTTGCGCAATTTGTTGTTCATTGATCCTGTTTACATTTACTGTCCTATAGATTTGCTGAGTATTCCCACAGGAAAAAGAATCCCAGGATTGAATGTGGTGACATGCATGTACTCTGATAATTAGTTTTATTTTGAACTTTGAATTTAAGGCGCTATCGGGTTTCAAAATTTAAGATGCGGGTTTATTAATTACAGGTACATCCAAACATCAAGTGAAATAAGTTGTTTGCATCAACAACTAACATAGCCAAAGACGTGCTGCGGGTGGGAGTGTGGGCAGCACGTGAGTGGCGCTGTACATTCTGGCACCAGCATAGCGTTCCCACAATGCTCGCAGAACAATGTAGTACAGCAGATAGCACAGAACACAGAAGTCAACAAAACAAAACCCTTTCCTCCCTCCCTCCCTCCCATATGTCTTCAAGATGCGAGAGGAAACTAGAACACAGTGGGTGTGTGGTGAGGGCTGAGGGGGAGTGGTGGAAACCCATGGTTAGAGCATGCAAAGTCCACAGAGATGAGCACAGGAGGAAAGGATGGAGTTTGGGCCTCTGATCCTGTGAGGCAGTAGCACTATCTGCCGCGCTGGTCACCCATTTGAATTAGACACTTTGCATATAATGCTAGGCTGATTCCCAATGACATGGGGTCAGCAACGGACAGCAGCTGATCAGATGTACTTGCTTCAAGTGAATGGGTCAGTGAGTTTTGGGTTTGATCTCAATTATCTATCGTGATGCTGGACGAACTCTCAGAGTATCGTGTACAGTTTTGGTCACCTACGTAGAGGAAAGATGTAAATAATGTTGGAAGAGTACAGAGAATATTTACTAGGGTGGTGCCAGGACTGGAAGACCTTAGTTATAAGGAAAGATTGAATAGGTTAGGACTCTATTCCCTGGAATGTTGAGGATTGAGAGGAGATTTGATAGAAATGTACAAAATTATGAGCAGTAATGCAAGCAGGCTTTTTCCACTGAGGCTAGGTGGGACAACAACCAGACGCCATGGTTAAGGGTGAAAGGTGAAAAGTTTAAGAGGAACACGAAGGGAAACCTCTTCACTGAGAGTGGTGAGAGTGTGGAATGAGCTGCCAACATAAGTGGTGCACACAAGTTTGATTTAAGAGAAGTTTGGGTAGGTACATGGTTGGCAGGGGTATGGAGGACTATGGTCCTGGTGCAGGTGGTTGCGAGTAGGCATTTTAACTGGATTGGCATTGACTAGATGGGCCAATGAGCTGTTTCTGTGCTGTACTTTTCTGTGACTCTATGACTCGATAAAACCCTACATTTGTAGGGTCTTTTTTTTTTTGGTTTCGAAATAAACTGGTGCCTCTGTTTCATTCTGCACCCATTTACAACCTATCTCCAAGAATTTGCATTGCTAGTCTCTTCAAAGCCTTTAAATAGGTCAAGGATATAGCTGTGGACTTTCACAAAATACATTAGATTATACAGCTCTCACTGTCAGGATAATAAGAAAGTAGCTCCACTCGAGTGCCAATCCAAGCTTAAAGCTGCATTATCATCACCAGTTAGGTTACAGAGGCAGAAGATTCTGAAAATTCAGAGTGCTAGACATCACTGCAGGCTCTCTCACAACTTTGTTTACTGTGTAACTTTTGCTCAGAGTGTAAAGCTCTGTGTCAAACTGGGCCTGTGACTTGGCCAGCAACCACAAACACAGGTTCAAATATGGTAGCGTAACGACTTAAGGCGTCTGTGAGCCGGGTTCAATTGCTGCTGCTGCCTGTACAGTGTTTGCATGTGCTTTCTGTAACCATGTGGGTTTCATCCAGGTGCTCCAATCTCCTCACACATTCCAAAGAGGTACAGGTTAGTGGGTAAATTGGTTACATGGCTGTAATTGGGCGGCGTAGGCTCACTGGGTTGTGAGGGTCTGTGCTGTATGCCTAGATAAAAACATAATCTCATCATGGCAGATGAGAGCTAAACTATAATTTAAAAATAAATCTTTCAATCAGAGTGACCATGAACTGTTATGTTGAGATTAAGTGTTTCCCTGTCCTTTGGCAGATTCAGCCACACGGCATTACCCTACACAATCACCTTCATGAGGACTTCAGAGTTTAAGAGTGTTGTCAGCAGCAGTTTCTCTTGGCTGGGCAGGGGTTGGCAGTATTGTGAGAGGCATCTATAAATCACTAATAATCTGCAGAAATATGGTCTTTCTCTAGACATTTCAGGAAATGTTCATCCATCAGTGACCATGGTGGGTTGTAGTGCAGGATAATGGAGTGAACTCCAAATTGTCAGTAAGTTCTTCATCACTAGGGATGGAACAGGCAGACCACATCCATTTACTGTCAGATGGTAGACTGCAGACAATTATGTTAGAATGCCTGTTTCCAGTCATGCCATTTTGAATTACCAGTCTGTAGACATTTCACGTTGGACTGACAGTCTGCAGACATTTCATGCTGGACTGACAGACTGTAGACATTTCATGTTAGACTAGTAGTTTGTTGAATTTTCATGTTAGACTGACAGTCTGTAGATATTTCATGTTGGACTGACGATCTGCAGACTTCTGAAGTCGGACTGACAGTCTGTAGACATTTCATGTTGAACTCGCATTTTGCAGACATTTCATGTTTGAAAGACCGTCTGTAGACATTTCACGTTGGACAGACAACCTGTAGACTTTTCATGTTGTCCTGACAATCTGCAAACTTCTGAAGTTGGACTGATAGTCTGTAGACATTTCATAGACTGACAGTCTGTAGACAGCTTACGTTGGATTTACAGTCTATAGTCATTTTATGCTGGACTGACTGTAGACATTTCATGTTGGACTGACAGTATGTAGGCATTTGATGTTCAACTGACAGTCTGTAGACATTTCATATTGGACTGACAGTCTTTAAGCATTTCACATTGGAGTGACAGACTGCAGACATTTCATAGTAGACAGGCAGTCTGTATACATTTCATGTTCAAATTACAGACTGTAGAAATTTCTCATTGGATTGACAGTTATTAGACATTGCATGTTGTACTGACTGTAGACATGTCACGTTGGACTGACAGTCTGAAACCAATTCATGGTGGACTGATAGTCTGTAGACATTTCATATTGGACTGATAGTCCATAGAAGTTTCATGTTGGAATAGTAATCTGCAGACATTTCATGTTGTGCTAACAGTCTGCAGAACATTCATTTTGGCCTTAAAATCTTCAGACATCTGAAGCTGGACTTGCAGTTTGTAGACATTTCATGTTCAAAAGGTAGTCTGCAGACATTTGACGTTGGACTGACAGACTGTAGACTCTTCATGTTGGACTGAGTCGTAGACATTTCATGTTGGACTGACAATCTGCAGTCTTCTGACATTAGATTGGCAGCCTGTAGACATTTCATATTGGGCTGACAGTCTGTAAACAGTTTATGTTGGACTGACAGTCTGTAGACAGTTTATGTTGGACTGACAGTCTGTAGACATTTCAAGTTTGAATGACAGTCTGTAGGAATTTAATTTTGGACTGATAGTCTGCAAACATTTCTTGTTTGACTGACAGTCTGTAGAGATTTTGATGGTGGACTGACAGTCTGCACAGATTGCATGATGGACTGACACTCTGCAGACATTTCATGTTCGAATGACAGACTAGAAATTTCACATTGGATTGACAGTCAGTAGACATTGCATGTTGGACTGATGTAGACATTTCATGTTGGACTTACAGTCTGCAGAAATTGCATTTGGATTTACTGTAGACATTTCACATTGGACTGACAGTCTGCAGACATTTCAAGTTTGACTGACAGTCTGCAGACATTTCATGGTGGACTGAAAGTCTGTAGACATTTCATATTGGACTCATAAGCTGCAGGTTTCTTACGTTGGACTGGCAGTCTGCAGACATTTCATGTCAAAAGTCAGTTTGTAGTAATTTCAAATTGGATTGACAGTCTGCAGACATTGCATGTTTGACTGCAGGTATGTTGACATTTCATATTGGACTGTCAGTCTGTAGACATTTCCTTTTGGATTGACAGTGGGAAAACATCTCATGTTCAAATAACAGGCTCTAGACATTTCTTAACCAACTGGTAATCTGTAGACATTTCATGTTGGGCTTACAGTCTGCAGACATTTCATTATGGACTGACACTCTGTAGACTTTTCATATTGTACTGACAGTCTGTAGACTTTTCATCTTGGACTGACATGCTAGACATTTCATCTGACTGTTGAAATTTTATGGTGGAATGGCAGTCTGTAGACATTACCTGTTGGATTGACAGTGGGTAAACATTTCATGTTCGAATAACAGGTTGTTGACATTTCATGTTGGACTGACAATCTGCAGACATCTGAAGGTGGACTGACAGTCCGTAGACAATTCATATTGTACTGACAGTCTGTAGACAGTTTACATTAGATTGACTGTCCATAGACAAACAGTCTGGAGACATTTCATGTTGGACTGACAGTATGTACGCATTTGATGTTGGATTGATAGTTTGTAGAGATTTCATGTTGGATGGACTGTCTGTAGACATTTCATGGTGGACTGACAGTCTGCATGTTTGACTGCAGGTATGTTAACATTTCATGATTGACTGGCAGTCTGCAGGCATTTCATGTCGAATGACAGCCTGTAGAAATTTGACGTTCGATTGACAGTCTGTAGGCATTGCATGTTGGACTAACTGTAAATATTTCATGTTGAACTGAGAGTCTGTGGACGTTTCATGCTCGAATAACAGTCTGTAGACATTTCATGTTGTACTCACAGTATGTAGACTATTTATGGTGGACTGACAGTCTGTAGACATTTCATGGTGGACTGATAGTCTGCAGACATATCAAGTTGGACTGACAGTCTGCAGACATTTCATTATTGCCTTACAACCTGCAGTCATCTGAAGTTGGACTGAAAGTCTGTAGGCATTTCATGAAGGACTGACAGTCTGCATACATTTCATGTTGGACTGCAGGTCTGTTGATATTTTGTGTTGGACTCGCATTTTGTAGACATTTCATGTTCGAATAACAGTCTGTAGACATTTCATGTTGGGCTAACAGTCTGTGGACTTGTCATCATGGACTGACCATCTGCACTCTTCTGACATTGGACTGACAGTCTTTAGACATTTCATATTGGACTGACAGTCTATAGACAGTTCAGGTTGGATTGACAGTCTGTAGACATTTCATGTCAAATGACAGTTTGTAGGAATTACAAATTGGATAGACAGTCTGTAGACATTGCATGTTGGACTAACTAAGAACATTTCACGTTGGACTGATAGTCTGCAGACATTTCACAATGAGCTGACAGTCTGTAGACATTTAATAGTGGACTGATAGTCTGTAGACATTTCATATCAGACTGACAGACTGCAGTCCTTTCATTATTGCCTTAAAATCTTCAGACATCTGAAGTTGGACTGACAGTCGGTAGATATTTCACTTTGGAGTGACAGTCTGTAGATATTTTATGGTGGACTGGTAGTGTGTAGACAATTCATGTTGGACAGGCAATCTGTAGATATTTCATGTTCGATGACAGTATGTAGACATTCTATGGTGGACTGACAGTCTGTAGACAATTCATGTTGGACACAGTCTGCAGACTTCTGACGTTGGGCTGACAGTCTGTAGACATTTCATATTGTACTGTCAGTCTGTAGACAGTTCACGCTGGGTTGACAGTCTGTAGACATTTGACGTTCGATTGACAGTCTGTAGGCATTGCATGTTGGACTAACTAAATATTTCATGTTGAACTGAGAGTCAGTGGACATTTCATGCTCGAATGACAGTCTGTAGACATTTCATGTTGTACTCACAGTCTGTAGACTATTTATGGTGGACTGATAGTCTGCAGACATTTCATTATTGCCTTACAATCTGCAGACATCTGAAGTTGGACTGAAAGTCTGTAGGCATTTCATGAAGGACTGACAGTCTACATACATTTCATGTTGGACTGACAGTCTGTAGACATTTCATGTTCAAATGACAGTCTGTAGACATTTCATGTTGGACTGACAATCTGCAGACTTCTGAAGTTGGATTCACAGTCTGTTGACATTTCACGTTGGAGTGACAGTCTGTAGACATTTCATGGTGGACTGATAGTCTGCAGACATATCAAGCTGGACTGACAGTCTGCAGACATTTCATTATTGCCTTACAATCTGCAGACATCTGAAGTTGGACTGAAAGTCTGTAGGCATTTCATGAAGGACTGACAGTCTACATACATTTCATGTTGGACTGACAGTCTGTAGACATTTCATATTGTACTGTCAGTCTGTAGACAGTTCACGCTGGATTGACAGTCTGTAGACATTTTAAGTTGGACAAACAGTCTGTAGGCATTGCATGTTGGACTGACTGTAAATATTTCATGTTGAACTGACAGTCTGTGGACATTGCATGCTTGAATGACAATCTGTAGACACTTCATGTTGTACTCACAGTCTGTAGGCAATTTATGGTGAACTGATGATTTGTAGACATTTATGTTCAAATGACAGCCTGTAGACATATCATGTTAGACTGACAGTCTGTAGTCATTTCAAGCTGGGCTGGTAATCTCTAGACATTTCATGTTGGGCTGACAGTCTGCAGACATTTCATTATTGCCTTACAATCTGCAGACATTTGAAGTTGGACTGAGAGTCTGTTGATATTTCACATTGGAGTGATAGTCTGTTGATATTCATGGGTGACTGAGAGTCTGTAGACATTTCATTGTGGACTGACAGTCTGCATACATTTCATGTTGGATAGCAGGTCTGCTAACATTCCATGTTGGACTCCCAATCTGTAGACATTTCATGTTCGAATGACAGGCTGTAGAAATTTCACATTGGATTGACAGTCAGTAGACATTGCATGTTGGACTGATGTAGACATTTCACGTTGGACTTACAGTCTGCAGACATTTCACGTTGGACTTACAGTCTGCAGACATTTCAAATTTGACTGACAGTCTGTAGACATTTCATATTGGACTCATAGGCTGCAGGCCTCTTAAGTTGGACTGACAGTCTATAGACGTTGCATGTTGGACAGTCTGTAGTCATTTCATTATTGCCTTACAATCTGCAGACATCTGAAGTTGGACTGAGAGTCTGTTGATATTTCACATTGGAGTGATAGTCTGTTGATATTCATGGGTGACTGAGAGTCTGTAGACATTTCATGTTGGATAGCAGGTCTGCTAACATTCCATGTTGGACTCCCAATCTGTAGACATTTCATGTTCGAATGACAGGCTGTAGAAATTTCACATTGGATTGACAGTCAGTAGACATTGCATGTTGGACTGATGTAAACATTTCACGTTGGACTTACAGTCTGCAGACATTTCACGTTGGACTTACAGTCTGCAGACATTTCAAATTTGACTGACAGTCTGTAGACATTTCATATTGGACTCAGGCTGCAGGCCTCTTAAGTTGGACTGACAGTCTATAGACATTGCATGTTGGACTGACTGTAAATATTTCATGTTGAACTGAGAGTCTGTGGCCATTTCATGTTGTACTCACAGTCTGTAGACAATTTATGGTGGACTGACAGTCTTTAGATGTTTCATATTGGACTGACAGTCTATAGACATTTCAAGACAGGCTGGTAATCTCTAGACATTTCATGTTGGGCTGACAGTCTGCAGACCATTTATTATTGTCTTGCAATCTGCAGACATCTGAAGTTAGACTGAGAGTCTGTAGACATTTCATATTGGACTCACAGGCCACAGGCCTCTTAAGTTGGACTGACAGTCTGTAGACATTGCATGTTGGACAGTCTGTAGTCATTTCACGTTGGAGTAACAGTCTGAAGATATTTCATGGTGGACTGAGAGTCTGTAGCGATTTCATGTTGGATTGGCAGTCTGTAGACATTTCATGTTTGATGTCTGTAGACATTTTACGGTGGATTGATAGTCTGTAGACATTGCATGTTGGACAGTCTGTAGTCATTTCACGTTGGAGTAACAGTCTGAAGATATTTCATGGTGGACTGAGAGTCTGTAGCGATTTCATGTTGGATTGGCAGTCTGTAGACATTTCATGTTTGATGTCTGTAGACATTTTACGGTGGATTGATAGTCTGTAGACATTTCATGTTGGACTGTCAGTGTGTAGACATTTCATGGTGGACTGGCAGTCTGAGGACATTTTATGTTCAAATAACAGACTGTAGAAATTTCACATTTGACTGATATTCTGCAGAAATTGTGTGTTGGATTGACTGAAACATTTCACATTGGACTGACAGTCTACAGACATTTCATGTTGAGATGACAGTCTGTACACATTTCATGATGAGCTGACAGTCTGTAGACGTTTGATAGTTGACTGATAGTCTGCAGACATTTCATTGTGGACTCACAAGCTGCAGACTTCTGAAATTGGACTGACAGTCTGTACACATTGCATGTTGGACTGACTGTAAATATTTCATGTTGAACTGAGAGTCTGTGGCCATTTCATGTTGTACTCACAGTCTGTAGACAATTTATGGTGGACTGACAGTCTTTAGATGTTTCATATTGGACTGACAGTCTATAGACATTTCAAGACAGGCTGGTAATCTCTAGACATTTCATGTTGGGCTGACAGTCTGCAGACCATTTATTATTGCCTTGCAATCTGCAGACATCTGAAGTTAGACTGAGAGTCTGTAGACATTTCATATCGGACTGACTTTCTGTAGTCATTTCAAGTTGGAGTGACAGTCTGTAGACATTACATGGTGGACTGAGAGTCTGTAGCGATTTCATGTTGGAGTGGCAGGTCTGTAGATAATTCATGTTTGATGACTGTAGACATTTCATGGTGGACTGGCATTCTGTAGACATTTTACGGTGGACTGATGGTCTGTAGACATTTCATGGTGGACTGGCATTCTGTAGACATTTCGTATTTGAATGACAGTCTGTGGAAGTTTCAGATTGGATTGACAGTCAGTAGACATTGCATGTGGGACTGACTTTAGACATTTCACGGACTGACAGTCTGCAACCAATTCATGGTGGACTGACAAACTGTCTTTAATCCTTTTCGCTCCTTATGGAGCATAGGGCCTCAACAAAAGTCCTCCACTTCCTGCGATCTCTAGCAGATGTTTTTGCAGTCTCCCAAGTTTGGCCGGCGGCTTTCAGTTCATCCAAAAGCCTACGCCTCCAGGTCTGCTTTGGGCGACCTCTTCTTCTCTTCCCTTGTGGATTCCATTTGACTGATTGTCGAGTGACATTCTACTGGCTCTTCCTCAAGGTGTGGCCGACCCATCTCCACTCCTTCCTCCTTATCTGGAATACAATGGGCTCTTGGTTTGCTCTCTTCCATAGGTCTAGGTTTGACACTCTGTCGTACCACATGAGGCGGAGGATCTGCCGGAGGCATTTGTTGAGAAAGGTCTGGATCTTGTTGCAGCCAGTGTTAGTGATTCTCCATGTTTCGGATCCATATAGCAGGATGGCTTTCGCATTGGAGCTGAATATACGAAGCTTAGTTTTGACAGAGATGGCCGTAGATCTCCAAACAGGTCGCAGGGTTGTGAGGGCATGTTGGGTTTTTCCAATCCTTGCTCTGATGTCCTCATCTGTACCTCCTGATTTACTGATTTTGCTTCCGAGGTAGGTGAATTTGTCTACATCTTCAACTATTTGTCCTTCAATCTGTAATGGCTACTCTTGTTTGTTATTAATGCGTAGAACTTTGGTCTTCTCCTGACTGATCTTAAGGCCTACTTTCTGTGAGGTCTCTCCCAAGGAATCTACTTTCTTCTGCATATCTTGAAGCCGGTGTGAGAGAAGAGCGAGATCATCTGCAAATGCCAGGTCTTCCAATTTCCCTGTTAACATCCACTGGATGCCTCTCTCTGAGCCAGCATAGGCTGTTCTTGTAGCCCAGTCGAGTACCACAAGAAAAAGTAGAGACGACAGCAGGCATCCCTGTCTGACTCCAGTAGTGACCAGGAAATCTTCGGACAGTCTCCCATCGTGGATGACCCTGCATGAGAAGCCATCATAAAGCTGCTTGATGATATTCACCATCTCTTCCAGTACACCATAGTGTCGTAAGATGCTCCATATTGACTTTCTGTCCAGGCTGTCAAATGCCTTCTCAAAATCAATAAAACACACATATAGTGGAGTTTGCCGTTCTATTGTCTGCTCCACAATGACTCTAAGTGTAGCCATCTAGTCAATGCATGATCTCTCTTTCCTGAACCCTGCCTGCTCATCTCTAAGTCTCTGGTCAATGGCGTCTTTCATCCGCTCCAAGATGACTCTGGTGAGAACTTTGCTAGGAATGGACAACAAGGTGATCCCCCTCCACTTGCCACACAGTGAAAGATCTCCAGATTTTGGCAGTTTCACAAGGAGGCCCTTCTTCCAATCTGATGGGATCTCTCCTGTTCTCCATATCAAATTCAGCAGTATATGCAAATGGTCCACCATAACCTCTCCACCCTCTTTCAATGCTTCTGCAGGAATGTTGTCTTCTCCAGCAGCCTTGCCGTTCTTCAGGCTTTTCAGGGCTTTTCGAATTTCTTGCTTGGTGATGTCACCTATATTAATGTTGAGTGGGTCTCCAGGCTCCAGGTCAGGTGAGTTCTGTGGTGGTGGTCTATTCAATACTTCCTGGAAGTGTTCCTTCCATCTCGCCAGCTGATCTTCAAACGAAATGAGCAAATGGCCTGTCTTGTCTCTGACAGGTCTGTTGAAATTGCTTTTCTTCCCTCTCAAAAGTTTAATTGTCGTGTAGAGTGCCTCAAGGTCCCCTTTACTGGCCGCTGTTTCTGCTTGCTCTGCTATTTCATTGAAGTATGACCTCTTGTCCTTTCTGAGCTGTTTCTTCACCTCCTTGGCCATCACGATGTACCTGTTGGCGGCGATTTGTTTCTGTTGCCGGGTTCTGGCCTGATTCAACTACTGTTTGAGCTTTTTCCTCTCCTCCACCTTCTGCCATGTCTCGTCCCTGATCCAAGGTTTACTATTTACTGCTGGTCTTCCCAGTATTTCTTCACAGGCTCCTACAATGGCCTGCTTGAAGGCAATCCAGGCGTGTTCTGCTGTTCTCTCATCTTGTTCCTCTATTTGAAGAGCCCCAAAGCGGTTTTGCAAGGCGATGTGGAAATCTTTCTTGTTCTCTTCCATCTGTAGTTTTCTAACATCAAACTTTATTTGCGTGTTCTGTTGCTTCTTCTTGGCTGACAGCTTCATCTTCAGCTTTGCAACAACCAAATGGTGGTCAGATCCAATATCTGCTCCTCTTTTGGCTCTCACATCTTGCAATGAACTTCTCCAGCGCTGGTGGACTATGACGTGATCAATCTGGTTCTCTGTTTGATGGTCAGGCGAGACCCTTGTGGCAGCGTCAGTGGGGAAATAGGGTACCTCCAATGGTCAGTTCGTTGAAGGCACAGAAGTCGGTAAGGAGTTCTCCATTTTCATTCATATTCCCCAAACCATTCTGGCCCATCTCTCTCTCTCCCTGCCAGTGTTATCACTGCCTACTTTGGCATTCAGATCTCCCATGATGATCAACATATCTTGCTTAGGTACCTTTCCAACTACTGCTTGAAGCTGGGTGTAGAAGAGATCTTTTTCTTCTTCCTCTGCGTTGTTAGTTGGGGCGTAGTACAGGATAATGGATACCTTCTGGAATCTGGACTCGAACCTGTCTGTGATGATACGGTTGGACACTGGTTCCCATTCTATCAAACTTCTGGCTGCTTCTTTGGACAACATCAGGGCCACACCAGCCTCATGCGGGTCTTCCTCTTTTTCTTTGCCGGAATAGAGCAGAGTTTCTCCCGTCTGCAGTTTGGTCTCACCAAAAGTATTCCACCTTGCTTCGTACATGCCCAGGAGTGTGAGGTGGTATCGGTTCATTTCCTTCACTGCCTGTGCGCACCTACCTGTCTCCCAAAGCGATCTCACATTCCATGTTCTGATTAGGATAGATTTCTTCTGTGAGAGCAGCTTTGGATCCTCCATTTTGGTTTTCCTCGGGTGAAGGAGGGTTGTCAGCCCTGCAGCTTCCTGACAGGTTTGGTTGCAGCGCGTCATCAGCCTCCTGAATGGGGCCCTGCTTTTCCCCAGATCTGGGTTAGTGGTTGACAATCTGTTGACGGTTTCTGTAACAATTTCTTGTTTTACGTGAACGGGTTGTTAGCCCATTGCACAACCCCCAACCTGGAGGACCAGGGGTTTTCTGTCGGGGTCACCTTCCCCTAGGCAATGGCATTTCCATGCTAATGAGCTCCACCTGCCCGGGTTTGAAATCAGAGTTTACCCTCTCCTAGATAGGCTGCCATCCAAGGCTAACGAGTCCTATCTACCCGGGTTTGGAATCGGAGTTCCTTCTCCTAGGCTATGTTGGTTCATGGCACCTTCTTCCATATTATCCGGTGCACCCCTCACACGAGGGATCCCCCATCCACCACCCAGGGGACGCGCCTCAACGCCGTACAGCCCCAGCGCGAGGCTGACAAACTGTAGACATTTCAAATTTGACTGACAGTCTGCAGACTTCTGAAGTTGGGTTGACAGTCTTTAGATATTTCAGATTGGAATCACATTTCACGTTGGAGTGACAGTCTGTCGACATTTCATATTGGTCTGATAGTCTGTAGACATTTCATGATGACTGAGAGTCTGTAGGCATTTCATGGTGGACTGACAGTGCACTCACATTTCATTTTGGTCTGCAGGTCTGTTGCCATTTCACGTTAGAATCTCATTCTGTAGAGATTTCATGTTCGAATAACAGTCTGTATACATTTCATGTTGGGCTGTCAGTCTGTGGATTTGTCATGTTGGACTGACAGTCTGTAGATATTTCATGTTGGACTGAATCTGTAGAAACTTCATGTTGGACTGACAATCTGTAGTCTTCTGATACTGGACTGACAATCTGTAGACATTTCATATTGGACTGACAGTCTGTAGACAGTTTACATTGGATTGGCAGTCTGTAGGCATTTTATGTTGTACTGACAGTCAGTAGAGATTTTGTGTCGAATGACAGTTTGTAGAAATTTCAAATTGGATAGACAGTCTGTAGACAATACATGTTGGTCTAACTAAGAACATTTCATGTTGGACTGTCAGTCTGTAGACATTTCCTGTTGAGATGGCAGACTGTACACATTTCATGGTAAACTGACAGATGGTAGACATTTCATATTGGCATGACAGTCTGTAGACATTTCATAACTAACTGGTATTTCATTATGGACTGACAATCTGCAGACCTTTCATTATGGACTGACAATCTGCAGATATTTGAAGTTGTACTGACAGTCTGTAGATATTTCAAGTTGCAGTGATAATCTACAAACATTTCGTCATGGACTGACTTGACATTTCCTGTTGGACTGACAGTCTGTAGACATTTCATGTTCGAATGACAGTCTGTAGGCATTTCATGTTGGAATGAGTCTGTAGACTTTTCATGTTGGACTTACAATCTGCAGACTTCTGAAGTTGGACTGACAGTCTGTTGATATTTCACATTGGAGTGACAGTCTGTAGACATTCATGGGTGACTGAGAGTCTGCAGGCATTTTATTGTGGACTGACAGTCTGCATACATTTCATGTTGGATAGCAGGTCTGCTAACATTCCATGTTGGACTCCCAATCTGTAGACATTTCATGTTCGAATGACAGACTAGAAATTTCACATTGGATTGACAGTCAGTAGACATTGCATGTTGGACTGATGTAGACATTTCACGTTGGACTTACAGACTGCAGAAATTGCATGTTGGACTTACTGTAGACATTTCACATTGGACTGACAGTCTGCAGACATTTCATGGTGGATTGAAAATCTGTAGACATTTCATATTGGACTCACAGGCTGCAGGCCTCTTAAGTTGGACTGACAGTCTGTAGACATTGCACGTTGGACTGGCTGTTGACATTTCATGTTGGACTGACAGTATGTAGGCATTTGATGTTGGACTGATAGTCGGTGAACATTTCATGCTGGACCGACAATCTGCAGACATTTCATGCTGGACTGAAAGTCGTAGACATTTCATATTGGAATCACAAGCTGCAGGCTTCTTAAGTTGGACTGACAGTTTGTAGACATTGCATGTTGGACTGGCTGTAGACATTTCAAGTTGGACTGACAGTATGTAGGCATTTCATGCTGGATTGACAATCTGTAGACATTTCAAATTTGACTGACAGTCTGTAGACATTTCATGTTGAGCTGACAATCTGTAGACATTTAATGGTGGACTGATGGTCCGTAGACACTTCATATTGGACTGACAGTCATAGACATTTCATATCGGACTGACAGTCGTAGACATTTCATGTTGGACTGCTAATCTCTAGACATTTCATGTTGTGCTGAAAGTCTGCAGACCTTTCATTATTGCTTTACAATCTTCAGACATCTGAAATTAGACTGGCAGTCTGTAGACACTTCATTTTGGACTGACAGTCTGTAGATATTTCATGTTCGATGACAGTCTGTAGACATTTTACGGTCGACTGACAGTCTGTAGACCTTTCATGATGAACTGTCAGCCTATATACATTTCATGTTGGACTGACTGTAGAAATTTCATGATTGAATGACAGTCTGTAAACATTTCATGGTAGACTGACAGTCTGCATATGTTTCTTTCAATCTGCAGGTGTGTTGACATTTCATGTTGGATGGGCATACTGTTGCATTTCATGTCTGAATGACAGGCTGTAGACATTTCATGTTGGACTGTCAGTCTGTGAACTTGTCATCTTGGTCTGACAATCTGTAGATATTTCATGCTGGTCTGAGTCTGGAGGCATTTCATGTTGGACTAACTATCTGCAATCTTCTGAAGTTGGATTGACAGTCTGTAGACATTGCATGTTGGACTGACTGTAGACATTTTATGTTGGACTGACAATCTACAGACTTCTGAAGTTGGACTTACAGTCTGTTGTTATTTCACGTTGGAGTGACAGTCTGTAGACATTTTATGGGTTACTGAGTGTCTGTAGACATTTCATTGTGGATTGACAGTATGTATATATTTCATGTTGGATAGGTGGTCTGCAAACATTTCATGTTGGACTCGCAATCTGTAGACATTTCATGTTCATATGACAGTCTGTAGGCATTTAACGATGGACTGATAGTCTGCAAATATTTCATGTTTGACTGCAGGCATGTTGACATTTTATGTTGGACTTGCAGTCTGCAGATATTTCATGTCAAATGACAGTTTGTAGTAATTTCAAATTGGATTGACCGTCTGTAGACATTGCTTGTTGTACTGACTGTAAACATTTCATGTTGGACTGACAGTCTGCAGACATTTCATGTTTGACTGCAGGTATGTTGACATTTCATATTGGACTGTCAGTCTGTAGACATTTCCTGTTGGATTGACAGTGGGAAAACATTTCATGTTCAAATTTCAGGCTGTAGACATTTCATGTTGAACTCACAGTCTGTAGACAATTTATGGTGGACTGACAGTCTGTAGACTTTTCATGTTGGACGGACAACCTGCAGACTTCTGAAGGTGGATTGTCAGTCCGTAGACAATTCATATTGTACTGACAGTCTGTAAACATTTGATATTGGGCTGACAGTCCATAGACATTTCAGGACGGGCTGGTAATCTCTAAGCATTTCATGTTGGGCTGACAGTCTGCAGACCTTTCATTATTGCCTTACAATCTGCCGACATCTGAAGTTGGACTGAGAGTCTGTAGACAGTTCATATTGGACTGATAGTCTGTAGTCATTTCACGTTGCAGTGACAGTCTGAAGACATTTCATGGTGGACTGAGATTCTGTAGCGATTTCATGTTGGATTGGCAGTCTGTAGACATTTCATGTTTGATGTCTGTAGACATTTCATGTTTGATGTCTGTAGACATTTCATGTTTGATGTCTGTAGACATTTTACGGTGGATTGATAGTCTGTAGACATTTCATGTTGGACTGTCAGTGTGTAGACATTTCATGGTGGACTGGCAGTCTGAGGACATCTTATGTTCAAATAACAGACTGTAGAAATTTCACATTTGACTGATATTCTGCAGAAATCGTGTGTTGGATTGACTGCAAACATTTCACATTGGACTGACAGTCTACAGACATTTCATGTTGAGATGACAGTCTGCAGACATTTCATGTTTGACTGACAGTCTGCAGACATTCCCTGTTGAGATGACAGTCTGCAGATATTTCATGTTGGACTGACAGTCTGCAGACATTTCATGTTTGACTGCAGGTATGTTGACATTTCATATTGGACTGTCAGTCTGTAGACATTTCCTGTTGGATTGACAGTGGGAAAACATTTCATGTTCAAATAACAGGCTGTAGACATTTCATGTTGAACTCACAGTCTGTAGACAATTTATGGTGGACTGACAGTCTGTAGACTTTTCATGTTGGACGGACAATCTGCAGACTTCTGAAGGTGGACTGACAGTCCATAGATAATTCATATTGTACTGACAAGTCTGTAGACGTTTGATATTGGACTGACAGTCCATAGACATTTTAGGACGGGCTGGTAATCTCTAAACATTTCACGTTGGGCTGACAGTCTGTAGACATTTCATTATTGCCTTACAATCTGCAGACATCTGAAGTTAGACTGAGAGTCTGTAGACAGTTCATATTGGACTGACAGTCTGTAGTCATTTCACGTTGGAGTGACAGTCTGAAGATATTTCATGGTGGACTGAGAGTCTGTAGCGATTTCGTTTTGGAGTGGCAGTCTGTAGACATTTCATGTTTGATGTCTGTAGACATTTTACAGTGGATTGATAGTCTGTAGACATTTCATTGAAGAATTGAAAAGAACATTTCACTGTAGAATTGAAACGTATAAAATTCTTAAGGGATTGGACAAGCTAGATGCAGGAGGATTGTTTCCGATGTTGGGGAAGTCCAGAATGAGGGGTCACAGTTTAAGGATAAAGGGGAAGCCTTTTAGGACCGAGGTGAGGAAAAACTTCTTCACACAGAGAGTGGTGAATCTGTGGAATTCTCCGCCACAGGAAACAGTTGAGGCTGGTTCATTGGCTATATTTAAGAGGGAGTTAGATATGGCCCTCGTGGCTAAAGGGATCAGGGGGTATGGAGAGAAAGCAGGTACAGGGTTCTGAGTTGGATGATCAGCCATGATCATACTGAATGTCGGTGCAGGCTCGAAGGGCCGAATGGCCTACTCCTGCACCTATTTTCTATGTTTCATGTTGGACTGCCAGTGTGTAGACATTTCATGGTGGACTGGCATTCTGTAGACATTTTGTGTTCGAATGACAGACTGTAGAAATTTCACATTGGATTGACAGTCAGTAGACATTACATATTGGACTGACTGTAGACATTTCAGGTTAGACTTACAGTCTGTGGACATTTCCTGTTCATATGACTGTCTGAGGACATTTCATGTTGGAATCACAGTCTGTAGACAATTTATGGTGGACTGACAGTCTGTAGGCATTCATGTAGACATAACTGGTAATCTGTAGATATTTCATGTTAGGCTAACAGTCTGCAGGCATTTCATTATGGACTGACAACCTGCAGACATTTGAAGTTGTACTGACAGTCTGTAGATATTTCACGTTGGAGTGACAGCCTGTAGACATTTCATGTTGGACTCACAGACTGTAGACAGTTTATGGTGACAGTCTGTAGACATTTCATGTTGGAATGAGTCTGTATACTTTTCATGCTGGACTGACAATCTGCAGATTTCTGAAGTTGGACTCAGTCTGTAGTTAATTTATGAAGGACTGACAGTTTGTTGGCATTTCATTTTGGAATGAGTCTGTAGACATTTCATGTTGGACTCACAATCTGTAGACTTTTCTTGTTCAAATGACTGTCTGTAGGCATTTGATGATGGACTGCCAGTCTGTAGGCATTTCTTGGTGGACTGACAGTCTGCAGACTTCTGAAGTTGGACTGACAGTCTGTTGACATTTCATGTTGGAGTGATTGTCTGTAGACATTTCATTGTGGACTGACAGTCTGCATACATTTTATGTTGGATAGTAGGTCTGCTGACATTTCATGTTGGACTCGCAATCTGTAGACTTTTCTTGTTTGAATGACTGTCTGTAGGCATTTGATGATGGACTGATAGTCTCTAGACATTTCATGTTGGACTGCCAGTCTGTAGGCATTTCTTGGTGGACTGGCAGTCTGTAGACATTTCATAGCAGACTCACAAGCTGCAGACTTTTGAAGTTGGAATGACTGTAGACATTGCATATTGCACTGGCTGTAGAGATTTCATATTGGACTGATAGTATGGAGGCATTTGATGTTGAACTGACAGTCTGTAGACATTTCACGTTGGAATGACTGTCTGTAGACATTTCGTGGTGGACTGATTGTCTGTAGACATTTCATATTGGACTGACGGTCCATAGACATTTTATATCGAACTGGTAATCTGTAGCCATTTCATGTTGTGCTGACAGTCTGCAGACAATTCATTATTGCTTTACAATCTTCAGACATCTGAAGTTGGACTGGCAGTCTGTAGATATTTCATGTTGGAGTGACAGTCTGTAGATATCTTATGGTGGATTGGCAGTCTGCAGATATTTCACATTGGACTGGCAGTCTGTAGATATTTCATGTTCAGTGATAGTCAGTAGACATTTTATGGTGGACTGACAGTCTGCATACATTTCATGTTTGTCTGCAGGTATGTTGACATTTCCTGTTGGACTCGCATTTTGTAGGCAGTTCATGTTCAAAAGACAGTTAATTTCACGTTCGACTGACAGTCTATAGACATTGCATGTTGGACTGACTGTAGACATTTCATGTTGGACTGACAGTCTGCAGACATTTCATGTTGCGATTGCAGTCTGTACACATTTCATGGTGGACTGACAGTTTGTAGGAATTTCATAACCAACTGGTAATCTGTAGACATTTTATGTTTGGATTACAGTCTGCAGACCTTTCATTATGGACTGACAGTCTGCAGACATTTGAAGTTGTACTGACAGTCTGTAGACATTTCATATTGGACTGACAGTCTGTAGACATTTCATGCTGGTGTCATAGACTGTAGGCAAATTATGGTGGACTGACTGTCTGTAGGCTTTCCATGTTGGAATGAGTCTGTAGACATTTCATGTTGGACTGACAATTTGCAAACTTGTGAAGTTGTACTGACAGTCTGTTGACATTTCACGTTGGAGTTACAGTCTGTAGACTTTTCATGGGTGACTGAGAGTCTGTAGACATTTCATTGTGGACTGACGGTCTGTATACATGTCATGTTGGACTGGCAGCCTGTAAATATTTGATGTTCGATGACAGTCTGTAGACATTTTATGGTGGACTGACAGTTGGTAGACATTTCATGATGAACTGGCAGTCTGCATACATTTCATTTTGTACTGCAGGTCTGTTGACATTTCATGTTGGACTCGCATTTTGTAGACAGTTCATGTTCAAAAGACAGTCTGTAGACATTTCACGTTGGACTGACAGTCTGTAGACATTGCATGTTGCACTGACTGACATAACATGTTCAACTGACAGTCTGTAGGCATTTCATTGTGGTCTGACAGTCCGCTGACATTTCATGTTGGGCTCACAATCTGTAGACTTTTCTTGTTTAAATGACTGTTTGTTGGCATTTGATGATGGACTGATAGTCTGTAGACATTTCATGTTGGACTGCCAGTCTGTAGGCATTTCTTGGTGGACTGGAAGTCTGTAGACATTTCACGTTCGAATGACAGACTAGAAATTTGGCATTGGATTGACAGTAGATATTTCAAGTTGGACTGACAGTCTGCAGAAGTTGCATGTTGGACTGAATGTAGACATTTCACACTGGACTCACAGTCTGCAGACAATTCAGGATGAACTGACAGTCTGTAGACATTTCATGGTGGACTGATATTCTGTAGACATTTCATAGTGGACTCACAAGCTGCAGACTTCTGAAGTTGGTCTGACAGTCTGTAGACACTGCAAGTTGCATTGGCTGTAGAGATTTCATATTGGACTGACAGTATAGAGGCATTTGATGCTGGACTGACAGTCTGTGGACATTTCACGTTGGAGTGATAGTCTGTAGACATTTCATGGTAGACAGACAGTCTGTAGACACATGTTCGAATGACAGACTGTAGGATTTTCACATTGGATTGACAGTCAGTAGACATTGCATGTTGAATTGATGTATTCAGTTCACATTGGACTGACAGTCTGCAGAAATTGCATGTTGGACTGACTGTAGACATGTCATGTTGGACAGACAGTCTGCAACCAATTCACGGTGGATTGAAAGTCTGTAGACATTTCAGATTTGGCTGACAGTCTGCAGACACTTCACGATGAGCTGACAGTCTATAGACATTTGATGGAGGACAGTTAGTCTGTAGACATTTCATAGTGGGCTCAAGCTGTAGATTTCTGAAGTTGGACTGACAGCCTGTAGACATTTTATGTTGGCTGTAGACATTTCATGTTGGACTGACAATCTGTAGGTATTTCACTTTGGACTGACAGTCTGCAGACATTTAATGTCTATTGACAATGTATAGAAATTTCCCATTGGATTGACAGACTGTAGACATCACATGTTGGACTGTATAGTCATTGCATGTTGGACTGATAGTCTGTACACATTTCACGATGCCTGATAGTCTGTACACATTTCACGATGCCTGACAGTCAGTAAACATTTCATGTTAGGCTGGCAGCCTGTAGATATATCATGTTGGACTGACAGTCTGCATACATTTCATATTGTACTGCAGGTCTGTTGACATTTCATGTTGGACTCGCATCTTGTAGAAATTTCATGTTCGAAAGACAGTCTGTAGACATTTCACGTTGGACAGACAGTCTGTAGACTTTTCATGTTGGATTAACAGTCTGTAGACATTTTAAGTTGGATTGACAGTCTGTAGACATTGCATGTCGGACTGACTGTAGACATTTTATGTTGGACTGACAGTTTGCATCCATCTCATGTTTGACTACAGGTATGTTGGACTGTAGATATTTCACATTGAATAGACAGTCTGTAGACTTTGCATGTTGGACTGATAGTCTGTACACATTTCATGATGCCTGACAGTCAGTAAACATTTCATGTTAGACTGGCAGCCTGTAGATATATCATGTTGGACTGACAGTCTGCATACATTTCATATTGTACTGCAGGTCTGTTGACATTTCATGTTGGACTCGCATCTTGTAGACATTTCATGTTCAGAAGACAGTCTGCAGACATTTCACGTTTGACTGACAGTCTGCAGACATTTCATATTGGACCGACTATCTTTAGACATTTCATATTGGACTGACAGTCTGTAGACATTTCATTTTGTACTGACAGTCTGTAGACATTCAACGTTGGACTGACAGTCTGTAGACATTTCATAGTGGGCTCACAAGCTGCAGATTTCTGAAGTTGGACTGATGGCCTGTAGACATTTTATGTTGGACTGTAGACATTTCATGTTGGACTGACAATCTGTAGTTATTTCACTTTGGACTGACAGTCTGCAGACATTAAATTTCCCATTGGATTGACAGACTGTAGACATTGCATGTTGGACTGTGTAGTCATTTCATGTTGGATTGATAGTCTGTACACATTTCACGATGCCTGATAGTCAGTAAACATTTCATGTTAGACTGGCAGCCTGTAGATATATCATGTTGGACTGACAGTCTGCATACATTTCATATTGTACTGCAGGTCTGTTGACATTTCATGTTGGACTCACATTTTGTAGAAATTTCATGTTCGAAAGACAGTCTGCAGACATTTCATGTTGGATTAACTGTCTGTAGACATTTCATGTTGGACTGACAGTTTGCATCCATCTCATGTTTGACTGCAGGTATGTTGGACTGTAGATATTTCACATTGAATAGACATTCTGTAGACATTGCATGTTGGACTGATAGTCTGTACACATTTCACGATGCCTGACAGTCAGTACACATTTCATGTTAGACTGGCAGCCTGTAGATATATCATGTTGGACTGACAGTCTGCATACATTTCATATTGTACTGCAGGTCTGTTGACATTTCATGTTGGACTGACTGTAGACATTTCAAGGTGGACTGATAGTCTCTAGACATTCCGTAATCAACTCACAGGCTGCAGACTTCTGAAGTTGGACTGAGTCTGTAGACATTGCATGTGGGGCGGGCTGTAGACATTTCATGCTGGACTGACAAACTGTAGGCATTTCACATTGGACTGACAGTCTGCAGACACTTCATGTTGGACTGACAGTCTGCAGGCATTTCATTTTGGACTGCAGCTCTGTCAACATTTCATGTTGGACTCGCATCTTGTAGACATTTCATGTTCGGAAGACCGTCTGTAGACATTTGATGTTGGACAGACAGCCTGCAGACTTTTCAATTTGGACTGACAATCTGTAGACTTTTCATGTTGGATTGACAGTCTGTAGAAATTGCATGTCAGACTGACTAGACATTCCATGTTGTATTGACGGTCTGCAGACATTTCACGTTTGACTGACAGTCTGCAGACATTTCATATTGGACTGACAGACTGTAGACATTTCATTTTGTACTGACAGTCTGTAGACATTCAACGTTGGACTGATAGTCTGTAGGCATTTCATCTTTGACTAGCAGTCTGTTTGCATTTCATGTTGGACTGGCAGGCTGTAGACCTTTCATGTTCGAATGACAGACTGTTGTTATTTCATATTGGACTGACTTTCTGTAGATATTTCATGTTCGACTGGTAATCTCTAGACAGTTCATATTGGACTGACAGTCTATTGACATTTCACGTTGGGCTGACAATCTGTAGACATTTCATATTGGACTGGAGACTCTAGACATTTGATATCTGACTGGAGGGCTGTAGGCATTTCATGTTGTTGACGTTTCATTCTGGAGGTGTCCTAGTATTTCATATTGGTCTGGCAGTCTTTTAATGTCAGACAAAGAAATTGTAGAAATTTTATTTGAACTCACTTCAGATATTTCATGTTGGACAGGCTGTCTTTAGACTTTTCAGATTCGATTGACAGTCTGTGGAACTTCCTGTAGGAATTGCTGCCTTTAGGCATTTAATTTGGATGAACGGTTTGCAGATATTTCATGTTGGACTTCCAGTATGTAGACAATTTTGTTAGAGTGACCTTCAGTGGATATTTAAAATTGGATTTTCAGAATCTATATATTTTATGGTGGTCTGGTTGTCTCTAAGCATTTCACGTCAGGCTGCCAATCATTAGTCATTTCCTGTTTGAACTGAGAGCCTGTAGACATTTGCTGTTGAGCTGAATATCTGTAGGAATTTTATGTGGAACTGGCAGTCTGCCGACATTTAATGGTGATCTTGCAGACTAGACATTTCATGTTGAACTCACTGCAGATATTTCAAATTGCACAGGAAGACTGTAAGCCTGTCATCAGTTCATGTTGGACCTCTTGGCTGCAGATATTTCAGTTTCGATTGATAGTCTGTAGAAATTTCATGTTGGAATTGAAATCTGTCAACAGTTCATGTTGGAATACTGGTAGGTAGATAATTTTTGTCAGACTGACATCAGTACATTTTTAATATTTGATTTTCTGGGTGTAGACATTTCATGGCGGACTGGATGTTTGTAGTCATTTCAGGTCTGGCTGTCAGTAGGTGCTTCGTGTTGGACTGATATCTGGTAGACATTTCATGTTGAATTGGCTGTCTGTAGACATTCCATGTTTGTCTGCCAGTCCATTGGCATTTTATGTTGGCCTGGCTGTCTGTAATCATTTCATTCCTGCCCGGCAGCCTGTAGACATTTGAAGTTAATTTAGCAGTTTATAGATATTTCAAATTAGGCTGACAGTCTGTATATATTTTATGTTGGACTGCTGGTATGTAGATATTTTTTGTTAGACCTATGTTCAGTAGATATTATTGGATTTTCTGGGTGTAGATATTTCATTGTGCACTGAATGTCTGTAGACGTTTCATGTCAGACTGACAGTCTGTAGACATTTTTGTTGGACTTACAACCTGTAGACATTTCATGTTCAGCAGCCATCTGTAGACATTTCACATTGGACAGACAGTCTCCAGATATTTCTTGTTGGGCTGAATGTCGAGACCTTCACATTGGACTCACATTCAGTAGACATTTTATGTTGGAGCAGCAGTCTCAGACATTTCATGTTGGGCTGAATATCTAGATACTGCAAATTGACGGGTATGATGTATTAGGCATCACAGAATCATGGCTGAAAGATTATAGCTGGAAGCTTAATATCCAAGGATACACATTGTATTGAAAGGACAGGCAGGAAGACAGAGGGAGTGGCATTGCTCTGTTGGTAAACAGTGAAATCAAATCGTTAGGAAGAAGTGACATGGGGTTGGAATGTGTTGAATCATTGTGGATAGAGCTAAGGAACTGCAAGGGTAAAAGACCCTGATGGGAATTATATATAGACCCCCAAACAGTAGTAAAGATGTTGATACATGCCAAAACGACAACATTGCAATAGTCATAGACAACTTCAATATGCAGGTAGTTTGAAAAATCAGGTTGGTGCTGGGTTGTAGGAGGGGGAATTTCTAGAATGCCTACGAGATGGCTTTTCAGAGCAGCTCATGATTGAACCCACTAGGGTATCAGCTATTCTGGATTGGGTGTTGTGCAATGAACCAGAATTGATTAGAGTCTTTTAGGTAAAAGAACCCTTAGTGACAAGTGATCGTAACATGATTGAATTCACCCTGAAATTTGAGAAGAGGAAGCTAAAGTCTGATGTATCAGTAGAGTAAAGGGAATTACAGAGGCATGGGTGGGAAGTTGGCCAGAATTGATTGGTAAAGAACGCTGGTAGGGATGATGGCAGAGCAGCAATGGCTGGAATTTCTGGAAGGAACTTGGAAGGCACAGGATATATACATCACAAAAAGGAAGAAGTATCTTAAAAAGATGACACAATGGCTAAAAGAGAAGTCAAAGCCAACATTAAAGCCAAAGAGAGGGCTTATAATAGAGCAAAGATTAATGGGGAGTTAGAGGAATGGGAAGTTTTTAAAACCAAAAGAAGGCAACTAGAAGTCATTAAGAAGGTAAAGATGGAATACAAAAATAAGCTTGCTAATAATATTAAAGAGGATACGAAAAGTTTCTTCAGATGCATAAAGTGTAAAAGAGAGGCGAGAGTGTGAAGTTACCGTAACTAGAGAGAAGGTTCTTGGGAAACTATAAGGACTGAAGGTAGATAAGTCACCTGGACCAGATGGAGTCCACTCCAGTGTCCTGAAGGAGGTGGCTGAAGAGATTGTGGAAGCATTTCTCATGACCTTTCAAGAATCATTAGATTCTGGAATGGTTCCGGAAGACTGGAAAAATGGAAATATCAATCCACACTTCAAGAAGGGAGAGAGGCAGAAAAGAAGGAAACCATAGGCTAGTTAGTCTGCCCTCAGTGGTTGGGAAGATGTTGGAGTCGATTATTAAGGATGAAGTCTTGGGGTACTTGGAGGCACTTGGAGTCAGTATGGTTTTCTCAAGGGAAAAACTTGTCTGACAGATCTGTTGGAAAATTCTTTGAAGTAAAAAAACAAGATAGAAAGGAGAATCAGTTGATGTTGTGTACTTGGACTTTCAAAAGGCCCTTGACAAGTTGCCATGCATGAGGCTGCTTAACAAGCTATGAGCCCATGGGATTTCAGGAAAGAATTAGCATGGATAAAACAGTGGCTGACTGGCAGGAGTTAAAGAGTGGGAATAAAGGGACCCTTTTCTGACTGGCTGCCAGAGGTTGTGACATTTCATAGGGGTCTGTGTATAATTCTTTTTACATTATACATCAATGATTTGGATGATGGAATTGATGACTTTGCAGATGATATGAAGATAGGTGAAGGAGCAGGTAGTTTTGAGGAAGTAGAGAAGCTACAGAAGAACATAGACAGATTAGAAAAATGGGCACAGAAATTATAGATGGAATACAGTGCCAGGAAGTGTATGGTCATGCACTTTGGTAGAAGAAATGTAAGTGTTGACTATTTTCTAAATGAAGAGAAAATACAAAAAACTGAGACGCAAAGGGACTTAGGAGTCCTTATGCAGGATTCCCTAAAGGTTAACATGCAGTTTGAGTCTATGGTGAGGAGGGCAAATGCAATGTTAGCATTCATTTCAAGAGGGCTAGAATATAAAAGCAAGGATGTAATGTTGAAACTTTTTAAAGCACTGGTGAGGCCTCAGTTGGAGTATTGTGAGCAGGTATGGGCCCCTTATTTTAAAAAGTAGAAAGGATGTACAGTAACTGGAAAGTGGTCAAAGGAAGTTCATGAAAATGATTCCACGATTGAATTGTTTGTCATATGAAGAGTATCTGATGGCTTTTGCCTGTATTCTCTAGAATTCAGAAGAATGAGGGGTGTCCTCATTGAAACCTATTGAATGGTGAAAGGACTTGAAAGAGTGGATGTGGAGAGGATGCTTCCTATGGTGGGAGAAACTAAGACCAGAGGACACAGCCTCCGAATAGAGGGATAGAGAGGAAGAGGAATTACTTTAGCCAGTCTGCGGGATTCTTTGCCACAGACAGCGTTGTGTATTTAAGGTAGAGGTTGATGGATTGTTGATTGGTCAGGGCATAAAGGGATTCAGGGAGAAGGCAGGAGATGGAGGCTGAGAGGAAAATTGTATCAGCCATGATGAAATGGTGGAGCAGATTTAAAGGGCCAAATGGCTTCATTTTGCTCCTTTATTTTATGGTTTCATTGTCTGATATTTCACATTGGACTGACCTTCTGTAGACATTTTATTTTGGACTGACACTTTCTAGTCACGTCATTTCTGACAGTCTGTGGGCAACTGATGCTGGACTGACAGTCTAGAGACATAATTTGGTTGAGTGACCTTCAGTAGATATTTAATATTGGAATTTTAGGGTCTGTACATTTCACAGCTGATTAGATGTCTGTAGGCATTTCATGTTAGTCAGGCTGACAATCAGTGGTCATTTCCTGTTGGACTGTCAGACTGTAGACATTTCACGTTAAGCTGAATGTCTGTGGACATTACATGTTGGAACATCTGTCTGAAGATATTTCACATTGGAGTGACAGTCTGCAGACGGTTCCTGTTGGGCTGAATGTCCATAGACATTTCATGTTGCACTGGCAGTCTTCAGATATTTCATGTTGGGCTGACAGACTGATAGTCTGAAAACATTTCATGCTGGACCAACAGTCTTTAGGTATTTTGTGTTGAGCTGGCAATCTGGGGACATTTCATGTTGAATTGACAACTCTAGACATTTCATATCAGACTGGAGGTCTTTGGGCATTTCATGTTGGACTGGAAGTCTGTAGACATTTCAAGTTTCTCCGGCTGCCTGAAAACATTTCCTGTTGAACTGTCAGACTGCAGATATTTCACATTGTGCAGAATGTCTGTAGACATTTATGTAGGAGTGGCATCTGTCAAAATTTCACTTTGGACTGAAAGTCTATAGATGTTTCATGTTGGATTGGAGGTCTGTAGACATTTCACATTGTACTAGTGTAGGTAGACATTTTTACCTTGACTGACATTCAGTAGACATGTAATATTGGATTTGCAGGCTGTAGACATTTCAGACTCTGTTGACATCTCATGCCTGGCTGACAGTCAAGAGACATTTTCTACTGGACTGAGACCTGTAGACATTCCATGTTGAGCTGGATGTCTGAAGACATTTCATGTTGGAGCAGCAGCTAGTAGAAAATTTTGTACTGGACTTGTAGTGTATTGACATTTCATGTTGGACTGGCAGTCTTCAGACATTTCACGTTGGGCTGAATGTCTTCTCATATTTTGTGTTGGACTAGCTGTCTACTGATATTTCATGTTGGACTAGCTGTCTGCGGATATTTCATGTTGGGCTGAATGCCTGTAGATATTTCACGTTGGATTGGCTGTCTGCAGATATTTCATGTCAGCAGGCAGACTGTAAGTCTGTTGACATTTCATGAACGTATTGTCTCTAGACATTTCTGATATGACAGAAACTCTGTAGAAGTATTATATTGGGATTTCAGCCTATAGGCAGTTCATGTTGGCTTGACAGTATGTAGACATTTCATGTTGGACTGCCAGTATGTAGACTTTTTTTTGTTAGTCTGTCATTCAGTTGGTACTTAATACTGAATTTTCAGGATTTAGACATTTCATGGTGGACCAGATTTCTGTAGGCATTACATGTCAGGCTGTCAGTAGAAAAGTTCCTGTTGGACTGATCATCTGTAGACATTTCATTTTGTATTGACAGTCTATAGACATTTTGTGTTCGACTGGTAGTTTCCAGACATTTCTTGTTGGACTGACAATCAATAGACATTTTATTTTGGACTGGCTGTCTATAGGCATTTCTTACTGGACTGGAGTTCTGTAGATATTTCACATTGTTCTGGCAGTCTCTAGACATTTGAAGTTGGACTCACAGTCTTAGAAATGTACATATTTCAACTTGGACTGACAGTCTGCAGACATTTCATGTTGCCCAGCCAGTCTGTGGACATTTCACATTAGACTGTCAATGTGCAGACTTTTTTTGATGTACTGGTAGTTTGTAGACATTTCATGCTGGACCGACTATCTCTAGACAATTCATATCTGACTGGAGGTCTGTAGGTATTTCATATTGAATTCACTGCAGATATTTCACGTTGGACAGGCTGACTGTAAGTATGTTGACATTTCAGTCATCAAATATCTGCAGACATTTCAGTAAATTGAAGGAATTTCATATTGAAATTGCAGTCTGCAGGCATATTATGTTGGACTGGCAGTCTGTAGATTTTTTATGTTGGTCTGCAGTGTGTAAACATTTTTGTTAGAGTGATATTTAGTATTGGACTTTCAGGGCCTAGACCTTTCACGGTTGACTAGAAATCGTGTTGGATCAGCTGTTGGAAGACATTTCACATTGGACTGGCAGTCTGTAGACGTTTCACTTTGGGCTGAATGTCCATGGACATTTCATTTGCAGTGGCGGTCTGTCGACATTTCATGTTAGACTGACAGACAGATAGTCTAAATAAAATTTCACACTGGACACAACAGTCTGTAAACATTTCAAGTTGGACTTGCAGTCTGTATAAAATCATGCTGGCCTGGCAATTTGTAGACATTGCATATTGTATTGACTACCTGTAGACATTTCCTGTTGGACAGACATTCTGTGGATAATTCATGTTGAACTGTCAGTCAGCAGACATTTCACATTGTACTGGTGGTTGGTAGACAATTTTTCTTTGACTGACATTCAGTAGACATTTAATATTGGATTTGCAGGCTGTAGACATTTCAGGGTCTGAAATTTCAACGCCGTTTATCTCTCGTTCCTGGCTGATAGTCAGCTTACTGTTGGACTGAGAGCTTGTAGACATTTCATGTTGGACTGGCAGCTAGTAGAAATTTCATACTGGGCTTGCCATGTATAGACATTTGCTGTTGGAGTGGCTGTCAGGAGGCATTTCACATTGGACTGACAGCCTGCAGAATGTGTGTTGATATTTCATATTGGACTGACAGACTGATAGTCTGTAAACATTTCATGCAGGACATGGCAGTCTGCAGTCGTTTCAAGTTGGACTAGGTTTTTGTAGGAAATACATGATGGATAAGCAGTTTGTAGGCATTTTATATCGGATTGAATGTCTGTAGACATCTTAGGTTGGACTTAATGTCTGCAGATATTTCATTTTGGACTAACAGTCCACAGACATATCATTTTCAACTGGTTGTAGGTAGACATTTCAGGTCTGGCAGTCCGTAAATGGTTCAGGTTGGAGTTATAGTCCATAAACATTCCATGTTGGACCCAACAACATGTAGACATTTCACATTGGACTGGCAGTCTGTGGATATTTCATGTTATATTAACAGTCTGCTGACATTTTACTTGGGTCTGGCATTCTGAAGATATTTCATGTTGGAGTGGCTGTCTGCAGATATTTAATGTTGGATTGAAAGTCTGTAGACATTGTATGTTGAACTGGCAGTCTCTAACTGTTTCATGTCAGACTGACAGTCTGTAGACACTTCATATGGACTGACAGTCTGTAGACACTTCATATGGACTGACAGTCTGGAGACATTTCATGTCAGACTGAAATTCTGATAAACATTTCATTTTGGTCTGGCAGACTGATTGTCCAAGGATATTCCATGCAGTCATGGCAGACTGTAGACATTTCAGGTTCGAATTGCAGTTGTAAAAATTTCATGTTGGACTAGAAGTTTGTAAACATTTTATGATGGACTTGCAGTCTGCAAATATTTTATTTTGGACTGGCAGTCTGTAGACATTTCATCAAAACAAATCAAATCAAATGAAGTTTAAGTATTCACAGTTTCACTGTGTAACACCTCGCACAGCAACTCCAGTGCCTTCGAATAGCAGGTAGGTGCACGGTCTGCACCCAGGTCAGTAGTTCCGAACCAAAACTTGCTCCTCTTTTGTCCAGGCACCCATCTCTGCTCCTGCAGCCCAGCCGCCCAACTCTGCCCCCATGGCCTGGTGGCCTGACTCCGCCCCCAATGGACTGTTCTCATGACCACGCATCGCTTTCCTCCTGAGGCCCGACTGCTGCGTTCCCCTTCACTGAACCACCAGCTGGCTAATCCACACAACCAGCAGCTCACTGATGTGGTAGACCTGCTGTACCCATAGTTATTGGAGTGTTGTATAGATTTATGACAAAATAAACATGTTTAGCAAAGAGACAAAAACACCGTGGTTTGACCCCAAAAGAATGCTGCTTCAACACATGCTGCCATCTTAACGGAAATCACTTGTGGATATTTCATACTGGACTAACAGTCTGTAGATTTTCATGTTGGGCTGGCAGTCTGTAGGCATTTCACATTGAACAGACAGTCTCGAGACAATTCATACTGGATTGACAACCTGTTCAAATTTTATATTGGACTGACAGTCTGCATAAATTCCATGTTGGACTGGCAGTCTGTAGATATTTCCTTTTGGACTGACAGTCATAGAACCAGAGAACCATAGAACACTACAACACAGTACAAGCCCTTTAGCCCTCCATGTTGTGCCGACCCATATAATACTTTAAAAAAGTACTAAACCCACACTACCCCATAACCCTCCATTTTTCTTAGATCCATGTGCCTGTCCAAGAGGCTCTTAAATACCCCTAATGTTTTAGCCTCCACCACCATCCCTGGCAAGTCATTCCAGGCACTCACAGCTCTCTCTGTGTAAAAAACTTACCCTTGATGTCTCCCCTAAACCTCCCTCCCTTAATTTTGTACCTATGCCCTCTGGTGTTTGCTATTGGTGCCCTGGGAAACAGGTACTGACTATCCACCCTGTCTATGCCACTCATAATCTTGTAGACCTCTATCAATCCCCTCTCATTCTTCTACACTCCAAAGAGAAAAGTCCCAGCTCTGCTAACCTTGCTTCATATGACTTGTTCTCCAAACCAGGCAACATCCTGGTAAATCTCCTCTGCTCCCTCTCCATAGCTTCCACATCCTTCCTATAATGAGGTGACCAGAATTGAACACAGTACTCTAAGTGTGGTCTCACCAGAGATTTGTAGAGTTGCAACATGACCTCTCTACTCTTGAACTCAATCCCCCGTTAATAAAGCCTAGCAACCCATAGGCCTTCTTAACTACCCTATCAACCTGTGCAGCGACCTTGAGGGCTGTATGGATTTGAACCCCAAGGTCCCTTTGCTCATCCACACTCTTAAGTAAATGACCATTAATCCTGTACTCAGTCTTCTGGTTTGTCCTTCCAAAATGCATCACCTCACACTTGTCCGGATTGAGCTCTATCTGCCATGTTTCTGCCCAACTCTGCAGCCTGTCTATATCTTGACAACCTTGACAACCTACAGCTCCATCCGCAACTCCTCCTCGTGTCATCCGCAAACTTACTCACCCATCCTTCTGCCTCTACATCCAGGTCATTTATAAAAATCACAAATAGCAGGCATCCCAGGACAGATCCCTGCGGCACTCCACTAGTCACCGACATCCAGGCAGAATGCTTTCCTTCCACAACTACCCTCTGCTTTCTTCCTTTAAGCCAATTTTTTATCCAAACAGCCAAGGTTCCACTTATCCCATGCCTCATGACTTTCTGGATGAGTCTCTCGTGAGGGTCCTTGTCAAATGCCTTGCTAAAGTCCATGTAGACCACATCCACTGCCCTACCCTCATCAATTTCTTTTGTTACCTCTTCAAAAAACTCAATCAGGCTCGTGAGGCACGATCTTCCCTTCACAAAGCCATGTTGACTATCCATGAGTAGACTGTACTTCTCCAAATGCTCGTAGATCCTATCCTTAAGAATCCAGTAGACATTCCATGTTGAACTGACAATCTGTAGACATTTCATGTTGGACTGACAATCTGTAGACATTTCACCTTGAACTGCTAGTCTGAAGACATTTTACGTTGGACTGACAGCCTGTTCAAATTTTATATTGGATTCAGAGTCTGTAGACATTCCAGGTTGGACTGACTGTCTGTGGACATTTCACATTGAACTGCCAGTCTGTAGATGTTTAAAGATGGACTGACAGCCTGTTCAAGTTTTATATTGGTCTCAGAGCCTGTACACATCTCATGTTGGACTGACAGTCTGTAGGCATCTCATGTTGGACTGACAGTCTGTAGACATTTCATGTTGGACTGACTGTCTGTAGACAGTTCATGTTGGACTGACAGTCTGTAGACATTTCATGTTGGACTGACAGTCTGTAGACATTTCATGTTGGACTGACTGTCTGTAGGCATCTCATGTTGGACTGACAGTCTGTAGGCATTTCATGTTGGACTGACAGTCTGTAGACATTGTTTTCTTTGGACATTGTTCCATATGAGTACAGGTAAAATGTAAAAATGTAAGTATAAGTTTCTTTGCTGGTTTTCTTCTCCCATGCTCAGAATATTCTTTTTAGGTGAATAAATACGAATAGATTAAATTCTTTAAAATATTACCACCATTGTATGGTTTGATTTTATATTTGTCATTTGTATCCTTTCTGATTATTAAGAAGTGTGGGTGATGTTGAAGTGTTTGGGTGATGGATGATAGGACTATGAAAAGAGCTTACTGGGTTTGAATAAAGGTTACTGTAGGACCGATTGTTGTACCTTCTGCAGGAAGAGACATAGGCTGCTCTTCCAAAATACACAATTGCTTTGCCCCCACAGCCATCTCCGGCACTGCATTCCACAAATTTGTTACCCTGTGACTAAAATAAATTCTCCCTTATCATTGTTCTAGAGAGACATCCTTGTATTCTGAGATTGTGCCTACTGGATCTAGGCTCCCCTGTAAGGAAATATCTTCCCCGCTTCCAGACTATCTAGGCCTTTCAATATTTGCTAGGTTTTAATGAGACCCCCCCCCCCCCGCCCCATTCTTTTGAACTCCAGTGAGTACAAGTTCAGATCTGTCAAACGCTCCTCATATGTTAACCTTTTCATTCCCAGAATTATTATCTGGAATCTCCTCACGCCCCTCTCCCAGCACATCATTTGTTAGACATTGCTACAAATCCTTCAAGGACAGTGTAAGTGTTGCGTTCACTTCACTGACATCTTCTGACGCCGACAGGTCCGTCACATTATCCATCAGCCAATGAAACAATACAATCTCAAACTTGGTGTCTGTTAGCAAAAAGAATCTGCACTATTTCTTTCTAGTTCAGACAAGTATGGTTGTTATCCAATTTGTTTGGAATGTAGAGTAGCTTTGGTTGAAATGAGAATCCCTTTTGCTGGGTTATTTCATTTTGCAAGAAGGTAAAATGGAGATTTGGTGAAATGTAATGAGATAACGTTTGGTTCTTTGGCCACTCTAGCAGGTCAGCATAAACCATGGCCTCCTTGGGGTTTCAAGGCCATTTTGATAGTCAAGTCAAGTTTATTGTCATTTAACTTTATGGATGTATATCATCCAATGAGACAATGTTTCTCTGAACCAGGGTGTAAAACACCATAGGATATATAACATGCAGTAACTTATATGTAACTAGTAAGGATAAAAACCACAAATGGGTTGCACATAAATAAACTAATAAGGTGAATAAATTAAGTATTGTCAGGTACAGAGCAAATTAACCAGTGATACTTTGAATGCAATATGGCAGGGAGTTCAGAAGCCTAATGGCCTGAGGGAAGAAACTGTTTCCCATCCTGACCATTCTTGTTTTTATGCATGCTCTTGTTTTTATGTCTCCATCCTGTTGCTAGAAAGTCAAAGAAATAGATGATAGAGAAATAATTTCATGTTTTGTTAAAATCACAGCAGTGGCTTTCTCTTCATTCAACCTGTGTGAGCAATGGGAACTGAACAGTTTGCCCATCCAGATAGGCTGATAACCCAGCAGTTAGCGGTGACTGTGTGCAAAGACTGGGCTCCAATTTCCACTTCCTTGTGGCTTGGCCTCAGTTCCTGTTGCCCTTTGGTAAGGAGATACTTCATTCCAAAGTCCTTGGTTGTGGTTTTGTTCCTCACATCCACCCCAAATGTCCAGAGCTCTATTCTGAATGATACTACTTCACCCTCATTGTCTGAGGAAATGCACACGTTAGTGTGCCAAATGTACTGACTGCAAAGTATCCAAGATAATTCTGCTTTCTAAAAACTTCAACATGCCTTCACCTCTGTGCCAATGCAAGACCTGGTGAGGAGAAACTAATTGCCAACTTCTTGAGTACAGGTCCTGGTTTGAGGAGCAATGAGTGCACCTAACAGCAGGTCAGCTGTGAGTTTGACAGAAAGGTAGGAGTCTGTGCTTATATTTTTACCACTGCTGCATCCATCCATGTGGTGAATGGTCATATGAGCAGCTGGTTCATATCTCAACTCCCTGGTTATGCAACCACTGATTCCAGGCAGACAATCTCTGAAGAGTATTGATAATGGTTGGGATCACTCACCTTGTAAAGACACTGCCCAGAAGAAGTCAATGCAAATGACTTCTGTAGAAAAATTTGCCAAGAATGATCACGGCCATTGGACTATGATTGCCTACAACATGACACAGCACGTAATGATGATTCTAACGTTTTCCTGTCATTTAGTCTTCAGTTTTTTTCTGCTGTCCTTTGGATGTCTGTGAAGAGTAAGAATTTCAGGTTTTATACTGAATACATTCTTTGCTATTAAATGGAACTATTGAACTATTGATGATGATACATGGCCCGTGCTTCTTGGTTGAGAAACACACACTGCTGGAAGTACTTATCAAGTCAGGCAGCATCTCTGGAGGTGAATAATCAGTTAATGTTTTGGGCCATGACCCATCATCATGACGGGAAAGGAAGGAGGCAGAAGGCAGAGTAAAAAGGTGGAGGAAAGGGAAGGAGTATGAGGGTAGATGCTGCCTGACCAGCATTGGCAACGAATGGAAAATATGTGCTTGAACCCATCCAAAGCAATAAAATCACGGGGAAAAACATTATTTTTATTTCCCACAGCACAGCATACATTTTATTGGAAAATAAATTTGTATTTTCATTGAACAAAAAGATTAAAAGAATTTGTCCACTGGTGGGTGGTCCACTGGGGTGATCAAGCAGTGTGGATTACACCGAGATGGATCACACTAAAGTGAACCACACTCAGAGCTTCCTGCCCCATGTTGCATTGCGAGGGTAATATCACAGACACTCAATAGCACTCTGGAGTGGGTGAGGGACCTGCGGAGCAGGGTTAAGGGATTTTTAATGTTGGAAAAGAGAATTCATTTGTGCATGAAGAAATAATGGGAGTTAACTTCCTAAGCACCTGCAAGATAATGCAGTATTTTCAGGAGATTGTAGCAGCTTCTCAATATGACTGCTGTGAGCTTGAGGGTGCAGAGCAAGCTTCATTAAATAGACACAAAGATGTAGAGGAAGAGATCGCCTTTAATCCCTTCAATGCCTTCTCTTTCCAATTTATCTTCCAGTTTGATTTTGCAAGGATGAATTTCCACGCAGGATTATTTTCATGGTAGTTCCTGGGTGTGTACTGAATGGACCAGCTGTTTGGAGTTATCATGATGAGCATGATTCATACTGTTGTGACACTAAGTCAGAACTGAGATTTTCTGATTCCCTTCAGTAACTTCTTGTGCTGCAGAATTGAACAAATGCCGAGCTGTCCACCTTTGTCTGCTGCTCTATGCAGTCGATCTGGAGTGGGAGCAAGGGGAATGACGGGGCATCATTTCCCATCTGACTGGGATCACCTGCATTTGTGAAACCGATGGATAATTGCACATTAATATAATGCCCCAAAGGAATAGACAGGAATAAAGGACAGCACTCACACCAAAATGAGGCATCAGATAGAGTACATCACTCAGTCAAAGATTGATCAGAAGGTGGAGCTTGGCTGGTGGCTAGAGATCACTTCAGAGTACAAGAAAACATGATCACTCACCCCTTTCATATTTAACTAGAATATAAATGCAAGGATGAAATCTTGAGGCTGTACTGGTGAGGCCTCACTTGGAGTATTGCGAGCAGTTATTGAAGAAAGGATGTGCTGACATTGGAAAGGGCACAAAGGGGGTTCACGAAAATGACTCTGGGATTGAAAGGCTTGTCATATGAAGAGTGTATGGTGGCTCTGAGCTAGCACTCACTGAAATTCAGAAGAGTGTGGGAGAATCTCATTGCACTGTATTGAACGTTGAAAGGCCTTGACACAGTGGATGTGGAAAGGATGTTTCCTAAGGTAGGACACAGCCTCAGAATAGAAGGATGTCCATTTGAAATAGAGATGAGGAGGAACTTCTTTAGCCAGAGAGTGCTGAATCTGTGGAATTCATTGCTAAGGGCAGATGTTGAGGCCAAGTCATTGGGTACATTTAACACAGAGTATGATAGATTCTAGATTATTCCGGGCATGATTTGTTACAGGGAGAAGGTAGGAGAATGGGGCTGAGAGAGAAAATAGATCAGCCGTAATGAATTGATGGAGCAGACTCAATGGGCCAAGAGGCATAATTCTGCTCCTATATCTTATGGCTATTTGGTCCCAACCCTCCCCACCAATAAATTCAATTGGACTAATCCGCACAGAGCCTCATCTCCTTTCTCGGCTAGTTCTCGTAGCTAGTAACTTACACATCTTTAAAATTGTATCTGACCTCTCCTACTCCTTCAAGATCCATGCTCTCCAATTTCCAGGAAAGAGTACCTCAGAGATTCTTCAGCCTTGCTCCTCGAACACATCGGAGGTCAATAATGGTGGACAAGGGCAAGCCTAATGGGACCAAAGTCAGTAGTGGTTTAACCAACGCAACACAGCAAACTTCTGACCTTCTCTCCATTGTGATTGAATTATTACAATGAATAATGCAAGAATTAATTAGCGACCACTGAGAAAGAAACCAAGTAAGCACATGATGAACAGTTTTGATAAAGATGCAGTTGGTAATGAAGGGGAATTTTGAGAGGCAGGGTTCAAAAGCTTGAAGTTCAAAGTAAATTTAGTTTCAAGGGTTTTATATGTCACCATATACAGAATGCGATTAATTTTCTTTTGGGCATACTCAATAAATCTATAGAATAATAATCATAACAGAATCAATGAAATTCTACCCAACCTGGGTGTTCAACCAAAGTGCGGGAGACAACAAACTGTGCAAATACAAAACATAAGGAATGATGTGGTGGGGTAAATGTTCCCTTGCATGGACTGGAGGGGTTTGGGGGTGTTGTATCCCAGAGGTGAGTGCTGGCTTCCCTCTACTACAGCAAAGAGCTGATCGTGATTTGGACAATGTTGAAAGGAGCAGATGGCTTGGCAGAGATGGGGACTGCAAAATACTTGGAAAGAAACCTGATGAATGAGCCAGTTAAGAATGTGTCTTACTACACAAGGAGTGAAACTCCACAGAGGAGGCGCCTCTGGCTCTGAGAGGAGCATTCAACTGGAACACAAGCATGGAGTAGGTGGATCTAACTCCAAATCAGTGCGATCCAATCAGCCTCTATGTGTCAGTGTCTGGGTGCGTAACCAGTCTCTGTGTGTCAGTGTCTCTGTGGGTAGACAGTCTCTATCTGTCTGTGACTGGGTGGGTCACCAGTCTCTGTGTGTCAGTGTCTGTGTGGGTAGACAGTCTCTATCTGTCTGTGACTGGGTGGGTCACCAGTCTCTGTGTGTCTGCTTCTGGCTAGGTCACCAGTCTCTCTGTCTCTGTGTCTGGAAATGTCACCAGTCTCTCTCTGTCTGTGTCTGGGTGTGTAGCCAGACTCTGTGCGTCAGTGTCTGTGTGGGTAGACAGACTCTATCCATCTGTGTCTGGGTGGGTCACCAGTCTCTGTGTGTCAGTAAATGGGTTTGTTCCAATCTCTGTGTGTCTGTGTCTCGGTGGGCAACCACTCTCTGTGTGTCTGTGTCTGGGTGGGCAACCAGTCTCTGAGTGTCTGTGTCTGGAAAGGTCACCAGTCTCTGTCTGTCTGTGTCTGGGTGTGTAGCCAGTCTCTGTGTGTCAGTGTCTGGTTTGGTCACCAGTCCCTATGTGACAGTGTCTGGGTGGGTCACCAGTCCCTATGAGTCAGTGTCTGGGTTGGTAACCAGGCCTTATGTGACAGTGTCTGGGTTTGTACCAGTATCTCTCAGTCGGTGTCTCAGTGGGTCACCAGTCCCTATGTGTCAGTGTCTGGGTTGGTAACCAGCACCTATGTGACAGTGTCTGGGTTTGTACCAGTATCTCTCAGTCAGTGTCTGGGTTGGTAACCAGTCCCTATGTGTCAGTGTATGGGTTGGTAACCAGTCCCTATGTGACAGTGTCTGGGTTTGTACCAGTATCTCTTAGTCAGTGTCTGGGTGGGTTGCCAGTCCCTATGTGTCAGTGTCTGGGTGGGTCACCAGTCCCTATGTGTCAGTGTCTGGGTTGGTAACCAGTCCCTATGTGACAGTGTCTGGGTTTGTAACCAGTATCTCTCATTCAGTGTCTGGGTTGGTAACCAGTCCCTATGTGACAGTGTCTCGGTTTGTAACCAGTATCTCTCATTCAGTGTCTGGGTTGGTAACCAGTCCCTATGTGACAGTGTCTCGGTTTGTACCAGTATCTCTCAGTCAGTGTTTGGGTTGGTAAACAGTCCCTATGTGTCAGAGTCTGGTTTTGTAATCAGTCCCTATGTGTCTGTGACTGGGTTGGTAACCAGTCCCTATGTGACAGTGTCTGGGTTTGTACCAGTATCTCTCAGTCAGTGTCTGTGTGGGTCACCAGTCTCCGTGTATCACTGACTTGGTTTTTACCAGTGTCTGTGTGTCAGTGACTGGGTTGGTAACCAGTCCCTATGTGTCAGTGTCTGCGTTGGTAACCAGTCCCTACGTGCAGTGTCTAGGTTGATAACCAGTCCCTATGTGTCAGTGTCTGGGTGGGTCACCAGTCTCTGTGTATCACTGATTTGGTTTTTACCAGTGTCTGTGTATCTGTGACTGGGTTGGTAACCAGTCCACATGTGTCAGTGGAAAAGTTGGTAACCAGTCCCTATGTGACAGTGTCAGGGTTTGTATCAATATCTCTCAGTCAGTGTCTGAGTGGGTCACCAGTCCTTATGTGTCAATGTCTGGGTTGGTAACCAGTCCCTATGTGTTAGTGACTGGGTTGGTAACCAGTCCCTATGAGACAGTGTCTGGGTTTGTAACAGTATCTCTCAGTCAGTGTCTGGGTGGGTCACCAATCCCTGTGCGTCAGTGTCTCGGTTGATAACCAGTCTCTGTGTGTCAGTGTCTGGGTGGGTCACGAGTCTCTGTGTATCACTGATTTGGTTTTTACCAGTGTCTGTGTGTCTGTGACTGGGTTGGTAACCAGTCTCTATGTGTCAGTGTCTGGGTTGGTAACCAGGCCTTATGTGACAGTGTCTGGGTTTGTACCAGTATCTCTCAGTCGATGTCTCGGTGGGTCACCAGTCCCTATGTGTCAGTGTCTGTGTTGGTAACCAGCACCTATGTGACAGTGTCTGGGTTTGTACCAGAATCTCTCAGTCAGTGTCTGGGTTGGTAACCAGTCCCTATGTGTCAGTGTATGGGTTGGTAACCAGTCCCTATGTGACAGTGTCTGCGTTTGTACCAGTATCTCTTAGTCAGTGTCTGGGTGGGTTGCCAGTCCCTATGTGTCAGTGTCTGGGTGGGTCACCAGTCCCTATGTGTCAGTGTCTGGGTGGGTCACCAGTCCCTATGTGTCGGTGTCTGGGTTGGTAACCAGTCCCTATGTGTCAGTGTCTGGGTCGGTACCAGTATCTCTCATTCAGTGTCTGGGTTGGTAACCAGTCTCTATGTGTCAGTGTCTGGGTTGGTAACCAGTCCCTATGTGACAGTGTCTGGGTTTGTACCAGTATCTCTCAGTCAGTGTTTGGGTTGGTAAACAGTCCCTATGTGTCAGAGTCTGGTTTTGTAATCAGTCCCTATGTGTCTGTGACCGGGTTGGTAAACAGTCCCTATGTGTCAGTGTCTGGGTTGGTAACCAGTCCCTATGTGACAGTGTCTCGGGTTGTACCAGTATCTCTCAGTCAGTGTCTGGGTGGGTCACCAGTCCCTATGTGTCAATGTCTGGGTTGGTAACCAGTCCCTATGTGACAGTGTCTGGGTTTGTACCAGTATCTCTCAGTCAGTGTCTGGGTGGGTCACCAATCCCTGTGTATCACTGACTCGGTTTTTACCAGTGTCTGTGTGTCTGTGACTGGGTTGGTAACCAGTCCCTGTGTGTCAATGTTTAGGTTGCTAACCAGTCCTTATGTGTCAGTGTCTGGGTTTGTACCAGTATCTCTCAGTCAGTATCTGGGTTGGTAAACAGTCCCTTTGTGTCAGTTTCTGGGTTGGTAACCAGACACTATGTGACAGTTTCTTGGTTTCTACCAATATCTCTCAGTCAGTGTCTGGGTGGTTCACCAGTCCCTATGTGTCAATGTCTGCGTAGGTAACCAGTCGCTATGTGACAGTGTCTGGGTTTGTACCAGTATCTCTCAGTCAGTGTCTGGGGGAGTCACCTGTCTCTGTGTATCACTGACTTGGTTTTTACCAGTGTCTGAGTGTCTGTGACTTGGTTGGTAACCAGTCCCTATATGTCAGTGTCTGGGTTTGTACCAGTATCTCTCAGTCAGCGTCTGGGTTGGCAAACAGTCCCTATGTGACAGTGTCTGGGTTTGTACCAATATCTCTCAGTCAGTGTCAGGGTTGGTAACCAGTCCCTATGTGTCAGTGTCTGCGTTGGTAACCAGTCCCTACGTGCAGTGTCTAGGTTGATAACCAGTCCCTATGTGTCAGTGTCTGGGTGGGTCACCAGTCTCTGTGTATCACTGATTTGGTTTTTACCAGTGTCTGTGTATCTGTGACTGGGTTGGTAACCAGTCCACATGTGTCAGTGGAAAAGTTGGTAACCAGTCCCTATGTGACAGTGTCAGGGTTTGTATCAATATCTCTCAGTCAGTGTCTGAGTGGGTCACCAGTCCTTATGTGTCAATGTCTGGGTTGGTAACCAGTCCCTATGTGTTAGTGACTGGGTTGGTAACCAGTCCCTATGAGACAGTGTCTGGGTTTGTAACAGTATCTCTCAGTCAGTGTCTGGGTGGGTCACCAATCCCTGTGCGTCAGTGTCTCGGTTGATAACCAGTCTCTGTGTGTCAGTGTCTGGGTGGGTCACGAGTCTCTGTGTATCACTGATTTGGTTTTTACCAGTGTCTGTGTGTCTGTGACTGGGTTGGTAACCAGTCTCTATGTGTCAGTGTCTGGGTTGGTAACCAGGCCTTATGTGACAGTGTCTGGGTTTGTACCAGTATCTCTCAGTCGATGTCTCGGTGGGTCACCAGTCCCTATGTGTCAGTGTCTGTGTTGGTAACCAGCACCTATGTGACAGTGTCTGGGTTTGTACCAGAATCTCTCAGTCAGTGTCTGGGTTGGTAACCAGTCCCTATGTGTCAGTGTATGGGTTGGTAACCAGTCCCTATGTGACAGTGTCTGCGTTTGTACCAGTATCTCTTAGTCAGTGTCTGGGTGGGTTGCCAGTCCCTATGTGTCAGTGTCTGGGTGGGTCACCAGTCCCTATGTGTCAGTGTCTGGGTGGGTCACCAGTCCCTATGTGTCGGTGTCTGGGTTGGTAACCAGTCCCTATGTGTCAGTGTCTGGGTCGGTACCAGTATCTCTCATTCAGTGTCTGGGTTGGTAACCAGTCTCTATGTGTCAGTGTCTGGGTTGGTAACCAGTCCCTATGTGACAGTGTCTGGGTTTGTACCAGTATCTCTCAGTCAGTGTTTGGGTTGGTAAACAGTCCCTATGTGTCAGAGTCTGGTTTTGTAATCAGTCCCTATGTGTCTGTGACCGGGTTGGTAAACAGTCCCTATGTGTCAGTGTCTGGGTTGGTAACCAGTCCCTATGTGACAGTGTCTCGGGTTGTACCAGTATCTCTCAGTCAGTGTCTGGGTGGGTCACCAGTCCCTATGTGTCAATGTCTGGGTTGGTAACCAGTCCCTATGTGACAGTGTCTGGGTTTGTACCAGTATCTCTCAGTCAGTGTCTGGGTGGGTCACCAATCCCTGTGTATCACTGACTCGGTTTTTACCAGTGTCTGTGTGTCTGTGACTGGGTTGGTAACCAGTCCCTGTGTGTCAATGTTTAGGTTGCTAACCAGTCCTTATGTGTCAGTGTCTGGGTTTGTACCAGTATCTCTCAGTCAGTATCTGGGTTGGTAAACAGTCCCTTTGTGTCAGTTTCTGGGTTGGTAACCAGACACTATGTGACAGTTTCTTGGTTTCTACCAATATCTCTCAGTCAGTGTCTGGGTGGTTCACCAGTCCCTATGTGTCAATGTCTGCGTAGGTAACCAGTCGCTATGTGACAGTGTCTGGGTTTGTACCAGTATCTCTCAGTCAGTGTCTGGGGGAGTCACCTGTCTCTGTGTATCACTGACTTGGTTTTTACCAGTGTCTGAGTGTCTGTGACTTGGTTGGTAACCAGTCCCTATATGTCAGTGTCTGGGTTTGTACCAGTATCTCTCAGTCAGCGTCTGGGTTGGCAAACAGTCCCTATGTGACAGTGTCTGGGTTTGTACCAATATCTCTCAGTCAGTGTCAGGGTGGGTCACCAGTCCCTATGTGTCAATGTCTCGGTAGGTAACTAGTCCCTATGTTACAGTGTCTGGGTTTGTACCAGTATCTCTCAGTCAGTGTCTGGGTGGGTCACCAGTCCCTACGTGTCAGTGTCTGGGTTGGTAACCAGTCCCTGTGTGTCAGTCTCTGGGTTGGTCACCAGTCCCTATGTGACAGTGTCTGGGTGGGTCACCAGTCCCTACGTGTCAGTGTCTGGGTTGGCAACCAGTCCCTGTGTGTCAGTGTCTGGGTTGGTCACCAGTCACTATGTGACAGTGTCTGGGTGGGTCACCAGTCCCTATGTAATAGTGTCTGGGTTTGTACCAGTATCTCTCAGTCGGTGTCTCGGTAGGTCACCAGTCCCTATGTGTCAGTGTCTGGGCAGGTAACCAGTCCCTATGTGTCAGTGTCTGGGTTGGTAACCAGTCCCTATGTGACAGTGTCTGGGTTTGTACCAGTATCTCTCAATCACTGTCTGGGTGGGTCACTAGTCTGTGTGTATCAGTGACTTGGTTTTTACCAGTGTCTGTGTGTCTGTGACTGGGTTGGTAACCAGGCCCTATGTGTCAGCGTCTGGTTTGGTAACCAGTCCCTATGTGTCAGTGTCTGGGTTGGTAACCGGTCCCTATGTGACAGTGTCTGGATTTGTACCAGTAAATCTCAGTCAGTGTCTGGGTGGGTCACCAATCCCTATGTGTCAGTGTCTGGGTTGCTAACCAGTCCCTATGTGACAGTGTCTGGGTTTGTACCAGTATCTCTCAGTCGGTGTCTCGGTGGGTCACCAGTCCCTATGTATCAGTGTCAGGTTTGGTAACCAGCCCCTATGTGACAGTGTCTGGGTTTGTACCAGTATCTCTCAGTCAGTGTCTGTGTTGGTAAACAGTCCCTTTGTGTAAGTTTCTGGGTTGGTAACCAGTCACTATGTGACTGTTTCTTGGTTTCTACCAATATCTCTCAGTCAGTGTCTGGGTGGTTCACCAGTCCCTATGTGTCAATGTCTGCGTTGGTAACCAGTCCCAATGTGACAGTGTCTGGGTTTGTACCAGTATCTCTCAGTCAGTGTCTGGGGGGATCACCAGTCTCTGTGTATCACTGACTTGGTTTATACCAGTGTCTGAGTGTCTGTGACTGTGTTGGTAACCAGTCCCTATGTGTCTGTGTCTCGGTTTGTACCAGTATCTCTCAGTCAGCGTCAGGGTTGGTAAACAGTCCCTATGTGTCAGAGTCTGGTTTTGTAATCAGTCCCTATGTGTCAGTGTCTGGGTGGGTCACCAGTCCCTATGTGTCAGTGTCTGGGTTGGTAACCAGTCCCTATGTGTCAGTGTCTGGGTTAGTAACCAGTCCCTATGTGACAGTGTCTGGGTTTGTACCAGTATCTCTCAGTCAGTGTCTGGGGGGTTCACCAGTCTCTGTGTATCACTGACTTGGTTTTTACCAGTGTCTGAGTGTCTGTGACTGTGTTGGTAACCAGTCCCTATGTGTCAGTGTCTCGGTTTGTACCAGTATCTCTCAGTCAGCGTTTGGGTTGGTAAACAGTCCCTATGTGTCAGAGTCTGGTTTTGTAATCAGTTCCTATGTGTCAGTGTCTGGGTGGGTCACCAGTCCCTATGTGTCAGTGTCTTGGTTGGTAACCAGTCCCTATGTGTCAGTGTCTGTGTTTGTACCAGTATCTCTCAGTCACTTTCTGGGTGGGTCACCAGTACCTATGTGTCAGAGTCTGGGTTGGTAACCAGTCCCTATGTGACAGTGTCTGGGTTTGTACCAGTATCTCTCAGTCAGTGTCTGGGTGGGTCACCAGTCTCCGTGTATCACTGACTCTTTTTTTACCAGTGTCTGTGTGTATGTGACTGGGTTGGTAAGCAGTCCCTATGTGGCAGTGACTGGGTTGATAACCAGTCCCTATGTGTTAGTGTCTGGGTGGGTCACCAGTCCCTGTGTGTCAGTGTCTGGGTTGGTCACCAGTCCCTATGTGACAGTGTCTGGGTGGGTCACCAGTCCCTATGTGTCAGTGTCTGGGTAGGTAACCAGTCCCTATGTGTCAGTGTCTGGGTTGGTAACCAGTCCCTATGTGACAGTGTCTGGGTTTGTACCAGTATCTCTCAATCAGTGTCTGGGTGGGTCACTAGTCTGTGTGTATCAGTGACTTGGTTTTTACCAGTGTCTGTGTGTCTATGACTGGGTTGGTAACCAGTCACTATGTATCAGTGTCTGGGTTGCTAACCGGTCCCTATGTGACAGTGTCTGGGTTTGTAACAGTAAATCTCAGTCAGTGTCTGGGTGGGTCACCAGTCCCTATGTGTCAGTGTCTGGGTGGGTCACCAGTCCCTGTGTGTCAGTGTCTGGGTGGGTCACCAGTCCCTGTGTGTCAGTGTCTGGGTTGGTCACCAGTCCCTATGTGACAGTGTCTGGGTGGGTCACCAGTCCCTATGTGTCAGTGTCTGGGTAGGTAACCAGTCCCTGTGTGTCAGTGTCTGGGTGGGTCACCAGTCCCTGTGTGTCAGTGTCTGGGTGGGTCACCAGTCCCTATGTGACAGTGTCTGGGTGGGTCACCAGTCCCTGTGTGTCAGTGTCTGGGTTGGTCACCAGTCCCTATGTGACAGTGTCTGGGTGGGTCACCAGTCCCTATGTGTCAGTGTCTGGGTAGGTAACCAGTCCCTATGTGTCAGTGTCTGGGTTGGTAACCAGTCCCTATGTGACAGTGTCTGGGTTTGTACCAGTATCTCTCAATCAGTGTCTGGGTGGGTCACTAGTCTGTGTGTATCAGTGACTTGGTTTTTACCAGTGTCTGTGTGTCTATGACTGGGTTGGTAACCAGTCACTATGTATCAGTGTCTGGGTTGCTAACCGGTCCCTATGTGACAGTGTCTGGGTTTGTAACAGTAAATCTCAGTCAGTGTCTGGGTGGGTCACCAGTCCCTATGTGTCAGTGTCTGGGTGGGTCACCAGTCCCTGTGTGTCAGTGTAAGGGTTGGTCACCAGTCCCTATGTGACAGTGTCTGGGTGGGTCACCAGTCCCTATGTGTCAGTGTCTGGGTTGGTAACCAGCCCCTATGTGACAGTGTCTGGGTTTGTACCAGTATCTCTGAGTCGGTGTCTCGGTGGGTCACCAGTCCCTATGTGTCAGTGTCAGGTTTGGTAACCAGCCCCTATGTGACAGTGTCTGGTTTGGTAACCAGTCCCTATGTGTCAGTGTCTGTGTTGCTAACCAGTCCCTATGTGACAGTGTCTGGGTTTGTACCAGTATCTCTCAATCAGTGTCTGGGTGCGTATCTAGTCTGTGTGTATCAGTGACTTGGTTTTTACCAGTGTCTGTGTGTCTGTGACTGGGTTGGTAACCAGTCCCTATGTGTCAGTGTCTGGGTTGGTAACCAGTCCCTATGTGACAGTGTCTGGGTTTGTACCAGTAATTCTCAGTCAGTGTCTGGGTGGGTCACCAGTCCCTATGTGTCAGTGTCTGGGTTGGTAATCAGTCCCTATGTGTCAGTGTCTGGGTGGGTCACCAGTCCCTATGTGTCAGTGTCTGGGTTGGTAACCAGTCCCTATGTGTCAGTGTCTGTGTTTGTACCAGTATCTCTCAGTCACTGTCTGGGTGGGTCACCAGTCCCTATGTGTCAGTGTCTGGGTTGGTAACCAGTCCCTATGTGACAGTGTCTGGGTTTGTACAAGTATCTCTCAGTCAGCGCCTGGGTTGGTAAACAGTCCCTATGTGTCAGAGTCTGGTTTTGTAATCAGTCCCTATGTGTCAGTGTCTGTGTGGGTCACCAGTCCCTGTGTGATAGTGTCTCGGTGGGTCACCAGTCCCTACGTGTCAGTGTCTGGGTTGGTAACCAGTCCGTATGTGACAGTGTCTGGGTTTGTGCCAGTTTCTCTGACTCAGTGTCAGGGTGGGTCACCAATCCCTGTGTGTCAGTGTCTCGGTTGATAACCAGTCTCTGTGTGTCAGTGTCTGGGTGGGTCACCAGTCTCTGTATATCACTGACTTGGTTTTTACCAGTGTCTGTGTGTCTGTGACTGGGTTGGTAATCAGTCTCTATGTGTCAGCGTCTGGTTTGGTAACCGTCCCTATGTGTCAGAGTCTGGGTTTGTAATCAGTCCCTATGTCTCAGTGTCTAGGTTGGTAACCAGTCCCTGTGTGTCAGTGTCTGGGTGGGTCACTAGTCTCTGTGTAACACTGACTTGGTTTTTACCAGTGTCTGTGTGTCAGTGTCTGGGTTGCTAACCAGTCCCTATGTGACAGTGTCTGGGTTTGTACCAGTATCTCTCAATCAGTGTCTGGGGGGGTCACCAGTCTCTGTGTATCACTGACTTGGTTTTTACCAGTGTCTGAGTGTCTGTGACTGGGTTGGTAACCAGTCCCTATGTGTCAGTGTCTCGGTTTGTACCAGTATCTCTCAGTCAGGGTTTGGGTTGATAACCAGTCCCTATGTGTCAGTGTCTTGGTTGGTAACCAGTCCCTATGTGTCAGTGTCTGTGTTTGTACCAGTATCTCTCAGTCACTTTCTGGGTAGGTCACCAGTACCTATGTGTCAGAGTCTGGGTTGGTAACCAGTCCCTATGTGACAGTGTCTGGGTTTGTACCAGTATCTCTCAGTCAGTGTCTGGGTGGGTCACCAGTCTCCGTGTATAACTGACTCTGTTTTTTTTACCAGTGTCTGTGTGTATGTGACTGGGTTGGTAACCAGTCCCTACGTGTTAGTGTCTGGGCGGGTCACCAGTCCCTGTGTGTCAGTGTCTGGTTGGTCACCAGTCCCTATGTGACATTGTCTGGGTGGGTCACCAGTCCCTGTGTGTCAGTGTCAGGGTTGGTCACCAGTCCCTATGTGACAGTGTCTCGGTGGGTCACCAGTCCCTATGTGTCAGTGTCTGGGTTGCTAACCAGTCCCTATGTGACAGTGTCTGGGTTTGTACCAGTATCTCTCAATCAGTGTCTGGGTGCGTCTCTGGTCTGTGTGTATCAGTGACTTGGTTTTTACCAGTGTCTGTGTGTCTGTGACTGGGTTGGTAACCAGTCCCTATGTGTCAGTGTCTGGGTTGGTAACCAGTCCCTATGTGACAGTGTCTGGGTTTTTACCAGTATCCCTCAGTCGGTGTCTCGGTGGTTCACAGGTCCCTATGTGTCAGTGTCTGGGTTGGTAACCAGCACCTATGTGACAGTGCCTGGGATGGTACCAATATCTCTCAGTCAGTGTCTGGGTGGTTCACCAGTCCCTATGTGTCAATGTCTGCGTAGGTAACCAGTCGCTATGTGACAGTGTCTGGGTTTGTACCAGTATCTCTCAGTCAGTGTCTGGGGGAGTCACCTGTCTCTGTGTATCACTGACTTGGTTTTTACCAGTGTCTGAGTGTCTGTGACTTGGTTGGTAAGCAGTCCCTATGTGTCAGAGTCTGGGTTTGTACCAATATCTCTCAGTCAGTGTCAGGGTGGGTCACCAGTCCCTATGTGTCAATGTCTCGGTAGGTAACTAGTCCCTATGTTACAGTGTCTGGGTTTGTACCAGTATCTCTCAGTCAGTGTCTGGGTGGGTCACCAGTCCCTACGTGTCAGTGTCTGGGTTGGTAACCAGTCCCTGTGTGTCAGTCTCTGGGTTGGTCACCAGTCCCTATGTGTCAGTGTCTGGGTGGGTCACCAGTCCCTACGTGTCAGTGTCTGGGTTGGCAACCAGTCCCTGTGTGTCAGTGTCTGGGTTGGTCACCAGTCACTATGTGACAGTGTCTGGGTGGGTCACCAGTCCCTATGTGACAGTGTCTGGGTTTGTACCAGTATCTCTCAGTCGGTGTCTCGGTGGGTCACCAGTCCCTATGTGTCAGTGTCTGGGCAGGTAACCAGTCCCTATGTGTCAGTGTCTGGGTTGGTAACCAGTCCCTATGTGACAGTGTCTGGGTTTGTACCAGTATCTCTCAATCACTGTCTGGGTGGGTCACTAGTCTGTGTGTATCAGTGACTTGGTTTTTACCAGTGTCTGTGTGTCTGTGACTGGGTTGGTAACCAGGCCCTATGTGTCAGCGTCTGGTTTGGTAACCAGTCCCTATGTGTCAGTGTCTGGGTTGGTAACCGGTCCCTATGTGACAGTGTCTGGATTTGTACCAGTAAATCTCAGTCAGTGTCTGGGTGGGTCACCAATCCCTATGTGTCAGTGTCTGGGTTGCTAACCAGTCCCTATGTGACAGTGTCTGGGTTTGTACCAGTATCTCTCAGTCAGTGTCTGGGTTGGTAAACAGTCCCTTTGTGTAAGTTTCTGGGTTGGTAACCAGTCACTATGTGACAGTGTCTGGGTTGATAACCAGTCCCTATGTGTCAGAGTCTGGGTTGGTAACCAGTCCCTATGTGTCAGTGTCTGGGTTAGTAACCAGTCCCTATGTGACAGTGTCTGGGTTTGTACCAGTATCTCTCAGTCAGTGTCTGGGGGGTTCACCAGTCTCTGTGTATCACTGACTTGGTTTTTACCAGTGTCTGAGTGTCTGTGACTGTGTTGGTAACCAGTCCCTATGTGTCAGTGTCTCGGTTTGTACCAGTATCTCTCAGTCAGCGTTTGGGTTGGTAAACAGTCCCTATCTGTCAGAGTCTGGTTTTGTAATCAGTTCCTATGTGTCAGTGTCTGGGTGGGTCACCAGTCCCTATGTGTCAGTGTCTTGGTTGGTAACCAGTCCCTATGTGTCAGTGTCTGTGTTTGTACCAGTATCTCTCAGTCACTTTCTGGGTGGGTCACCAGTACCTATGTGTCAGAGTCTGGGTTGGTAACCAGTCCCTATGTGACAGTGTCTGGGTTTGTACCAGTATCTCTCAGTCAGTGTCTGGGTGGGTCACCAGTCTCCGTGTATCACTGACACTTTTTTTACCAGTGTCTGTGTGTATGTGACTGGGTTGGTAAGCAGTCCCTATGTGTCAGTGACTGGGTTGGTAACCAGTCCCTATGTGTCAGTGTCTGGGTGGGTCACCAGTCCCTATGTGACAGTGTCTGGGTTTGTACCAGTATCTCTCAGTCAGTGTCTGGGTGGGTCACCAGTCTCCGTGTATCACTGACTCTTTTTTTACCAGTCCCTGTGTGTCAGTGTCTGGGTTGGTCACCAGTCCCTATGTGACAGTGTCTGGGTGGGTCACCAGTCCCTATGTGACAGTGTCTGGGTTTGTACCAGTATCTCTCAGTCGGTGTCTCGGTGGATCACCAGTCCCTATGTGTCAGTGTCTGGGTAGGTAACCAGTCCCTATGTGTCAGTGTCTGGGTTGGTAACCAGTCCCTATGTGACAGTGTCTGGGTGGGTCACCAGTCCCTGTGTGTCAGTGTCTGGGTTGGTCACCAGTCCCTATGTGACAGTGTCTGGGTGGGTCACCAGTCCCTATGTGACAGTGTCTGGGTTTGTACCAGTATCTCTCAGTCGGTGTCTCGGTGGATCACCAGTCCCTATGTGACAGTGTCTGGGTTTGTACCAGTATCTCTCAATCAGTGTCTGGGTGGGTCACTAGTCTGTGTGTATCAGTGACTTGGTTTTTACCAGTGTCTGTGTGTCTATGACTGGGTTGGTAACCAGTCACTATGTATCAGTGTCTGGGTTGCTAACCGGTCCCTATGTGACAGTGTCTGGGTTTGTAACAGTAAATCTCAGTCAGTGTCTGGGTGGGTCACCAGTCCCTATGTGTCAGTGTCTGGGTGGGTCACCAGTCCCTGTGTGTCAGTGTAAGGGTTGGTCACCAGTCCCTATGTGACAGTGTCTGGGTGGGTCACCAGTCCCTATGTGTCAGTGTCTGGGTTGGTAACCAGCCCCTATGTGACAGTGTCTGGGTTTGTACCAGTATCTCTGAGTCGTTGTCTCGGTGGGTCACCAGTCCCTATGTGTCAGTGTCAGGTTTGGTAACCAGCCCCTATGTGACAGTGTCTGGTTTGGTAACCAGTCCCTATGTGTCAGTGTCTGTGTTGCTAACCAGTCCCTATGTGACAGTGTCTGGGTTTGTACCAGTATCTCTCAATCAGTGTCTGGGCGCGTATCTAGTCTGTGTGTATCAGTGACTTGGTTTTTACCAGTGTCTGTGTGTCTGTGACTGGGTTGGTAACCAGTCCCTATGTGTCAGTGTCTGGGTTGGTAACCAGTCCCTATGTGACAGTGTCTGGGTTTGTACCAATATCTCTCAGTCAGTGTCTGGGTGGTTCACCAGTCCCTATGTGTCAATGTCTGCGTTGGTAACCAGTCCGTATGTGACAGTGTCTGGGTTTGTGCCAGTTTCTCTCAGTCAGTGTCAAGGTGGGTCACCAATCCCTGTGTGCCAGTGTCTCGGTTGATAACCTGTCTCCGTGTGTCAGTGTCTGGGTGGGTCACCAGTCTCTGTATATCACTGACTTGGTTTTTACCAGTGTCTGTGTGTCTGTGACTGGGTTGGTAACCAGTCTGTATTTGTCAGTGTTTGGGTTGGTAACCAGTCCCTATGTGTCAGCGTCTGGTTTGGTAACAGTCCCTATGTGTCAGAGTCTGGGTTTGTAATCAGTCCCTATGTGTCAGTGTCTAGGTTGGTAACCAGTCCCTGTGTGTCAGTGTCTGGGTGGGTCACTAGTCTCTGTGTAACAGTGACTTGGTTTTTTCCAGTGTCTGTGTGTCAGTGTCTGGGTTGCTAACAAGTCCCTATGTGACAGTGTCTGGGTTTGTACCAGTATCTCTCAATCAGTGTCTGGGTGCTCTCTAGTCTGTGTGTATCAGTGACTTGGTTTTTACCAGTGTCTGTGTGTCTGTGACTGGGTTGGTAACCAGTCCCTATGTGTCAGTGTCTGGGTTTGTACCAGTATCTCTCAGTCAGCGTCTGGGTTGGGAAACAGTCCTGATGTGTCAGAGTCTGGTTTTGTAATCAGTCCCTATGTGTCAGTGTCTGGGTGGGTCACCAGTCCCTATGTGTCAGTGTCTGGGTTGGTACCGGTATCTCTCACTCAGTGTCTGGGGGAGTCACCAGTCTCTGTGTATCACTGAATTGGTTTTTACCAGTGTCTGAGTGTCTGTGACTGGGTTGGTAAGCAGTCCCTATGTGTCAGTGACTGGGTTGGTAACCAGTCCCTATGTGTCAGTGTCTGTGTTTCTACCGGTATCTCTCAGTCAGTGTCTGGGTGGGTCACCAGTCCCTATGTGTCAGTGTCTGTGTGGGTCACCAGTCCCTGTGTGATAGTGTCTCGGTGGGTCACCAGTCCCTACGTGTCAGTGTCTGGGTTGGTAACCAGTCCGTATGTGACAGTGTCTGGGTTTGTGCCAGTTTCTCTCAGTCAGTGTCAGGGTGGGTCAACAATCCCTGTGTGTCAGTGTCTGAGTGGGTCACTAGTCTCTGTGTAACACTGACTTGGTTTTTACCAGTGTCTGTGTGTCTGTGACTGGGTTGGTAACCAGTCCCTATGTGTCAGTGTCTGGGTTTGTACCAGTATCTCTCAGTCAGCGTCTGGGTTGGTAAACAGTCACTATGTGTCAGAGTCTGGTTTTGTAATCAGTCCCTATGTGTCAGTGTCTGGGTGGGTCACCAGTCCATATGTGTCAGTGTCTGGGTTGGTAACCAGTCCCTATGTGTCAGTGTCTGTGTTTGTACCAGTATCTCTCAGTCACTGTCTGGGTGGGTCACCAGTCCCTATGTGTCAGAGTCTGGGTTGGTAACCAGTCCCTATGTGTCAGTGTCTGTGTTGGTAACCAGTCCCTATGTGACAGTGTCTGGGTTTGTACCAGTATCTCTCAGTCAGCGCCTGGGTTGGTAAACAGTCCCTATGTGTCAGAGTCTGGTTTTGTAATCAGTCCCTATGTGTCAGTGTCTGGGTTTGTCCAGTATCTCTCAGTCAGTGTGTGGGTGGGTCACCAGTCCCTATGTGTCAATGTCTCGGTAGGTAACTAGTCCCTATGTGACAGTGTTTGGGTTTGTACCAGTATCTCTCAGACAGTGTCTGGGTGGGTCACTAGTCCCTGTGTGATAGTGTCTCGGTGGGTCACCAGTCCCTACGTGTCAGTGCCTGGGTTGGTAACCAGTCCGTATGTGACAGTGTCTGGGTTTGTACCAGTATCTCTCAGTCAGTGTCTGGGTGGGTCACCAGTCCCTATGTGTCAATGTCTCGGTAGGTAACTAGTCCCTATGTGACAGTGTTTGGGTTTGTACCAGTATCTCTCAGACAGTGTCTGGGTGGGTCACTAGTCCCTGTGTGATAGTGTCTCGGTGGGTCACCAGTCCCTATGTGTCAGTGTCTGGGTTGGTAACCAGTCCCTATGTGACAGTGTCTGGGTTTGTACCAGTATCTCTCAATCAGTGTGTGGGTGCGTCTCTAGTCTGTGTGTATCAGTGACTTGGTTTTTACCAGTGTCTGTGTGTCTGTGACTGGGTTGGTAACCAGTCCCTATGTGTCAGTGTCTGGGTTTGTATCAGTATCTCTCAGTCAGCGTCTGGGTTGGGAAACAGTCCCGATGTGTCAGAGTCTGGTTTTGTAATCAGTCCCTATGTGTCAGTGTCTGGGTGGGTCACCAGTCCCTATGTGTCAGTGTCTGGGTTGGTACCGGTATCTCTCACTCAGTGTCTGGGGGAGTCACCAGTCTCTGTGTATCACTGAATTGGTTTTTACCAGTGTCTGAGTGTCTGTGACTGGGTTGGTAAGCAGTCCCTATGTGTCAGTGACTGGGTTGGTAACCAGTCCCTATGTGTCAGTGTCTGCGTTTCTACCGGTATCTCTCAGTCAGTGTCTGGGTGGGTCACCAGTCCCTATGTGTCAGTGTCTGTGTGGGTCATCAGTCCCTGTGTGATAGTGTCTCGGTGGGTCACCAGTCCCTACGTGTCAGTGTCTGGGTTGGTAACCAGTCCGTATGTGACAGTGTCTGGGTTTGTGCCAGTTTCTCTGACTCAGTGTCTGGGTGGGTCACCAATCCCTGTCTGTCAGTGTCTCGGTTGATAACCAGTCTCTGTGTGTCAGTGTCTGGGTGGGTCACGAGTCTCTGTATATCACTGACTTGGTTTTTACCAGTGTCTGTGTGTCTGTGACTGGGTTGGTAATCAGTCCCTATGTGTCAGAGTCTGGGTTTGTAATCAGTCCCTATGTGTCAGTGTCTAGGTTGGTAACCAGTCCCTGTGTGTCAGTGTCTGAGTGGGTCACCAGTCTCTGTATATCGCTGACTTGGTTTTTACCAGTCCCTGTGTGTCTGTGACTGGGTTGGTAACCAGTCCCTATGTGACAGTGTCTGGGTTTGTACCAGTAAATCTCAGTCGGTGTCTGGGTGGGTCACCAGTCCCTATGTGTCAGTGTCTGGGTTGGTAACCAGTCCCTATGTGACAGTGTCTGGGTTTTTACCAGTATCCCTCAGTCGGTGTCTTGGTGGTTCACAGGTCCCTATGTGTCAGTGTCTGGGTTGGTAACCAGCACCTATGTGACAGTGTCTGGGATGGTACCAATATCTCTCAGTCAGTGTCTGGGTGGTTCACCAGTCCCTATGTGTCAATGTCTGCGTTGGTAACCATTCGCTATGTGACAGTGTCTGGGTTTGTACCAGTATCTCTCAGTCATTGTATGGGTTGGTAACGAGTCCCTATGTGACAGTGTCTGGGTTTGTACCAGTATCTCTCAGTCAGTGTCTGGGGGAGTCACCAGTCTCTGTGTATCACTGACTTGGTTTTTACCAGTGTCTGAGTGTCTGTGACTGGGTTGGTAAGCAGTCCCTATGTGTCAGTGACTGGGTTGGTAACCAGTCCCTATGTGTCAGTGTCTGGGTTTGTACCAGTATCTCTCAGTCAGCGTCTGGGTTGGTAACCAGTCCCTATGTGTCAGAATCTGGTTTTGTAATCAGTCCCTATGTGTCAGTGTCTGGGTGGGTCACCAGTCCCTATGTGTCAGTGTCTGGGTTGGTAACCAGTACCTATGTGTCAGTGTCTGTGTTTGTACCAGTATCTCTCAGTCAGTGTCTGGGTGGGTCACCAGTCCCTATGTGTCAGAGTCTGGGTTGGTAACCAGTCCCTATGTGTCAGTGTCTGTGTTGGTAACCAGTCCCTATGTGACAGTGTCTGGGTTTGTACCAGTATCTCTCAGTCAGCTCCTGGGTTGGTAAACAGTCCCTTTGTGTCAGAGTCTGGTTTTGTAATCAGTCCCTATGTGTCAGTGTCTGGGTTTGTCCAGTATCTCTCAGTCAGTGTGTGGGTGGGTCACCAGTCCCTATGTGTCAATGTCTCGGTAGGTAACTAGTCCCTATGTGACAGTGTCTGGGTTTGTACCAGTATCTCTCAGTCAGTGTCTGGGTGGGTCACCAGTCCCTATGTGTCAGTGTCTGTGTGGGTCACCAGTCCCTGTGTGATAGTGTCTCGGTGGGTCACCAGTCCCTACGTGTCAGTGTCTGGGTTGGTAACCAGTCCGTATGTGACAGTGTCTGGGTTTGTGCCAGTTTCTCTCAGTCAGTGTCAGGGTGGGTCACCAATCCCTGTGTGTCAGTGTCTCGGTTGATAACCAGTCTCTGTGTGTCAGTGTCTGGGTGGGTCACCAGTCTCTGTATATCACTGACTTGGTTTTTACCAGTGTCTGTGAGTCTGTGACTGGGTTGGTAATCAGTCTCTATGTGTCAGCGTCTGGTTTTGTAACAGTCCCTATGTGTCAGAGTCTGGGTTTGTAATCAGTCCCTATGTGTCAGTGTCTGGGTGGGTCACCAGTCTCTGTGTATCACTGACTTGGTTTTTACCAGTGTATGTGTGTCTGTGACTGGGTTGGTAAACAGTCCCTATGTGTCAGAGTCTGGGTTTGTAATCAGACCCTATGTGTCAGTGTCTAGGTTGGTAACCAGTCCCTGTGTGTCAGTGTCTGGGTGGGTCACTAGTCTCTGTGTAACACTGACTTGGTTTTTTCCAGTGTCTGTGTGTCAGTGTCTGGGTTGCTAACAAGTCCCTATGTGACAGTGTCTGGGTTTGTACCAGTATCTCTCAATCAGTGTCTGGGTGCGTCTCTAGTCTGTGTGTATCAGTGACGTGGTTTTTACCAGTGTCTGTGTGTCTGTGACTGGGTTGGTAACCAGTCCCTATGTGTCAGAGTCTGGTTTTGTAATCAGTTCCTATGTATCTGTGTCTGGGTGGGTCACAGGTCCCTATGTGTCAGTGTCTGGGTTGGTAACCAGTTCCTATGTGTCAGTGTCTGAGTTTGTACCAATATCTCTCAGTCAGTGTCCTGGTGGGTCACCAGTCCCTATGTGACAATGTCTGGGTTGGTAACCAGTCCCTATGTGACAGTGTCTTGGTTTGTACCAGTATCTCTCAGTCAGTGTCTGGGTGTGTCAACCAGTCCCTATGTGTCAATATCTGGGTTGGTAACCAGTCCCTATGTGACAGTATCTTGGTTTGTACCAGTATCTCTCAGTCATTGTCTGGGTGGTCCACCAGTCCCTATGTGTCAGTGTCTGGGTTGGTTACCAGTCCCTATGTGACAATGTCTGGGTTTGTACAAGTTTCTCTCAGTCAGTGTCTGGGTGGGTTGCCAGTCCCTATGTGTCGGTGTCTGGGTTTGTTACATTATCTCTCAGTCTGTGTCTCGGTTGGTAACCAGTCTCTGTGTGTCAGTTTCTGGGTTGGTAACCAGTCCATATCTGTCAGTGTCTGGGTTGGTAACCAGTCCCTATGTGACAGTGTCTGGGTTTGTACCCGTATCTCTCAGTCAGTGTCTGGGTGGGTCACCAGTCCCTATGTGTCGGTGTCTGTGTTGGTAACCAGTCCCCATGTGACAGTGTCTGGATTTGTACCATTATCTCTCAGTCTGTGTCTCGGTTGGTAACCAGTCTCTGTGTGTCATTTTCTGGGTTGGTCACCAGTCCCTATCTGTCAGTGTCTGGGTTGGTAACCAGTCCCTATGTGACAGTGTCTGGGTTTGTACCCGTATCTCTCAGTCAGTGTCTGGGTGTGTCTCCAGTCCCTATGTGTCTGTGTCTGGGTTTGTAACATTATCTCTCAGTCTGTGTCTCGGTTGGTAACCAGTCTCTGTGTGTCAGTTTCTGGGTTGGTAACCAGTCCCTATCTGTCAGTGTCTTGGTTGGTAACCAGTCCCTATGTGACAGTGTCTGGGTTTGTACCCGTATCTCTCAGTCAGTGTCTGGGTCGGTCACCAGTCCCTATGTGTCGGTGTCTGTGTTGGTAACCAGTCCCCATGTGACAGTGTCTGGATTTGTACCATTATCTCTCAGTCTGTGTCTCGGTTGGTAACCAGTCTCTGTGTGTCATTTTCTGGGTTGGTCACCAGTCCCTACGTGTCAGTGTCTGGATTGGTAGCCAGTCCCTATGTGTCAGTGTCTGGGTTTGTACCAGTATCTCTCAGTCAGCGTCTTGTTGGGTCACCAGTCCCTATGTGTCAGTGTCTGTGTGGGTCACCAGTCCCCGTGTGATAGTGTCTGGGTGGGTCACCAGTCCCTATGTGTTAGTGTCTGTGTTGGTAACCAGTCCGTATGTGTCAGAGACGGGGTTGGTAACCAGTCCCTATGTGACATTGTTGGGTTTGTGCCAGTATCTCTCAGTCAGTGTCTGGGTGGGTCACCAATCCCTGTGTGTCAGTGTCTCGGTTGATAACCAGTCACTGTGCGTCAGTGTCTGGGTGGGTCACCAGTCTCTGTGTATCACTGACTTGGTTTTTATCAGTGTCTGTGTGTCTGTGACTGGGTTGGTAATCAGTCTCTATCTGTCAGTGTTTGGGTTGGTAACCAGTCCCTATGGGTCAGTGTCTGGGTTTGTACCAGTATCTCTCAGTCAGCGTCTGGCTGGGTCAGCAGTCCCTATGTGTCAGTGTCTGGGTGGGTCACCAGTCCCTATGTGTCGGTGTCTGGGTTTGTAACCAGCCCCTATGTGACACTGTCTGGGTTTGTACCAGTATCTCTCAGTCAGTGTCTGGGTGGGTCACCAGCCTCTGTGTATCACTGACTTGGTTTTTACCTGTGTCTGTGTGTCTGTGACTGGGTTGGTAACAAGTCCCTATGTGTCAGTGACTGGGTTGGTAACCAGTCCCTATATGACAGTGTCTGGGTTTGTACCAGTATCTCTCAGTCAGTGTCAGGGTGGGTCACCAGTCCCTATGTGACAGTGTCTGGGTTTGTAACCAGTGTCTCTCATTCAGTTTCTGGGTGGGTCACCAGTCCCTATATGTCAGTGTCTGGGTTGGTAGCCAGTCCCTATGTGTCAGTGTCTGGGTTTGTACCAGTATCTCTCAGTCAGTGTCTGGGTTGGTAAACAGACCCTATGTGTCAGTGTCTGGGTTGGTAACCAGTCCCTATGTGACAGTGTCTGGGTTTGTACCAATATCTCTCAGTCAGAGTCTGGGTGGGTCACCAGTCCCTATGTGTCAATGTCTCGGTAGGTAACTAGTCCCTATGTGACAGTGTCTGGGTTTGTACCAGTACCTCTCAGTCAGTTTCTTGGTGGGTCACCAGTCCCTATGTGTCAGTGTCTGTGTGGGTCACCAGTCCCTGTGTGATAGTGTCTGGGTCGGTCACCAGTCCCTACCTGTCCGTGTCTGGGTTGGTAACCAGTCCGTATGTGTCAGTGACTGGGTTGGTAACCAGCCCCTATGTGACAGTGTCTGGGTTTGTATCAGTATCTCTCAGTCAGCGTCTGGGTTGGGAAACAGTCCCGATGTGTCAGAGTCTGGTTTTGTAATCAGTCCCTATGTGTCAGTGTCTGGGTGGGTCACCAGTCCCTATGTGTCAGTGTCTGGGTTGGTACCGGTATCTCTCACTCAGTGTCTGGGGGAGTAACCAGTCTCTGTGTATCACTGAATTGGTTTTTACCAGTGTCTGAGTGTCTGTGACTGGGTTGGTAAGCAGTCCCTATGTGTCAGTGACTGGGTTGGTAACCAGTCCCTATGTGTCAGTGTCTGGGTTTCTACCGGTATCTCTCAGTCAGTGTCTGGGTGGGTCACCAGTCCCTATGTGTCAGTGTCTGTGTGGGTCATCAGTCCCTGTGTGATAGTGTCTCGGTGGGTCACCAGTCCCTACGTGTCAGTGTCTGGGTTGGTAACCAGTCCGTATGTGACAGTGTCTGGGTTTGTGCCAGTTTCTCTCAGTCAGTGTCAGGGTGGGTCACCAATCCCTGTGTGTCAGTGTCTGAGTGGGTCACCAGTCTCTGTATATCACTGACTTGGTTTTTACCAGTGTCTGTGTGTCTGTGACTGGGTTGGTAATCAGTCTCTATGTGTCAGCGTCTGGGTTGGTAACAGTCCCTATGTGTCAGAGTCTGGGTTTGTAATCAGTCCCTATGTGTCAGTGTCTAGGTTGGTAACCAGTCCCTGTGTGTCAGTGTCTGAGTGGGTCACCAGTCTCTGTATATCGCTGACTTGGTTTTTACCAGTCCCTGTGTGTCTGTGACTGGGTTGGTAACCAGTCCCTATGTGACAGTGTCTGGGTTTGTACCAGTAAATCTCAGTCAGTGTCTGGGTGGGTCACCAGTCCCTATGTGTCAGTGTCTGGGTTGGTAACCAGTCCCTATGTGACAGTGTCTGGGTTTTTACCAGTATCCCTCAGTCGGTGTCTTGGTGGTTCACAGGTCCCTATGTGTCAGTGTCTGGGTTGGTAACCAGCACCTATGTGACAGTGTCTGGGATGGTACCAATATCTCTCAGTCAGTGTCTGGGTGGTTCACCAGTCCCTATGTGTCAATGTCTGCGTTGGTAACCATTCGCTATGTGACAGTGTCTGGGTTTGTACCAGTATCTCTCAGTCATTGTATGGGTTGGTAACGAGTCCCTATGTGACAGTGTCTGGGTTTGTACCAGTATCTCTCAGTCAGTGTCTGGGGGAGTCACCTGTCTCTGTGTATCACTGACTTGGTTTTTACCAGTGTCTGAGTGTCTGTGACTGGGTTGGTAAGCAGTCCCTATGTGTCAGTGACTGGGTTGGTAACCAGTCCCTATGTGTCAGTGTCTGGGTTTGTACCAGTATCTCTCAGTCAGCGTCTGGGTTGGTAAACAGTCACTATGTGTCAGAGTCTGGTTTTGTAATCAGTCCCTATGTGTCAGTGTCTGGGTGGGTCACCAGTCCCTATGTGTCAGTGTCTGGGTTGGTAACCAGTACCTATGTGTCAGTGTCTGTGTTTGTACCAGTATCTCTCAGTCACTGTCTGGGTGGGTCACCAGTCCCTATGTGTCAGAGTCTGGGTTGGTAACCAGTCCCTATGTGTCAGTGTCTGTGTTTGTACCAGTATCTCTCAGTCAGTGTCTGGGTGGGTCACCAGTCCCTATGTGTCAGAGTCTGGGTTGGTAACCAGTCCCTATGTGTCAGTGTCTGTGTTGGTAACCAGTCCCTATGTGACAGTGTCTGGGTTTGTACCAGTATCTCTCAGTCAGCTCCTGGGTTGGTAAACAGTCCCTTTGTGTCAGAGTCTGGTTTTGTAATCAGTCCCTATGTGTCAGTGTCTGGGTTTGTCCAGTATCTCTCAGTCAGTGTGTGGGTGGGTCACCAGTCCCTATGTGTCAATGTCTCAGTAGGTAACTAGTCCCTATGTGACAGTGTCTGGGTTTGTACCAGTATCTCTCAGTCAGTGTCTGGGTGGGTCACCAGTCCCTATGTGTCAGTGTCTGTGTGGGTCACCAGTCCCTGTGTGATAGTGTCTCGGTGGGTCACCAGTCCCTACGTGTCAGTGTCTGGGTTGGTAACCAGTCCGTATGTGACAGTGTCTGGGTTTGTGCCAGTTTCTCTCAGTCAGTGTCAGGGTGGGTCACCAATCCCTGTGTGTCAGTGTCTCGGTTGATAACCAGTCTCTGTGTGTCAGTGTCTGGGTGGGTCACCAGTCTCTGTATATCACTGACTTGGTTTTTACCAGTGTCTGTGAGTCTGTGACTGGGTTGGTAATCAGTCTCTATGTGTCAGCGTCTGGTTTTGTAACAGTCCCTATGTGTCAGAGTCTGGGTTTGTAATCAGTCCCTATGTGTCAGTGTCTAGGTTGGTAACCAGTCCCTGTGTGTCAGTGTCTGGGTGGGTCACTAGTCTCTGTGTAACACTGACTTGGTTTTTTCCAGTGTCTGTGTGTCAGTGTCTGGGTTGCTAACAAGTCCCTATGTGACAGTGTCTGGGTTTGTACCAGTATCTCTCAATCAGTGTCTGGGTGCGTCTCTAGTCTGTGTGTATCAGTGACGTGGTTTTTACCAGTGTCTGTGTGTCTGTGACTGGGTTGGTAACCAGTCCCGATGTGTCAGAGTCTGGTTTTGTAATCAGTCCCTATGTGTCAGTGTCTGGGTGGGTCACCAGTCCCTATGTGTCAGTGTATGGGTTGGTAAACCAGTCCCTATGTGTCAGTGTCTGTGTTTGTACCAGTATCTCTCAGTCACTGTCTGGGTGGGTCACCAGTCCCTATGTGTCAGAGTCTGGTTTTGTAATCAGTTCCTATGTATCTGTGTCTGGGTGGGTCACAGGTCCCTATGTGTCAGTGTCTGGGTTGGTAACCAGTCCCTATGTGTCAGTGTCTGAGTTTGTACCAATATCTCTCAGTCAGTGTCCTGGTGGGTCACCAGTCCCTATGTGACAATGTCTGGGTTGGTAACCAGTCCCTATGTGACAGTGTCTTGGTTTGTACCAGTATCTCTCAGTCAGTGTCTGGGTGTGTCAACCAGTCCCTATGTGTCAATATCTGGGTTGGTAACCAGTCCCTATGTGACAGTATCTTGGTTTGTACCAGTATCTCTCAGTCATTGTCTGGGTGGTCCACCAGTCCCTATGTGTCAGTGTCTGGGTTGGTTACCAGTCCCTATGTGACAATGTCTGGGTTTGTACAAGTTTCTCTCAGTCAGTGTCTGGGTGGGTTGCCAGTCCCTATGTGTCGGTGTCTGGGTTTGTTACATTATCTCTCAGTCTGTGTCTCGGTTGGTAACCAGTCTCTGTGTGTCAGTTTCTGGGTTGGTAACCAGTCCATATCTGTCAGTGTCTGGGTTGGTAACCAGTCCCTATGTGACAGTGTCTGGGTTTGTACCCGTATCTCTCAGTCAGTGTCTGGGTGGGTCACCAGTCCCTATGTGTCGGTGTCTGTGTTGGTAACCAGTCCCCATGTGACAGTGTCTGGATTTGTACCATTATCTCTCAGTCTGTGTCTCGGTTGGTAACCAGTCTCTGTGTGTCATTTTCTGGGTTGGTCACCAGTCCCTATCTGTCAGTGTCTGGGTTGGTAACCAGTCCCTATGTGACAGTGTCTGGGTTTGTACCCGTATCTCTCAGTCAGTGTCTGGGTGTGTCTCCAGTCCCTATGTGTCTGTGTCTGGGTTTGTAACATTATCTCTCAGTCTGTGTCTCGGTTGGTAACCAGTCTCTGTGTGTCAGTTTCTGGGTTGGTAACCAGTCCCTATCTGTCAGTGTCTTGGTTGGTAACCAGTCCCTATGTGACAGTGTCTGGGTTTGTACCCGTATCTCTCAGTCAGTGTCTGGGTCGGTCACCAGTCCCTATGTGTCGGTGTCTGTGTTGGTAACCAGTCCCCATGTGACAGTGTCTGGATTTGTACCATTATCTCTCAGTCTGTGTCTCGGTTGGTAACCAGTCTCTGTGTGTCATTTTCTGGGTTGGTCACCAGTCCCTACGTGTCAGTGTCTGGATTGGTAGCCAGTCCCTATGTGTCAGTGTCTGGGTTTGTACCAGTATCTCTCAGTCAGCGTCTTGTTGGGTCACCAGTCCCTATGTGTCAGTGTCTGTGTGGGTCACCAGTCCCCGTGTGATAGTGTCTGGGTGGGTCACCAGTCCCTATGTGTTAGTGTCTGTGTTGGTAACCAGTCCGTATGTGTCAGAGACGGGGTTGGTAACCAGTCCCTATGTGACATTGTTGGGTTTGTGCCAGTATCTCTCAGTCAGTGTCTGGGTGGGTCACCAATCCCTGTGTGTCAGTGTCTCGGTTGATAACCAGTCACTGTGCGTCAGTGTCTGGGTGGGTCACCAGTCTCTGTGTATCACTGACTTGGTTTTTATCAGTGTCTGTGTGTCTGTGACTGGGTTGGTAAACAGTCTCTATCTGTCAGTGTTTGGGTTGGTAACCAGTCCCTATGGGTCAGTGTCTGGGTTTGTACCAGTATCTCTCAGTCAGCGTCTGGCTGGGTCAGCAGTCCCTATGTGTCAGTGTCTGGGTGGGTCACCAGTCCCTATGTGTCGGTGTCTGGGTTTGTAACCAGCCCCTATGTGACACTGTCTGGGTTTGTACCAGTATCTCTCAGTCAGTGTCTGGGTGGGTCACCAGCCTCTGTGTATCACTGACTTGGTTTTTACCTGTGTCTGTGTGTCTGTGACTGGGTTGGTAACAAGTCCCTATGTGTCAGTGACTGGGTTGGTAACCAGTCCCTATATGACAGTGTCTGGGTTTGTACCAGTATCTCTCAGTCAGTGTCAGGGTGGGTCACCAGTCCCTATGTGACAGTGTCTGGGTTTGTAACCAGTGTCTCTCATTCAGTTTCTGGGTGGGTCACCAGTCCCTATATGTCAGTGTCTGGGTTGGTAGCCAGTCCCTATGTGTCAGTGTCTGGGTTTGTACCAGTATCTCTCAGTCAGTGTCTGGGTTGGTAAACAGACCCTATGTGTCAGTGTCTGGGTTGGTAACCAGTCCCTATGTGACAGTGTCTGGGTTTGTACCAATATCTCTCAGTCAGAGTCTGGGTGGGTCACCAGTCCCTATGTGTCAATGTCTCGGTAGGTAACTAGTCCCTATGTGACAGTGTCTGGGTTTGTACCAGTACCTCTCAGTCAGTTTCTGGGTGGGTCACCAGTCCCTATGTGTCAGTGTCTGTGTGGGTCACCAGTCCCTGTGTGATAGTGTCTGGGTCGGTCACCAGTCCCTACCTGTCCGTGTCTGGGTTGGTAACCAGTCCGTATGTGTCAGTGACTGGGTTGGTAACCAGCCCCTATGTGACAGTGTCTGGGTTTGTGCCAGTTTCTCTCAGTCAGTGTCAGGGTGGGTCACCAATCCCTGTCTGTCAGTGTCTCGGTTGATAACCAGTCTCTGTGTGTCAGTGTCTGGGTGGGTCACGAGTCTCTGTATATCACTGACTTGGTTTTTACCAGTGTCTGTGCGTCTGTGACTGGGTTGGTAATCAGTCTCTATGTGTCAGCGTCTGGGTTGGTAAACAGTCCCTATGTGTCAGAGTCTGGGTTTGTAATTAGTCCCTATGTGTCAGTGTCTAGGTTGGTAACCAGTCCCTGTGTGTCAGTGTCTGGGTGGGTCACTAGTCTCTATCTAACACTGACTTGGTTTTTACCAGTGTCTGTGTGTTTGTGACTGGGTTGGTAACCAGACCCTTTGTGTCTGTCATTGGGTAGGTAACCAGTCACTATGTGACAGTGTCTGGGTTTGTACCAATATCTCTCAGTCAGTGTCTGGGTGGTTCACCAGTCCCTATGTGTCAATGTCTGTGTTGGTAACCAGTCGCTATCTTACAGTGTCTGGGTTTGTACCAGTATCTCTCAGTCATTGTATGGGTTGGTAACCAGTCCCTATGTGACAGTGTATGGGTTTGTACCAGTATCTCTCAGTCAGTGTCTGGGGGAGTCACAAGTCTCTGTGTATCACTGAATTGGATTTTACCAGTGTCTGAGTGTCTGTGACTTAGTTGGTAAGCAGTCCCTATGTGTCAGTGACTGGGTTGGTAACCAGTCCCTATGTGTCAGCGTCTCGGTTTGTAACAGTATCTCTCAGTCAATGTCTGGGTGGGTCACCAGTCCCTATGTGTCAGTGTCTGTGTGGGTCACCAGTCCCTGTGTGATAGTCTCTCAGTGGGTCACCAGTCCCTACGTGTCAGTGTCTGGGTTGGTAACCAGTCCGTATGTGACAGTGTCTGGGTTTGTGCCAGTTTCTCTCAGTCAGTGTCAGGGTGGGTCACCAATCCCTGTGTGTCTGTGTCTGAGTGGGTCACCAGTCTCTGTATATCACTGACTTGGTTTTTACCAGTGTCTGTGTGTCTGTGACTGGGTTGGTAACCAGTCTCTATGTGTCAGCGTCTGGGTTGGTAACAGTCCCTATGTGTCAGTGTCTGGGTTTGTACCAGTATCTCTCAGTCAGTGTCTGGGTTGGTAAACAGACCCTATGTGTCAGTGTCTGGCTTGGTAACCAGTCCCTATGTGACAGTGTCTGGGTTTGTACCAATATCTCTCAGTCAGAGTCTGGGTGGGTCACCAGTCCCTATGTGTCAATGTCTCGGTAGGTAACTAGTCCCTATGTGACAGTGTCTGGGTTTGTACCAGTACCTCTCAGTCAGTTTCTGGGTGGGTCACCAGTCCCTATGTGTCAGTGTCTGTGTGGGTCACCAGTCCCTGTGTGATAGTGTCTGGGTCGGTCACCAGTCCCTACCTGTCAGTGTCTGGGTTGGTAACCAGTCCGTATGTGTCAGTGACTGGGTTGGTAACCAGCCCCTATGTGACAGTGTCTGGGTTTGTGCCAGTTTCTCTCAGTCAGTGTCAGGGTGGGTCACCAATCCCTGTCTGTCAGTGTCTCGGTTGATAACCAGTCTCTGTGTGTCAGTGTCTGGGTGGGTCACGAGTCTCTGTATATCACTGACTTGGTTTTTACCAGTGTCTGTGCGTCTGTGACTGGGTTGGTAATCAGTCTCTATGTGTCAGCGTCTGGGTTGGTAAACAGTCCCTATGTGTCAGAGTCTGGGTTTGTAATCAGTCCCTATGTGTCAGTGTCTAGGTTGGTAACCAGTCCCTGTGTGTCAGTGTCTGGGTGGGTCACTAGTCTCTATGTAACACTGACTTGGGTTTTACCAGTGTCTGTGTGTCAGTGTCTGGGTTGGTAACAGTCCCTATGTGTCAGTGTCTGGGTTTGTACCAGTATCTCTCAGTCAGCGTCTGGGTTGGTAAACAGTCACTATGTGTCAGAGTCTGGTTTTGTAATCAGTCCCTATGTGTCAGTGTCTGGGTGGTTCACCAGTCCTTATGTGTCAGTGTCTGGGTTGGTAACCAGTCCCTATGTGTCAGTGTCTGTGTTTGTACCAGTATCTCTCAGTCAGTGTCTGGGTGGGTCACCAGTCCCTATGTGTCAGAGTCTGGGTTGGTAACCAGTCCCTATGTGTCAGTGTCTGTGTTGGTAACCAGTCCCTATGTGACAGTGTCTGGGTTTGTACCAGTATCTCTCAGTCAGTGTCTGGGTGGGTCACTAGTCTCTGTGTAACACTGACTTGGTTTTTACCAGTGTCTGTGTGTCTGTGACTGGGTTGGTAACCAGACCCTATGTGTCTGTGACTGGGTAGGTAACCAGTCACTATGTGACAGTGTCTGGGTTTGTACCAGTATCTCTCATTCATTGTATGGGTTGGTAACCAGTCCCTATGTGACAGTGTCTGGGTTTGTACCAGTATCTCTCAGACAGTGTCTGGGGGAGTCAACAGTCTCTGTGTATCACTGACTTGGTTTTTACCAGTGTCTGAGTGACTGTGACTGGGTTGGTAAGCAGTTCCTATGTGTCAGTGACTGGGTTGGTAACCAGTCCCTATGTGTCAGTGTTTGGGTTTGTACCAGTATCTCTCAGTCAGCGTCTGGGTTGGTAAACAGTCACTATGTGTCAGAGTCTGGTTTTGTAATCAGTCCCTATGTGTCAGTGTCTGGGTGGGTCACCAGTCCCTATGTGTCAGTGTCTGGGTTGGTAACCAGTCCCTATGTGTCAGTGTCTGTGTTTGTACCAGTATCTCTCAGTCACTGTCTGGATGGGTCACCAGTCCCTATGTGTCAGTGTCTGGGTTGGTAACCAGTCCCTATGTGACAGTGTCTGGGTTTGTACAAGTATCTCTCAGTCAGCGCCTGGGTTGGTAAATAGTCCCTATGTGTCAGAGTCTGGTTTTGTAATCAGTCCCTATGTGACAGTGTCTGGGTTTGTACCAGTTTCTGTCATTCAGTGTCTGGGTGGGTCACCAGTCCCTATGTGTCAGTGTCTGTGTGGGTCACCAGTCCCTGTGTGATAGTGTCTCGGTGGGTCACCAGTCCCTACGTGTCAGTGTCTGGGTTGGTAACCAGTCCGTATGTGACAGTGTCTGGGTTTGTGCCAGTTTCTCTGAGTCAGTGTCAGGGTGGGTCACCAATCCCTGTGTGTCAGTGTCTTGGTTGGTAACCAGTCCGTATGTGACAGTGTCTGGGTTTGTACCAGTATCTCTCAATCAGTGTGTGGGTGCGTCTCTATTCTGTGTGTATCAGTGACTTGGTTTTTACCAGTGTCTGTGTGTCTGTGACTGGGTTGGTAACCAGTCCCTATGTGTCAGTGTCTGGGTTTGTACCAGTATCTCTCAGTCAGCGTCTGGGTTGGGAAACAGTCCCGATGTGTCAGAGTCTGGTTTTGTAATCAGTCCCTATGTGTCAGTGTCTGGGTGGGTCACCAGTCCCTATGTGTCAGTGTCTGGGTTGGTAAACCAGTCCCTATGTGTCAGTGTCTGTGTTTGTACCAGTATCTCTCTGTCACTGTCTGGGTGGGTCACCAGTCCCTATGTGTCAGAGTCTGGTTTTGTTATCAGTTCCTATGTATCTGTGTCTGAGTTGGTCACAGGTCCCTATGTGTCAGTGTCTGGGTTGGTAACCAGTCCCTATGTGTCAGTGTCTGAGTTTGTACCAGTATCTCTCAGTCATTGTCTGGGTGTGTCACTAGTCCCGATGTGTCAGATTCTGGGTTGGTAACCAGTCCCTATGTGACAGTGTCTGGGTTTGTACCAATATCTCTCAGTCAGTGTCCTGGTGGGTCACCAGTCCCTATGTGACAATGTCTGTGTTGGTAACCAGTCCCTATGTGACAGTGTCTGGGTTTGTACCAGTATCTCTCAGTCATTGTCTGGGTGAGTCACCAGTCCCTATGTGTCAATGTTTAGGTTGCTAACCAGTCCCTATGTGTCAGTGTCTGGGTTTGTACCAGTATCTCTCAGTCAGTATCTGGGTTGGTAAACAGTCCCTTTGTGTCAGTTTCTGTGTTGGTAACCAGTCACTATGTGACAGTTTCTTGGTTTCTACCAATATCTCTCAGTCAGTGTCTGGGTGGTTCACCAGTCCCTATGTGTCAATGTCTGCGTTGGTAACCAGTCCCAATGTGACAGTGTCTGGGTTTGTACCAGTATCTCTCAGTCAGTGTCTGGGGGTGTCACCAGTCTCTGTGTATCACTGACTTGGTTTTTACCAGTGTCTGAGTGTCTGTGACTGGGTTGGTAACCAGTCCCTATGTGTCAGTGTCTCGGTTTGTACCAGTATCTCTCAGTCAGCGTCAGGGTTGGTAAACAGTCCCTATATGTCAGAGTCTGGTTTTGAAATCAGTCCCTATGTGTCAGTGTCTGGGTGGGTCACCAGTCCCTATGTGACAGTGTCTGGGTTTGTACCAGTATCTCTCAGTCAGTGTCTGGGGGGTTCACCAGTCTCTGTGTATCACTGACTTGGTTTTTACCAGTGTCTGAGTGTCTGTGACTGGGTTGGTAACCAGTCCCTATGTGTCAGTGTCTCGGTTTGTACCAGTATCTCTCAGTCAGCGTCAGGGTTGGTAACCAGTCCCTATGTGTCAGAGTCTGGGTTGGTAACCAGTCCCTATGTGTCAGTGTCTGGGTTAGTAACCAGTCCCTATGTGTCAGTGTCTCGGTTTGTACCAGTATCTCTCAGTCAGCGTTTGGGTTGGTAAACAGTCCCTATGTGTCAGAGTCTGGTTTTGTAATCAGTTCCTATGTGTCAGTGTCTGGGTGGGTCACCAGTCCCTATGTGTCAGTGTCTTGGTTGGTAACCAGTCCCTATGTGTCAGTGTCTGTGTTTGTACCAGTATCTCTCAGTCACTTTCTGGGTGGGTCACCAGTACCTATGTGTCAGAGTCTGGGTTGGTAACCAGTCCCTATGTGACAGTGTCTGGGTTTGTACCAGTATCTCTCAGTCAGTGTCTGGGTGGGTCACCAGTCTCCGTGTATCACTGACTCTGTTTTTACCAGTGTCTGTTTGTATGTGACTGGGTTGGTAACCAGACCCTTTGTGTCTGTCACTGGGTAGGTAACCAGTCACTATGTGACAGTGTCTGGGTTTGTACCAATATCTCTCAGTCAGTGTCTGGGTGGTTCACCAGTCCCTATGTGTCAATGTCTGTGTTGGTAACCAGTCGCTATCTTACAGTGTCTGGGTTTGTACCAGTATCTCTCAGTCATTGTATGGGTTGGTAACCAGTCCCTATGTGACAGTGTATGGGTTTGTACCAGTATCTCTCAGTCAGTGTCTGGGGGAGTCACAAGTCTCTGTGTATCACTGAATTGGATTTTACCAGTGTCTGAGTGTCTGTGACTTAGTTGGTAAGCAGTCCCTATGTGTCAGTGACTGGGTTGGTAACCAGTCCCTATGTGTCAGCGTCTCGGTTTGTAACAGTATCTCTCAGTCAATGTCTGGGTGGGTCACCAGTCCCTATGTGTCAGTGTCTGTGTGGGTCACCAGTCCCTGTGTGATAGTCTCTCAGTGGGTCACCAGTCCCTACGTGTCAGTGTCTGGGTTGGTAACCAGTCCGTATGTGACAGTGTCTGGGTTTGTGCCAGTTTCTCTCAGTCAGTGTCAGGGTGGGTCACCAATCCCTGTGTGTCTGTGTCTGAGTGGGTCACCAGTCTCTGTATATCACTGACTTGGTTTTTACCAGTGTCTGTGTGTCTGTGACTGGGTTGGTAACCAGTCTCTATGTGTCAGCGTCTGGGTTGGTAACAGTCCCTATGTGTCAGTGTCTGGGTTTGTACCAGTATCTCTCAGTCAGTGTCTGGGTTGGTAAACAGACCCTATGTGTCAGTGTCTGGCTTGGTAACCAGTCCCTATGTGACAGTGTCTGGGTTTGTACCAATATCTCTCAGTCAGAGTCTGGGTGGGTCACCAGTCCCTATGTGTCAATGTCTCGGTAGGTAACTAGTCCCTATGTGACAGTGTCTGGGTTTGTACCAGTACCTCTCAGTCAGTTTCTGGGTGGGTCACCAGTCCCTATGTGTCAGTGTCTGTGTGGGTCACCAGTCCCTGTGTGATAGTGTCTGGGTCGGTCACCAGTCCCTACCTGTCAGTGTCTGGGTTGGTAACCAGTCCGTATGTGTCAGTGACTGGGTTGGTAACCAGCCCCTATGTGACAGTGTCTGGGTTTGTGCCAGTTTCTCTCAGTCAGTGTCAGGGTGGGTCACCAATCCCTGTCTGTCAGTGTCTCGGTTGATAACCAGTCTCTGTGTGTCAGTGTCTGGGTGGGTCACGAGTCTCTGTATATCACTGACTTGGTTTTTACCAGTGTCTGTGCGTCTGTGACTGGGTTGGTAATCAGTCTCTATGTGTCAGCGTCTGGGTTGGTAAACAGTCCCTATGTGTCAGAGTCTGGGTTTGTAATCAGTCCCTATGTGTCAGTGTCTAGGTTGGTAACCAGTCCCTGTGTGTCAGTGTCTGGGTGGGTCACTAGTCTCTATGTAACACTGACTTGGGTTTTACCAGTGTCTGTGTGTCAGTGTCTGGGTTGGTAACAGTCCCTATGTGTCAGTGTCTGGGTTTGTACCAGTATCTCTCAGTCAGCGTCTGGGTTGGTAAACAGTCACTATGTGTCAGAGTCTGGTTTTGTAATCAGTCCCTATGTGTCAGTGTCTGGGTGGTTCACCAGTCCTTATGTGTCAGTGTCTGGGTTGGTAACCAGTCCCTATGTGTCAGTGTCTGTGTTTGTACCAGTATCTCTCAGTCAGTGTCTGGGTGGGTCACCAGTCCCTATGTGTCAGAGTCTGGGTTGGTAACCAGTCCCTATGTGTCAGTGTCTGTGTTGGTAACCAGTCCCTATGTGACAGTGTCTGGGTTTGTACCAGTATCTCTCAGTCAGTGTCTGGGTGGGTCACTAGTCTCTGTGTAACACTGACTTGGTTTTTACCAGTGTCTGTGTGTCTGTGACTGGGTTGGTAACCAGACCCTATGTGTCTGTGACTGGGTAGGTAACCAGTCACTATGTGACAGTGTCTGGGTTTGTACCAGTATCTCTCATTCATTGTATGGGTTGGTAACCAGTCCCTATGTGACAGTGTCTGGGTTTGTACCAGTATCTCTCAGACAGTGTCTGGGGGAGTCAACAGTCTCTGTGTATCACTGACTTGGTTTTTACCAGTGTCTGAGTGACTGTGACTGGGTTGGTAAGCAGTTCCTATGTGTCAGTGACTGGGTTGGTAACCAGTCCCTATGTGTCAGTGTTTGGGTTTGTACCAGTATCTCTCAGTCAGCGTCTGGGTTGGTAAACAGTCACTATGTGTCAGAGTCTGGTTTTGTAATCAGTCCCTATGTGTCAGTGTCTGGGTGGGTCACCAGTCCCTATGTGTCAGTGTCTGGGTTGGTAACCAGTCCCTATGTGTCAGTGTCTGTGTTTGTACCAGTATCTCTCAGTCACTGTCTGGATGGGTCACCAGTCCCTATGTGTCAGTGTCTGGGTTGGTAACCAGTCCCTATGTGACAGTGTCTGGGTTTGTACAAGTATCTCTCAGTCAGCGCCTGGGTTGGTAAATAGTCCCTATGTGTCAGAGTCTGGTTTTGTAATCAGTCCCTATGTGACAGTGTCTGGGTTTGTACCAGTTTCTGTCATTCAGTGTCTGGGTGGGTCACCAGTCCCTATGTGTCAGTGTCTGTGTGGGTCACCAGTCCCTGTGTGATAGTGTCTCGGTGGGTCACCAGTCCCTACGTGTCAGTGTCTGGGTTGGTAACCAGTCCGTATGTGACAGTGTCTGGGTTTGTGCCAGTTTCTCTGAGTCAGTGTCAGGGTGGGTCACCAATCCCTGTGTGTCAGTGTCTTGGTTGGTAACCAGTCCGTATGTGACAGTGTCTGGGTTTGTACCAGTATCTCTCAATCAGTGTGTGGGTGCGTCTCTATTCTGTGTGTATCAGTGACTTGGTTTTTACCAGTGTCTGTGTGTCTGTGACTGGGTTGGTAACCAGTCCCTATGTGTCAGTGTCTGGGTTTGTACCAGTATCTCTCAGTCAGCGTCTGGGTTGGGAAACAGTCCCGATGTGTCAGAGTCTGGTTTTGTAATCAGTCCCTATGTGTCAGTGTCTGGGTGGGTCACCAGTCCCTATGTGTCAGTGTCTGGGTTGGTAAACCAGTCCCTATGTGTCAGTGTCTGTGTTTGTACCAGTATCTCTCTGTCACTGTCTGGGTGGGTCACCAGTCCCTATGTGTCAGAGTCTGGTTTTGTTATCAGTTCCTATGTATCTGTGTCTGAGTTGGTCACAGGTCCCTATGTGTCAGTGTCTGGGTTGGTAACCAGTCCCTATGTGTCAGTGTCTGAGTTTGTACCAGTATCTCTCAGTCATTGTCTGGGTGTGTCACTAGTCCCGATGTGTCAGATTCTGGGTTGGTAACCAGTCCCTATGTGACAGTGTCTGGGTTTGTACCAATATCTCTCAGTCAGTGTCCTGGTGGGTCACCAGTCCCTATGTGACAATGTCTGTGTTGGTAACCAGTCCCTATGTGACAGTGTCTGGGTTTGTACCAGTATCTCTCAGTCATTGTCTGGGTGAGTCACCAGTCCCTATGTGTCAATGTTTAGGTTGCTAACCAGTCCCTATGTGTCAGTGTCTGGGTTTGTACCAGTATCTCTCAGTCAGTATCTGGGTTGGTAAACAGTCCCTTTGTGTCAGTTTCTGTGTTGGTAACCAGTCACTATGTGACAGTTTCTTGGTTTCTACCAATATCTCTCAGTCAGTGTCTGGGTGGTTCACCAGTCCCTATGTGTCAATGTCTGCGTTGGTAACCAGTCCCAATGTGACAGTGTCTGGGTTTGTACCAGTATCTCTCAGTCAGTGTCTGGGGGTGTCACCAGTCTCTGTGTATCACTGACTTGGTTTTTACCAGTGTCTGAGTGTCTGTGACTGTGTTGGTAACCAGTCCCTATGTGTCAGTGTCTCGGTTTGTACCAGTATCTCTCAGTCAGCGTCAGGGTTGGTAAACAGTCCCTATATGTCAGAGTCTGGTTTTGAAATCAGTCCCTATGTGTCAGTGTCTGGGTGGGTCACCAGTCCCTATGTGACAGTGTCTGGGTTTGTACCAGTATCTCTCAGTCAGTGTCTGGGGGGTTCACCAGTCTCTGTGTATCACTGACTTGGTTTTTACCAGTGTCTGAGTGTCTGTGACTGGGTTGGTAACCAGTCCCTATGTGTCAGTGTCTCGGTTTGTACCAGTATCTCTCAGTCAGCGTCAGGGTTGGTAACCAGTCCCTATGTGTCAGAGTCTGGGTTGGTAACCAGTCCCTATGTGTCAGTGTCTGGGTTAGTAACCAGTCCCTATGTGTCAGTGTCTCGGTTTGTACCAGTATCTCTCAGTCAGCGTTTGGGTTGGTAAACAGTCCCTATGTGTCAGAGTCTGGTTTTGTAATCAGTTCCTATGTGTCAGTGTCTGGGTGGGTCACCAGTCCCTATGTGTCAGTGTCTTGGTTGGTAACCAGTCCCTATGTGTCAGTGTCTGTGTTTGTACCAGTATCTCTCAGTCACTTTCTGGGTGGGTCACCAGTACCTATGTGTCAGAGTCTGGGTTGGTAACCAGTCCCTATGTGACAGTGTCTGGGTTTGTACCAGTATCTCTCAGTCAGTGTCTGGGTGGGTCACCAGTCTCCGTGTATCACTGACTCTGTTTTTACCAGTGTCTGTTTGTATGTGACTGGGTTGGTAATCAGTCCCTGTGTGTCAGTGTCTGGGTTGGTCACCAGTCCCTATGTGACATTGTCTGGGTGGGTCACCAGTCCCTATGTGACAGTGTCTGGGTGGGTCACCTGTCCCTGTGTGTCAGTGTCTGGGTTGGTCACCAGTCCCTATGTGACATTGTCTGGGTGGGTCACCAGTCCCTATGTGACAGTGTCTGGGTGGGTCACCTGTCCCTGTGTGTCAGTGTCAGGGTTGGTCACCAGTCCCTATGTGACAGTGTCAGGTTTGGTAACCAGTCCCTATGTGACAGTGTCTGGGTGGGTCACCAGTCCCTGTGTGTCAGTGTCAGTGTTGGTCACCAGTCCCTATGTGACAGTGTCTCGGTGGGTCACCAGTCCCTATGTGTCAGTGTCAGGTTTGGTAACCAGCCCCTATGTGACAGTGTCTGGTTTGGTAACCAGTCCCTATGTGTCAGTGTCTGGGTTGCTAACCAGTCCCTATGTGACAGTGTCTGGGTTTGTACCAGTATCTCTCAATCAGTGTCTGGGTGCGTCTCTAGTCTGTGTGTATCAGTGACTTGGTTTTTACCAGTGTCTGTGTGTCTGTGACTGGGTTGGTAACCAGTCCCTATGTGTCAGTGTCTGGGTTGGTAACCAGTCCCTATGTTACAGTGTCTGGGTTTGTACCAGTAAATCTCAGTCAGTGTCTGGGTGGGTCACCAGTCCCTATGTGTCAGTGTCTGGGTTGGTAACCAGTCCCTATGTGACAGTGTCTGGGTTTTTACCAGTATCCCTCAGTCGGTGTCTCGGTGGTTCACAGGTCCCTATGTGTCAGTGTCTGGGTTGGTAACCAGCACCTATGTGACAGTGTCTGGGATTGTACCAATATCTCTCAGTCAGTGTCTGGGTGGTTCACCAGTCCCTATGTGTCAATGTCTGCGTTGGTAACCAGTCGCTATGTGACAGTGTCTGGGTTTGTACCAGTATCTCTCAGTCAGTGTCTGGGGGAGTCACCTGTCTCTGTGTATCACTGACTTGGTTTTTACCAGTGTCTGAGTGTCTGTGACTTGGTTGGTAAGCAGTCCCTATATGTCAGTGTCTGGGTTTGTACCAGTATCTCTCAGTCAGCATCTGGGTTGGCAAACAGTCCCTATGTGACAGTGTCTGGGTTTGTACCAATATCTCTCAGTCAGTGTCAGGGTGGGTCACCAGTCCCTATGTGTCAATGTCTCGGTAGGTAACTAGTCCCTATGTTACAGTGTCTGGGTTTGTACCAGTATCTCTCAGTCAGTGTCTGGGTGGGTCACCAGTCCCTACGTGTCAGTGTCTGGGTTGGTAACCAGTCCCTGTGTGTCAGTGTCTGGGTTGGTCACCAGTCCCTATGTGACAGTGTCTGGGTGGGTCACCAGTCCCTATGTGACAGTGTCTGGGTTTGTACCAGTATCTCTCAGTCGGTGTCTCGGTGGGTCACCAGCCCCTATGTGTCAGTGTCTGGGCAGGTAACCAGTCCCTATGTGTCAGTGTCTGGGTTGGTAACCAGTCCCTATGTGACAGTGTCTGGGTTTGTACCAGTATCTCTCAATCACTGTCTGGGTGGGTCACTAGTCTGTGTGTATCAGTGACTTGGTTTTTACCAGTGTCTGTGTGTCTGTTACTGGGTTGGTAACCAGGCCCTATGTGTCAGCGTCTGGTTTGGTAACCAGTCCCTATGTGTCAGTGTCTGGGTTGGTAACCGGTCCCTATGTGACAGTGTCTGGATTTGTACCAGTAAATCTCAGTCAGTGTCTGGGTGGGTCACCAATCCCTATGTGTCAGTGTCTGGGTTGCTAACCAGTCCCTATGTGACAGTGTCTGGGTTTGTACCAGTATCTCTCAGTCGGTGTCTCGGTGGGTCACCAGTCCCTATGTGTCAGTGTCAGGTTTGGTAACCAGCCCCTATGTGACAGTGTCTGGGTTTGTACCAGTATCTCTCAGTCAGTGTCTGGGTTGGTAAACAGTCCCTTTGTGTAAGTTTCTGGGTTGGTAACCAGTCACTATGTGACTGTTTCTTGGTTTCTACCAATATCTCTCAGTCAGTGTCTGGGTGGTTCACCAGTCCCTATGTGTCAATGTCTGCGTTGGTAACCAGTCCCAATGTGACAGTGTCTGGGTTTGTACCAGTATCTCTCAGTCAGAGTCTGGGGGGTTCACCAGTCTCTGTGTACCACTGACTTGGTTTTTACCAGTGTCTGAGTGTCTGTGACTGTGTTTGTAACCAGTCCCTATGTGACTGTGTCTCGGTTTGTACCAGTATCTCTCAGTCAGCGTCAGGGTTGGTAAACAGTCCCTATGTGTCAGAGTCTGGTTTTGTAATCAGTCCCTATGTGTCAGTTTCTGGGTTGGTAACCAGTCCCTATGTGTCAGAGTCTGGGTTGGTAACCAGTCCCTATGTGTCAGTGTCTGGGTTAGTAACCAGTCCCTATGTGACAGTGTCTGGGTTTGTACCAGTATCTCTCAGTCAGTGTCTGGGGGGTTCACCAGTCTCTGTGTATCACTGACTTGGTTTTTACTAGTGTCTGAGTGTCTGTGACTGTGTTGGTAACCAGACCCTATGTGTCAGTGTCTCGGTTTGTACCAGTATCTCTCAGTCAGCGTTTGGGTTGGTAAACAGTCCCTATGTGTCAGAGTCTGGTTTTGTAATCAGTTCCTATGTGTCAGTGTCTGGGTGGGTCACCAGTCCCTATGTGTCAGTGTCTTGGTTGGTAACCAGTCCCTATGTGTCAGTGTATGTGTTTGTACCAGTATCTCTCAGTCACTTTCTGGGTGGGTCACCAGTACCTATGTGTCAGAGTCTGGGTTGGTAACCAGTCCCTATGTGACAGTGTCTGGGTTTGTACCAGTATCTCTCAGTCACTGTCTGGGTGGGTCACCAGTCCCTGTGTGTCAGTGTCTGGGTTGGTCACCAGTCCCTATGTGACAGTGTCTGGGTGGGTCACCAGTCCCTATGTGACAGTGTCTGGGTTTGTACCAGTATCTCTCAGTCGGTGTCTCGGTGGATCACCAGTCCCTATGTGTCAGTGTCTGGGTAGGTAACCAGTCCCTATGTGTCAGTGTCTGGGTTGGTAACCAGTCCCTATGTGACAGTGTCTGCGTTGGTAACCAGTCGATATGTGACAGTGTCTGGGTTTGTACCAGTATCTCTCAGTCAGTGTCTGGGGGAGTCACCTGTCTCTGTGTATCACTGACTTGGTTTTTACCAGTGTCTGAGTGTCTGTGACTTGGTTGGTAAGCAGTCCCTATATGTCAGTGTCTGGGTTTGTACCAGTATCTCTCAGTCAGCGTCTGGGTTGGCAAACAGTCCCTATGTGACAGTGTCTGGGTTTGTACCAATATCTCTCAGTCAGTGTCAGGGTGGGTCACCAGTCCCTATGTGTCAATGTCTCGGTAGGTAACTAGTCCCTATGTTACAGTGTCTGGGTTTGTACCAGTATCTCTCAGTCAGTGTCTGGGTGGGTCACCAGTCCCTACGTGTCAGTGTCTGGGTTGGTAACCAGTCCCTGTGTGTCAGTGTCTGGGTTGGTCACCAGTCCCTATGTGACAGTGTCTGGGTGGGTCACCAGTCCCTATGTGACAGTGTCTGGGTTTGTACCAGTATCTCTCAGTCGGTGTCTCGGTGGGTCACCAGCCCCTATGTGTCAGTGTCTGGGCAGGTAACCAGTCCCTATGTGTCAGTGTCTGGGTTGGTAACCAGTCCCTATGTGACAGTGTCTGGGTTTGTACCAGTATCTCTCAATCACTGTCTGGGTGGGTCACTAGTCTGTGTGTATCAGTGACTTGGTTTTTACCAGTGTCTGTGTGTCTGTTACTGGGTTGGTAACCAGGCCCTATGTGTCAGCGTCTGGTTTGGTAACCAGTCCCTATGTGTCAGTGTCTGGGTTGGTAACCGGTCCCTATGTGACAGTGTCTGGATTTGTACCAGTAAATCTCAGTCAGTGTCTGGGTGGGTCACCAATCCCTATGTGTCAGTGTCTGGGTTGCTAACCAGTCCCTATGTGACAGTGTCTGGGTTTGTACCAGTATCTCTCAGTCGGTGTCTCGGTGGGTCACCAGTCCCTATGTGTCAGTGTCAGGTTTGGTAACCAGCCCCTATGTGACAGTGTCTGGGTTTGTACCAGTATCTCTCAGTCAGTGTCTGGGTTGGTAAACAGTCCCTTTGTGTAAGTTTCTGGGTTGGTAACCAGTCACTATGTGACTGTTTCTTGGTTTCTACCAATATCTCTCAGTCAGTGTCTGGGTGGGTCACCAGTCCCTATGTGTCAGTGTCTGTGTGGGTCACCAGTCCCTGTGTGATAGTGTCTGGGTCGGTCACCAGTCCCTACCTGTCAGTGTCTGGGTTGGTAACCAGTCCGTATGTGTCAGTGACTGGGTTGGTAACCAGCCCCTATGTGACAGTGTCTGGGTTTGTGCCAGTTTCTCTCAGTCAGTGTCAGGGTGGGTCACCAATCCCTGTCTGTCAGTGTCTCGGTTGATAACCAGTCTCTGTGTGTCAGTGTCTGGGTGGGTCACGAGTCTCTGTATATCACTGACTTGGTTTTTACCAGTGTCTGTGCGTCTGTGACTGGGTTGGTAATCAGTCTCTATGTGTCAGCGTCTGGGTTGGTAAACAGTCCCTATGTGTCAGAGTCTGGGTTTGTAATCAGTCCCTATGTGTCAGTGTCTAGGTTGGTAACCAGTCCCTGTGTGTCAGTGTCTGGGTGGGTCACTAGTCTCTATGTAACACTGACTTGGGTTTTACCAGTGTCTGTGTGTCAGTGTCTGGGTTGGTAACAGTCCCTATATGTCAGTGTCTGGGTTTGTACCAGTATCTCTCAGTCAGCGTCTGGGTTGGTAAACAGTCACTATGTGTCAGAGTCTGGTTTTGTAATCAGTCCCTATGTGTCAGTGTCTGGGTGGTTCACCAGTCCTTATGTGTCAGTGTCTGGGTTGGTAACCAGTCCCTATGTGTCAGTGTCTGTGTTTGTACCAGTATCTCTCAGTCAGTGTCTGGGTGGGTCACCAGTCCCTATGTGTCAGAGTCTGGGTTGGTAACCAGTCCCTATGTGTCAGTGTCTGTGTTGGTAACCAGTCCCTATGTGACAGTGTCTGGGTTTGTACCAGTATCTCTCAGTCAGTGTCTGGGTGGGTCACTAGTCTCTGTGTAACACTGACTTGGTTTTTACCAGTGTCTGTGTGTCTGTGACTGGGTTGGTAACCAGACCCTATGTGTCTGTGACTGGGTAGGTAACCAGTCACTATGTGACAGTGTCTGGGTTTGTACCAGTATCTCTCATTCATTGTATGGGTTGGTAACCAGTCCCTATGTGACAGTGTCTGGGTTTGTACCAGTATCTCTCAGACAGTGTCTGGGGGAGTCAACAGTCTCTGTGTATCACTGACTTGGTTTTTACCAGTGTCTGAGTGACTGTGACTGGGTTGGTAAGCAGTTCCTATGTGTCAGTGACTGGGTTGGTAACCAGTCCCTATGTGTCAGTGTTTGGGTTTGTACCAGTATCTCTCAGTCAGCGTCTGGGTTGGTAAACAGTCACTATGTGTCAGAGTCTGGTTTTGTAATCAGTCCCTATGTGTCAGTGTCTGGGTGGGTCACCAGTCCCTATGTGTCAGTGTCTGGGTTGGTAACCAGTCCCTATGTGTCAGTGTCTGTGTTTGTACCAGTATCTCTCAGTCACTGTCTGGATGGGTCACCAGTCCCTATGTGTCAGTGTCTGGGTTGGTAACCAGTCCCTATGTGACAGTGTCTGGGTTTGTACAAGTATCTCTCAGTCAGCGCCTGGGTTGGTAAATAGTCCCTATGTGTCAGAGTCTGGTTTTGTAATCAGTCCCTATGTGACAGTGTCTGGGTTTGTACCAGTTTCTGTCATTCAGTGTCTGGGTGGGTCACCAGTCCCTATGTGTCAGTGTCTGTGTGGGTCACCAGTCCCTGTGTGATAGTGTCTCGGTGGGTCACCAGTCCCTACGTGTCAGTGTCTGGGTTGGTAACCAGTCCGTATGTGACAGTGTCTGGGTTTGTGCCAGTTTCTCTGAGTCAGTGTCAGGGTGGGTCACCAATCCCTGTGTGTCAGTGTCTTGGTTGGTAACCAGTCCGTATGTGACAGTGTCTGGGTTTGTACCAGTATCTCTCAATCAGTGTGTGGGTGCGTCTCTATTCTGTGTGTATCAGTGACTTGGTTTTTACCAGTGTCTGTGTGTCTGTGACTGGGTTGGTAACCAGTCCCTATGTGTCAGTGTCTGGGTTTGTACCAGTATCTCTCAGTCAGCGTCTGGGTTGGGAAACAGTCCCGATGTGTCAGAGTCTGGTTTTGTAATCAGTCCCTATGTGTCAGTGTCTGGGTGGGTCACCAGTCCCTATGTGTCAGTGTCTGGGTTGGTAAACCAGTCCCTATGTGTCAGTGTCTGTGTTTGTACCAGTATCTCTCTGTCACTGTCTGGGTGGGTCACCAGTCCCTATGTGTCAGAGTCTGGTTTTGTTATCAGTTCCTATGTATCTGTGTCTGAGTTGGTCACAGGTCCCTATGTGTCAGTGTCTGGGTTGGTAACCAGTCCCTATGTGTCAGTGTCTGAGTTTGTACCAGTATCTCTCAGTCATTGTCTGGGTGTGTCACTAGTCCCGATGTGTCAGATTCTGGGTTGGTAACCAGTCCCTATGTGACAGTGTCTGGGTTTGTACCAATATCTCTCAGTCAGTGTCCTGGTGGGTCACCAGTCCCTATGTGACAATGTCTGTGTTGGTAACCAGTCCCTATGTGACAGTGTCTGGGTTTGTACCAGTATCTCTCAGTCATTGTCTGGGTGAGTCACCAGTCCCTATGTGTCAATGTTTAGGTTGCTAACCAGTCCCTATGTGTCAGTGTCTGGGTTTGTACCAGTATCTCTCAGTCAGTATCTGGGTTGGTAAACAGTCCCTTTGTGTCAGTTTCTGTGTTGGTAACCAGTCACTATGTGACAGTTTCTTGGTTTCTACCAATATCTCTCAGTCAGTGTCTGGGTGGTTCACCAGTCCCTATGTGTCAATGTCTGCGTTGGTAACCAGTCCCAATGTGACAGTGTCTGGGTTTGTACCAGTATCTCTCAGTCAGTGTCTGGGGGTGTCACCAGTCTCTGTGTATCACTGACTTGGTTTTTACCAGTGTCTGAGTGTCTGTGACTGGGTTGGTAACCAGTCCCTATGTGTCAGTGTCTCGGTTTGTACCAGTATCTCTCAGTCAGCGTCAGGGTTGGTAAACAGTCCCTATATGTCAGAGTCTGGTTTTGAAATCAGTCCCTATGTGTCAGTGTCTGGGTGGGTCACCAGTCCCTATGTGACAGTGTCTGGGTTTGTACCAGTATCTCTCAGTCAGTGTCTGGGGGGTTCACCAGTCTCTGTGTATCACTGACTTGGTTTTTACCAGTGTCTGAGTGTCTGTGACTGGGTTGGTAACCAGTCCCTATGTGTCAGTGTCTCGGTTTGTACCAGTATCTCTCAGTCAGCGTCAGGGTTGGTAACCAGTCCCTATGTGTCAGAGTCTGGGTTGGTAACCAGTCCCTATGTGTCAGTGTCTGGGTTAGTAACCAGTCCCTATGTGTCAGTGTCTCGGTTTGTACCAGTATCTCTCAGTCAGCGTTTGGGTTGGTAAACAGTCCCTATGTGTCAGAGTCTGGTTTTGTAATCAGTTCCTATGTGTCAGTGTCTGGGTGGGTCACCAGTCCCTATGTGTCAGTGTCTTGGTTGGTAACCAGTCCCTATGTGTCAGTGTCTGTGTTTGTACCAGTATCTCTCAGTCACTTTCTGGGTGGGTCACCAGTACCTATGTGTCAGAGTCTGGGTTGGTAACCAGTCCCTATGTGACAGTGTCTGGGTTTGTACCAGTATCTCTCAGTCAGTGTCTGGGTGGGTCACCAGTCTCCGTGTATCACTGACTCTGTTTTTACCAGTGTCTGTTTGTATGTGACTGGGTTGGTAAGCAGTCCCTGTGTGTCAGTGTCTGGGTTGGTCACCAGTCCCTATGTGACATTGTCTGGGTGGGTCACCAGTCCCTATGTGACAGTGTCTGGGTGGGTCACCTGTCCCTGTGTGTCAGTGTCTGGGTTGGTCACCAGTCCCTATGTGACATTGTCTGGGTGGGTCACCAGTCCCTATGTGACAGTGTCTGGGTGGGTCACCTGTCCCTGTGTGTCAGTGTCAGGGTTGGTCACCAGTCCCTATGTGACAGTGTCAGGTTTGGTAACCAGTCCCTATGTGACAGTGTCTGGGTGGGTCACCAGTCCCTGTGTGTCAGTGTCAGTGTTGGTCACCAGTCCCTATGTGACAGTGTCTCGGTGGGTCACCAGTCCCTATGTGTCAGTGTCAGGTTTGGTAACCAGCCCCTATGTGACAGTGTCTGGTTTGGTAACCAGTCCCTATGTGTCAGTGTCTGGGTTGCTAACCAGTCCCTATGTGACAGTGTCTGGGTTTGTACCAGTATCTCTCAATCAGTGTCTGGGTGCGTCTCTAGTCTGTGTGTATCAGTGACTTGGTTTTTACCAGTGTCTGTGTGTCTGTGACTGGGTTGGTAACCAGTCCCTATGTGTCAGTGTCTGGGTTGGTAACCAGTCCCTATGTTACAGTGTCTGGGTTTGTACCAGTAAATCTCAGTCAGTGTCTGGGTGGGTCACCAGTCCCTATGTGTCAGTGTCTGGGTTGGTAACCAGTCCCTATGTGACAGTGTCTGGGTTTTTACCAGTATCCCTCAGTCGGTGTCTCGGTGGTTCACAGGTCCCTATGTGTCAGTGTCTGGGTTGGTAACCAGCACCTATGTGACAGTGTCTGGGATTGTACCAATATCTCTCAGTCAGTGTCTGGGTGGTTCACCAGTCCCTATGTGTCAATGTCTGCGTTGGTAACCAGTCGCTATGTGACAGTGTCTGGGTTTGTACCAGTATCTCTCAGTCAGTGTCTGGGGGAGTCACCTGTCTCTGTGTATCACTGACTTGGTTTTTACCAGTGTCTGAGTGTCTGTGACTTGGTTGGTAAGCAGTCCCTATATGTCAGTGTCTGGGTTTGTACCAGTATCTCTCAGTCAGCGTCTGGGTTGGCAAACAGTCCCTATGTGACAGTGTCTGGGTTTGTACCAATATCTCTCAGTCAGTGTCAGGGTGGGTCACCAGTCCCTATGTGTCAATGTCTCGGTAGGTAACTAGTCCCTATGTTACAGTGTCTGGGTTTGTACCAGTATCTCTCAGTCAGTGTCTGGGTGGGTCACCAGTCCCTACGTGTCAGTGTCTGGGTTGGTAACCAGTCCCTGTGTGTCAGTGTCTGGGTTGGTCACCAGTCCCTATGTGACAGTGTCTGGGTGGGTCACCAGTCCCTATGTGACAGTGTCTGGGTTTGTACCAGTATCTCTCAGTCGGTGTCTCGGTGGGTCACCAGCCCCTATGTGTCAGTGTCTGGGCAGGTAACCAGTCCCTATGTGTCAGTGTCTGGGTTGGTAACCAGTCCCTATGTGACAGTGTCTGGGTTTGTACCAGTATCTCTCAATCACTGTCTGGGTGGGTCACTAGTCTGTGTGTATCAGTGACTTGGTTTTTACCAGTGTCTGTGTGTCTGTTACTGGGTTGGTAACCAGGCCCTATGTGTCAGCGTCTGGTTTGGTAACCAGTCCCTATGTGTCAGTGTCTGGGTTGGTAACCGGTCCCTATGTGACAGTGTCTGGATTTGTACCAGTAAATCTCAGTCAGTGTCTGGGTGGGTCACCAATCCCTATGTGTCAGTGTCTGGGTTGCTAACCAGTCCCTATGTGACAGTGTCTGGGTTTGTACCAGTATCTCTCAGTCGGTGTCTCGGTGGGTCACCAGTCCCTATGTGTCAGTGTCAGGTTTGGTAACCAGCCCCTATGTGACAGTGTCTGGGTTTGTACCAGTATCTCTCAGTCAGTGTCTGGGTTGGTAAACAGTCCCTTTGTGTAAGTTTCTGGGTTGGTAACCAGTCACTATGTGACTGTTTCTTGGTTTCTACCAATATCTCTCAGTCAGTGTCTGGGTGGTTCACCAGTCCCTATGTGTCAATGTCTGCGTTGGTAACCAGTCCCAATGTGACAGTGTCTGGGTTTGTACCAGTATCTCTCAGTCAGAGTCTGGGGGGTTCACCAGTCTCTGTGTACCACTGACTTGGTTTTTACCAGTGTCTGAGTGTCTGTGACTGTGTTTGTAACCAGTCCCTATGTGACTGTGTCTCGGTTTGTACCAGTATCTCTCAGTCAGCGTCAGGGTTGGTAAACAGTCCCTATGTGTCAGAGTCTGGTTTTGTAATCAGTCCCTATGTGTCAGTGTCTGGGTTGGTAACCAGTCGCTATGTGTCAGAGTCTGGGTTGGTAACCAGTCCCTATGTGTCAGTGTCTGGGTTAGTAACCAGTCCCTATGTGACAGTGTCTGGGTTTGTACCAGTATCTCTCAGTCAGTGTCTGGGGGGTTCACCAGTCTCTGTGTATCACTGACTTGGTTTTTACTAGTGTCTGAGTGTCTGTGACTGTGTTGGTAACCAGACCCTATGTGTCAGTGTCTCGGTTTGTACCAGTATCTCTCAGTCAGCGTTTGGGTTGGTAAACAGTCCCTATGTGTCAGAGTCTGGTTTTGTAATCAGTTCCTATGTGTCAGTGTCTGGGTGGGTCACCAGTCCCTATGTGTCAGTGTCTTGGTTGGTAACCAGTCCCTATGTGTCAGTGTATGTGTTTGTACCAGTATCTCTCAGTCACTTTCTGGGTGGGTCACCAGTACCTATGTGTCAGAGTCTGGGTTGGTAACCAGTCCCTATGTGACAGTGTCTGGGTTTGTACCAGTATCTCTCAGTCACTGTCTGGGTGGGTCACCAGTCCCTGTGTGTCAGTGTCTGGGTTGGTCACCAGTCCCTATGTGACAGTGTCTGGGTGGGTCACCAGTCCCTATGTGACAGTGTCTGGGTTTGTACCAGTATCTCTCAGTCGGTGTCTCGGTGGATCACCAGTCCCTATGTGTCAGTGTCTGGGTAGGTAACCAGTCCCTATGTGTCAGTGTCTGGGTTGGTAACCAGTCCCTATGTGACAGTGTCTGCGTTGGTAACCAGTCGATATGTGACAGTGTCTGGGTTTGTACCAGTATCTCTCAGTCAGTGTCTGGGGGAGTCACCTGTCTCTGTGTATCACTGACTTGGTTTTTACCAGTGTCTGAGTGTCTGTGACTTGGTTGGTAAGCAGTCCCTATATGTCAGTGTCTGGGTTTGTACCAGTATCTCTCAGTCAGCGTCTGGGTTGGCAAACAGTCCCTATGTGACAGTGTCTGGGTTTGTACCAATATCTCTCAGTCAGTGTCAGGGTGGGTCACCAGTCCCTATGTGTCAATGTCTCGGTAGGTAACTAGTCCCTATGTTACAGTGTCTGGGTTTGTACCAGTATCTCTCAGTCAGTGTCTGGGTGGGTCACCAGTCCCTACGTGTCAGTGTCTGGGTTGGTAACCAGTCCCTGTGTGTCAGTGTCTGGGTTGGTCACCAGTCCCTATGTGACAGTGTCTGGGTGGGTCACCAGTCCCTATGTGACAGTGTCTGGGTTTGTACCAGTATCTCTCAGTCGGTGTCTCGGTGGGTCACCAGCCCCTATGTGTCAGTGTCTGGGCAGGTAACCAGTCCCTATGTGTCAGTGTCTGGGTTGGTAACCAGTCCCTATGTGACAGTGTCTGGGTTTGTACCAGTATCTCTCAATCACTGTCTGGGTGGGTCACTAGTCTGTGTGTATCAGTGACTTGGTTTTTACCAGTGTCTGTGTGTCTGTTACTGGGTTGGTAACCAGGCCCTATGTGTCAGCGTCTGGTTTGGTAACCAGTCCCTATGTGTCAGTGTCTGGGTTGGTAACCGGTCCCTATGTGACAGTGTCTGGATTTGTACCAGTAAATCTCAGTCAGTGTCTGGGTGGGTCACCAATCCCTATGTGTCAGTGTCTGGGTTGCTAACCAGTCCCTATGTGACAGTGTCTGGGTTTGTACCAGTATCTCTCAGTCGGTGTCTCGGTGGGTCACCAGTCCCTATGTGTCAGTGTCAGGTTTGGTAACCAGCCCCTATGTGACAGTGTCTGGGTTTGTACCAGTATCTCTCAGTCAGTGTCTGGGTTGGTAAACAGTCCCTTTGTGTAAGTTTCTGGGTTGGTAACCAGTCACTATGTGACTGTTTCTTGGTTTCTACCAATATCTCTCAGTCAGTGTCTGGGTGGGTCACCAGTCCCTATGTGTCAGTGTCTGTGTGGGTCACCAGTCCCTGTGTGATAGTGTCTGGGTCGGTCACCAGTCCCTACCTGTCAGTGTCTGGGTTGGTAACCAGTCCGTATGTGTCAGTGACTGGGTTGGTAACCAGCCCCTATGTGACAGTGTCTGGGTTTGTGCCAGTTTCTCTCAGTCAGTGTCAGGGTGGGTCACCAATCCCTGTCTGTCAGTGTCTCGGTTGATAACCAGTCTCTGTGTGTCAGTGTCTGGGTGGGTCACGAGTCTCTGTATATCACTGACTTGGTTTTTACCAGTGTCTGTGTGTCTGTGACTGGGTTGATAACCAGTCCCTATGTGTCAGTGTCTGGGTTGGTAAACAGTCCCTATGTGTCAGAGTCTGGGTTTGTAATCAGTCCCTATGTGTCAGTGTCTAGGTTGGTAACCAGTCCCTGTGTGTCAGTGTCTGGGTGGGTCACTAGTCTCTATGTAACACTGACTTGGGTTTTACCAGTGTCTGTGTGTCAGTGTCTGGGTTGGTAACAGTCCCTATGTGTCAGTGTCTGGGTTTGTACCAGTATCTCTCAGTCAGCGTCTGGGTTGGTAAACAGTCACTATGTGTCAGAGTCTGGTTTTGTAATCAGTCCCTATGTGTCAGTGTCTGGGTGGTTCACCAGTCCTTATGTGTCAGTGTCTGGGTTGGTAACCAGTCCCTATGTGTCAGTGTCTGTGTTTGTACCAGTATCTCTCAGTCAGTGTCTGGGTGGGTCACCAGTCCCTATGTGTCAGAGTCTGGGTTGGTAACCAGTCCCTATGTGTCAGTGTCTGTGTTGGTAACCAGTCCCTATGTGACAGTGTCTGGGTTTGTACCAGTATCTCTCAGTCAGTGTCTGGGTGGGTCACTAGTCTCTGTGTAACACTGACTTGGTTTTTACCAGTGTCTGTGTGTCTGTGACTGGGTTGGTAACCAGACCCTATGTGTCTGTGACTGGGTAGGTAACCAGTCACTATGTGACAGTGTCTGGGTTTGTACCAGTATCTCTCATTCATTGTATGGGTTGGTAACCAGTCCCTATGTGACAGTGTCTGGGTTTGTACCAGTATCTCTCAGACAGTGTCTGGGGGAGTCAACAGTCTCTGTGTATCACTGACTTGGTTTTTACCAGTGTCTGAGTGACTGTGACTGGGTTGGTAAGCAGTTCCTATGTGTCAGTGACTGGGTTGGTAACCAGTCCCTATGTGTCAGTGTTTGGGTTTGTACCAGTATCTCTCAGTCAGCGTCTGGGTTGGTAAACAGTCACTATGTGTCAGAGTCTGGTTTTGTAATCAGTCCCTATGTGTCAGTGTCTGGGTGGGTCACCAGTCCCTATGTGTCAGTGTCTGGGTTGGTAACCAGTCCCTATGTGTCAGTGTCTGTGTTTGTACCAGTATCTCTCAGTCACTGTCTGGATGGGTCACCAGTCCCTATGTGTCAGTGTCTGGGTTGGTAACCAGTCCCTATGTGACAGTGTCTGGGTTTGAACAAGTATCTCTCAGTCAGCGCCTGGGTTGGTAAATAGTCCCTATGTGTCAGAGTCTGGTTTTGTAATCAGTCCCTATGTGACAGTGTCTGGGTTTGTACCAGTTTCTGTCATTCAGTGTCTGGGTGGGTCACCAGTCCCTATGTGTCAGTGTCTGTGTGGGTCACCAGTCCCTGTGTGATAGTGTCTCGGTGGGTCACCAGTCCCTACGTGTCAGTGTCTGGGTTGGTAACCAGTCCGTATGTGACAGTGTCTGGGTTTGTGCCAGTTTCTCTGAGTCAGTGTCAGGGTGGGTCACCAATCCCTGTGTGTCAGTGTCTTGGTTGGTAACCAGTCCGTATGTGACAGTGTCTGGGTTTGTACCAGTATCTCTCAATCAGTGTGTGGGTGCGTCTCTATTCTGTGTGTATCAGTGACTTGGTTTTTACCAGTGTCTGTGTGTCTGTGACTGGGTTGGTAACCAGTCCCTATGTGTCAGTGTCTGGGTTTGTACCAGTATCTCTCAGTCAGCGTCTGGGTTGGTAAACAGTCCCTTTGTGTAAGTTTCTGGGTTGGTAACCAGTCACTATGTGACTGTTTCTTGGTTTCTACCAATATCTCTCAGTCAGTGTCTGGGTGGTTCACCAGTCCCTATGTGTCAATGTCTGCGTTGGTAACCAGTCCCAATGTGACAGTGTCTGGGTTTGTACCAGTATCTCTCAGTCAGAGTCTGGGGGGTTCACCAGTCTCTGTGTACCACTGACTTGGTTTTTACCAGTGTCTGAGTGTCTGTGACTGTGTTTGTAACCAGTCCCTATGTGACTGTGTCTCGGTTTGTACCAGTATCTCTCAGTCAGCGTCAGGGTTGGTAAACAGTCCCTATGTGTCAGAGTCTGGTTTTGTAATCAGTCCCTATGTGTCAGTGTCTGGGTTGGTAACCAGTCGCTATGTGTCAGAGTCTGGGTTGGTAACCAGTCCCTATGTGTCAGTGTCTGGGTTAGTAACCAGTCCCTATGTGACAGTGTCTGGGTTTGTACCAGTATCTCTCAGTCAGTGTCTGGGGGGTTCACCAGTCTCTGTGTATCACTGACTTGGTTTTTACTAGTGTCTGAGTGTCTGTGACTGTGTTGGTAACCAGACCCTATGTGTCAGTGTCTCGGTTTGTACCAGTATCTCTCAGTCAGCGTTTGGGTTGGTAAACAGTCCCTATGTGTCAGAGTCTGGTTTTGTAATCAGTTCCTATGTGTCAGTGTCTGGGTGGGTCACCAGTCCCTATGTGTCAGTGTCTTGGTTGGTAACCAGTCCCTATGTGTCAGTGTATGTGTTTGTACCAGTATCTCTCAGTCACTTTCTGGGTGGGTCACCAGTACCTATGTGTCAGAGTCTGGGTTGGTAACCAGTCCCTATGTGACAGTGTCTGGGTTTGTACCAGTATCTCTCAGTCACTGTCTGGGTGGGTCACCAGTCCCTGTGTGTCAGTGTCTGGGTTGGTCACCAGTCCCTATGTGACAGTGTCTGGGTGGGTCACCAGTCCCTATGTGACAGTGTCTGGGTTTGTACCAGTATCTCTCAGTCGGTGTCTCGGTGGATCACCAGTCCCTATGTGTCAGTGTCTGGGTAGGTAACCAGTCCCTATGTGTCAGTGTCTGGGTTGGTAACCAGTCCCTATGTGACAGTGTCTGCGTTGGTAACCAGTCGATATGTGACAGTGTCTGGGTTTGTACCAGTATCTCTCAGTCAGTGTCTGGGGGAGTCACCTGTCTCTGTGTATCACTGACTTGGTTTTTACCAGTGTCTGAGTGTCTGTGACTTGGTTGGTAAGCAGTCCCTATATGTCAGTGTCTGGGTTTGTACCAGTATCTCTCAGTCAGCGTCTGGGTTGGCAAACAGTCCCTATGTGACAGTGTCTGGGTTTGTACCAATATCTCTCAGTCAGTGTCAGGGTGGGTCACCAGTCCCTATGTGTCAATGTCTCGGTAGGTAACTAGTCCCTATGTTACAGTGTCTGGGTTTGTACCAGTATCTCTCAGTCAGTGTCTGGGTGGGTCACCAGTCCCTACGTGTCAGTGTCTGGGTTGGTAACCAGTCCCTGTGTGTCAGTGTCTGGGTTGGTCACCAGTCCCTATGTGACAGTGTCTGGGTGGGTCACCAGTCCCTATGTGACAGTGTCTGGGTTTGTACCAGTATCTCTCAGTCGGTGTCTCGGTGGGTCACCAGCCCCTATGTGTCAGTGTCTGGGCAGGTAACCAGTCCCTATGTGTCAGTGTCTGGGTTGGTAACCAGTCCCTATGTGACAGTGTCTGGGTTTGTACCAGTATCTCTCAATCACTGTCTGGGTGGGTCACTAGTCTGTGTGTATCAGTGACTTGGTTTTTACCAGTGTCTGTGTGTCTGTTACTGGGTTGGTAACCAGGCCCTATGTGTCAGCGTCTGGTTTGGTAACCAGTCCCTATGTGTCAGTGTCTGGGTTGGTAACCGGTCCCTATGTGACAGTGTCTGGATTTGTACCAGTAAATCTCAGTCAGTGTCTGGGTGGGTCACCAATCCCTATGTGTCAGTGTCTGGGTTGCTAACCAGTCCCTATGTGACAGTGTCTGGGTTTGTACCAGTATCTCTCAGTCGGTGTCTCGGTGGGTCACCAGTCCCTATGTGTCAGTGTCAGGTTTGGTAACCAGCCCCTATGTGACAGTGTCTGGGTTTGTACCAGTATCTCTCAGTCAGTGTCTGGGTTGGTAAACAGTCCCTTTGTGTAAGTTTCTGGGTTGGTAACCAGTCACTATGTGACTGTTTCTTGGTTTCTACCAATATCTCTCAGTCAGTGTCTGGGTGGGTCACCAGTCCCTATGTGTCAGTGTCTGTGTGGGTCACCAGTCCCTGTGTGATAGTGTCTGGGTCGGTCACCAGTCCCTACCTGTCAGTGTCTGGGTTGGTAACCAGTCCGTATGTGTCAGTGACTGGGTTGGTAACCAGCCCCTATGTGACAGTGTCTGGGTTTGTGCCAGTTTCTCTCAGTCAGTGTCAGGGTGGGTCACCAATCCCTGTCTGTCAGTGTCTCGGTTGATAACCAGTCTCTGTGTGTCAGTGTCTGGGTGGGTCACGAGTCTCTGTATATCACTGACTTGGTTTTTACCAGTGTCTGTGTGTCTGTGACTGGGTTGATAACCAGTCCCTATGTGTCAGTGTCTGGGTTGGTAAACAGTCCCTATGTGTCAGAGTCTGGGTTTGTAATCAGTCCCTATGTGTCAGTGTCTAGGTTGGTAACCAGTCCCTGTGTGTCAGTGTCTGGGTGGGTCACTAGTCTCTATGTAACACTGACTTGGGTTTTACCAGTGTCTGTGTGTCAGTGTCTGGGTTGGTAACAGTCCCTATGTGTCAGTGTCTGGGTTTGTACCAGTATCTCTCAGTCAGCGTCTGGGTTGGTAAACAGTCACTATGTGTCAGAGTCTGGTTTTGTAATCAGTCCCTATGTGTCAGTGTCTGGGTGGTTCACCAGTCCTTATGTGTCAGTGTCTGGGTTGGTAACCAGTCCCTATGTGTCAGTGTCTGTGTTTGTACCAGTATCTCTCAGTCAGTGTCTGGGTGGGTCACCAGTCCCTATGTGTCAGAGTCTGGGTTGGTAACCAGTCCCTATGTGTCAGTGTCTGTGTTGGTAACCAGTCCCTATGTGACAGTGTCTGGGTTTGTACCAGTATCTCTCAGTCAGTGTCTGGGTGGGTCACTAGTCTCTGTGTAACACTGACTTGGTTTTTACCAGTGTCTGTGTGTCTGTGACTGGGTTGGTAACCAGACCCTATGTGTCTGTGACTGGGTAGGTAACCAGTCACTATGTGACAGTGTCTGGGTTTGTACCAGTATCTCTCATTCATTGTATGGGTTGGTAACCAGTCCCTATGTGACAGTGTCTGGGTTTGTACCAGTATCTCTCAGACAGTGTCTGGGGGAGTCAACAGTCTCTGTGTATCACTGACTTGGTTTTTACCAGTGTCTGAGTGACTGTGACTGGGTTGGTAAGCAGTTCCTATGTGTCAGTGACTGGGTTGGTAACCAGTCCCTATGTGTCAGTGTTTGGGTTTGTACCAGTATCTCTCAGTCAGCGTCTGGGTTGGTAAACAGTCACTATGTGTCAGAGTCTGGTTTTGTAATCAGTCCCTATGTGTCAGTGTCTGGGTGGGTCACCAGTCCCTATGTGTCAGTGTCTGGGTTGGTAACCAGTCCCTATGTGTCAGTGTCTGTGTTTGTACCAGTATCTCTCAGTCACTGTCTGGATGGGTCACCAGTCCCTATGTGTCAGTGTCTGGGTTGGTAACCAGTCCCTATGTGACAGTGTCTGGGTTTGTACAAGTATCTCTCAGTCAGCGCCTGGGTTGGTAAATAGTCCCTATGTGTCAGAGTCTGGTTTTGTAATCAGTCCCTATGTGACAGTGTCTGGGTTTGTACCAGTTTCTGTCATTCAGTGTCTGGGTGGGTCACCAGTCCCTATGTGTCAGTGTCTGTGTGGGTCACCAGTCCCTGTGTGATAGTGTCTCGGTGGGTCACCAGTCCCTACGTGTCAGTGTCTGGGTTGGTAACCAGTCCGTATGTGACAGTGTCTGGGTTTGTGCCAGTTTCTCTGAGTCAGTGTCAGGGTGGGTCACCAATCCCTGTGTGTCAGTGTCTTGGTTGGTAACCAGTCCGTATGTGACAGTGTCTGGGTTTGTACCAGTATCTCTCAATCAGTGTGTGGGTGCGTCTCTATTCTGTGTGTATCAGTGACTTGGTTTTTACCAGTGTCTGTGTGTCTGTGACTGGGTTGGTAACCAGTCCCTATGTGTCAGTGTCTGGGTTTGTACCAGTATCTCTCAGTCAGCGTCTGGGTTGGGAAACAGTCCCGATGTGTCAGAGTCTGGTTTTGTAATCAGTCCCTATGTGTCAGTGTCTGGGTGGGTCACCAGTCCCTATGTGTCAGTGTCTGGGTTGGTAAACCAGTCCCTATGTGTCAGTGTCTGTGTTTGTACCAGTATCTCTCTGTCACTGTCTGGGTGGGTCACCAGTCCCTATGTGTCAGAGTCTGGTTTTGTTATCAGTTCCTATGTATCTGTGTCTGAGTTGGTCACAGGTCCCTATGTGTCAGTGTCTGGGTTGGTAACCAGTCCCTATGTGTCAGTGTCTGAGTTTGTACCAGTATCTCTCAGTCATTGTCTGGGTGTGTCACTAGTCCCGATGTGTCAGATTCTGGGTTGGTAACCAGTCCCTATGTGACAGTGTCTGGGTTTGTACCAATATCTCTCAGTCAGTGTCCTGGTGGGTCACCAGTCCCTATGTGACAATGTCTGTGTTGGTAACCAGTCCCTATGTGACAGTGTCTGGGTTTGTACCAGTATCTCTCAGTCATTGTCTGGGTGAGTCACCAGTCCCTATGTGTCAATGTTTAGGTTGCTAACCAGTCCCTATGTGTCAGTGTCTGGGTTTGTACCAGTATCTCTCAGTCAGTATCTGGGTTGGTAAACAGTCCCTTTGTGTCAGTTTCTGTGTTGGTAACCAGTCACTATGTGACAGTTTCTTGGTTTCTACCAATATCTCTCAGTCAGTGTCTGGGTGGTTCACCAGTCCCTATGTGTCAATGTCTGCGTTGGTAACCAGTCCCAATGTGACAGTGTCTGGGTTTGTACCCGTATCTCTCAGTCAGTGTCTGGGGGTGTCACCAGTCTCTGTGTATCACTGACTTGGTTTTTACCAGTGTCTGAGTGTCTGTGACTGGGTTGGTAACCAGTCCCTATGTGTCAGTGTCTCGGTTTGTACCAGTATCTCTCAGTCAGCGTCAGGGTTGGTAAACAGTCCCTATATGTCAGAGTCTGGTTTTGAAATCAGTCCCTATGTGTCAGTGTCTGGGTGGGTCACCAGTCCCTATGTGACAGTGTCTGGGTTTGTACCAGTATCTCTCAGTCAGTGTCTGGGGGGTTCACCAGTCTCTGTGTATCACTGACTTGGTTTTTACCAGTGTCTGAGTGTCTGTGACTGGGTTGGTAACCAGTCCCTATGTGTCAGTGTCTCGGTTTGTACCAGTATCTCTCAGTCAGCGTCAGGGTTGGTAACCAGTCCCTATGTGTCAGAGTCTGGGTTGGTAACCAGTCCCTATGTGTCAGTGTCTGGGTTAGTAACCAGTCCCTATGTGTCAGTGTCTCGGTTTGTACCAGTATCTCTCAGTCAGCGTTTGGGTTGGTAAACAGTCCCTATGTGTCAGAGTCTGGTTTTGTAATCAGTTCCTATGTGTCAGTGTCTGGGTGGGTCACCAGTCCCTATGTGTCAGTGTCTTGGTTGGTAACCAGTCCCTATGTGTCAGTGTCTGTGTTTGTACCAGTATCTCTCAGTCACTTTCTGGGTGGGTCACCAGTACCTATGTGTCAGAGTCTGGGTTGGTAACCAGTCCCTATGTGACAGTGTCTGGGTTTGTACCAGTATCTCTCAGTCAGTGTCTGGGTGGGTCACCAGTCTCCGTGTATCACTGACTCTGTTTTTACCAGTGTCTGTTTGTATGTGACTGGGTTGGTAAGCAGTCCCTGTGTGTCAGTGTCTGGGTTGGTCACCAGTCCCTATGTGACATTGTCTGGGTGGGTCACCAGTCCCTATGTGACAGTGTCTGGGTGGGTCACCTGTCCCTGTGTGTCAGTGTCTGGGTTGGTCACCAGTCCCTATGTGACATTGTCTGGGTGGGTCACCAGTCCCTATGTGACAGTGTCTGGGTGGGTCACCTGTCCCTGTGTGTCAGTGTCAGGGTTGGTCACCAGTCCCTATGTGACAGTGTCAGGTTTGGTAACCAGTCCCTATGTGACAGTGTCTGGGTGGGTCACCAGTCCCTGTGTGTCAGTGTCAGTGTTGGTCACCAGTCCCTATGTGACAGTGTCTCGGTGGGTCACCAGTCCCTATGTGTCAGTGTCAGGTTTGGTAACCAGCCCCTATGTGACAGTGTCTGGTTTGGTAACCAGTCCCTATGTGTCAGTGTCTGGGTTGCTAACCAGTCCCTATGTGACAGTGTCTGGGTTTGTACCAGTATCTCTCAATCAGTGTCTGGGTGCGTCTCTAGTCTGTGTGTATCAGTGACTTGGTTTTTACCAGTGTCTGTGTGTCTGTGACTGGGTTGGTAACCAGTCCCTATGTGTCAGTGTCTGGGTTGGTAACCAGTCCCTATGTTACAGTGTCTGGGTTTGTACCAGTAAATCTCAGTCAGTGTCTGGGTGGGTCACCAGTCCCTATGTGTCAGTGTCTGGGTTGGTAACCAGTCCCTATGTGACAGTGTCTGGGTTTTTACCAGTATCCCTCAGTCGGTGTCTCGGTGGTTCACAGGTCCCTATGTGTCAGTGTCTGGGTTGGTAACCAGCACCTATGTGACAGTGTCTGGGATTGTACCAATATCTCTCAGTCAGTGTCTGGGTGGTTCACCAGTCCCTATGTGTCAATGTCTGCGTTGGTAACCAGTCGCTATGTGACAGTGTCTGGGTTTGTACCAGTATCTCTCAGTCAGTGTCTGGGGGAGTCACCTGTCTCTGTGTATCACTGACTTGGTTTTTACCAGTGTCTGAGTGTCTGTGACTTGGTTGGTAAGCAGTCCCTATATGTCAGTGTCTGGGTTTGTACCAGTATCTCTCAGTCAGCGTCTGGGTTGGCAAACAGTCCCTATGTGACAGTGTCTGGGTTTGTACCAATATCTCTCAGTCAGTGTCAGGGTGGGTCACCAGTCCCTATGTGTCAATGTCTCGGTAGGTAACTAGTCCCTATGTTACAGTGTCTGGGTTTGTACCAGTATCTCTCAGTCAGTGTCTGGGTGGGTCACCAGTCCCTACGTGTCAGTGTCTGGGTTGGTAACCAGTCCCTGTGTGTCAGTGTCTGGGTTGGTCACCAGTCCCTATGTGACAGTGTCTGGGTGGGTCACCAGTCCCTATGTGACAGTGTCTGGGTTTGTACCAGTATCTCTCAGTCGGTGTCTCGGTGGGTCACCAGCCCCTATGTGTCAGTGTCTGGGCAGGTAACCAGTCCCTATGTGTCAGTGTCTGGGTTGGTAACCAGTCCCTATGTGACAGTGTCTGGGTTTGTACCAGTATCTCTCAATCACTGTCTGGGTGGGTCACTAGTCTGTGTGTATCAGTGACTTGGTTTTTACCAGTGTCTGTGTGTCTGTTACTGGGTTGGTAACCAGGCCCTATGTGTCAGCGTCTGGTTTGGTAACCAGTCCCTATGTGTCAGTGTCTGGGTTGGTAACCGGTCCCTATGTGACAGTGTCTGGATTTGTACCAGTAAATCTCAGTCAGTGTCTGGGTGGGTCACCAATCCCTATGTGTCAGTGTCTGGGTTGCTAACCAGTCCCTATGTGACAGTGTCTGGGTTTGTACCAGTATCTCTCAGTCGGTGTCTCGGTGGGTCACCAGTCCCTATGTGTCAGTGTCAGGTTTGGTAACCAGCCCCTATGTGACAGTGTCTGGGTTTGTACCAGTATCTCTCAGTCAGTGTCTGGGTTGGTAAACAGTCCCTTTGTGTAAGTTTCTGGGTTGGTAACCAGTCACTATGTGACTGTTTCTTGGTTTCTACCAATATCTCTCAGTCAGTGTCTGGGTGGTTCACCAGTCCCTATGTGTCAATGTCTGCGTTGGTAACCAGTCCCAATGTGACAGTGTCTGGGTTTGTACCAGTATCTCTCAGTCAGAGTCTGGGGGGTTCACCAGTCTCTGTGTACCACTGACTTGGTTTTTACCAGTGTCTGAGTGTCTGTGACTGTGTTTGTAACCAGTCCCTATGTGACTGTGTCTCGGTTTGTACCAGTATCTCTCAGTCAGCGTCAGGGTTGGTAAACAGTCCCTATGTGTCAGAGTCTGGTTTTGTAATCAGTCCCTATGTGTCAGTGTCTGGGTTGGTAACCAGTCCCTATGTGTCAGAGTCTGGGTTGGTAACCAGTCCCTATGTGTCAGTGTCTGGGTTAGTAACCAGTCCCTATGTGACAGTGTCTGGGTTTGTACCAGTATCTCTCAGTCAGTGTCTGGGGGGTTCACCAGTACCTATGTGTCAGAGTCTGGGTTGGTAACCAGTCCCTATGTGACAGTGTCTGGGTTTGTACCAGTATCTCTCAGTCAGTGTCTGGGTGGGTCACCAGTCTCCGTGTATCACTGACTCTGTTTTTACCAGTGTCTGTTTGTATGTGACTGGGTTGGTAAGCAGTCCCTGTGTGTCAGTGTCTGGGTTGGTCACCAGTCCCTATGTGACATTGTCTGGGTGGGTCACCAGTCCCTATGTGACAGTGTCTGGGTGGGTCACCTGTCCCTGTGTGTCAGTGTCTGGGTTGGTCACCAGTCCCTATGTGACATTGTCTGGGTGGGTCACCAGTCCCTATGTGACAGTGTCTGGGTGGGTCACCTGTCCCTGTGTGTCAGTGTCAGGGTTGGTCACCAGTCCCTATGTGACAGTGTCAGGTTTGGTAACCAGTCCCTATGTGACAGTGTCTGGGTGGGTCACCAGTCCCTGTGTGTCAGTGTCAGTGTTGGTCACCAGTCCCTATGTGACAGTGTCTCGGTGGGTCACCAGTCCCTATGTGTCAGTGTCAGGTTTGGTAACCAGCCCCTATGTGACAGTGTCTGGTTTGGTAACCAGTCCCTATGTGTCAGTGTCTGGGTTGCTAACCAGTCCCTATGTGACAGTGTCTGGGTTTGTACCAGTATCTCTCAATCAGTGTCTGGGTGCGTCTCTAGTCTGTGTGTATCAGTGACTTGGTTTTTACCAGTGTCTGTGTGTCTGTGACTGGGTTGGTAACCAGTCCCTATGTGTCAGTGTCTGGGTTGGTAACCAGTCCCTATGTTACAGTGTCTGGGTTTGTACCAGTAAATCTCAGTCAGTGTCTGGGTGGGTCACCAGTCCCTATGTGTCAGTGTCTGGGTTGGTAACCAGTCCCTATGTGACAGTGTCTGGGTTTTTACCAGTATCCCTCAGTCGGTGTCTCGGTGGTTCACAGGTCCCTATGTGTCAGTGTCTGGGTTGGTAACCAGCACCTATGTGACAGTGTCTGGGATTGTACCAATATCTCTCAGTCAGTGTCTGGGTGGTTCACCAGTCCCTATGTGTCAATGTCTGCGTTGGTAACCAGTCGCTATGTGACAGTGTCTGGGTTTGTACCAGTATCTCTCAGTCAGTGTCTGGGGGAGTCACCTGTCTCTGTGTATCACTGACTTGGTTTTTACCAGTGTCTGAGTGTCTGTGACTTGGTTGGTAAGCAGTCCCTATATGTCAGTGTCTGGGTTTGTACCAGTATCTCTCAGTCAGCGTCTGGGTTGGCAAACAGTCCCTATGTGACAGTGTCTGGGTTTGTACCAATATCTCTCAGTCAGTGTCAGGGTGGGTCACCAGTCCCTATGTGTCAATGTCTCGGTAGGTAACTAGTCCCTATGTTACAGTGTCTGGGTTTGTACCAGTATCTCTCAGTCAGTGTCTGGGTGGGTCACCAGTCCCTACGTGTCAGTGTCTGGGTTGGTAACCAGTCCCTGTGTGTCAGTGTCTGGGTTGGTCACCAGTCCCTATGTGACAGTGTCTGGGTGGGTCACCAGTCCCTATGTGACAGTGTCTGGGTTTGTACCAGTATCTCTCAGTCGGTGTCTCGGTGGGTCACCAGCCCCTATGTGTCAGTGTCTGGGCAGGTAACCAGTCCCTATGTGTCAGTGTCTGGGTTGGTAACCAGTCCCTATGTGACAGTGTCTGGGTTTGTACCAGTATCTCTCAATCACTGTCTGGGTGGGTCACTAGTCTGTGTGTATCAGTGACTTGGTTTTTACCAGTGTCTGTGTGTCTGTTACTGGGTTGGTAACCAGGCCCTATGTGTCAGCGTCTGGTTTGGTAACCAGTCCCTATGTGTCAGTGTCTGGGTTGGTAACCGGTCCCTATGTGACAGTGTCTGGATTTGTACCAGTAAATCTCAGTCAGTGTCTGGGTGGGTCACCAATCCCTATGTGTCAGTGTCTGGGTTGCTAACCAGTCCCTATGTGACAGTGTCTGGGTTTGTACCAGTATCTCTCAGTCGGTGTCTCGGTGGGTCACCAGTCCCTATGTGTCAGTGTCAGGTTTGGTAACCAGCCCCTATGTGACAGTGTCTGGGTTTGTACCAGTATCTCTCAGTCAGTGTCTGGGTTGGTAAACAGTCCCTTTGTGTAAGTTTCTGGGTTGGTAACCAGTCACTATGTGACTGTTTCTTGGTTTCTACCAATATCTCTCAGTCAGTGTCTGGGTGGTTCACCAGTCCCTATGTGTCAATGTCTGCGTTGGTAACCAGTCCCAATGTGACAGTGTCTGGGTTTGTACCAGTATCTCTCAGTCAGAGTCTGGGGGGTTCACCAGTCTCTGTGTACCACTGACTTGGTTTTTACCAGTGTCTGAGTGTCTGTGACTGTGTTTGTAACCAGTCCCTATGTGACTGTGTCTCGGTTTGTACCAGTATCTCTCAGTCAGCGTCAGGGTTGGTAAACAGTCCCTATGTGTCAGAGTCTGGTTTTGTAATCAGTCCCTATGTGTCAGTGTCTGGGTTGGTAACCAGTCCCTATGTGTCAGAGTCTGGGTTGGTAACCAGTCCCTATGTGTCAGTGTCTGGGTTAGTAACCAGTCCCTATGTGACAGTGTCTGGGTTTGTACCAGTATCTCTCAGTCAGTGTCTGGGGGGTTCACCAGTCTCTGTGTATCACTGACTTGGTTTTTACTAGTGTCTGAGTGTCTGTGACTGTGTTGGTAACCAGACCCTATGTGTCAGTGTCTCGGTTTGTACCAGTATCTCTCAGTCAGCGTTTGGGTTGGTAAACAGTCCCTATGTGTCAGAGTCTGGTTTTGTAATCAGTTCCTATGTGTCAGTGTCTGGGTGGGTCACCAGTCCCTATGTGTCAGTGTCTTGGTTGGTAACCAGTCCCTATGTGTCAGTGTATGTGTTTGTACCAGTATCTCTCAGTCACTTTCTGGGTGGGTCACCAGTACCTATGTGTCAGAGTCTGGGTTGGTAACCAGTCCCTATGTGACAGTGTCTGGGTTTGTACCAGTATCTCTCAGTCACTGTCTGGGTGGGTCACCAGTCCCTGTGTGTCAGTGTCTGGGTTGGTCACCAGTCCCTATGTGACAGTGTCTGGGTGGGTCACCAGTCCCTATGTGACAGTGTCTGGGTTTGTACCAGTATCTCTCAGTCGGTGTCTCGGTGGATCACCAGTCCCTATGTGTCAGTGTCTGGGTAGGTAACCAGTCCCTATGTGTCAGTGTCTGGGTTGGTAACCAGTCCCTATGTGACAGTGTCTGCGTTGGTAACCAGTCGATATGTGACAGTGTCTGGGTTTGTACCAGTATCTCTCAGTCAGTGTCTGGGGGAGTCACCTGTCTCTGTGTATCACTGACTTGGTTTTTACCAGTGTCTGAGTGTCTGTGACTTGGTTGGTAAGCAGTCCCTATATGTCAGTGTCTGGGTTTGTACCAGTATCTCTCAGTCAGCGTCTGGGTTGGCAAACAGTCCCTATGTGACAGTGTCTGGGTTTGTACCAATATCTCTCAGTCAGTGTCAGGGTGGGTCACCAGTCCCTATGTGTCAATGTCTCGGTAGGTAACTAGTCCCTATGTTACAGTGTCTGGGTTTGTACCAGTATCTCTCAGTCAGTGTCTGGGTGGGTCACCAGTCCCTACGTGTCAGTGTCTGGGTTGGTAACCAGTCCCTGTGTGTCAGTGTCTGGGTTGGTCACCAGTCCCTATGTGACAGTGTCTGGGTGGGTCACCAGTCCCTATGTGACAGTGTCTGGGTTTGTACCAGTATCTCTCAGTCGGTGTCTCGGTGGGTCACCAGCCCCTATGTGTCAGTGTCTGGGCAGGTAACCAGTCCCTATGTGTCAGTGTCTGGGTTGGTAACCAGTCCCTATGTGACAGTGTCTGGGTTTGTACCAGTATCTCTCAATCACTGTCTGGGTGGGTCACTAGTCTGTGTGTATCAGTGACTTGGTTTTTACCAGTGTCTGTGTGTCTGTTACTGGGTTGGTAACCAGGCCCTATGTGTCAGCGTCTGGTTTGGTAACCAGTCCCTATGTGTCAGTGTCTGGGTTGGTAACCGGTCCCTATGTGACAGTGTCTGGATTTGTACCAGTAAATCTCAGTCAGTGTCTGGGTGGGTCACCAATCCCTATGTGTCAGTGTCTGGGTTGCTAACCAGTCCCTATGTGACAGTGTCTGGGTTTGTACCAGTATCTCTCAGTCGGTGTCTCGGTGGGTCACCAGTCCCTATGTGTCAGTGTCAGGTTTGGTAACCAGCCCCTATGTGACAGTGTCTGGGTTTGTACCAGTATCTCTCAGTCAGTGTCTGGGTTGGTAAACAGTCCCTTTGTGTAAGTTTCTGGGTTGGTAACCAGTCACTATGTGACTGTTTCTTGGTTTCTACCAATATCTCTCTGTCAGTGTCTGGGTGGTTCACCAGTCCCTATGTGTCAATGTCTGCGTTGGTAACCAGTCCCAATGTGACAGTGTCTGGGTTTGTACCAGTATCTCTCAGTCAGAGTCTGGGGGGTTCACCAGTCTCTGTGTACCACTGACTTGGTTTTTACCAGTGTCTGAGTGTCTGTGACTGTGTTTGTAACCAGTCCCTATGTGACTGTGTCTCGGTTTGTACCAGTATCTCTCAGTCAGCGTCAGGGTTGGTAAACAGTCCCTATGTGTCAGAGTCTGGTTTTGTAATCAGTTCCTATGTGTCAGTGTCTGGGTGGGTCACCAGTCCCTATGTGTCAGTGTCTGGGTTGGTAACCAGTCCCTATGTGTCAGAGTCTGGGTTGGTAAACAGTCCCTATGTGTCAGTGTCTGGGTTAGTAACCAGTCCCTATGTGACAGTGTCTGGGTTTGTACCAGTATCTCTCAGTCAGTGTCTGGGGGGTTCACCAGTCTCTGTGTATCACTGACTTGGTTTTTACTAGTGTCTGAGTGTCTGTGACTGTGTTGGTAACCAGTCCCTATGTGTCAGTGTCTCGGTTTGTACCAGTATCTCTCAGTCAGCGTTTGGGTTGGTAAACAGTCCCTATGTGTCAGAGTCTGGTTTTGTAATCTGTTCCTATGTGTCAGTGTCTGGGTGGGTCACCAGTCCCTATGTGTCAGTGTCTTGGTTGGTAACCAGTCCCTATGTGTCAGTGTATGTGTTTGTACCAGTATCTCTCAGTCACTTTCTGGGTGGGTCACCAGTACCTATGTGTCAGAGTCTGGGTTGGTAACCAGTCCCTATGTGACAGTGTCTGGGTTTGTACAAGTATCTCTCAGTCACTGTCTGGGTGGGTCACCAGTCCCTGTGTGTCAGTGTCTGGGTTGGTCACCAGTCCCTATGTGACAGTGTCTGGGTGGGTCACCAGTCCCTATGTGACAGTGTCTGGGTTTGTACCAGTATCTCTCAGTCGGTGTCTCGGTGGATCACCAGTCCCTATGTGTCAGTGTCTGGGTAGGTAACCAGTCCCTATGTGTCAGTGTCTGGGTTGGTAACCAGTCCCTATGTGACAGTGTCTGGGTTTGTACCAGTATCTCTCAATCAGTGTCTGGGTGGGTCACTAGTCTGTGTGTATCAGTGACTTGGTTTTTACCAGTGTCTGTGTGTCTATGACTGGGTTGGTAACCAGTCACTATGTATCAGTGTCTGGGTTGCTAACCGGTCCCTATGTGACAGTGTCTGGGTTTGTACCAGTAAATCTCAGTCAGTGTCTGGGTGGGTCACCAATCCCTATGTGTCAGTGTCTGGGTTGCTAACCAGTCCCTATGTGACAGTGTCTGGGTTTGTACCAGTATCTCTCAGTCGGTGTCTCGGTGGGTCACCAGTCCCTGTGTGTCAGTGTCAGGTTTGGTAACCAGCCCCTATGTGACAGTGTCTGGGTTTGTACCAGTATCTCTCAGTCAGTGTCTGGGGGGATCACCAGTCTCTGTGTATCACTGACTTGGTTTTTACCAGTGTCTGAGTGTCTGTGACTGTGTTGGTAACCAGTCCCTATGTGTCTGATTCTCGGTTTGTACCAGTATCTCTCAGTCAGCGTCAGGGTTGGTAAACAGTCCCTATGTGTCAGAGTCTGGTTTTGTAATCAGTTCCTATGTGTCAGTGTCTGGGTGGGTCACCAGTCCCTATGTGTCAGTGTCTGGGTTGGTAACTAGTCCCTATGTGTCAGAGTCTGGGTTGGTAACCAGTCCCTATGTGTCAGTGTCTGGGTTAGTAACCAGTCCCTATGTGACAGTGTCTGGGTTTGTACCAGTATCTCTCAGTCAGTGTCTGGGGGGTTCACCAGTCTCTGTGTATCACTGACTTGGTTTTTACCAGTGTCTGAGTGTCTGTGACTGTGTTGGTACCCAGTCCCTATGTGTCAGTGTCTCGGTTTGTACCAGTATCTCTCAGTCAGCGTTTGGGTTGGTAAACAGTCCCTATGTGTCAGAGTCTGGTTTTGTAATCAGTTCCTATGTGTCAGTGTCTGGGTGGGTCACCAGTCCCTATGTGTCAGTGTCTTGGTTGGTAACCAGTCCCTATGTATCAGTGTCTGTGTTTGTACCAGTATCTCTCAGTCACTTTCTGGGTGGGTCACCAGTACCTATGTGTCAGTGTCTGGGTTGGTAACCAGTCCCTATGTGACAGTGTCTGGGTTTGTACCAGTATCTCTCAATCACTGTCTGGGTGGGTCACTAGTCTGTGTGTATCAGTGACTTGGTTTTTACCAGTGTCTGTGTGTCTGTGACTGGGTTGGTAACCAGGCCCTATGTGTCAGCGTCTGGTTTGGTAACCAGTCCCTATGTGTCAGTGTCTGGGTTGGTAACCGGTCCCTATGTGACAGTGTCTGGATTTGTACCAGTAAATCTCAGTCAGTGTCTGGGTGGGTCACCAATCCCTATGTGTCAGTGTCTGGGTTGCTAACCAGTCCCTATGTGACAGTGTCTGGGTTTGTACCAGTATCTCTCAGTCGGTGTCTCGGTGGGTCACCAGTCCCTATGTGTCAGTGTCAGGTTTGGTAACCAGCCCCTATGTGACAGTGTCTGGGTTTGTACCAGTATCTCTCAGTCAGTGTCTGGGTTGGTAAACAGTCCCTTTGTGTAAGTTTCTGGGTTGGTAACCAGTCACTATGTGACTGTTTCTTGGTTTCTACCAATATCTCTCAGTCAGTGTCTGGGTGGTTCACCAGTCCCTATGTGTCAATGTCTGCGTTGGTAACCAGTCCCAATGTGACAGTGTCTGGGTTTGTACCAGTATCTCTCAGTCAGAGTCTGGGGGGTTCACCAGTCTCTGTGTACCACTGACTTGGTTTTTACCAGTGTCTGAGTGTCTGTGACTGTGTTTGTAACCAGTCCCTATGTGTCTGTGTCTCGGTTTGTACCAGTATCTCTCAGTCAGCGTCAGGGTTGGTAAACAGTCCCTATGTTTCAGAGTCTGGTTTTGTAATCAGTTCCTATGTGTCAGTGACTGGGTTGGTAAGCAGTCCCTATGTGGCAGTGACTGGGTTGGTAACCAGTCCCTATGTGTTAGTGTCTGGGTGGGTCACCAGTCCCTATGTGACAGTGTCTGGGTGGGTCACCAGTCCCTATGTGACAGTGTCTGGGTTTGTACCAGTATCTCTCAGTCGGTGTCTCGGTGGATCACCAGTCCCTATGTGTCAGTGTCTGGGTAGGTAACCAGTCCCTATGTGTCAGTGTCTGGGTTGGTAACCAGTCCCTATGTGACAGTGTCTGGGTTTGTACCAGTATCTCTCAATCAGTGTCTGGGTGGGTCACTAGTCTGTGTGTATCAGTGACTTGGTTTTTGCCAGTGTCTGTGTGTCTATGACTGGGTTGGTAACCAGTCACTATGTATCAGTGTCTGGGTTGCTAACCGGTCCCTATGTGACAGTGTCTGGGTTTGTACCAGTAAATCTCAGTCAGTGTCTGGGTGGGTCACCAGTCCCTATGTGTCAGTGTCTGGGTTGCTAACCAGTCCCTATGTGACAGTGTCTGGGTTTGTACCAGTATCTCTCAGTCGGTGTCTCGGTGGGTCACCAGTCCCTATGTGTCAGTGTCAGGTTTGGTAACCAGCCCCTATGTGACAGTGTCTGGGTTTGTACCAGTATCTCTCAGTCAGTGTCTGGGGGGATCACCAGTCTCTGTGTATCACTGACTTGGTTTTTACCAGTGTCTGAGTGTCTGTGACTGTGTTGGTAACCAGTCCCTATGTGTCTGAGTCTCGGTTTGTACCAGTATCTCTCAGTCGGCGTCAGGGTTGGTAAACAGTCCCTATGTGTCAGAGTCTGGTTTTGTAATCAGTTCCTATGTGTCAGTGTCTGGGTGGGTCACCAGTCCCTATGTGTCAGTGTCTGGGTTGGTAACCAGTCCCTATGTGTCAGAGTCTGGGTTGGTAACCAGTCCCTATGTGTCAGTGTCTGGGTTAGTAACCAGTCCCTATGTGACAGTGTCTGGGTTTGTACCAGTATCTCTCAGTCAGTGTCTGGGGGGTTCACCAGTCTCTGTGTTTCACTGACTTGGTTTTTACCAGTGTCTGAGTGTCTGTGACTGTGTTGGTAACCAGTCCCTATGTGTCAGTGTCTCGGTTTGTACCAGTATCTCTCAGTCAGCGTTTGGGTTGGTAAACAGTCCCTATGTGTCAGAGTCTGGTTTTGTAATCAGTTCCTATGTGTCAGTGTCTGGGTGGGTCACCAGTCCCTATGTGTCAGTGTCTTGGTTGGTAACCAGTCCCTATGTGACAGTGTCTGGGTTTGTACCAGTATCTCTCAGTCAGTGTCTGGGTGGGTCACGAGTCTCCGTGTATCACTGACTCTTTTTTTACCAGTGTCTGTGTGTATGTGACTGGGTTGGTAAGCAGTCCCTATGTGGCAGTGACTGGGTTGGTAACCAGTCCCTATGTGTTAGTGTCTGGGTGGGTCACCAGTCCCTATGTGACAGTGTCTGGGTGGGTCACCAGTCCCTATGTGACAGTGTCTGGGTTTGTACCAGTATCTCTCAGTCGGTGTCTCGGTGGATCACCAGTCCCTATGTGTCAGTGTCTGGGTAGGTAACCAGTCCCTATGTGTCAGTGTCTGGGTTGGTAACCAGTCCCTATGTGACAGTGTCTGGGTTTGTACCAGTATCTCTCAATCAGTGTCTGGGTGGGTCACTAGTCTGTGTGTATCAGTGACTTGGTTTTTACCAGTGTCTGTGTGTCTATGACTGGGTTGGTAACCAGTCACTATGTATCAGTGTCTGGGTTGCTAACCGGTCCCTATGTGACAGTGTCTGGGTTTGTACCAGTATCTCTCAGTCGGTGTCTCGGTGGGTCACCAGTCCCTATGTGTCAGTGTCAGGTTTGGTAACCAGCCCCTATGTGACAGTGTCTGGGTTTGTACCAGTATCTCTCAGTCAGTGTCTGGGGGGATCACCAGTCTCTGTGTATCACTGACTTGGTTTTTACCAGTGTCTGAGTGTCTGTGACTGTGTTGGTAACCAGTCCCTATGTGTCTGAGTCTCGGTTTGTACCAGTATCTCTCAGTCGGCGTCAGGGTTGGTAAACAGTCCCTATGTGTCAGAGTCTGTTTTTGTAATCAGTTCCTATGTGTCAGTGTCTGGGTGGGTCACCAGTCCCTATGTGTCAGTGTCTGGGTTGGTAACCAGTCCCTATGTGTCAGAGTCTGGGTTGGTAACCAGTCCCTATGTGTCAGTGTCTGGGTTAGTAACCAGTCCCTATGTGACAGTGTCTGGGTTTGTACCAGTATCTCTCAGTCAGTGTCTGGGGGGTTCACCAGTCTCTGTGTTTCACTGACTTGGTTTTTACCAGTGTCTGAGTGTCTGTGACTGTGTTGGTAACCAGTCCCTATGTGTCAGTGTCTCGGTTTGTACCAGTATCTCTCAGTCAGCGTTTGGGTTGGTAAACAGTCCCTATGTGTCAGAGTCTGGTTTTGTAATCAGTTCCTATGTGTCAGTGTCTGGGTGGGTCACCAGTCCCTATGTGTCAGTGTCTTGGTTGGTAACCAGTCCCTATGTGTCAGTGTCTGTGTTTGTACCAGTATCTCTCAGTCACTTTCTGGGTGGGTCACCAGTACCTATGTGTCAGAGTCTGGGTTGGTAACCAGTCCCTATGTGACAGTGTCTGGGTTTGTACCAGTATCTCTCAGTCAGTGTCTGGGTGGGTCACCAGTCTCCGTGTATCACTGACTCTTTTTTTACCAGTGTCTGTTTGTATGTGACTGGGTTGGTAAGCAGTCCCTATGTGTTAGTGTCTGGGTGGGTCACCAGTCCCTGTGTGTCAGTGTCTGGGTTGGTCACCAGTCCCTATGTGACAGTGTCTGGGTGGGTCACCAGTCCCTATGTGACAGTGTCTGGGTTTGTACCAGTATCTCTCAGTCGGTGTCTCGGTGGATCACCAGTCCCTATGTGTCAGTGTCTGGGTAGGTAACCAGTCCCTATGTGTCAGTGTCTGGGTTGGTAACCAGTCCCTATGTGACAGTGTCTGGGTTTGTACCAGTATCTCTCAATCAGTGTCTGGGTGGGTCACTAGTCTGTGTGTATCAGTGACTTGATTTTTACCAGTGTCTGTGTGTCTATGACTGGGTTGGTAACCAGTCACTATGTATCAGTGTCTGGGTTGCTAACCGGTCCCTATGTGACAGTGTCTGGGTTTGTACCAGTAAATCTCAGTCAGTGTCTGGGTGGGTCACCAGTCCCTATGTGTCAGTGTCTGGGTGGGTCACCAGTCCCTGTGTGTCAGTGTAAGGGTTGGTCACCAGTCCCTATGTGACAGTGTCTGGGTGGGTCACCAGTCCCTATGTGTCAGTGTCTGGGTTGGTAACCAGCCCCTATGTGACAGTGTCTGGGTTTGTACCAGTATCTCTGAGTCGGTGTCTCGGTGGGTCACCAGTCCCTATGTATCAGTGTCAGGTTTGGTAACCAGCCCCTATGTGACAGTGTCTGGTTTGGTAACCAGTCCCTATGTGTCAGTGTCTGGATTGCTAACCAGTCCCTATGTGACAGTGTCTGGGTTTGTACCAGTATCTCTCAATCAGTGTCTGGGTGCGTATCTAGTCTGTGTGTATCAGTGACTTGGTTTTTACCAGTGTCTGTGTGTCTGTGACTGGGTTGGTAACCAGTCCCTATGTGTCAGTGTCTGGGTTGGTAACCAGTCCCTATGTGACAGTGTCTGGGTTTGTACCAGTAATTCTCAGTCAGTGTCTGTGTGGGTCACCAGTCCCTATGTGTCAGTGTCTGGGTTGGTAACCAGTCCCTATGAGACAGTGTCTGGGTTTTTACCAGTATCCCTCAGTCGGTGTCTCGGTGGTTCACAGGTCCCTATGTGTCAGTGTCTGGGTTGGTAACCAGCACCTATGTGACAGTGTCTGGGATGGTACCAATATCTCTCAGTCAGTGTCTGGGTGGTTCACCAGTCCCTATGTGTCAATGTCTGCGTTGGTAACCAGTCCGTATGTGACAGTGTCTGGGTTTGTGCCAGTTTCTCTCAGTCAGTGTCAGGGTGGGTCACCAATCCCTGTGTGCCAGTGTCTCGGTTGATAACCAGTCTCTGTGTGTCAGTGTCTCGGTTGATAACCAGTCTCTGTATATCACTGACTTGGTTTTTACCAGTGTCTGTGTGTCTGTGACTGGGTTGGTAATCAGTCTCTATGTGTCAGCGTCTGGTTTGGTAACAGTCCCTATGTGTCAGAGTCTGGGTTTGTAATCAGTCCCTATGTCTCAGTGTCTAGGTTGGTAACCAGTCCCTATGTGTCAGTGTCTAGGTTGGTAACCAGTCCCTGTGTGTCAGTGTCTGGGTGGGTCACTAGTCTCTGTGTAACACTGACTTGGTTTTTACCAGTGTCTGTGTGTCAGTGTCTGGGTTGCTAACCAGTCCCTATGTGACAGTGTCTGGGTTTGTACCAGTATCTCTCAATCAGTGTCTGGGTGAGTCTCTAGTCTGTGTGTATCAGTGACTTGGTTTTTACCAGTGTCTGTGTGTCTGTGACTGGGTTGGTAACCAGTCCCTATGTGTCAGTGTCTGGGTTTGTACCAGAATCTCTCAGTCAGCGTCTGGGTTGGGAAACAGTCCCGATGTGTCAGAGTCTGGTTTTGTAATCAGTCCCTATGTGTCAGTGTCTGGGTGGGTCACCAGTCCCTATGTGTCAGTGTCTGGGTTTGTATACCAGTCGCTATGTGTCAGTGTCTGTGTTTGTACCAGTATCTCTCAGTCACTGTCTGGGCGGGTCACCAGTCCCTATGTGTCAGAGTCTGGTTTTGTAATCAGTTCCTATGTATCTGTGTCTGGGTGAGTCACAGGTCCCTATGTGTCAGTGTCTGGGTTGGTAACCAGTCCCTATGTGACAGTGTCTGGGTTTGTACCAATATCTCTCAGTCAGTGTCCTGGTGGGTCCCCAGTCCCTATGTGACAATGTCTGGGTTGGTAACCAGTCCCTATGTGACAGTGTCTGGGTTTGTACCAGTATCTCTCAGTCATTGTCTGGGTGGGTCACCAGTCCCTATGTGTCAATGTTTGGGTTGCTAACCAGTCCCTATGTGACAGTGTCTGTGTTTGTACCAGTATCTCTCAGTCCGTGTCTGGGTTGGTAAACAGTCCCTTTGTGTCAGTTTCTGGGTTGGTAACCAGTCACTATGTGACAGTTTCTTGGTTTCTACCAATATCTCTCAGTCAGTGTGTGGGTGGTTCACCAGTCCCTATGTGTCAATGTCTGCGTTGGTAACCAGTCCCAATGTGACAGTGTCTGGGTTTGTACCAGTATCTCTCAGTCAGTGTCTGGGGGAGTCACCTGTCTCTGTGTATCACTGACTTGGTTTTTACCAGTGTCTGAGTGTCTGTGACTTGGTTGGTAAGCAGTCCCTATGTGTCAGTGACTGGGTTGGTAACCAGTCCCTATATGTCAGTGTCTGGGTTTGTACCAGTATCTCTCAGTCAGCGTCTGGGTGGGTCACCAGTCACTATGTGTCAATGTCTCGGTAGGTAACTAGTCCCTATGTTACAGTGTCTGGGTTTGTACCAGTATCTCTCAGTCAGTGTCTGGGTGGGTCACCAGTCCGTACGTGTCAGTGTCTGGGTTTGTACCAGTAAATCTCAGTCAGTGTCTGGGTGGGTCACCAGTCCCTATGTGTCAGTGTCTGGGTGGGTCACCAGTCCCTGTGTGTCAGTGTAAGGGTTGGTCATCAGTCCCTATGTGTCAGTGTCTGGGTTGGTAACCAGTCCCTGTGTGACAGTGTCTGGGTTTTTATCATTATCCCTCAGTCGGTGTCTCGGTGGTTCACAGGTCCCTATGTGTCAGTGTCTGGGTTGGTAACCAGCACCTATGTGACAGTGTCTGGGATGGTACCAATATCTCTCAGTCAGTGTCTGGGCGGTTCACCAGTCCCTATGTGTCAATGTCTGCGTTGGTAACCAGTCCGTATGTGACAGTGTCTGGGTTTGTGCCAGTTTCTCTCAGTCAGTGTCAGGGTGGGTCACCAATCCCTGTGAGCCAGTGTCTCGGTTGATAACCAGTATCTATGTGTCAGTGTCTGGGTGGGTCACCATTCTCTGTATATCACTGATTTGGTTTTTACCAGTGTATGTGTGTCTGTGACTGGGTTGGTAATCAGTCTCTATGTGTCAGTGTCTAGGTTGGTAACCAGTCCCTGTGTGTCAGTGTCTGGGTGGGTCACTAGTCTCTGTGTAACACTGACTTGGTTTTTACCAGGGTCTGTGTGTCAGTGTCTTGGTTGCTAACCAGTCCCTATGTGACAGTGTCTGGGTTTGTACCAGTATCTCTCAATCAGTGTCTGGGTGCGTCTCTAGTCTGTGTGTATCAGTGACTTGGTTTTTACCAGTGTCTGTGTGTCTGTGACTGGGTTGGTAACCAGTCCCTATGTGTCAGTGTCTGGGTTTGTACCAGTATCTCTCAGTCAGCGTCTGGGTTGGGAAACAGTCCCGATGTGTCAGAGTCTGGTTTTGTAATCTGTCCGTATGTGTCAGTGTCTGGGTGGGTCACCAGTCCCTATGTGTTAGTGTCTGGGTTGGTAACCCAGTCCCTATGTGTCAGTGTCTGTGTTTGTACCAGTATCTCTCAGTCACTGTCTGGGTGGGTCACCAGTCCCTATGTGTCAGAGTCTGGTTTTGTAATCAGTTCCTATGTATCTGTGTCTGGGTGGGTCACATGTCCCTATGTGTCAGTGTCTGGGTTGGTAACCAGTCCCTATGTGTCAGTGTCTGAGTTTGTACCAGTATCTCTCGGTCATTGTCTGGGTGTGTCACTAGTCCCGATGTGTCAGAGTCTGGGTTGGTAACCAGTCCCTATGTGACAGTGTCTGGGTTTGTACCAATATCTCTCAGTCAGTGTCCTGGTGGGTCACCAGTCCCTATGTGACAATGACTGGGTTGGTAACCAGTCCCTATGTGACAGTGTCTGGGTTTGTACCAGTATCTCTCAGTCATTGTCTGGGTGGGTCACCAGTCCCTATGTGACAATGACTGGGTTGGTAACCAGTCCCAATGTGACAGTGTCTGGGTTTGTACCAGTATCTCTCAGTCAGTGTCTGGGGGAGTCACCTGTCTCTGTGTATCACTGACTTGGTTTTTACCAGTGTCTGAGTGTCTGTGACTTGGTTGGTAAGCAGTCCCTATGTGTCAGTGACTGGGTTGGTAACCAGTCCCTATATGTCAGTGTCTGGGTTTGTACCAGTATCTCTCAGTCAGCGTCTGGGTTGGTAAACAGTCCCTATGTGACAGTGTCTGGGTTTGTACCAATATCTCTCAGTCAGTGTCTGGGTGGGTCACCAGTCACTATGTGTCAATGTCTCGGTAGGTAACCAGTCCCTATGTGACAGTGTCTGTGTTTGTACCAGTATCTCTCAGACAGTGTCTGGGTGGGTCACCAGTCCCTATGTGTCAATGTCTGGGTAGGTAACCAGTCCCTATGTGACGGTGTCTGGGTTTGTAACCAGTATCTCTCATTCAGTGTCTGGGTGGGTCACCAGTCCCCATGTGTCAGTGTCTGGGTTGGTAGCCAGTCCATATGTGTCAGTGTCTGGGTTTGTACCAGTATCTCTCAGTCAGTGTCTGGGTTGGTAAACAGTCCCTTTGTGTCAGTTTCTGGGTTGGTAACCAGTCACTATGTGACAGTGTCTGGGTTTGTACCAATATCTCTCAGTCAGTGTCCTGGTGGGTCCCCAGTCCCTATGTGACAATGTCTGGGTTGGTAACCAGTCCCTATGTGACAGTGTCTGGGTTTGTACCAGTATCTCTCAGTCATTGTCTGGGTGGGTCACCAGTCCCTATGTGTCAATGTTTGGGTTGCTAACCAGTCCCTATGTGACAGTGTCTGTGTTTGTACCAGTATCTCTCAGTCCGTGTCTGGGTGGGTCACCAGTCCCTATGTGTCAATGTCTGGGTAGGTAACCAGTCCCTATGTGACGGTGTCTGGGTTTGTAACCAGTATCTCACATTCAGTGTCTGGGTGGGTCACCAGTCCCCATGTGTCAGTGTCTTGGTTGGTAGCCAGTCCATATGTGTCAGTGTCTGGGTTTGTACCAGTATCTCTCAGTCAGTGTCTGGGTTGGTAAACAGTCCCTTTGTGTCAGTTTCTGGGTTGGTAACCAGTCACTATGTGACAGTTTCTTGGTTTCTACCAATATCTCTCAGTCAGTGTCTGGGTGGTTCACCAGTCCCTATGTGTCAATGTCTGCGTTGGTAACCAGTCCCAATGTGACAGTGTCTGGGTTTGTACCAGTATCTCTCAGTCAGTGTCTGGGGGAGTCACCTGTCTCTGTGTATCACTGACTTGGTTTTTACCAGTGTCTGAGTGTCTGTGACTTGGTTGGTAAGCAGTCCCTATGTGTCAGTGACTGGGTTGGTAACCAGTCCCTATATGTCAGTCTCTGGGTTTGTACCAGTATCTCTCAGTCAGCGTCTGGGTGGGTCACCAGTCACTATGTGTCAATGTCTCGGTAGGTAACTAGTCCCTATGTTACAGTGTCTGGGTTTGTACCAGTATCTCTCAGTCAGTGTCTGGGTGGGTCACCAGTCCGTACGTGTCAGTGTCTGGGTTTGTACCAGTAAATCTCAGTCAGTGTCTGGGTGGGTCACCAGTCCCTATGTGTCAGTGTCTGGGTGGGTCACCAGTCCCTGTGTGTCAGTGTCTGGGTGGGTCACCAGTCCCTATGTGTCAGTGTCTGGGTGGGTCACCAGTCCCTATGTGTCTGTGTCTGGGTGGGTCATCAGTCCCTATGTGTCAGTGTCTGGGTGGGTCACCAGTCCCTGTGTGTCAGTGTCTGGGTGGGTCACCAGTCCCTATGTGTCAGTGTCTGGGTGGGTCACCAGTCCCTATGTGTCTGTGTCTGGGTGGGTCATCAGTCCCTATGTGTCAGTGTCTGGGTTGGTAACCAGTCCCTGTGTGACAGTGTCTGGGTTTTTATCAGTATCCCTCAGTCGGTGTCTCGGTGGTTCACAGGTCCCTATGTGTCAGTGTCTGGGTTGGTAACCAGCACCTATGTGACAGTGTCTGGGATGGTACCAATATCTCTCAGTCAGTGTCTGGGCGGTTCACCAGTCCCTATGTGTCAATGTCTGCGTTGGTAACCAGTCCGTATGTGACAGTGTCTGGGTTTGTGCCAGTTTCTCTCAGTCAGTGTCAGGGTGGGTCACCAATCCCTGTGAGCCAGTGTCTCGGTTGATAACCAGTATCTATGTGTCAGTGTCTGGGTGGGTCACCATTCTCTGTATATCACTGATTTGGTTTTTACCAGTGTATGTGTGTCTGTGACTGGGTTGGTAATCAGTCTCTATGTGTCAGCGTCTGGTTTGGTAAGAGTCCCTATGTGTCAGAGTCTGGGTTTGTAATCAGTCCCTATGTGTCAGTGTCTAGGTTGGTAACCAGTCCCTGTGTGTCAGTGTCTGGGTGGGTCACTAGTCTCTGTGTAACACTGACTTGGTTTTTACCAGGGTCTGTGTGTCAGTGTCTTGGTTGCTAACCAGTCCCTATGTGACAGTGTCTGGGTTTGTACCAGTATCTCTCAATCAGTGTCTGGGTGCGTCTCTAGTCTGTGTGTATCAGTGACTTGGTTTTTACCAGTGTCTGTGTGTCTGTGACTGGGTTGGTAACCAGTCCCTATGTGTCAGTGTCTGGGTTTGTACCAGTATCTCTCAGTCAGCGTCTGGGTTGGGAAACAGTCCCGATGTGTCAGAGTCTGGTTTTGTAATCTGTCCATATGTGTCAGTGTCTGGGTGGGTCACCAGTCCCTATGTGTTAGTGTCTGGGTTGGTAACCCAGTCCCTATGTGTCAGTGTCTGTGTTTGTACCAGTATCTCTCAGTCACTGTCTGGGTGGGTCACCAGTCCCTATGTGTCAGAGTCTGGTTTTGTAATCAGTTCCTATGTATCTGTGTCTGGGTGGGTCACATGTCCCTATGTGTCAGTGTCTGGGTTGGTAACCAGTCCCTATGTGTCAGTGTCTGAGTTTGTACCAGTATCTCTCGGTCATTGTCTGGGTGTGTCACTAGTCCCGATGTGTCAGAGTCTGGGTTGGTAACCAGTCCCTATGTGACAGTGTCTGGGTTTGTACCAATATCTCTCAGTCAGTGTCCTGGTGGGTCACCAGTCCCTATGTGACAATGACTGGGTTGGTAACCAGTCCCTATGTGACAGTGTCTGGGTTTGTACCAGTATCTCTCAGTCATTGTCTGGGTGGGTCACCAGTCCCTATGTGTCAATGTTTGGGTTGCTAACCAGTCCCTATGTGACAGTGTCTGTGTTTGTACCAGTATCTCTCAGTCAGTGTCTGGGTGGGTCACCAGTCCCTATGTGTCAATGTCTGGGTAGGTAACCAGTCCCTATGTGACGGTGTCTGGGTTTGTAACCAGTATCTCTCATTCAGTGTCTGGGTGGGTCACCAGTCCCCATGTGTCAGTGTCTGGGTTGGTAGCCAGTCCATATGTGTCAGTGTCTGGGTTTGTACCAGTATCTCTCAGTCAGTGTCTGGGTTGGTAAACAGTCCCTTTGTGTCAGTTTCTGGGTTGGTAACCAGTCACTATGTGACAGTGTCTGGGTTTGTACCAATATCTCTCAGTCAGTGTCCTGGTGGGTCCCCAGTCCCTATGTGACAATGTCTGGGTTGGTAACCAGTCCCTATGTGACAGTGTCTGGGTTTGTACCAGTATCTCTCAGTCATTGTCTGGGTGGGTCACCAGTCCCTATGTGTCAATGTTTGGGTTGCTAACCAGTCCCTATGTGACAGTGTCTGTGTTTGTACCAGTATCTCTCAGTCCGTGTCTGGGTGGGTCACCAGTCCCTATGTGTCAATGTCTGGGTAGGTAACCAGTCCCTATGTGACGGTGTCTGGGTTTGTAACCAGTATCTCTCATTCAGTGTCTGGGTGGGTCACCAGTCCCCATGTGTCAGTGTCTGGGTTGGTAGACAGTCCATATGTGTCAGTGTCTGGGTTTGTACCAGTATCTCTCAGTCAGTGTCTGGGTTGGTAAACAGTCCCTTTGTGTCAGTTTCTGGGTTGGTAACCAGTCACTATGTGACAGTTTCTTGGTTTCTACCAATATCTCTCAGTCAGTGTGTGGGTGGTTCACCAGTCCCTATGTGTCAATGTCTGCGTTGGTAACCAGTCCCAATGTGACAGTGTCTGGGTTTGTACCAGTATCTCTCAGTCAGTGTCTGGGGGAGTCACCTGTCTCTGTGTATCACTGACTTGGTTTTTACCAGTGTCTGAGTGTCTGTGACTTGGTTGGTAAGCAGTCCCTATGTGTCAGTGACTGGGTTGGTAACCAGTCCCTATATGTCAGTGTCTGGGTTTGTACCAGTATCTCTCAGTCAGCGTCTGGGTTGGTAAACAGTCCCTATGTGACAGTGTCTGGGTTTGTACCAATATCTCTCAGTCAGTGTCTGGGTGGGTCACCAGTCACTATGTGTCAATGTCTCGGTAGGTAACCAGTCCCTATGTGACAGTGTCTGTGTTTGTACCAGTATCTCTCAGACAGTGTCTGGGTGGGTCACCAGTCCCTATGTGTCAATGTCTGGGTAGGTAACCAGTCCCTATGTGACGGTGTCTGGGTTTGTAACCAGTATCTCTCATTCAGTGTCTGGGTGGGTCACCAGTCCCCATGTGTCAGTGTCTGGGTTGGTAGCCAGTCCATATGTGTCAGTGTCTGGGTTTGTACCAGTATCTCTCAGTCAGTGTCTGGGTTGGTAAACAGTCCCTTTGTGTCAGTTTCTGGGTTGGTAACCAGTCACTATGTGACAGTGTCTGGGTTTGTACCAATATCTCTCAGTCAGTGTCCTGGTGGGTCCCCAGTCCCTATGTGACAATGTCTGGGTTGGTAACCAGTCCCTATGTGACAGTGTCTGGGTTTGTACCAGTATCTCTCAGTCATTGTCTGGGTGGGTCACCAGTCCCTATGTGTCAATGTTTGGGTTGCTAACCAGTCCCTATGTGACAGTGTCTGTGTTTGTACCAGTATCTCTCAGTCCGTGTCTGGGTGGGTCACCAGTCCCTATGTGTCAATGTCTGGGTAGGTAACCAGTCCCTATGTGACGGTGTCTGGGTTTGTAACCAGTATCTCACATTCAGTGTCTGGGTGGGTCACCAGTCCCCATGTGTCAGTGTCTTGGTTGGTAGCCAGTCCATATGTGTCAGTGTCTGGGTTTGTACCAGTATCTCTCAGTCAGTGTCTGGGTTGGTAAACAGTCCCTTTGTGTCAGTTTCTGGGTTGGTAACCAGTCACTATGTGACAGTTTCTTGGTTTCTACCAATATCTCTCAGTCAGTGTCTGGGTGGTTCACCAGTCCCTATGTGTCAATGTCTGCGTTGGTAACCAGTCCCAATGTGACAGTGTCTGGGTTTGTACCAGTATCTCTCAGTCAGTGTCTGGGGGAGTCACCTGTCTCTGTGTATCACTGACTTGGTTTTTACCAGTGTCTGAGTGTCTGTGACTTTCTTGGTAAGCAGTCCCTATGTGTCAGTGACTGGGTTGGTAACCAGTCCCTATATGTCAGTGTCTGGGTTTGTACCAGTATCTCTCAGTCAGCGTCTGGGTTGGTAAACAGTCCCTATGTGACAGTGTCTGGGTTTGTACCAATATCTCTCAGTCAGTGTCTGGGTGGGTCACCAGTCACTATGTGTCAATGTCTCGGTAGGTAACTAGTCCCTATGTTACAGTGACTGGGTTTGTACCAGTATCTCTCAGTCAGTGTTTGGGTGGGTCACCAGTCCGTACGTGTCAGTGTCTGGGTTGGTAACCAGTCCCTATGTGTCAGTGTCTCGGTTTGTACCAGTATCTCTCAGTCAGCGTTTGGGTTGGTAAACAGTCCCTATGTGTCAGAGTCTGGTTTTGTAATCAGTTCCTATCTGTCAGTGTCTGGGTGTGTCACCAGTCCCTATGTGTCAGTGTCTGGGTTGGTAACCAGTCCCTATGTGACAGTGTCTGGGTTTGTACCAGTATCTCTCAGTCAGTGTCTGGGTGGGACACCAGTCTCCGTGTATCACTGACTTGGTATTTACCAGTGTCTGAGTGTCTGTGACTGGGTTGGTAAGCAGTCCCTATGTGTCAGTGACTGGGTTGGTAACCAGTCCCTATGTGTTAGTGTCTGGGTGGGTCACCAGTCCCTGTTTGTCAGTGTCTGGGTTGGTCACCAGTATCTCTCAGTCGGTGTCTCGGTTGATCACCAGTCCCTATGTGTCAGTGTCTGGGTAGGTAACCAGTCCCTATGTGTCAGTGTCTGGGTTGGTAACCAGTCCCTATGTGACAGTGTCTGGGTTTGTACCAGAATCTCTCAATCAGTGTCTGGGTGGGTCACTAGTCTGTGTGTATCAGTGACTTGGTTTTTACCAGTGTCTGTGTGTCTGTGACTGGGTTGGTAACCAGTCCCTATGTATCAGTGTCTGGGTTGGTAACCGGTCCCTATGTGACAGTGTCTGGGTTTGTACCAGTAAATCTCAGTCAGTGTCTGGGTGGGTCACCAGTCCCTATGTGTCAGTGTCTGGGTGGGTCACCAGTCCCTGTGTGTCAGTGTAAGGGTTGGTCATCAGTCCCTATGTGTCAGTGTCTGGGTTGGTAACCAGTCCCTGTGTGACAGTGTCTGGGTTTTTATCAGTATCCCTCAGTCGGTGTCTTGGTGGTTCACAGGTCCCTATGTGTCAGTGTCTGGGTTGGTAACTAGCACCTATGTGACAGTGTCTGGGATGGTACCAATATCTCTCAGTCAGTGTCTGGGTGGTTCACCAGTCCCTATGTGTCAATGTCTGCGTTGGTAACCAGTCCGTATGTGACAGTGTCTGGGTTTGTGCCAGTTTCTCTCAGTCAGTGTCAGGGTGGGTCACCAATCCCTGTGAGCCAGTGTCTCGGTTGATAACCAGTATCTGTGTGTCAGTGTCTGGGTGGGTCACCAGTCTCTGTATATCACTGACTTGGTTTTTACCAGTGTATGTGTGTCTGTGACTGGGTTGGTAATCAGTCTCTATGTGTCAGCGTCTGGTTTGGTAAGAGTCCCTATGTGTCAGAGTCTGGGTTTGTAATCAGTCCCTATGTGTCAGTGTCTAGGTTGGTAACCAGTCCCTGTGTGTCAGTGTCTGGGTGGGTCACTAGTCTCTGTGTAACACTGACTTGGTTTTTACCAGTGTCTGTGTGTCAGTGTCTTGGTTGCTAACCAGTCCCTATGTGACAGTGTCTGGGTTTGTACCAGTATCTCTCAATCAGTGTCTGGGTGCATCTCTAGTCTGTGTGTATCAGTGACTTGGTTTTTACCAGTGTCTGTGTGTCTGTGACTGGGTTGGTAACCAGTCCCTATGTGTCAGTGTCTGGGTTTGTACCAGTATCTCTCAGTCAGCGTCTGGGTTGGGAAACAGTCCCGATGTGTCAGAGTCTGGTTTTGTAATCTGTCCGTATGTGTCAGTGTCTGGGTTGGTAACCCAGTCCTTATGTGTCAGTGTCTGTGTTTGTACCAGTATCTCTCAGTCACTGTCTGGGTGGGTCACCAGTCCCTATGTGTCAGAGTCTGGTTTTGTAATCAGTTCCTATGTATCTGTGTCTGGGTGGGTCACATGTCCCTATGTGTCAGTGTCTGGGTTGGTAACCAGTCCCTATGTGTCAGTGTCTGAGTTTGTACCAGTATCTCTCGGTCATTGTCTGGGTGTGTCACTAGTCCCGATGTGTCAGAGTCTGGGTTGGTAACCATTCCCTATGTGACAGTGTCTGGGTTTGTACCAATATCTCTCAGTCAGTGTCTGGGGGAGTCACCAGTCTCTGTGTATCACTGACTTGGAAATAACCAGTGTCTGAGTGTCTGTGACTGGGTTGGTAAGCAGTCCCTATGTGTCAGTGACTGGGTTGGTAACCAGTCCCTATGTGTCAGCGTCTCGGTTTGTACCTGTATCTCTCAGTCAGTGTCTGGGTTGGTAACCAGTCCCTATGTGACAGTGTCTGTGTTTGTACCAGTATCTCCAAGTCAGTGTCTGGGTGGGTCACCAGTCCCTATGAGTCAGTGTCTCGGTTGGTAACCAGTCCCTATGTGTCAGTGTCTGTGTTTGTACCAGTATCTCTCAGTCAGTGTCTGGGTGGGTCACCAGTCCCTATGTGTCAGTGTCTGGGTGGGTCACCAGTCCCTATGTGTCAGCGTCTGGGTTGGTAACCAGTCCCTATGTGTCAGTGTATGTGTTTGTAGCAGTATCTCTCAGTCACCTTCTGGGTGGGTCACCAGTCTCGATGTGTCAGAGTCTGGGTTGGAAACCAGTCCCTATGTGACAGTGTCTGGGTTTGTACCAGTATCTCTCATTCAGTGTCTGGGTGGGTCACCAGTCCCCATGTGTCAGTGTCTGGGTTGGTAGCCAGTTCCTATGTGTCAGTGTCTGGGTTTGTACCAGTATCTCTCAGTCAGTGTCTGGGTTGGTAACCAGACCCTATGTGACAGTGTCTGGGTTTGTACCAGTATCTCTCAATCAGTGTCTGGGGGGGTCACCAGTCTCTGTGTATCACTGACTTGGTATTTACCAGTGTCTGAGTGTCTGTGACTGGGTTGGTAAGCAGTCCCTATGTGTCAGTGACTGGGTTGGTAACCAGTCCCTATGTGTCAGCGTCTCGGTTTGTACCAGTATCTCTCAGTCAGTGTCTGGGTTGGTAACCAGTCCCTATGTGACAGTGTCTGTGTTTGTACCAGTATCTCCAAGTCAGTGTCTGGGTGGGTCACCAGTCCCTATGAGTCAGTGTCTCGGTTTGTAACCAGTCCCTATGTGTCAGTGTCTGTGTTTGTACCAGTATCTCTCAGTCAGTGTCTGGGTGGGTCACCAGTCCCTATGAGTCAGTGTCTCGGTTGGTAACCAGTCCCTATGTGTCAGTGTCTGGTTTGGTAAGCAGTCCCTATGGGTCAGTGTCTGGGTTTGTACCAGTATCTCTCAGTCAGCGTCTGGGTTGGTAAACAGTCCCTATGTGTCAGAGTCTGGGTTTGTAATCAGTCCCTATGTGTCAGTTTCTAGGTTGGTAACCAGACCCTGTGTGCCAGTGTCTGGGTGGGTCACTAGTCTCTGTGTAACACTGACTTGGTTTTTACCAGTTTCTGTGTGTCTGTGACTGGGTTGGTAACCAGACCCTATGTGTCTGTGACTGGGTAGGTAACCTGTCACTATGTGACAGTGTCTTGGTTTGTACCAATATCTCTCAGTCAGTGTCTGGGTGGGTCACCAGTCCCTATGTGTCAATGTCTGGGTAGGTAACCAGTCCGTATGTGACAGTGTCTGGGTTTGTAACCAGTATCTCTCATTCAGTGTCTGGGTGGGTCACCAGTCCCCATGTGTCAGTGTCTGGGTTGGTAGCCAGTTCCTATGTGTCAGTGTCTGGGTTTGTACCAGTATCTCTCAGTCAGTGTCTGAGTTGGTAAACAGTCCCTTTGTGTCAGTGTCTGGGTTTGTACCAATATCTCTCAATCAGTGTCTGGGGGAGTCACCAGTCTCTGTGTATCACTGACTTGGTATTTACCAGTGTCTGAGTGTCTGTGACTGGGTTGGTAAGCAGTCCCTATGTGTCAGTGACTGGGTTGGTAACCAGTCCCTATGTGTCAGCGTCTCGGTTTGTACCTGTATCTCTCAGTCAGTGTCTGGGTTGGTAACCAGTCCCTATGTGACAGTGTCTGTGTTTGTACCAGTATCTCCAAGTCAGTGTCTGGGTGGGTCACCAGTCCCTATGAGTCAGTGTCTCGGTTGGTAACCAGTCCCTATGTGTCAGTGTCTGTGTTTGTACCAGTATCTCTCAGTCAGTGTCTGGGTGGGTCACCAGTCCCTATGTGTCAGTGTCTGGGTGGGTCACCAGTCCCTATGTGTCAGCGTCTGGGTTGGTAACCAGTCCCTATGTGTCAGTGTATGTGTTTGTAGCAGTATCTCTCAGTCACTTTCTGGGTGGGTCACCAGTCTCGATGTGTCAGAGTCTGGGTTGGAAACCAGTCCCTATGTGACAGTGTCTGGGTTTGTACCAGAATCTCTCAGTCAGTGTCTGGGTTTGTAACCAGTATCTCTCATTCAGTGTCTGGGTGGGTCACCAGTCCCTATGTGTCAGTGTCTGGGTGGGTCACCAGTCCCTATGTGTCAGCGTCTGGGTTGGTAACCAGTCCCTATGTGTCAGTGTATGTGTTTGTAGCAGTATCTCTCAGTCACCTTCTGGGTGGGTCACCAGTCTCGATGTGTCAGAGTCTGGGTTGGAAACCAGTCCCTATGTGACAGTGTCTGGGTTTGTACCAGTATCTCTCATTCAGTGTCTGGGTGGGTCACCAGTCCCCATGTGTCAGTGTCTGGGTTGGTAGCCAGTTCCTATGTGTCAGTGTCTGGGTTTGTACCAGTATCTCTCAGTCAGTGTCTGGGTTGGTAACCAGACCCTATGTGACAGTGTCTGGGTTTGTACCAGTATCTCTCAATCAGTGTCTGGGGGGGTCACCAGTCTCTGTGTATCACTGACTTGGTATTTACCAGTGTCTGAGTGTCTGTGACTGGGTTGGTAAGCAGTCCCTATGTGTCAGTGACTGGGTTGGTAACCAGTCCCTATGTGTCAGCGTCTCGGTTTGTACCAGTATCTCTCAGTCAGTGTCTGGGTTGGTAACCAGTCCCTATGTGACAGTGTCTGTGTTTGTACCAGTATCTCCAAGTCAGTGTCTGGGTGGGTCACCAGTCCCTATGAGTCAGTGTCTCGGTTTGTAACCAGTCCCTATGTGTCAGTGTCTGTGTTTGTACCAGTATCTCTCAGTCAGTGTCTGGGTGGGTCACCAGTCCCTATGAGTCAGTGTCTCGGTTGGTAACCAGTCCCTATGTGTCAGTGTCTGGTTTGGTAAGCAGTCCCTATGGGTCAGTGTCTGGGTTTGTACCAGTATCTCTCAGTCAGCGTCTGGGTTGGTAAACAGTCCCTATGTGTCAGAGTCTGGGTTTGTAATCAGTCCCTATGTGTCAGTTTCTAGGTTGGTAACCAGACCCTGTGTGCCAGTGTCTGGGTGGGTCACTAGTCTCTGTGTAACACTGACTTGGTTTTTACCAGTTTCTGTGTGTCTGTGACTGGGTTGGTAACCAGACCCTATGTGTCTGTGACTGGGTAGGTAACCTGTCACTATGTGACAGTGTCTTGGTTTGTACCAATATCTCTCAGTCAGTGTCTGGGTGGGTCACCAGTCCCTATGTGTCAATGTCTGGGTAGGTAACCAGTCCGTATGTGACAGTGTCTGGGTTTGTAACCAGTATCTCTCATTCAGTGTCTGGGTGGGTCACCAGTCCCCATGTGTCAGTGTCTGGGTTGGTAGCCAGTTCCTATGTGTCAGTGTCTGGGTTTGTACCAGTATCTCTCAGTCAGTGTCTGAGTTGGTAAACAGTCCCTTTGTGTCAGTGTCTGGGTTTGTACCAATATCTCTCAATCAGTGTCTGGGGGAGTCACCAGTCTCTGTGTATCACTGACTTGGTATTTACCAGTGTCTGAGTGTCTGTGACTGGGTTGGTAAGCAGTCCCTATGTGTCAGTGACTGGGTTGGTAACCAGTCCCTATGTGTCAGCGTCTCGGTTTGTACCTGTATCTCTCAGTCAGTGTCTGGGTTGGTAACCAGTCCCTATGTGACAGTGTCTGTGTTTGTACCAGTATCTCCAAGTCAGTGTCTGGGTGGGTCACCAGTCCCTATGAGTCAGTGTCTCGGTTGGTAACCAGTCCCTATGTGTCAGTGTCTGTGTTTGTACCAGTATCTCTCAGTCAGTGTCTGGGTGGGTCACCAGTCCCTATGTGTCAGTGTCTGGGTGGGTCACCAGTCCCTATGTGTCAGCGTCTGGGTTGGTAACCAGTCCCTATGTGTCAGTGTATGTGTTTGTAGCAGTATCTCTCAGTCACTTTCTGGGTGGGTCACCAGTCTCGATGTGTCAGAGTCTGGGTTGGAAACCAGTCCCTATGTGACAGTGTCTGGGTTTGTACCAGAATCTCTCAGTCAGTGTCTGGGTTTGTAACCAGTATCTCTCATTCAGTGTCTGGGTGGGTCACCAGTCCCCATGTGTCAGTGTCTGGGTTGGTAGCCAGTTCCTATGTGTCAGTGTCTGGGTTTGTACCAGTATCTCTCAGTCAGTGTCTGGGTTGGTAACCAGACCCTATGTGACAGTGTCTGGGTTTGTACCAGTATCTCTCAATCAGTGTCTGGGGGGGTCACCAGTCTCTGTGTATCACTGACTTGGTATTTACCAGTGTCTGAGTGTCTGTGACTGGGTTGGTAAGCAGTCCCTATGTGTCAGTGACTGGGTTGGTAACCAGTCCCTATGTGTCAGCGTCTCGGTTTGTACCAGTATCTCTCAGTCAGTGTCTGGGTTGGTAACCAGTCCCTATGTGACAGTGTCTGTGTTTGTACCAGTATCTCCAAGTCAGTGTCTGGGTGGGTCACCAGTCCCTATGAGTCAGTGTCTCGGTTGGTAATCAGTCCCTATGTGTCAGTGTCTGTGTTTGTACCAGTATCTCTCAGTCAGTGTCTGGGTGGGTCACCAGTCCCTATGAGTCAGTGTCTCGGTTGGTAACCAGTCCCTATGTGTCAGTGTCTGGTTTGGTAACCAGTCCCTATGTGACAGTGTCTGGGTTTGTACCAGTATCTCTCAGTCAGCGTCTGGGTTGGTAAACAGTCCCTATGTGTCAGAGTCTGGTATTGTAATCAGTCCCTATTTGTCAGTGTCTGGGTGGGTCACCAGTCCCTATGTGTCAATGTCTCGGTAGGTAACTAGTCCCTATGTTACAGTGTCTGGGTTTGTACCAGTATCTCTCAGTCAGTGTCTGGGTGGGTCACCAGTCCCTACGTGTCAGAGTCTGGGTTGGTACCCAGTCCATATGTGATAGTGTCTGGGTTTGTAACCAGTATCTCTCATTCAGTTTCTGGGTGGGTCACCAGTCCCTGTGTGTCAATGTCTCGGTATGTAACTTGTCCCTATGTGACAGTGTCTGGTTTTGTACCAGTATCTCTCAGTCAGTGTCTGGGTGGTTCACCAGTCCCTATGTGTCAGTGTCTGTGTGGGTCACCAGTCCCTGTGTGATAGTGTCTGGGTGGGTCACCAGTCCCTACGTGTCAGTGTCTGGGTTGGTAACCAGTCCGTATGTGTCAGTGACTGGGTTGGCAACCAGACCCTATGTGTCTGTGACTGGGTAGGTAACCAGTCACTATGTGACAGTGTCTGGGTTTGTGCCAGTTTCTCTCAGTCAGTGTCAGGGTGGGTCACCAGTCTGTATATCACTGACTTGGTTTTTACCAGTGTCTATGTGTCTGTGACTGGGTTGGTAATCAGTCTCTATGTGTCAGTGTCTGGGTTTGTACCAGTATCTCTCAGTCAGTGTCTGGGTTGGTAACCAGTCCCTATGGGTCAGTGTCTGGGTTTGTACCAGTATCTCTCAGTCAGCGTCTGGGTTGGTAAACAGTCCCTATGTGTCAGAGTCTGGGTTTGTAATCAGTCCCTATGTGTCAGTTTCTAGGTTGCTAACCAGACCCTGTGTGCCAGTGTCTGGGTGGGTCACTAGTCTCTGTGTAACACTGACTTGGTTTTTACCAGTTTCTGTGTGTCTGTGACTGGGTTGGTAACCAGACCCTATGTGTCTGTGACTGGGTAGGTAACCTGTCACTATGTGACAGTGTCTTGGTTTGTACCAATATCTCTCAGTCAGTGTCTGGGTGGGTCACCAGTCCCTATGTGTCAATGTCTGGGTAGGTAACCAGTCCGTATGTGACAGTGTCTGGGTTTGTAACCAGTATCTCTCATTCAGTGTCTGGGTGGGTCACCAGTCCCCATGTGTCAGTGTCTGGGTTGGTAAACAGTCCCTTTGTGTCAGTGTCTGGGTTTGTACCAATATCTCTCAATCAGTGTCTGGGGGAGTCACCAGTCTCTGTGTATCACTGACTTGGTATTTACCAGTGTCTGAGTGTCTGTGACTGGGTTGGTAAGCAGTCCCTATGTGTCAGTGACTGGGTTGGTAACCAGTCCCTATGTGTCAGCGTCTCGGTTTGTACCTGTATCTCTCAGTCAGTGTCTGGGTTGGTAACCAGTCCCTATGTGACAGTGTCTGTGTTTGTACCAGTATCTCCAAGTCAGTGTCTGGGTGGGTCACCAGTCCCTATGTGTCAGTGTCTGGGTGGGTCACCAGTCCCTATGTGTCAGCGTCTGGGTTGGTAACCAGTCCCTATGTGTCAGTGTATGTGTTTGTAGCAGTATCTCTCAGTCACTTTCTGGGTGGGTCACCAGTCTCGATGTGTCAGAGTCTGGGTTGGAAACCAGTCCCTATGTGACAGTGTCTGGGTTTGTACCAGTATCTCTCATTCAGTGTCTGGGTGGGTCACCAGTCCCCATGTGTCAGTGTCTGGGTTGGTAGCCAGTTCCTATGTGTCAGTGTCTGGGTTTGTACCAGTATCTCTCAGTCAGTGTCTGGGTTGGTAACCAGACCCTATGTGACAGTGTCTGGGTTTGTACCAGTATCTCTCAATCAGTGTCTGGGGGGGTCACCAGTCTCTGTGTATCACTGACTTGGTATTTACCAGTGTCTGAGTGTCTGTGACTGGGTTGGTAAGCAGTCCCTATGTGTCAGTGACTGGGTTGGTAACCAGTCCCTATGTGTCAGTGACTGGGTTGGTAACCAGTCCCTATGTGTCAGCGTCTCGGTTTGTACCAGTATCTCTCAGTCAGTGTCTGGGTTGGTAACCAGTCCCTATGTGACAGTGTCTGTGTTTGTACCAGTATCTCCAAGTCAGTGTCTGGGTGGGTCACCAGTCCCTATGAGTCAGTGTCTCGGTTGGTAACCAGTCCCTATGTGTCAGTGTCTGTGTTTGTACCAGTATCTCTCAGTCAGTGTCTGGGTGGGTCACCAGTCCCTATGTGTCAGTGTCTGGGTGGGTCACCAGTCCCTATGTGTCAGCGTCTGGGTTGGTAACCAGTCCCTATGTGACAGTGTATGTGTTTGTAGCAGTATCTCTCAGTCACTTTCTGGGTGGGTCACCAGTCTCGATGTGTCAGAGTCTGGGTTGGAAACCAGTCCCTATGTGACAGTGTCTGGGTTTGTACCAGTATCTCTCAGTCAGTGTCTGGGTGGGTCACCAGTCTCCGTGTATCACTGACTCGGTTTTTACCAGTGTCTGTGTGTATGTGACTGGGTTGGTAAGCAGTCCCTATGTGTTAGTGTCTGGGTGGGTCACCAGTCCCTGTGTGTCAGTGTCTGGGTTGGTCACATGTCCCTATATGACAGTGTCTGGGTGGGTCACCAGTCCCTATGTGTCAGTGTCTGGGTTGGTAACCAGGCCTTATGTGACAGTGTCTGGGTTTGTACCAGTATCCCTCAGTCAGTGTCTGGGTTGGTAACCAGGCCTTATGTGACAGTGTCTGGGTTTGTACCAGTATCTCTCAGACTGTGTCTGGGTTGGTAACCAGGCCTTTTGTGTCAGTGTCTGTGTTTGTAACAGTATCTCTCAGTCAGTGTCTGGGTTGGTAACCAGTCCCTATATGTCAGTGTCTGGGTAGGTAACCAGTCCCTATGTGTCAGTGTCTGGGTTTGTACCAGTATCTCTCAATCAGTGTCTGGGTGTGTCACTAGTCTGTTTGTATCAGTGACTTGGTTTTTACCAGTGTCTGTGTGTCTGTGACTGGGTTGGTAACCAGTCCCTATGTGACTGTGTCTGGGTTTGTACCAGTAAATCTCAGTCAGTGTCTGGGTGTGTAACCAGTCCCTATGTGTCAGTGTCTGGGTTGGTCACCAGTCCCTATGTGACAGTGTCTGGGTTTGTACCAGTAAATCTCAGTCAGTGTCTGGGTGGGTCACCAGTCCCTATGTGTCAGTGTCTGTGTTGGTAACCAGTCCCTATGTGACAGTGTCTGGGTTTTTACCAGTATCCCTCAGTCGGTGTCTCGGTGGTTCACCAGTCCCTATGTGTCAGTGTCTGGGTTGGTAACCAGCACCTATGTGACAGTGTCTGGGATGGTACCAATATCTCTCAGTCAGTGTCTGGGTGGTTCACCAGTCCCTATGTGTCAATGTCTGCGTTGGTAACCAGTCGCTATGTGACAGTATCTGGGTTTGTACCAGTATCTCTCAGTCAGTGTCTGGGGGAGTCACCTGTCTCTGTGTATCACTGTCTTGGTTTTTACCTGTGTCTGAGTGTCTGTGACTTAGTTGGTAAGCAGTCCCTATGTGTCAGTGACTGGGTTGGTAACCAGTCCCTATATGTCAGTGTCTGGGTTTGTACCAGTATCTCTCAGTCAGCGTCTGGGTTGGTAAACCGTCCCTATGTGTCAGAGACTGGTTTTGTGATCAGTCCCAATGTGTCAGTGACTGGGTGGGTCACCAGTCCCTATGTGTCAGTGTCTGGGTTGGTAACCAGTCCCTATGTGACAGTGTCTGGGTTTGTACCAATATCTCTCAGTCAGTTTCTGGGTGGGTCACCAGTCCCTATGTGTCAATGTCTCGGTAGGTAACTAGTCCCTATGTTACAGTGTCTGGGTTTGTACCAGTATCTCTCAGTCAGTGTCTGGGTGGGTCACCAGTCCCTACGTGTCAGTGTCTGGGTTGGTAACCAGCCCATATGTGATAGTGTCTGGGTTTGTAACCAGTATCTCTCATTCAGTGTCTGGGTGGGTCACCAGTCCCTATGTGTCAATGTCTCGGTAGGTAACTAGTCCCTATGTGACAGTGTCTGGTTTTGTACCAGTATCTCTCAGTCAGTGTCTGGGTGGGTCACCAGTCCCTATGTGTCAGTGTCTGTGTGGGTCAGCAGTCCCTGTGTGATAGTGTCTGGGTGGGTCACCAGTCCCTACGTGTCAGTGTCTGGGTTGGTAACCAGTCCGTATGTGTCAGTGACTGGTTTGGTAACCAGTCCCTATGTGACAGTGTCTGGGTTTGTGCCAGTTTCTCTCAGTCAGTGTCTGGGTGGGTCACCAGTCTCTGTATATCACTGACTTGGTTTTTACCAGTGTCTGTGTGTCTGTGACTGGGTTGGTAATCAGTCTCTATGTGTCAGAGTCTGGGTTTGGAATCAGTCCCTATGTGTCAGTTTCTAGGTTGGTAACCAAACCCTGTGTGCCAGTGTCTGGGTGGGTCACTAGTCTCTGTGTAACACTGACTTGGTTTTTACCAGTTTCTGTGTGTCAGTGTATGGGTTGGTAACCAGCACCTATGACACAGTGTCTGGGATGGTACCAATATCTCTCAGTCAGTGTCTGGGTGGTTCACCAGTCCCTATGTGTCAATGTCTGTGTTTGTAACCAGTCGCTATGAGACAGTACCTGGGTTTGTACCAGTATCTCTCAGTCAGTGTCTGGGGGAGTCACCTGTCTCTGTGTATCACTGTCTTGGTTTTTACCAGTGTCTGAGTGTCTGTGACTTGGTTGGTAAGCAGTCCCTATGTGTCAGTGACTGGGTTGGTAACCAGTCCCTGTATGTCAGTGTCTGGGTTTGTACCTGTATCTCTCAGTCAGCGTCTGGGTTGGTAAACAGTCCCTATGTGTCAGAGACTGGTTTTGTGATCAGTCCCAATGTGTCAGTGTCTGGGTGGGTCACCAGTCCCTATGTGTCAGTGTCTGGGTTGGTAACCAGTCCCTATGTGAAAGTGTCTGGGTTTATACCAATATCTCTCAGTCAGTGTCTGGGTGGGTCACCAGTCCCTATGTGTCAATGTCTCGGTAGGTAACTAGTCCCTATGTTACAGTGTCTGGGTTTGTACCAGTATCTCTCAGTCAGTGTCTGGGTGGGTCACCAGTCCCTACGTGTCAGTGTCTGGGTTGGTAACCAGTCCATATGTGATAGTGTCTGGGTTTGTAACCAGTATCTCTCATTCAGTGTCTGGGTGGGTCACCAGTCCCTATGTGTCAATGTCTCGGTAGGTAACTAGTCCCTATGTGACAGTGTCTGGTTTTGTACCAGTATTTCTCAGTCAGTGTCTGGGTGGATCACCAGTCCCTATGTGTCAGTGTCTGTGTGGGTCAGCAGTCCCTGTGTGATAGTGTCTGGGTGGGTCACCAGTCCCTACATGTCAGTGTCTGGGTTGGTAACCAGTCCGTATGTGTCAGTGACTGGTTTGGTAACCAGTCCCTATGTGATAGTGTCTGGGTTTGTAACCAGTATCTCTCATTCAGTGTCTGGGTGGATCACCAGTCCCTATGTGTCAGTGTCTGTGTGGGTCAGCAGTCCCTGTGTGATAGTGTCTGGGTGGGTCACCAGTCCCTACATGTCAGTGTCTGGGTTGGTAACCAGTCCGTATGTGTCAGTGACTGGTTTGGTAACCAGTCCCTATGTGACAGTGTCTGGGTTTGTGCCAGTTTCTCTCAGTCAGTGTCTGGGTGGGTCACCAGTCTCTGTATATCACTGACTTGGTTTTTACCAGTGTCTGTGTGTCTGTGACTGGGTTGGTAATCAGTCTCTATGTGTCATCGTCTTGTTTGGTAACAGTCCCTATGTGTCAGTTTCTAGGTTGGTAACCAAACCCTGTGTGCCAGTGTCTGGGTGGGTCACTAGTCTCTGTGTAACACTGACTTGGTTTTTACCAGTTTCTGTGTGTCTGTGACTGGGTTGGTAACCAGACCCTATGTGTCTGTGACTGGGTAGGTAACCAGTCACTATGTGACAGTGTCTTGGTTTGTACCAATATCTCTCATTCAGTGTCTGGGGGAGTCTCCAGTCTCTGTGTATCACTGACTAGGTTTTTACCAGTGTCTGAGTGTCTGTGACTGGGTTGGTAAGCAGTCCCTATGTTTCAGTGACTGGGTTGGTAACCAGTCCCTATGTGTCAGTGTCTGGGTTTATACCAGTATCTCTCAGTCACTGTCTGGGTGGGTCACCAGTCCCTATGTGTCAGAGTCTGGTTTCGTAACCAGTCCCTATGTGTCAGTGTCCGGGTTGGTAACCAGTCCCTATGTGACAGTGTCTGGGTTTGTACCAATATCTCTCAGTCAGTGTCCTGGTGGGTCACCAGTCCCTATGTGACAGTGTCTGGGTTTGTACCAGTATGTCTCAGTCATTGTCTGGCTGGGTCACCAGTCCCTATGTGTCAATGTCTGGGTTGGTAACCAGTCCCTATGTGACAGTGTCTTGGTTTGTACCAGTATCTCTCAGTCAGTGTCTGGGTGGGTCACCAGTCCCTATGTGTCAATGTCTGGGTAGGTAACCAGTCCCTATGTGACAGTGTCTGGGTTAGTAACCAGTATCTCTCATTCAGTGTCTGGGTGGGTCACCAGTCCCCATGTGTCAGTGTCTGGGTTGGTAGCCAGTTCCTATGTGTCAGTGTCTGGGTTTGTACCAGTATCTCTCAGTCAGTGTCTGGGTTGGTAAACAGTCCCTTTGTGTCAGTGTCTGGGTTTTTACCAATATCTCTCAGTCAGTGTCTGGGTGGTTCACCAGTCCCTATGTGTCAATGTCTGCGTTGGTAACCAGTCCCAATGTGACATGTCTGTGTTTGTACCAGTATCTCTCAGTCATTGTATTGGTTGGTAACCAGACCCTATGTGACAGTGTCTGGATTTGTACCAGTATCTCTCAGTCAGTGTTTGGGGGTTCACCAGTCTCTGTGTATCACTGACTTGGTTTTTACCAGTGTCAGAGTGTCTGTGACTGGGTTTGTAAGCAGTCCCTATGTGTCAGCGTCTCGGTTTGTACCAGTATCTGTCAGTCAGCGTCTGGGTTGGTAAAGAGTCCCTATGTGTCAGAGTCTGGTTTTGAAATCAGTGCCTATGTGTCAGTGTCTGGGTGGGTCACCAGTCCCTATGTGTCAGTGTCTGGGTTGGTAACCAGTCCCTATGTGTCAGTGTCTGTGTTTGTACCAGTATCTCTCAGTCACTGTCTGGGTGGGTCACCAGTCCCTATGTGTCAGTGTCTGTGTTTGTAGCAGTATCTCTCAGTCAGTTTCTGGGTGGGTCACCAGTCCCTATGTGTCAATGTCTCGGTAGGTAACTAGTCCCTATGTTACAGTGTCTGGGTTTGTACCAGTATCTCTCAGTCAGTGTCTGGGTGGGTCACCAGTCCCTACGTGTCAGTGTCTGGGTTGGTAACCAGTCCATATGTGATAGTGTCTGGGTTTGTAACCAGTATCTCTCATTCAGTGTCTGGGTGGGTCACCAGTCCCTATGTGTCAATGTCTCGGTAGGTAACTAGTCCCTATGTGACAGTGTCTGGTTTTGTACCAGTATCTCTCAGTCAGTGTCTGGGTGGGTCACCAGTCCCTATGTGTCAGTGTCTGTGTGGGTCAGCAGTCCCTGTGTGATAGTGTCTGGGTGGGTCACCAGTCCCTACGTGTCAGTGTCTGGGTTGGTAACCAGTCCGTATGTGTCAGTGACTGGTTTGGTAACCAGTCCCTATGTGACAGTGTCTGGGTTTGTGCCAGTTTCTCTCAGTCAGTGTCTGGGTGGGTCACCATTCTCTGTATATCACTGACTTGGTTTTTACCAGTGTCTGTGTGTCTGTGACTGGGTTGGTAATCAGTCTCTATGTGTCAGAGTCTGGGTTTGGAATCAGTCCCTATGTGTCAGTTTCTAGGTTGGTAACCAAACCCTGTGTGCCAGTGTCTGGGTGGGTCACTAGTCTCTGTGTAACACTGACTTGGTTTTTACCAGTTTCTGTGTGTCAGTGTATGGGTTGGTAACCAGCACCTATGACACAGTGTCTGGGATGGTACCAATATCTCTCAGTCAGTGTCTGGGTGGTTCACCAGTCCCTATGTGTCAATGTCTGTGTTTGTAACCAGTCGCTATGAGACAGTACCTGGGTTTGTACCAGTATCTCTCAGTCAGTGTCTGGGGGAGTCACCTGTCTCTGTGTATCACTGTCTTGGTTTTTACCAGTGTCTGAGTGTCTGTGACTTGGTTGGTAAGCAGTCCCTATGTGTCAGTGACTGGGTTGGTAACCAGTCCCTGTATGTCAGTGTCTGGGTTTGTACCAGTATCTCTCAGTCAGCGTCTGGGTTGGTAAACAGTCCCTATGTGTCAGAGACTGGTTTTGTGATCAGTCCCAATGTGTCAGTGTCTGGGTGGGTCACCAGTCCCTATGTGTCAGTGTCTGGGTTGGTAACCAGTCCCTATGTGAAAGTGTCTGGGTTTATACCAATATCTCTCAGTCAGTGTCTGGGTGGGTCACCAGTCCCTATGTGTCAATGTCTCGGTAGGTAACTAGTCCCTATGTTACAGTGTCTGGGTTTGTACCAGTATCTCTCAGTCAGTGTCTGGGTGGGTCACCAGTCCCTACGTGTCAGTGTCTGGGTTGGTAACCAGTCCATATGTGATAGTGTCTGGGTTTGTAACCAGTATCTCTCATTCAGTGTCTGGGTGGGTCACCAGTCCCTATGTGTCAATGTCTCGGTAGGTAACTAGTCCCTATGTGACAGTGTCTGGTTTTGTACCAGTATTTCTCAGTCAGTGTCTGGGTGGATCACCAGTCCCTATGTGTCAGTGTCTGTGTGGGTCAGCAGTCCCTGTGTGATAGTGTCTGGGTGGGTCACCAGTCCCTACATGTCAGTGTCTGGGTTGGTAACCAGTCCGTATGTGTCAGTGACTGGTTTGGTAACCAGTCCCTATGTGACAGTGTCTGGGTTTGTGCCAGTTTCTCTCAGTCAGTGTCTGGGTGGGTCACCAGTCTCTGTATATCACTGATTTGGTTTTTACCAGTGTCTGTGTGTCTGTGACTGGGTTGGTAATCAGTCTCTATGTGTCATCGTCTGGTTTGGTAACAGTCCCTATGTGTCAGTTTCTAGGTTGGTAACCAAACCCTGTGTGCCAGTGTCTGGGTGGGTCACTAGTCTCTGTGTAACACTGACTTGGTTTTTACCAGTTTCTGTGTGTCTGTGACTGGGTTGGTAACCAGACCCTATGTGTCTGTGACTGGGTAGGTAACCAGTCACTATGTGACAGTGTCTTGGTTTGTACCAATATCTCTCATTCAGTGTCTGGGGGAGTCTCCAGTCTCTGTGTATCACTGACTAGGTTTTTACCAGTGTCTGAGTGTCTGTGACTGGGTTGGTAAGCAGTCCCTATGTTTCAGTGACTGGGTTGGTAACCAGTCCCTATGTGTCAGTGTCTGGGTTTATACCAGTATCTCTCAGTCACTGTCTGGGTGGGTCACCAGTCCCTATGTGTCAGAGTCTGGTTTCGTAACCAGTCCCTATGTGTCAGTGTCCGGGTTGGTAACCAGTCCCTATGTGACAGTGTCTGGGTTTGTACCAATATCTCTCAGTCAGTGTCCTGGTGGGTCACCAGTCCCTATGTGACAGTGTCTGGGTTTGTACCAGTATGTCTCAGTCATTGTCTGGCTGGGTCACCAGTCCCTATGTGTCAATGTCTGGGTTGGTAACCAGTCCCTATGTGTCAATGTCTGGGTAGGTAACCAGTCCCTATGTGACAGTGTCTGGGTTAGTAACCAGTATCTCTCATTCAGTGTCTGGGTGGGTCACCAGTCCCCATGTGTCAGTGTCTGGGTTGGTAGCCAGTTCCTATGTGTCAGTGTCTGGGTTTGTACCAGTATCTCTCAGTCAGTGTCTGGGTTGGTAAACAGTCCCTTTGTGTCAGTGTCTGGGTTTTTACCAATATCTCTCAGTCAGTGTCTGGGTGGTTCACCAGTCCCTATGTGTCAATGTCTGCGTTGGTAACCAGTCCCAATGTGACATGTCTGTGTTTGTACCAGTATCTCTCAGTCATTGTATTGGTTGGTAACCAGACCCTATGTGACAGTGTCTGGATTTGTACCAGTATCTCTCAGTCAGTGTTTGGGGGTTCACCAGTCTCTGTGTATCACTGACTTGGTTTTTACCAGTGTCAGAGTGTCTGTGACTGGGTTTGTAAGCAGTCCCTATGTGTCAGCGTCTCGGTTTGTACCAGTATCTGTCAGTCAGCGTCTGGGTTGGTAAAGAGTCCCTATGTGTCAGAGTCTGGTTTTGAAATCAGTGCCTATGTGTCAGTGTCTGGGTGGGTCACCAGTCCCTATGTGTCAGTGTCTGGGTTGGTAACCAGTCCCTATGTGTCAGTGTCTGTGTTTGTACCAGTATCTCTCAGTCACTGTCTGGGTGGGTCACCAGTCCCTATGTGTCAGTGTCTGTGTTTGTAGCAGTATCTCTCAGTCACTTTCTGGGTGGGTCACCAGTCTCTATGTGTCAGAGTCTGGGTTGGAAACCAGTCCCTATGTGACAGTGTCTGGGTTTGTACCAGTATCTCTCAGTCAGTGTCTGGGTGGGTCACCAGTCTCCGTGTATCACTGACTCGGTTTTTACCAGTGTCTGTGTGTACGTGACTGGGTTGGTATGCAGTCGCTATGTGGCAGTGACTGGGTTGGTAACCAGTCCCTATGTGTTAGTGTCTGGGTGGGTCACCAGTCCCTGTGTGTCAGTGTCTGGGTTGGTCACAAGTCCCTATGTGACAGTGTCTGGGTGGGTCACCAGTCCCTATGTGTCAGTGTCTGGGTTGGTAACCAGGCCTTATGTGACAGTGTCTGGGTGGGTCACCAGTCCCTATGTGTCAGTGTCTGGGTTGGTAACCAGGCCTTATGTGACAGTGTCTGGGTTGTACCAGTATCTCTCAGTCTGTGTCTGGGTTGGTAACCAGGCCTTTTGTGACAGTGTCTGGGTTTGTACCAGTATCTCTCAGTCAGTGTCTGGGTTGGTAACCAGTCCCTATATGTCAGTGTCTGGGTAGGTAACCAGTCCCTATGTGTCAGTGTCTGGGTTGGTAACCAGTCCCTATGTGACAGTGACTGGGTTTGTACCAGTATCTCTCAATCAGTGTCTGGGTGTGTCAGTAGTCTGTGTGTATCAGTGACTTGGTTTTTACCAGTGTCTGTGTGTCTGTGACTGGGTTGGTAACCAGTCCCTTTGTGACTGTGTGTCTGGGTTTGTACCAGTAAATCTCAGTCAGTGTCTGGGTGGGTATCCAGTCCCTATGTGTCAGTGTCTGGGTTGGTAACCAGCACCTATGTGACAGTGTCTGGGTTTGTACCAGTATCTCTCAGTCAGTGTCTGGGGGGTGTCACCAGTGTCTGTGTATCACTGACTTGGTTTTTACGAGTGTCTGAGTGTCTATGACTGGTTTTGTAATCAGTCCCTATGTGTCTGTGTCTGGGTGGGTCACAAGTCCCTATGTGTCAGTGTCTGGGTTGGTAACCAGTCCCTATGTGTCAGTGTCTGTGTTTGTACCAGTATCTCTGAGTCACTGTCTGGGTGGTTCACCAGTCCCTATGTGTTAATGTCTGGGTAGGTAACCAGTCCCTATGTGACAGTGTCTGTGTTTGTAACCAGTATCTCTCATTCAGTGTCTGGTTGGGTCACCAGTCCCCATGTGTCAGTGTCTGGGTTGGTAGCCAGTCCCTATGTGTCAGTGTTTGTGTTTGTACCAGTATCTCTCAGTCTGTGTCTGGGTGGGTCACCAGTCCCTATGTGTCAGTGTCTGTGTTTGTACCAGTATCTCTTTGTCAGTGTCTGGGTGGGTCACCAGTCTCCGTGTATCACTGACTCGGTATTTACCAGTGTCTGTATGTATGTGACTGGGTTGGTAACCAGTCCCTATGTGTTCGTGTCTGGGTGGGTCACCAGTCCCTGTGTGTCAGTGTCTGGCTTGGTCACCAGTCCCTATGTGACAGTGTCTGGGTGGGTCACCAGTCCCTATGTGTCAGTGTCTGGGTTGGTAACCAGTCCCTATGTGACAGTGTCTGGGTTTTTACCAGTATCCCTCAGTCCGTGTCTCGGTGGGTCACAATTCCCTATGAGTCAGTGTCTGGGTTGGTAACCAGCACCTATGTGACAGTGTCTGGGTGGGTCACCAGTCCCTATGTGTCAGTGTCTGGGTTGGTAACCAGTCCCTATGTGACAGTGACTGGGTTTGTACCAGTATCTCTCAATCAGTGTCTGGGTGTGTCAGTAGTCTGTGTGTATCAGTGACTTGGTTTTTACCAGTGTCTGTGTGTCTGTGACTGGGATGGTAACCAGTCCCTATGTGACTGTGTCTGGGTTTGTACCAGTAAATCTCAGTCAGTGTCTGGGTGGGTATCCAGTCCCTATGTGTCAGTGTCTGGGTTTGTACCAGTATCTCTCAGTCAGTGTCTGGGGGGGGTCACCAGTGTCTGTGTATCACTGACTTGGTTTTTACGAGTGTCTGAGTGTCTATGACTGGGTTGGTAAGCAGTCCCTATGTGTCAGTGACTGGATTGGTAACCAGTCCCTATGTGTCAGAGTCTGGTTTTGTAATCAGTCCCTATGTGTCTGTGTCTGGGTGGGTCACAAGTCCCTATGTGTCAGTGTCTGGGTTGGTAACCAGTCCCTGTATGTCAGTGTCTGGGTTTGTACCAGTATCTCTCAGTCAGCGTCTGGGTTGGTAAACAGTCCCTATGTGTCAGAGACTGGTTTTGTGATCAGTCCCAATGTGTCAGTGTCTGGGTGGGTCACCAGTCCCTATGTGTCAGTGTCTGGGTTGGTAACCAGTCCCTATGTGAAAGTGTCTGGGTTTATACCAATATCTCTCAGTCAGTGTCTGGGTGGGTCACCAGTCCCTATGTGTCAATGTCTCGGTAGGTAACTAGTCCCTATGTTACAGTGTCTGGGTTTGTACCAGTATCTCTCAGTCAGTGTCTGGGTGGGTCACCAGTCCCTACGTGTCAGTGTCTGGGTTGGTAACCAGTCCATATGTGATAGTGTCTGGGTTTGTAACCAGTATCTCTCATTCAGTGTCTGGGTGGGTCACCAGTCCCTATGTGTCAATGTCTCGGTAGGTAACTAGTCCCTATGTGACAGTGTCTGGTTTTGTACCAGTATTTCTCAGTCAGTGTCTGGGTGGATCACCAGTCCCTATGTGTCAGTGTCTGTGTGGGTCAGCAGTCCCTGTGTGATAGTGTCTGGGTGGGTCACCAGTCCCTACATGTCAGTGTCTGGGTTGGTAACCAGTCCGTATGTGTCAGTGACTGGTTTGGTAACCAGTCCCTATGTGACAGTGTCTGGGTTTGTGCCAGTTTCTCTCAGTCAGTGTCTGGGTGGGTCACCAGTCTCTGTATATCACTGACTTGGTTTTTACCAGTGTCTGTGTGTCTGTGACTGGGTTGGTAATCAGTCTCTATGTGTCATCGTCTTGTTTGGTAACAGTCCCTATGTGTCAGTTTCTAGGTTGGTAACCAAACCCTGTGTGCCAGTGTCTGGGTGGGTCACTAGTCTCTGTGTAACACTGACTTGGTTTTTACCAGTTTCTGTGTGTCTGTGACTGGGTTGGTAACCAGACCCTATGTGTCTGTGACTGGGTAGGTAACCAGTCACTATGTGACAGTGTCTTGGTTTGTACCAATATCTCTCATTCAGTGTCTGGGGGAGTCTCCAGTCTCTGTGTATCACTGACTAGGTTTTTACCAGTGTCTGAGTGTCTGTGACTGGGTTGGTAAGCAGTCCCTATGTTTCAGTGACTGGGTTGGTAACCAGTCCCTATGTGTCAGTGTCTGGGTTTATACCAGTATCTCTCAGTCACTGTCTGGGTGGGTCACCAGTCCCTATGTGTCAGAGTCTGGTTTCGTAACCAGTCCCTATGTGTCAGTGTCCGGGTTGGTAACCAGTCCCTATGTGACAGTGTCTGGGTTTGTACCAATATCTCTCAGTCAGTGTCCTGGTGGGTCACCAGTCCCTATGTGACAGTGTCTGGGTTTGTACCAGTATGTCTCAGTCATTGTCTGGCTGGGTCACCAGTCCCTATGTGTCAATGTCTGGGTTGGTAACCAGTCCCTATGTGACAGTGTCTTGGTTTGTACCAGTATCTCTCAGTCAGTGTCTGGGTGGGTCACCAGTCCCTATGTGTCAATGTCTGGGTAGGTAACCAGTCCCTATGTGACAGTGTCTGGGTTAGTAACCAGTATCTCTCATTCAGTGTCTGGGTGGGTCACCAGTCCCCATGTGTCAGTGTCTGGGTTGGTAGCCAGTTCCTATGTGTCAGTGTCTGGGTTTGTACCAGTATCTCTCAGTCAGTGTCTGGGTTGGTAAACAGTCCCTTTGTGTCAGTGTCTGGGTTTTTACCAATATCTCTCAGTCAGTGTCTGGGTGGTTCACCAGTCCCTATGTGTCAATGTCTGCGTTGGTAACCAGTCCCAATGTGACATGTCTGTGTTTGTACCAGTATCTCTCAGTCATTGTATTGGTTGGTAACCAGACCCTATGTGACAGTGTCTGGATTTGTACCAGTATCTCTCAGTCAGTGTTTGGGGGTTCACCAGTCTCTGTGTATCACTGACTTGGTTTTTACCAGTGTCAGAGTGTCTGTGACTGGGTTTGTAAGCAGTCCCTATGTGTCAGCGTCTCGGTTTGTACCAGTATCTGTCAGTCAGCGTCTGGGTTGGTAAAGAGTCCCTATGTGTCAGAGTCTGGTTTTGAAATCAGTGCCTATGTGTCAGTGTCTGGGTGGGTCACCAGTCCCTATGTGTCAGTGTCTGGGTTGGTAACCAGTCCCTATGTGTCAGTGTCTGTGTTTGTACCAGTATCTCTCAGTCACTGTCTGGGTGGGTCACCAGTCCCTATGTGTCAGTGTCTGTGTTTGTAGCAGTATCTCTCAGTCACTTTCTGGGTGGGTCACCAGTCTCTATGTGTCAGAGTCTGGGTTGGAAACCAGTCCCTATGTGACAGTGTCTGGGTTTGTACCAGTATCTCTCAGTCAGTGTCTGGGTGGGTCACCAGTCTCCGTGTATCACTGACTCGGTTTTTACCAGTGTCTGTGTGTATGTGACTGGGTTGGTAAGCAGTCGCTATGTGGCAGTGACTGGGTTGGTAACCAGTCCCTATGTGTTAGTGTCTGGGTGGGTCACCAGTCCCTGTGTGTCAGTGTCTGGGTTGGTCACAAGTCCCTATGTGACAGTGTCTGGGTGGGTCACCAGTCCCTATGTGTCAGTGTCTGGGTTGGTAACCAGGCCTTATGTGACAGTGTCTGGGTGGGTCACCAGTCCCTATGTGTCAGTGTCTGGGTTGGTAACCAGGCCTTATGTGACAGTGTCTGGGTTGTACCAGTATCTCTCAGTCTGTGTCTGGGTTGGTAACCAGGCCTTTTGTGACAGTGTCTGGGTTTGTACCAGTATCTCTCAGTCAGTGTCTGGGTTGGTAACCAGTCCCTATATGTCAGTGTCTGGGTAGGTAACCAGTCCCTATGTGTCAGTGTCTGGGTTGGTAACCAGTCCCTATGTGACAGTGACTGGGTTTGTACCAGTATCTCTCAATCAGTGTCTGGGTGTGTCAGTAGTCTGTGTGTATCAGTGACTTGGTTTTTACCAGTGTCTGTGTGTCTGTGACTGGGTTGGTAACCAGTCCCTTTGTGACTGTGTGTCTGGGTTTGTACCAGTAAATCTCAGTCAGTGTCTGGGTGGGTATCCAGTCCCTATGTGTCAGTGTCTGGGTTGGTAACCAGCACCTATGTGACAGTGTCTGGGTTCGTACCAGTATCTCTCAGTCAGTGTCTGGGGGGTGTCACCAGTGTCTGTGTATCACTGACTTGGTTTTTACGAGTGTCTGAGTGTCTATGACTGGGTTGGTAAGCAGTCCCTATGTGTCAGTGACTGGATTGGTAACCAGTCCCTATGTGTCAGTGTCTGGGTTTGTACCAGTATCTCTCAGTCAGCGTCTGGGTTGCTAAATAGTCCCTATGTGTCAGAGTCTGGTTTTGTAATCAGTCCCTATGTGTCTGTGTCTGGGTGGGTCACAAGTCCCTATGTGTCAGTGTCTGGGTTGGTAACCAGTCCCTATGTGTCAGTGTCTGTGTTTGTACCAGTATCTCTGAGTCACTGTCTGGGTGGTTCACCAGTCCCTATGTGTTAATGTCTGGGTAGGTAACCAGTCCCTATGTGACAGTGTCTGTGTTTGTAACCAGTATCTCTCATTCAGTGTCTGGTTGGGTCACCAGTCCCCATGTGTCAGTGTCTGGGTTGGTAGCCAGTCCCTATGTGTCAGTGTTTGTGTTTGTACCAGTATCTCTCAGTCTGTGTCTGGGTGGGTCACCAGTCCCTATGTGTCAGTGTCTGTGTTTGTACCAGTATCTCTTTGTCAGTGTCTGGGTGGGTCACCAGTCTCCGTGTATCACTGACTCGGTATTTACCAGTGTCTGTATGTATGTGACTGGGTTGGTAACCAGTCCCTATGTGTTCGTGTCTGGGTGGGTCACCAGTCCCTGTGTGTCAGTGTCTGGCTTGGTCACCAGTCCCTATGTGACAGTGTCTGGGTGGGTCACCAGTCCCTATGTGTCAGTGTCTGGGTTGGTAACCAGTCCCTATGTGACAGTGTCTGGGTTTTTACCAGTATCCCTCAGTCCGTGTCTCGGTGGGTCACAATTCCCTATGAGTCAGTGTCTGGGTTGGTAACCAGCACCTATGTGACAGTGTCTGGGTGGGTCACCAGTCCCTATGTGTCAGTGTCTGGGTTGGTAACCAGTCCCTATGTGACAGTGACTGGGTTTGTACCAGTATCTCTCAATCAGTGTCTGGGTGTGTCAGTAGTCTGTGTGTATCAGTGACTTGGTTTTTACCAGTGTCTGTGTGTCTGTGACTGGGATGGTAACCAGTCCCTATGTGACTGTGTCTGGGTTTGTACCAGTAAATCTCAGTCAGTGTCTGGGTGGGTATCCAGTCCCTATGTGTCAGTGTCTGGGTTTGTACCAGTATCTCTCAGTCAGTGTCTGGGGGGGGTCACCAGTGTCTGTGTATCACTGACTTGGTTTTTACGAGTGTCTGAGTGTCTATGACTGGGTTGGTAAGCAGTCCCTATGTGTCAGTGACTGGATTGGTAACCAGTCCCTATGTGTCAGAGTCTGGTTTTGTAATCAGTCCCTATGTGTCTGTGTCTGGGTGGGTCACAAGTCCCTATGTGTCAGTGTCTGGGTTGGTAACCAGTCCCTATGTCTCAGTGTCTGTGTTTGTACCAGTATCTCTGAGTCACTGTCTGGGTGGTTCACCAGTCCCTATGTGTTAATGTCTGGGTAGGTAACCAGTCCCTATGTCACAGTGTCTGTGTTTGTAACCAGTATCTCTCATTCAGTGTCTGGGTGGGTCACCAGTCCCCATGTGTCAGTGACTGGGTTGGTAACCTGTCCCTATGTGACAGTGTCTGTGTTTGTACCAGTAAATCTCAGTCAGTGTCTGGGTGGGTCACCAGTCCCTATGTGTCAGTGTCTGGGTTGGTAACCAGTCCCTATGTGACAGTGTCTGGGTATTTACCAGTATCCCTCAGTCGGTGTCTCGGTGGGTCACAATTCCCTATGTGTCAGTGTCTGGGTTGGTAACCAGCACCTATGTGACAGTGTCTGGGTGGGTCACCAGTCCCTATGTGTCAGTGTCTGGGTTGGTAACCAGTTCCTATGTGACAGTGACTGGGTTTGTACCAGTATTTCTCAATCAGTGTCTGGGTGTGTCAGTAGTCTGTGTGTATCACTGACTTGGTTTTTACGAGTGTCTGAGTGTCTGTGACTGGGTTGGTAAGCAGTCCCTATGTGTCAGTGACTGGATTGGTAACCAGTCCCTATGTGTCAGTGTCTGGGTTTGTACCTGTATCTCTCAGTCAGCGTCTGAATGCTAAATAGTCCCTATGTGTCAGAGTCTGGTTTTGTAATCAGTCCCTATGTGTCTGTGTCTGGGTGGGTCACCAGTCCCTATGTGTCAGTGTCTGGGTTGGTAACCAGTCCATATGTGTCAGTGTCTGTGTTTGTACCAGTATCTCTCAGTCACTGTCTGGGTGGTTCACCAGTCCCTATGTGTCAATGTCTGGGTAGGTAACCAGTCCCTATGTGACAGAGTCTGTGTTTGTAACCAGTATCTCTCATTCAGTGTCTGTGTGGGTCACCAGTCCCCATGTGTCAGTTTCTGGGTTGGAAGCCAGTCCCTATGTGTCAGTGTCTGTGTTTGTACCAGTATCTCTCAGTCAGTGTCTGGGTGGGTCACCAGGCCCTATGTGTCAGTGTCTGTGTTTGTAGCAGTATCTCTCAGTCACTTTCTGGGTGGGTCACCAGTCTCTATGTGTCAGAGTCTGGGTTGGAAACCAGTCCCTATGTGACAGTGTCTGGGTTTGTACCAGTATCTCTCAGTCAGTGTCTGGGTGGGTCACCAGTCTCCGTGTATCACTGACTCGGTTTTTACCAGTGTCTGTGTGTATGTGACTGGGTTGGTAAGCAGTCGCTATGTGGCAGTGACTGGGTTGGTAACCAGTCCCTATGTGTTAGTGTCTGGGTGGGTCACCAGTCCCTGTGTGTCAGTGTCTGGGTTGGTCACAAGTCCCTATGTGACAGTGTCTGGGTGGGTCACCAGTCCCTATGTGTCAGTGTCTGGGTTGGTAACCAGGCCTTATGTGACAGTGTCTGGGTTTGTACCAGTATCCCTCAGGCAGTGTCTGGGTTGGTAATCAGGCCTTATGTGACAGTGTCTGGGTTGTACCAGTATCTCTCAGTCTGTGTCTGGGTTGGTAACCAGGCCTTTTGTGACAGTGTCTGTGTTTGTACCAGTATCTCTCAGTCAGTGTCTGGGTTGGTAACCAGTCCCTATATGTCAGTGTCTGGGTAGGTAACCAGTCCCTATGTGTCAGTGTCTGGGTTGGTAACCAGTCCCTATGTGACAGTGACTGGGTTTGTACCAGTATCTCTCAATCAGTGTCTGGGTGTGTCAGTAGTCTGTGTGTATCAGTGACTTGGTTTTTACCAGTGTCTGTGTGTCTGTGACTGGGTTGGTAACCAGTCCCTTTGTGACTGTGTGACTGGGTTTGTACCAGTAAATCTCAGTCAGTGTCTGGGTGGGTATCCAGTCCCTATGTGTCAGTGTCTGGGTTGGTAACCAGCACCTATGTGACAGTGTCTGGGTTTGTACCAGTATCTCTCAGTCAGTGTCTGGGGGGTGTCACCAGTGTCTGTGTATCACTGACTTGGTTTTTACGAGTGTCTGAGTGTCTATGACTGGGTTGGTAAGCAGTCCCTATGTGTCAGTGACTGGATTGGTAACCAGTCCCTATGTGTCAGTGTCTGGGTTTGTACCAGTATCTCTCAGTCAGCGTCTGGGTTGCTAAATAGTCCCTATGTGTCAGAGTCTGGTTTTGTAATCAGTCCCTATGTGTCTGTGTCTGGGTGGGTCACAAGTCCCTATGTGTCAGTGTCTGGGTTGGTAACCAGTCCCTATGTGTCAGTGTCTGTGTTTGTACCAGTATCTCTGAGTCACTGTCTGGGTGGTTCACCAGTCCCTATGTGTTAATGTCTGGGTAGGTAACCAGTCCCTATGTGACAGTGTCTGTGTTTGTAACCAGTATCTCTCATTCAGTGTCTGGTTGGGTCACCAGTCCCCATGTGTCAGTGTCTGGGTTGGTAGCCAGTCCCTATGTGTCAGTGTCTGTGTTTGTACCAGTATCTCTCAGTCTGTGTCTGGGTGGGTCACCAGTCCCTATGTGTCAGTGTCTGTGTTTGTACCAGTATCTCTTTGTCAGTGTCTGGGTGGGTCACCAGTCCCTATGAGACAGTGTCTGGGTTTGTACCAATATCTCTCAGTCAGTGTCTGGGTGGGTCACCAGTCCCTATGTGTCAATGTCTGGGTTGGTAACCAGTCCCTATGTGATAGTGTCTGGGTTTTTACCAGTATCCCTCAGTCGGTGTCTCGGTGGGTCACCAGTCCCTATGTGTCAGTGTCTGGGTTGGTAACCAGTCCCTATGTGACAGTGTCTGGGTTTGTACCAATATCTCTCAGTCAGTGTCTGGGGGGGGGGTCACCAGTCTCTGTGTATCACTGACTTGGTTTTTACCAGTGTCTGAGTGTCTGTGACTGGGTTGGTAAGCAGTCCCTATGTGTCAGAGTCTGGGTTGGTAACCAATCCCTCTGTGTCAGTGTCAGGGTTGGTACCCAGTCCCTATGTGACAGTGTCTGGGTTTTTACCATTATCCCTCAGTCGGTGTCTCGGTGGGTCACAATTCCCGATGTGTCAGTGTCTGGGTTGGTAACCAGCACCTATGTGACAGTGTTTAGGTTTGTACCAGTATCTCTCAGTCAGTGTCTGGGGGGGTCACCAGTCTCTGTGTATCACTGACTTGGTTTTTAACAGTGTCTGAGTGTCTGTGACTGGGTTGGTAACCAGTCCCTATGTGACAGTGTCTGGGTTTGTACCAGTATCTCTCAGTCAGTGTCTGGGTGGGTCACCAGTCCCTATGTGTCAGTGTCTGGGTTGGTAACCAGTCCCTATGTGTCAGTGTCTGTGTTTGTACCAGTATCTCTCAGTCAGTGTCTGGGTGGGTCACCAGGCCCTATGTGTCAGAGTCTGGGTTGGTAACCAGTCCCTATGTGTCAGTGTCTGGGTTGGTAACCAGTCCCTATGTGACAGTGTCTGGGTTTGTACCAGTATCTCTCAATCAGTGTCTGGGTGGTTCACCAGTCCCTATGTGTCAATGTCTGGGTTGGTAACCAGTCCCTATGTGATAGTGTCTGGGTTTTTACCAGTATCTCTCAGTCAGTGTCTGGGTGGGTCACCAGGCCCTATGTGTCAGAGTCTGGGTTGGTAACCAGTCCCTATGTGTCAGTGTCTGGGTTGGTAACCAGTCCCTATGAGACAGTGTCTGGGTTTGTACCAATATCTCTCAGTCAGTGTCTGGGTGGTTCACCAGTCCCTATGTGTCAATGTCTGGGTTGGTAACCAGTCCCTATGTGATAGTGTCTGGGTTTTTACCAGTATCCCTCAGTCGGTGTCTCGGTGGGTCACCACTCCCTATGTGTCAGTGTCTGGGTTGGTAACCAGTCCCTATGTGACAGTGTCTGGGTTTGTACCAATATCTCTCAGTCAGTGTCTGGGTGGGTCACCAGTCCCTATGTGTCAATGTCTGGGTTGGTAACCAGTCCCTATGTGACAGTGTCTGGGTTTGTACCAGTATCACTCAGTCAGTGTCTGGGGGGGGGGTCACCAGTCTCTGTGTATCACTGACTTGGTTTTTACCAGTGTCTGAGTGTCTGTGACTGGGTTGGTAAGCAGTCCCTATGTGTCAGAGTCTGGGTTGGTAACCAATCCCTCTGTGTCAGTGTCAGGGTTGGTACCCAGTCCCTATGTGACAGTGTCTGGGTTTTTACCATTATCCCTCAGTCGGTGTCTCGGTGGGTCACAATTCCCGATGTGTCAGTGTCTGGGTTGGTAACCAGCACCTATGTGACAGTGTTTAGGTTTGTACCAGTATCTCTCAGTCAGTGTCTGGGGGGGTCACCAGTCTCTGTGTATCACTGACTTGGTTTTTAACAGTGTCTGAGTGTCTGTGACTGGGTTGGTAAGCAGTCCCTATGTGTCAGTGACTGGGTTGGTAACCAGTCCCTATGTGACAGTGTCTGGGTTTGTACCAGTATCTCTCAATCAGTGTCTGGTGGGGTCACCAGTCCCTATGTGTCAGTGTCTGGGTTGGTAACCAGTCCCTATGTGACAGTGTCTGGGTTTTTACCAGTATCCCTCAGTCGGTGTCTCGGTGGGTCACAATTCCCTATGTGTCAGTGTCTGGGTTGGTAACCAGCACCTATGTGACAGTGTCTGGGTTTGTACCAGTATCTCTCTGTCACTGTCTGGGTTGGCAACCAGTCCCTATGTGACAGTGTCTGGGTTTGTACCAGTATCTCTCAATCAGTGTCTGGTGGGGTCACCAGTCCCTATGTGTCAGTGTCTGGGTTGGTAACCAGTCCCTATGTGACAGTGTCTGGGTTTTTACCAGTATCCCTCAGTCGGTGTCTCGGTGGGTCACAATTCCCTATGTGTCAGTGTCTGGGTTGGTAACCAGCACCTATGTGACAGTGTCTGGGTTTGTACCAGTATCTCTCTGTCACTGTCTGGGTTGGTAACCAGTCCCTATGTGACAGTGTCTGGGTTTTGTACCAGTATCTCTCTATCAGTGTCTGGGTGTGTCACTAGTCTGTGTGTATCAGTGACTTGGTTTTTACCAGTGTCTGTGTGTCTGTGACTGGGTTGGTAAGCAGTCCCTATGTGTCAGTGACTGGATTGGTAGCCAGTCCCTATGTGTCAGTGTCTGTGTTTGTACCAGTATCTCTCATTCAGTGTCTGGGTGGGTCACCAGGCCCTATGTGTCAGAGTCTGGGTTGGTAACCAGTCCCTATGTGTCAGTGTCTGGGTTTGTACCAGTATCTCTCAATCAGTGTCTGGGTGGGTCACCAGTCCCTATGAGACAGTGTCTGGGTTTGTACCAATATCTCTCAGTCAGTGTCTGGGTGGGTCACCAGTCCCTATGTGTCAATGTCTGGGTTGGTAACCAGTCCCTATGTGATAGTGTCTGGGTTTTTACCAGTATCCCTCAGTCGGTGTCTCGGTGGGTCACCAGTCCCTATGTGTCAGTGTCTGGGTTGGTAACCAGTCCCTATGTGACAGTGTCTGGGTTTGTACCAATATCTCTCAGTCAGTGTCTGGGTGGGTCACCAGTCCCTATGTGTCAATGTCTGGGTTGGTAACCAGTCCCTATGTGACAGTGTCTGGGTTTGAACCAGTATCTCTCAGTCAGTGTCTGGGGGGGGTCACCAGTCTCTGTGTATCACTGACTTGGTTTTTACCAGTGTCTGAGTGTCTGTGACTGGGTTGGTAAGCAGTCCCTATGTGTCAGAGTCTGGGTTGGTAACCAGTCCCTATGTGTCAGTGTCTGGGTTGGTAACCAGTCCCTATGTGACAGTGTCTAGGTTTGTACCAGTATCTCTCAGTCAGCGTCTGGGTTGGTAAACAGTCCCTATGTGTCAGAGTCTGGTATTGTAATCAGTCCCTATTTGTCAGTGTCTGGGTGGGTCACCAGTCCCTATGTGTCAGTGTCTGGGTTGGTAACCAGTCCCTATGTGTCAGTGTCTGTGTTTGTACCAGTATCTCTCAGTCACTGTCTGGGTGGGTCTCCAGGCCCTATGTGTCAGAGTCTGGGTTGGTAACCAGTCCCTATGTGTCAATGTCTGGGTTGGTAACCAGTCCCTATGTGACAGTGTCTGGGTTTGTACCAGTATCTCTCTGTCACTGTCTGAGTGGGTCACCAGTCCCTATGTGTCAGAGTCTCGGTTGGTAACCATACCCTATGTGTCAGTGTCTGGGTTGGTAACCAGTCCCTATGTGGCAGTGATTGGGTTGGTAACCAGTCCCTATGTGTTAGTGTCTGGGTGGGTCACCAGACCCTATGTGTCAGTGTCTGGCTTGGTCACAAGTCCCTATGTGACAGTGTCTGGGTTGGAAACCAGGCCATATTTGACAGTGTCTGGGTTTGTACCAGTATCTCTCAGTCGGTGTCTCGGCTGGTCACCAGTCCCTACGTGTCAGTGTCTGGGTAGGTAACCAGTCACTATGTGACAGTGTCTGGGTTTGTACCAGTATCTCTCAATCAGTGTCTGGGTGGGTCACTAGTCTGTTTGTATCAGTGACTTGGTTTTTACCAGTGTCTTTGTGTCTGTGACTGGGTTGGTAACCAGTCCCTATGTGTCAGTGACTGGGTTGGTAAGCAGTCTCTATTTGTCAGTGTTTGGGTTGGTAACCAGTCCCTATGTGTCAGCGTCTCGGATTGTACCAGTATCTGTCAGTCAGCGTCTGGGTTGGTAAACAGTCCCTATGTGTCAGAGTCTGGTTTTGAAATCAGTGCCTATGTGTCAGTGTCTGGGTGGTTCACCAGTCCCTATGTGTCAGTGTCTGGGTTTTTACCATTATCCCTCAGTCGGTGTCTCGGTGGGTCACAATTCCCTATGTGTCAGTGTCTGGGTTGGTAACCAGCACCTATGTGACAATGTCTGCGTTTGTACCAGTATCTCTCAGTCAGTGTCTGGGGGGGTCACCAGTCTCTGTGTATCACTGACTTGGTTTTACCAGTGTCTGAGTGTCTGTGACTGGGTTGGAAAGCAGTCCCTATGTGTCAGTGACTGGGTTGGTAACCAGTCCCTATGTGGCAGTGTCTGGGTTTGTAACAGTATCTCTCAGTCACTGTCTGGGTGGGTCACCAGTCCCTATGTGTCAGAGTCTGGGTTAGTAACCAGTCCCTATGTGTCAGTGTCTGGGTTGGTAGCCAGTTCCTATGTGTCAGTGTCTGGGTTTGTACCAGTATCTCTCAGTCAGTGTCTGGGTTGGTAAACAGTCCCAATGTGACATGTCTGGGTTTGTACCAGTATCTCTCAGTCATTGTATGGGTTGGTAACCAGACCCTATGTGACAGTGTCTGGGTTTGTAGCAGTATCTCTCAGTCAGTGTTTGGGGGTTCACCAGTCTTTGTGTATCACTGACTTGGTTTTTACCAGTGTCAGAGTGTCTGTGACTGGGTTGGTAACCAGTCCCTATGTGTCAGCGTCTCGGTTTGTACCAGTATCTGTCAGTCAGCGTCTGGGTTGGTAAACAGTACCTATGTGTCAGAGTCTGGTTTTGAAATCAGTCCCTATGTGTCAGTGTCTGGGTTGGTAACCAGTCCCTATGTGTCAGTGTCTGTGTTTGTACCAGTATCTCTCAGTCACTGTCTGGGTGGGTCACCAGTCCCTATGTGTCAGTGTCTGTGTTTGTAGCAGTATCTCTCAGTCACTTTCTGGGTGGGTCACCAGTCTCTATGTGTCAGAGTCTGGGTTGGAAACCAGTCCCTATGTGACAGTGTCTGGGTTTGTACCAGTATCTCTCAGTCAGTGTCTGGGTGGGTCACCAGTCTCCGTGTATCACTGACTCGGTTTTTACCAGTGTCTGAGTGTATGTGACTGGGTTGGTAAGCAGTCCCTATGTGGCAGTGACTGGGTTGATAACCAGTCCCTATGTGTTAGTGTCTGGGTTGGTCACCAGTCCCTGTGTGTTAGTGTCTGGGTGGGTCACCAGTCCCTGTGTGTCAGTGTCTGGGTTGGTAACCAGGCCTTATGTGACAGTGTCTGGGTTTGTACCAGTATCTCTCAGTCAGTGTCTGGGTTGGTAACCAGGCCTTTTGTGACAGTGTCTGGGTTTGTACCAGTATCTCTCAGTCAGTGTCTGGGTTGGTAACCAGTCCCTATATGTCAGTGTCTGGGTAGGTAACCAGTCCCTATGTGTCAGTGTCTGGGTTGGTAACCAGTCCCTATGTGACAGTGACTGGGTTTGTACCAGTATCTCTCAATCAGTGTCTGGGTGTGTCACTAGTCTGTGTGTATCAGTGACTTGGTTTTTACCAGTGTCTGTGTGTCTGTGACTGGGTTGGTAACCAGTCCCTATGTGACTGTGTCTGGGTTTGTACCAGTAAATCTCAGTCAGTGTCTGGGTTGGTAGCCAGTCCCTATGTGTCAGTGTCTGTGTTTGTACCAGTATCTCTCAGTCAGTGTCTGGGGGGGGTCACCAGTCTCTGTGTATCACTGACTTGGTTTTTACCTGTGTCTGAGTGTCTGTGACTGGGTTGGTAAGCAGACCCTATGTGTCAGAGTCTGGGTTGATAACCAGTCCCTATGTGTCAGTGTCTGGGTTGGTAACCAGTCCCTATGTGACAGTGTCTGTGTTTGTACCAGTATCTCTCAGTCAGCGTCTGGGTTGGTAAACTGTCCCTATGTGTCAGAGTCTGGTATTGTAATCAGTCCCTATGTGTCAGTGTCTGGGTGGGTCACCAGTCCCTATGTGTCAGTGTATGGGTTGGTAACCAGTCCCTATGTGTCAGTGTCTGTGTTTGTACCAGTATCTCTCAGTCACTGTCTGGGTGGGTCACCAGGCCCTATGTGTCAGAGTCTGGGTTGGTAACCAGTCCCTATGTGTCAGTGTCTGGGTTGGTAACCAGTCCCTATGTGACAGTGTCTGGGTTTGTACCAGTATCTCTCAGTCAGTGTCTGGGTGGGTCACCAGTCCATATGTGTCAGTGTCTGGGTTGGTAACCAGTGCCTATGTGACAGTGTCTGGGTTTGTACCAATATCACTCAGTCAGTGTCTGCGTGGGTCACCAGTCCCTATGTGTCAATGTCTGGGTTGGTAACCAGTCCCTATGTGACAATGTCTGGGTTTGTACCAGTATCTCTCAGCCATTGTTTGGTTTGGTAACCAGTCCCTATGTGACAGTGTCTGGGTTTGTACCAGTATCTCTCTGTCACTGTCTGGGTGGGTCACCAGTCCCTATGTGTCAGAGTCTCGGTTGGTAACCAGACCCTATGTGTCAGTGTCTGGGTTGGTAACCAGTCCCTATGTGGCAGTGTGTGGGTTGGTAACCAGTCCCTATGTGTTAGTGTCTGGGTGGGTCACGAGTCCCTGTGTGTCAGTGTCTGGCTTGGTCACAAGTCCCTATGTGACTGTGTCTGGGTTGGAAACCAGGCCTTATTTGACAGAGTCTGGGTTTGTACCAGTATCTCTCAGTCGGTGTCTCGGCGGGTCAACAGTCCCTACGTGTCAGTGTCTGGGTAGGTAACCAGTCCCTATGTGACAGTGTCTGGGTTTGTACCAGTATCTCTCAATCAGTGTCTGGGTGGGTCACTAGTCTGTGTGTATCAGTGACTTGGTTTTTACCAGTGTCTGTGTGTCTGTGACTGGGTTGGTAACCAGTCCCTATGTGTCAGTGTCTGGGTTGGTACCCAGTCCCTATGTGACAGTGTCTGGGTTTGAACCAGTATCTCTCAATCAGTGTCTGGGTGGGTCACCAGTCCCTATGTGTCAGTGTCTGGTTTGGTAACCAGTCCCTATGTGACAGTGTCTGGGTTTTTACCAGTATCCCTCAGTCGGTGTCTCGGTGGGTCACAATTCCCTATGTGTCAGTGTCTGGGTTGGTGACCAGCACCTATGTGACAGTGTCTGGGTTTGTACCAGTATCTCTCAGTCAGTGTCTGGGGGGGTCACCAGTCTCTTTGTATCACTGACCTGGTTTTTAACAGTGTCTGAGTGTCTGTGACTGGGTTGGTAAGCAGTCCCTATGTGTCAGTGACTGGGTTGGTAACCAGTCCCTATGTGTCAGTGTCTGGGTTGGTAACCAGTCCCTATGTGTCAGTGTCTGGGTTGGTAACCAGTCCCTATGTGACAGTGCATGGGTTTGTACCAGTATCTCTCAGTCAGCGTCTGGGTTGGTAAACAGTCGCTATGTGTCAGAGTCTGGTATTGTAATCAGTCCCTATTTGTCAGTGTCTGGGTGGGTCACCAGTCCCTATGTGTCAGTGTCTGGGTTGGTAACCAGTCCCTATGTGTCAGTGTCTGTGTTTGTACCAGTATCTCTCAGTCACTGTCTGGGTGGGTCACCAGGCCCTATGTGTCAGAGTCTGGGTTGGTAACCAGTCCCTATGTGTCAGTGTCTGGGTTGGTAACCAGTCCCTATGTGACAGTGTCTGGGTTTGTACCAGTATCTCTCAGTCAGTGTCTGGGTGGGTCACCAGTCTCCGTGTATCACTGACTCGGTTTTTACCAGTGTCTGTGTGTATGTGACTGGGTTGGTAACCAGTCCCTATGTGACAGTGTCTGGGTGGGTCACCAGTCCCTCTGTGTGTCAGTGTCTGGGTTGGTCACAAGTCCCTATGTGACAGTGTCTGGGTGGGTCACCAGTCACTATGTGTCAGTGTCTGGGTTGGTAACCAGGCCTTATGTGACAGTGTCTGGTTTTGTACCAGTATCCCTCAGTCAGTGTCTGGGTTGGTAACCAGGCCTTATGTGACAGTCTCTGGGTTTGTACCAGTATCTCTCAGTCTGTGTCTGGGTTGGTAACCAGGCCTTTTGTGACAGTGTCTGGGATTGTACCAGTATCTCTCAGTCAGTGTCTGGGTTGGTAAACAGTCCCTATATGTCAGTGTCTGGGTAGGTAACCAGTCCCTATGTGTCAGTGTCTGGGTTGGTAACCAGTATCTCTCAATCAGTGTCTGGTTGTGTCACTAGTCTGTGTGTATAAGTGACTTGGTTTTTACCAGTGTCTGTGTGTCTGTGACTGGGTAGGTAACCAGTCCCTATGTGACAGTGACTGGGTTTGTACCAGTATCTCTCAATCAGTGTCTGGGTGTGTCACTAGTCTGTGTGTATCAGTGTCTTGGTTTTTACCAGTGTCTGTGTGTCTGTGACTGGGTTTGTAACCAGTCCCTATGTGACTGTGTCTGGGTTTGTACCAGTAAATCTCAGTCAGTGTCTGGGTGGGTAACCAGTCCCTATGTGTCAGTGTCTGGGTTGGTAACCAGCACCTATATGACAGTGTCTGGGTTTGTACCAGTATCTCTCTGTCAGGGTCTGGGGGGGGGTCACCAGTGTCTGTGTATCACTGACTTGGTTTTTACGAGTGTCTGAGTGTCTGTGACTGGGTTGGTAAGCAGTCCCTATGAGTCAGTGACTGGATTGATAACCAGTCCCTATGTGTCAGTGTCTGGGTTTGTACCAGTATCTCTCATTCAGCGTCTGGGTTGATAAATAGTCCCTATGTGTCAGAGTCTGGTTTTGTAATCAGTCCCTATGTGTCTGTGTCTGGGTGGGTCACCAGTCCCTATGTGTCAGTGTCTGGGTTGGTAACCAGTCCCTATGGGTCAGTGTCTGTGTTTGTACCAGTATCTCTCAGTCACTGTCTGCGTGGTTCACCAGTCCCTATGTCTCAATGTCTGGGTAGGTAACCAGTCCCTATGTGACAGTGTCTGTGTTTGTAACCAGTATCTCTCATTCAGTGTCTGGGTGGGTCACCAGTCCCCATGTGTCAGTGTCTGGGTTGGTAGCCAGTCCCTATGTGTCAGTGTCTGTGTTTGTACCAGTATCTCTCAGTCAGTGTCTGGGTGGGTCACCAGGCCCTATGTGTCAGAGTCTGGGTTGGTAACCAGTCCCTATGTGTCAGTGTCTGGGTTGGTAACCAGTCCCTATGTGACAGTGTCTGGGTTTGTACCAGTATCTCTCAATCAGTGTCTGGGTGGGTCACCAGTCCCTATGTGTCAGTGTCTGGGTTGGTAACCAGTCCCTATGTGACAGTGTCTGGGTTTGTACCAATATCTCTCAGTCAGTGTCTGGGTGGGTCACCAGTCCCTATGTGTCAATGTCTGGGTTGCTAACCAGTCCCTATGTGATAGTGTCTGGGTTTTTACCAGTATCCCTCAGTCGGTGTCTCGGTGGGTCACAATTCCCTATGTGTCAGTGTCTGGGTTGGTAACCAGCACCTATGTGACAGTGTCTGGGTTTGTACCAGTATCTCTCAGTCAGTGTCTGGGGGGGTCACCAGTCTCTTTGTATCACTGACCTGGTTTTTAACAGTGTCTGAGTGTCTGTGACTGGGTTGGTAAGCAGTCCCTATGTGTCAGTGACTGGGTTGGTAACCAGTCCCTATGTGTTAGTGTCTGGGTTGGTAACCAGTCCCTATGTGTCAGTGTCTGGGTTGGTAACCAGTCCCTATGTGACAATGTCTGGGTTTGTACCAGTATCTCTCAGTCAGTGTCTGTGTGGGTCACCAGTCTCCGTGTATCACTGACTCGGTTTTTACCAGTGTCTGTGAGTATGTGACAGGGTTGGTAAACAGTCCCTATGTGTCAGTGACTGGGTTGGTAACCAGTCCCTATGTGTTAGTGTCTGGGTGGGTCACCAGTCCCTCTGTGTGTCAGTGCCTGGGTTGGTCACAAGTCCCTATGTGACAGTGTCTGGGTGGGTCACCAGTCCCTATGTGTCAGTGTCTGGGTTGGTAACCAGGCCTTATGTGACAGTGTCTGGGTTTGTACCAGTATCTCTCAGTCTGTGTCTGGGTTGGTAACCAGACCTTTTGTGACAGTGACTGGGTTTGTACCAGTATCTCTCAGTCAGTGTCTGGGTTGGTAACCAGTCCCTATATGTCAGTGTCTGGGTAGGTAACCAGTCCCTATGTGTCAGTGTCTGGGTTGGTTACCAGTCCCTATGTGACAGAGACTGGGTTTGTACCAGTATCTCTCAATCAGTGTCTGGGTGTGTCACTAGTCTGTGTGTATCAGTGACTTGGTTTTTACCAGTGTCTGTGTGTCTGTGACTGGGTTGGTAACCAGTCCCTATGTGACTGTGTCTGGGTTTGTACCAGTAAATCTCAGTCAGTGTCTGGGTGGGTAACCAGTCCCTATGTGACAGTGTCTGGGTTTGTACCAGTATCTCTCAGTCACTGTCTGGGTGGTTCACCAGTCCCTATGTGTCAATGTCTGGGTAGGTAACCAGTCCCTATGTGACAGTGTCTGTGTTTGTAACCAGTATCTCTCATTCAGTGTCTGGGTGGGTCACCAGTCCCCATGTGTCAGTGTCTGGGTTGGTAGCCAGTCCCTATGTGTCAGTGTCTGTGTTTGTACCAGTATCTCTCAGTCAGTGTCTGGGTGGGTCACCAGGCCCTATGTGTCAGAGTCTGGGTTGGTAACCAGTCCCTTTGTGTCAGTGTCTGGGTTGGTAACCAGTCCCTATGTGACAGTGTCTGGGTTTGTACCAATATCTCTCAGTCAGTGTCTGGGTGGGTCACCAGTCCCTATGTGTCAATGTCTGGGTTGGTAACCAGTCCCTATGTGATAGTGTCTGGGTTTTTACCAGTATCCCTCAGTCGGTGTCTCGGTGGGTCACCAGTCCCTATGTGTCAGTGTCTGGGTTGGTAACCAGTCCCTATGCGACAGTGTCTGGGTTTGTACCAATATCTCTCAGTCAGTGTCTGGGTGGGTCACCAGTCCCTATGTGTCAATGTCTGGGTTGGTAACCAGTCCCTATGTGACAGTGACTGGGTTTGTACCAGTATCTCTCTATCACTGTCTCGGTGGGTCACCAGTCCCTATGTGTCAGAGTCTCGGTTGGTAACCAGACCCTATGTGTCAGTGTCTGGGTTGGTAACCAGTCCCTATGTGGCAGTGATTGGGTTGGTAACCAGTCCCTATGTGTTAGTGTCTGGGTGGGTCACCAGTCCCTGTGTGTCAGTGTCTGGCTTGGTCACAAGTCCCTATGTGACTGTGTCTGGGTTGGAAACCAGGCCTTATTTGACAGTGTCTGGGTTTGTACCAGTATCTCTCAGTCGGTGTCTCTGCGGGTCAACAGTCCCTACGTGTCAGTGTCTGGGTTTGTACCAGTATCTCTCAATCAGTGTCTGGGTGGGTCACTAGTCTGTGTGTATCAGTGACTTGGTTTTTACCAGTGTCTGTGTGTCTGTGACTGGGTTGGTAACCAGTCACTATGTATCAGTGTCTGGGTTGGTAACCAGTCCCTATGTGACAGTGTCTGGGTTTGTAACCAGTCCCTATGTGACAGTGTCTGGGTTTGTAACAGTATCTCTCAGTCAGCGTCTGGGTTGGTAACCAGTCCCTATGTGTCAGTGTCTGGGTTGGTAACCAGTCCCTATGTGACAGTGTCTGGGTTTGTAACAGTATCTCTCAGTCAGCGTCTGGGTTGGTAAACAGTCGCTATGTGTCAGAGTCTGGTATTGTAATCAGTCCCTATTTGTCAGTGTCTGGGTGGGTCACCAGTCCCTTTGTGTCAGTGTCTGGGTTGGTAACCAGTCCCTATGTGTCAGTGTCTGTGTTTGTACCAGTATCTCTCAGTCACTGTCTGGGTGGGTCACCAGGCCCTATGTGTCAGAGTCTGGGTTGGTAACCAGTCCCTATGTGTCAGTGTCTGGGTTGGTAACCAGTCCCTATGTGACAGTGTCTGGGTTTGTACCAGTATCTCTCAGTCAGAGTCTGGGTTGGTAACCAGTCCCTATGTGTCAATGTCTGGGTTGGTAACCAGTCCCTATGTGACAGTGTCTGGGTTTGTACCAGTATCTCTCAGTCACTGTCTGGGTGGGTCACCAGGCCCTATGTGTCAGAGTCTGGTTTGGTAACCAGTCCCTATGTGTCAGTGTCTGGGTTGGTAACCAGTCCCTATGTCTCAGAGTCTGGTATTGTAATCAGTCCCTATGTGTCAGTGTCTGGCTTGGTAACCAGACCCTATGTGTCAGTGTCTGTGTTTGTACCAGTATCTCTCAGTCACTGTCTGGGTGGGTCACCAGGCCCTATGTGTCAGAGTCTGGGTTGGTAACCAGTCCCTATGTGTCAGTGTCTGGGTTGGTAACCAGTCCCTATGTGACAGAGTCTGGGTTTGTACCAGTATCGTTCAGTCAGTGTCTGGGTGGGTCACCAGTCCATATGTGTCAGTGTCTGGGTTGGTAACCAGTCCCTATGTGATAGTGTCTGGGTTTGTACCAATATCCCTCAGTCAGTGTCTGGGTGGGTCACCAGTCCCTATGTGTCAATGTCTGGGTTGGTAACCAGTCCCTGTGTGACAGTGTCTGGATTTGTACCAGTATCTCTCAGCAATTGTTTAGGTTGGTAACCAGTCCCTATGTGACAGAGTCTGGGTTTGTACCAGTATCCCTCTGTCACTGTCTGGGTGGGTCACTAGTCCCTATGTGGCAGTGACTGGGTTGGTAACCAGTCCCTATGTGTTAGTGTCTGGGTGGGTCACCAGTCCCTGTGTGTCAGTGTCTGGCTTGGTCACCAGTCCCTATGTGACAGTGTTTGGGTGGGTCACCAGTCCCTATGTGTCAGTGTCTGGGTTGGAAACCAGGCCTTATTTGACAGTGTCTGGGTTTGTACCAGTATCGCTCAGTCGGTGTCTCGGCGGGTCACCAGTCCCTACGTGTCAGTGTCTGGGTAGGTAACCAGTCCCTATGTGACAGTGTCTGGGTTTGTACCAGTATCTCTCAATCAGTGTCTGGGTGGGTCACTAGTCTGTGTGTATCAGTGACTTGGTTTTTACCAGTGTCTGTGTGTCTGTGACTGGGTTGGTAACCAGTCCCTATGTGTCAGTGACTGGGTTGGTAATCAGTCCCTATGTGACAGTGTCTGGGTTTGTACCAGTAAATCTCAGTCAGTGTCTGGGTGTGTGACCAGTCCCTATGTGTCAGTGTCTGAGTTGGTAACCAGTCCCTATGTGACAGTGTCTGGGTTTTTACCAGTATCCCTCAGTCGGTGTCTCGGTGGGTCACAATTCCCTATGTGTCAGTGTCTGGGTTGGTAACCAGCACCTATGTGACAATGTCTGGGTGGGTCACCAGTCCCTATGTGTCAGTGTCTGGGTTGGTAACCAGTCCCTATGTGTCAGTGTCTGTGTTTGTAACAGTATCTCTCAGTCGCTGTCTGGGTGGTTCACCAGGCCCTATGTGTCAGAGTCTGGGTTGGTAACCAGTCCCTATGTGTCAGTGTCAGGGTTGGTACCCAGTCCCTATGTGACAGTGTCTGGGTTTGTACCAGTATCTCTCAATCAGTGTCTGGGTGGGTCACCAGTCCCTATGTGTCAGAGTCTGGGTTGGTAACCAGCACCTATGTGACAGTGTCTGGGTTTGTACCAGTATCTCTCAGTCAGTGTCTGGGGGGGGTCACCTGTCTCTGTGTATCACTGACTTGGTTTTTAACAGTCCCTATGTGTCAGTGACTGGGTTGGTAACCAGTCCCTATGTGTCAGTGACTGGGTTGGTAACCAGTCCCTATGTGGCAGTGTATGGGTTGGTAACCAGTCCCTATGTGATAGTGTCTGGGTGTGTACCAGTATCTCTCAGTCAGCGTCTGGGTTGGTAAACAGTCGCTATGTGTCAGAGTCTGGTATTGTAATCAGTCCCTATGTGTCAGTGTCTGTGTTTGTACCAGTATCTCTCAGTCACTGTCTGGGTGTGTCACCAGGCCCTATGTTTCAGAGTCTGGGTTGGTAACCAGTCCCTATGTGTCAGTGTCTGGGTTGGTAACCAGTCCCTATGTGACAGTGTCTGGGTTTGTACCAGTATCTCTCAATCAATGTCTGGGTGGGTCACCAGTCCCTATGTGTCAGTGTCTGGATCTGTACCAATATCTCTCAGTCAGAGTCTGGGTGGGTCACCAGTCCCTATGTGTCAATGTCTGGGTTGGTAACCAGTCCCTATGTGACAGTGTCTGGGTTTGTACCAATATCTCTCAGTCAGTGTCTAGGTGGGTCACCAGTCCCTATGTGTCAATGTCTGGGTTGGTAACCAGTCCCTATGTGACAGTGTCTGGGTTTATACCAATATCTCTCAGTCAGTGTCTGGGTGGGTCAACAATCCCTGTGTGTCAGTGGCTCGGTTTTTACCAGTGTCTGTGTGTCTGTGACTGGGTTGGTAATCAGTCTGTATTTGTCAGTGTTTGGGTTGGTAACCAGTCCCTATGTGTCAGTGTCTGGATTTGTACCAGTATCTCTCAGTCAGTGTCTGGGTTGGTAAACAGACCCTATGTGTCAGAGTCTGGTTTTGTAATCAGTCCCTATGTGTCAGTGTCTGGGTTTGTACCAGTCTCTCTCATTGAGTGTCTGGGTGGGTCACCAGTCCCTATGTGTCAGTGTTTGGGTTGGTAGCCAGTTCCTATGTGTCAGTGTCTTGGTTTGTACCTGTATCTCTCAGTCAGTGTCTGGGTGGGTCTCCAGTCCCTATGTGTCAGTGTCTGGGTTGGTAACCAGTCGCTATGTGACAGTGTCTGGGTTTGTAACCAGTATCAATCATTCAGTGTCTGGGTTGGTCACCAGTCCCCATGTGTCAGTGTCTGGGTTGGTAAACAGTCCCTATGTGTCAGTGTCTGGGTTTGTAACCAGTCCCTATGTGACAGTGTCTGGGTTTGTACCAAAATCTCTCAGTCAGTGTCTGGGTGGGTCACCAGTCCCTATGTGTCAATATCTGGGTTGGTAACCAGTCCCTATGTGACAGTGTCTGGGTTTGTACCAGTATCTCTCAGTCAGTGTCTGGGTGGGTCACCAGTCCCTATGTCTCAGAGTCTGGTATTGTAATCAGTCCCTATGTGTCAGTGTCTGGGTGGGTCACCAGTCCCTATGTGTCAGAGTCTGGGTTGGTAACCAGTCCCTATGTGTCAGTGTCTGGGTTTGTAACCAGTCCCTATGTGACAGTGTCTGGGTTTGTACCAGTATCGCTCAGTCAGTGTCTGGGTGGGTCACCAGTCCAGATGTGTCAGTGTCTGGGTTGGTAACCAGTCCCTATGTGACAGTGTCTGGGTTTGTACCAATATCTCTCAGTCAGTGTCTGGGTGGGTCACCAGTCCCTATGTGTCAATGTCTGGGTTGGTAACCAGTCCCTATGTGACAGTGTCTGGGTTTGTAGCAGTATCTCTCTGTCACTGTCTGGGTGGGTCACCAGTCCCTATGTGGCAGTGACTGGGTTGGTAACCAGTCCGTATGTGTTAGTGTCTGGGTGGGTCACCAGTCCCTGTGTGTCAGTGTCTGTGTGGGTCACCAGTCCCTATGTGTCAGTGTCTCGGTTGGTAGCCAGTCCCTATGTGTCAGTGTCTGGGTCGGTCACCTGTCCCTATGTGTCAGTGTCTGGGTTTGTACCAGTATCTCTCAGTCTGTGTCTGGGTTGGTAAACAGTCCCTATGTGTCAGAGTCTGTTTATGTAATCAGTCCCTATGTGACAGTGTCTGGGTTTGTACCAGTATCTCTCAGTCAGTGTCTGGGTGGGTCACCAGTCCCTACGTGTCAGTGTCTGTGTGGGTCACCAGTCCCTATGTGTCAGTGTCTCGGTTGGTAGCCAGTCCCTATGTGTCAGTGTCTGGGTCGGTCACCTGTCCCTATGTGTCAGTGTCTGGGTTTGTACCAGTATCTCTCTGTCTGTGTCTGGGTTGGTAAACATTCCCTATGTGTCAGAGTCTGGTTATGTAATCAGTCCCTATGTGACAGTGTCTGGGTTGGTAACCAGTCTCTATGTGTCAGTGTCTGGGTTGGTAACCAGTCCCTATGTGACAGTGTCTGGGTGTGTACCAGTATCTCTCAGTCAGCGTCTGGGTTGGTAAACAGTCGCTATGTGTCAGAGTCTGGTATTGTAATCAGTCCCTATGTGTCAGTGTCTGTGTTTGTACCAGTATCTCTCAGTCACTGTCTGGGTGTGTCACCAGGCCCTATGTGTCAGAGTCTGGGTTGGTAACCAGTCCCTATGTGTCAGTGTCTGGGTTGGTAACCAGTCCCTATGTGACAGTGTCTGGGTTTGTACCAGTATCTCTCAATCAGTGTCTGGGTGGGTCACCAGTCCCTATGTGTCAATGTCTGGGTTGGTAACCAGTCCCTATGTGACAGTGTCTGGGTTTGTACCAATATCTCTCAGTCAGAGTCTGGGTGGGTCACCAGTCCCTATGTGTCAATGTCTGGGTTGGTAACCAGTCCCTAAGTGACAGTGTCTGGGTTTGTACCAATATCTCTCAGTCAGTGTCTGGGTGGGTCACCAGTCCCTATGTGTCAATGTCTGGGTTGGTAACCAGTCCCTATGTGACAGTGTCTGGGTTTGTACCAATATCTCTCAGTCAGTGTCTGGGTGGGTCACCAATCCCTGTGTGTCAGTGGCTCGGTATTTACCAGTGTCTGTGTGTCTGTGACTGGGTTGGTAATCAGTCTGTATTTGTCAGTGTTTGGGTTGGTAACCAGTCCCTATGTGTCAGTGTCTGGGTTTGTACCAGTATCTCTCAGTCAGTCTCTGGGTTGGTAAGCAGTCCCTATGTGTTAGTGACTGGGTTGGTAACCAGTCCCAATGTGTCAGTGTCTGGATTTGTACCAGTATCTGTCAGTCAGTGTCTGGGTGGGTCACCAGTCCCTATGTGACAGTGTCTGGGTTTGTACCAGTATCTCTCAGTCAGCGTTTGGGTTGGTAAACAGTCCCTATGTGTCAGAGTCTGGTGTTGTAATCAGTCCCTATGTGTCAGTGTCTGGGTTTGTACCAGTCTCTCTCATTCAGTGTCTGGGTTGGTCACCAGTTCCCATGTGTCTGTGTCTGGGTTGGTAAACAGTCCCTATGTGTCAGTGTCTGGGTTGGTAACCAGTCCCTATGTGACAGTGTCTGGGTTTGTACCAAAATCTCTCAGTCAGTGTCTGGGTGGGTCACCAGTCCCTATGTGTCAATGTCTGGGTTGGTAACCAGTCCCTATGTGAGAGTGTCTGGGTTTGTACCAGTATCTCTCAGTCAGTGTCTGGGTGGGTAACCAGTCCCTATGTCTCAGAGTCTGGTATTGTAATCAGTCCCTATGTGTCAGTGTCTGGGTGGGTCTCCAGTCCCTATGTGTCAGTGTCTGGGTTGGTAACCAGTCCCTATGTGTAAGTGTCTGTGTTTGTACCAGTATCTCTCAGTCAGTGTCTGGGTGGGTAACCAGTCCCTATGTCTCAGAGTCTGGTATTGTAATCAGTCCCTATGTGTCAGTGTCTGGGTGGGTCTCCAGTCCCTATGTGTCAGAGTCTGGGTTGGTAACCAGTCCCTATGTGTCAGTGTCTGGGTTGGTAACCAGTCCCTATGTGACAGTGTCTGGGTTTGTACCAATATCTCTCAGTCAGTGTCTGGGTGGGTCACCAGTCCCTATGTGTCAATGTCTGGGTTGGTAACCAGTCCCTATGTGACAGTGTCTGGGTTTGTACCAGTAACTCTCAGCAATTGTTTGGGTTGGTAACCAGTCCCTATGTGACAGTGTCTGGGTTTGTACCAGTATCTCTCAGTCTGTGTCTGGGTTGGTAAACAGTCCCTATGTGTTAGTGTCTGGGTGGGTCACCAGTCCCTGTGTGTCAGTGTCTGTGTGGGTCACCAGTCCCTATGTGTCAGTGTCTCGGTTGGTAGCCAGTCCCTATGTGTCAGTGTCTGGGTAGGTCACCTGTCCCTATGTGTCAGTGTCTGGGTTTGTACCAGTATCTCTCAGTCTGTGTCTGGGTTGGTAAACAGTCCCTATGTGTCAGAGTCTGGTTATGTAATCAGTCCCTATGTGACAGTGTCTGGGTTTGTACAAGTATCTCTCAGTCAGTGTCTGGGTGGGTCACCAGTCCCTACGTGTCAGTGTCTGTGTGGGTCACCAGTCCCTATGTGTCAGTGTCTCGGTTGGTAGCCAGTCCCTATGTGTCATTGTCTGGGTCGGTCACCTGTCCCTATGTGTCAGTGTCTGGGTTTGTACCAGTATCTCTCAGTCTGTGTCTGGGTTGGTAAACAGTCCCTATGTGTCAGAGTCTGGTTTTGTAATCAGTCCCTATGTGTCAGTGTCTGGCTGGGTCACTGGTCCCTATGTGTCAGTGTCTGGGTTGGTAACCCGTCCCTATGTGTCAGTGTCTGTGTTTGTACCAGTATCTCATAGTCACTGTCTGGGTGGGTCACCAGTCCCTATTTGTCAGATTCTGGTTTGGTAACCAGTCCCTATGTGTCTGTGTCTGGGTTGGTAACCAGTCCCTATGTGACAGTGTCTGTATTTGTACCAGTATCTCTCAGTCAGTGTCTGGGTGGGTCACCAGTCCCTATGAGTCAGTGTCTCGGTTGGTAACCAGTCCCTATGTGTCAGTGTCTGTGTTTGTACCAGTATCTCTCAGTCAGTGTCTGGGTGGGTCACCAGTCCCTATGAGTCAGTGTCTCGGTTGGTAACCAGTCCCTATGCGTCAGTGTCTGGTTTGGTAACCAGTCCCTATGTGACAGTGTCTGGGTTTGTACCAGTATCTCTCAGTCAGTGTCTGGGTGAGTCACCAGTCCCTATGTGTCTGTGTCTGTGTGGGTCACCAGTCCCTGTGTGATAGTGTCTGGGTTGGTAACCAGTCCCTATGTGTCAGTGACTGGGTTGGTAACCAGGCCCTATGTGACATTGTCTGGGTTTGTACCAGTATATCTCAGTCAGTGTCTGGGTGGGTCACCAATCCCTGTGTGTCAGTGGCTCGGTTTATAACCAGTCTCTGTGTGTCAGTGTCTGGGTGGGTCACCAGTCTCCGTGTATCACTGACTAGGTTTTTAGCAGTGTCTGTGTGTCTGTGACTGGGTTGGTAAATAGTCTCTATTTGAAAGTGTTAGGGTTGGTAACCAGTCCCTATGTGTCAGTATCTGGGTTTGTACCAGTATCTCTCAGTCAGCGTCTGGGTTGGTAAACAGTCCCTATGTGTCAGTGTCTAGGTTGGTAACCAGTCCCTATGTGACAGTGTCTGGGTTTGTACCAGTATCTCTCAGTCAGTGTCTGGGTGGGTCACCAGTCTCTTTGTGTCAGTGTCTGGGTTGGTAACCAGTCCCTATGTGACAGTGTCTGGGTTTGTACCAAAATCTCTCAGTCAGTGTCTGGGTGGGTCACCAGTCCCTATATGACAATGTCTGGGTTGGTAACCAGTCCCTTTTTTGACAGTGTCTGAGTTTGTAACCAGTATCTCTCATTCAGTGTCTGGGTGCGTCACCAGTCCCTATGTGTCAGTGTCTGGATTGGTAGCCAGTCCCTATGTATCAGTCTCTGGGATTGTTCCAGTATCTCTCAGTCAGTGTCTGGGTGGGTCACCAGTCCCTATGTGTCAGTGTCTGTTTTGGTAAACAGTCCCTATGTGTCAGTGTCTGGGTTGGTAACCAGTCCCTATGTGACAGTGTCTGGGTTTGTACCAATTCCTCTCAGTCAGTGTCTGGGTGGGTCACCAGTCCCTGTGTGATAGTGTCTGGGTGGGTCACCAGAACCTATGTGTCAGTGTCTGGTTTGGTAACCAGTCCCTATGTGTCAGTGACTGGGTTGTTAACCAGTACCTATGTGACAGTGTCTGGGTTTGTACCAGTATCTCTCCGTCAGTGTCTGGGTTAGTAACCAGTCCCTATGTGTCAGTGTCTGGGTTGGTAACCAGTCCCTATGTGTCAGTGTCTGGGTTGGTAACCAGTCCCTATGTGACAGTGTCTGGGTTTGTACCAGTATCTCTCAGTCAGTATCTGGGTGGGTCACCAGTCACTATGTTTCAGTGTCTGTGTGGGTAACTAGTCCCTGCGTGATAGTGTCTGGGTGGGTCACCAGTCCCAATGTGTCAGTGTCTGGGTTGGTAACCAGTCCCTATGTGTCTGTGACTGGGTTGGTAACCAGTCCCTATGTGACAGTGTCTGGATTTGTACGAGTACATCTCAGTCAGTGTCTGGGTCGGTCACCAATCCCTGTGTGTCAGTGGCTCGGTTTATTACAAGTCTCTGTGTGTCAGTGTCTGGGTGGGTCACCAGTCTCCGTGTATCACTGACTCGGTTTTTACCAGTGTCTGTGTGTCTGTGACTGGGTTGGTAACCAGTCTCTATTTGTCAGTGTTTGGGTTGGTAACCAGTCTCTATGTGTCAGGGTCTGGGTTTGTACCAGTATCTCTCAGTCAGTATCTGGGTTGGTAAACAGTCCCTATGTGTCAGTGTCTGGGTTGGTAACCAGTCCCTATGTGACAGTGTCTGGGTTTGTACAAGTATCTCTCAGTCAGCGCCTGGGTTGGTAAACAGTCCCTATGTGTCAGAGTCTGGTTTTGTAATCAGTCCCTATGTGACAGTGTCTGGGTTTGTACCAGTATCTGTCATTCAGTGTCTGGGTGGGTCACCAGTCCCTATGTGTCAGTGTCTGTGTGGGTCACCAGTCCCTGTGTGATAGTGTCTCGGTGGGTCACCAGTCCCTACGTGTCAGTGTCTGGGTTGGTAACCAGTCCGTATGTGACAGTGTCTGGGTTTGTACCAAAATCTCTCAGTCAGTGTCTGGGTGGGTCACCAGTCCCTATGTGTCAATGTCTGGGTTGGTAACCAGTCCCTATGTGACAGTGTCTGTGTTTGTTACCAGTATCTCTCATTCAGTGTCTGGGTGGATCATCAGTCCCTATGTGTCAGTGTCTGGGTTGGTAGCCAGTCCCTATGTGTCAGTGTCTGGGTTTGTACCAGTATCTCTCAGTCAGTGTCTGGGTGGGTCACCAGTCCCTATGTGTCAGTGTCTGGGTTGGTAACGAGTCCCTATGTGACATTGTCTGGGTTTGTAACCAGTATCTCTCATTCAGTTTCTGGGTGGGTCACCAGTCCCTATGTGTCAGTGTCTGTTTTGGTAAACAGTCTCTATGTGTCAGTGTCTGGGTTGGTAACCAGTCCCTATGTGACAGTGTCTGGGTTTGTACCAATATCTCTCAGTCAGTGTCGGGGTGGGTCACCAGTCCCTATGGTTCAATGTCTGGGTTGGTAACTAGTCCCTGTGTGACAGTGTCTGGGTGGGTCACCAGTCCCAATGTGTCAGTGTCTGGGTTGGTAACCAGTCCCTATGTGTCAGTGACTGGGTTGGTAACCAGTCCCTATGTGACAGTGTCTGGGTTTGTACTAGTATATCTCAGTCAGTGTCTGGGTGGGTAACCAATCCCTGTGTGTCAGTGGCTCGGTTTATTACCAGTCTCTGTGTGTCAGTGTCTGGGTGGGTCAACAGTCTCCGTGTATCACTGACTCGGTTTTTACCAGTGTCTGTGTGTCTGTGACTGGGTTGGTAACCAGACTCTATTTGTCAGTGTTTGGGTTGGTAACCAGTCCCTATGTGTCAGTGTCTGGGTTTGTACCAGTATCTCTCAATCAGTGTCTGGGTGGGTCACCAGTCCCTATGTGTCAGTTTCTGGGTTGGTAACGAGTCCCTATGTGACAGTGTCTGGGTTTGTAACCAGTATCTCTCATTCAGTGTCTTGGTAGGTCACCAGTCCCTATGTGTCAGTGTCTGTTTTGGTAAACAGTCCCAATGTGTCAGTGTCAGGGTCGGTAACCAGTCCCTATGTGACAGTGTCTGGGTTTGTACCAATATCTCTCAGTCAGTGTCTGGGTGGGTCACCAGTCCCTATGGTTCAATGTCTGGGTTGGTTACTAGTCCCTGTGTGACAGTGTCTGCGTTTGTACCAGTATCTCTCAGTCAGTGTCTGGGTGGGTCACCAGTCTCTATGTGTCATTGTCTGGGTTGGTAACCAGTCCCTATGTGACAGTGTCTGGGTTTGTACCAAAATCTCTCAGTCAGTGTCTGGGTGGGTCACCAGTCCCTATATGACAATGTCTGGGTTGGTAACCAGTCCCTTTTTTGACAGTGTCTGGGTTTGTAACCAGTATCTCTCATTCAGTGTCTGGGTGCGTCACCAGACCCTATGTGTCAGTGTCTGGTTTGGTAACCAGTCCCTATGTGACAGTGTCTGGGTTTGTACCCGTATCTCTCAGTCAGTGTCTGGGTGGGTCACCAGTCCCTATGTGTCAGTGTGCGGGTTGGTAACCAGTCCCTATGTGTCAGTGTCTGGTTTGGTAACCAGTCCCTATGTGACAGTGTCTGGGTTTGTACCCGTATCTCTCAGTCAGTGTCTGGGTGGGTCACCAGTCCCTATGTGTCAGTGACTGGGTTGGTAACCAGTCCCTATGTGACAGTGTCTGGGTTTGTACTAGTATATCTCAGTCAGTGTCTGGGTGGGTCACCAGTCCCTGTGTGTCAGTGGCTCGGTTTATTACCAGTCTCTGTGTGTCAGTGTCTGGGTGGGTCACCAGTCTCCGTGTATCACTGACTCGGTTTTTACCAGTGTCTGTGTGTCTGTGACTGGGTTGGTAACCAGTCTGTATTTGTCAGTGTTTGGGTTTGTAACCAGTCCCAATGTTTCAGTGTCTGGGTTTGTACCAGTATCTCTCAGTCAGTCTCTGGGTTGGTAAACAGTCCCTATGTGTCAGTGTCTGGGTTGGTAACCAGTCCCTATGTGACAGTGTCTGGGTTTGTACCAAAATCTCTCAGTCAGTGTCTCGGTGGGTCACCAGTCCCTATATGACAATGTCTGGGTTGGTAACCAGTCCCTTTTTTGACAGTGTCTGGGTTTGTAACAGTATCTCGCAGTCAGTGTCTGGGTGGGTCACCAATCCCTGTGTGTCAGTGGCTCGGTTTATTACCAGTCTCTGTGTGTCAGTGTCTGGGTGGGTCACCAGTCTCCGTGTATCACTGACTCGGTTATTTCCAGTGTCTGTGTGTCTGTGACTGGGTTGGTAACCAGTCTGTATTTGTCAGTGTTTTGGTTGGTAACCAGTCCCTAAGTGTCAGTGTCTGGGTTTGTACCAGTATCTCTCAGTCAGTGTCTGGGTTGGTAAACAGTCCCTATGTGTCAGTGTCTGGGTTGGTAACCAGTCCCTATGTGACAGTGTCGGTGTTTGTAACCAGTATCTCTCATTCAGTGTCTGGGTGGGTCACCAGTCCCTATGTGTCAGTGTCTGGTTTGGTAACCAGTCCCTATGTGACAGTGTCTGGGTTTGTACCCGTATCTCTCAGTCAGTGTCTGGGTGGGTCACCAGTCCCTATGTGTCAGTGTGCGGGTTGGTAACCAGTCCCTATGTGTCAGTGTCTGGTTTGGTAACCAGTCCCTATGTGACAGTGTCTGGGTTTGTACTAGTATATCTCAGTCAGTGTCTGGGTGGGTCACCAATCCCTGTGTGTCAGTGTCTGGGTTGGTAACCAGTCACTATGTGACAGTGTCTGGGTTGGTAACCAGTCACTATGTGACAGTGTCGGTGTTTGTAATCAGTATCTCTCATTCAGTGTCTGGGTGGGTCACCAGTCCCTATTTGTCAGTGTCTGGGTTGGTAGCCAGTCCCTATGTGTCAGTGTCTGGGTTAGTACCAGTATCTCTCAGTCAGTGTCTGGGTGGGTCACCAGTCCCTATGTGTCAGTGTCTGGGTTGGAAACCAGTCATTATGTGACAGTGTCGGTGTTTGTAACCAGTATCTCTCATTCAGTGTCTGGGTGGGTCACCAGTCCCTATTTGTCAGTGTCTGGGTTGGTAGCCAGTCCCTATGTGTCAGTGTCTGGGTTAGTACCAGTATCTCTCAGTCAGTGTCTGGGTGGGTCACCAGTCCCTATGTGTCAGTGTCTGTGTGGGTCCCCAGTCCCTGTGTGATAGTGTCTGGGTGAGTCACCAGTCCCTATGTGTCAGTGTCTGGTTTGGTAAACAGTCCCTGTGTGACAGTGTCTGCGTTTGTACCAGTATCTCTCAGTCAGTGTCTGGGTGGGTCACCAGTCTCTATGTGTCAGTGTCTGGTTTGGTAACCAGTCCCTATGTGACAGTGTCTGGGTTTGTACCCGTATCTCTCAGTCAGTGTCTGGGTGGGTCACCCAGTCCCTATGTGTCAGTGTGCGGGTTGGTAACCAGTCCCTATGTGTCAGTGTCTGGTTTGGTAACCAGTCCCTATGTGACAGTGTCTGGGTTTGTACTAGTATATCTCAGTCAGTGTCTGGGTGGGTCACCAGTCTCCCTGTATCACTGACTCGGTTTTTACCAGTGTCTGTGTGTCTGTGACTGGGTTGGTAAACAGTCTGTATTTGTCAGTGTTTGGGTTTGTAACCAGTCCCAATGTTTCAGTGTCTGGGTTTGTACCAGTATCACTCAGTCAGTCTCTGGGTTGGTAAACAGTCCCTATGTGTCAGTGTCTGGGTTGGTAACCAGTCCCTATGTGACAGTGTCTGGGTTTGTACCAAAATCTCTCAGTCAGTGTCTGGGTGGGTCACCAGTCCCTATATGACAATGTCTGGGTTGGTAACCAGTCCCTTTTTTGACAGTGTCTGGGTTTGTAACCAGTATCTCTCATTCAGTGTCTGGGTGCGTCACCAGTCCCTATGTGTCAGTGTCTGGGTTGGTAGCCAGTCCCTATGTGACAGTGTCTGGGTTTGTACCAGTATCTCTCAGTCAGTGTCTGGGTGGGTCACCAATCCCTGTGTGTCAGTGGCTCGGTTTATTACCAGTCTCTGTGTGTCAGTGTCTGGGTGGGTCACCAGTCTCCGTGTATCACTGACTCGGTTATTACCAGTGTCTGTGTGTCTGTGACTGGGTTGGTAACCAGTCTGTATTTGTCAGTGTTTGGGTTGGTAACCAGTCCCTATGTGTCAGTGTCTGGGTTTGTACCAGTATCTCTCAGTCAGTGTCTGGGTTGGTAAACAGTCCCTATGTGTCAGTGTCTGGGTTGGTAACCAGTCCCTATGTGACAGTGTCGGTGTTTGTAACCAGTATCTCTCATTCAGTGTCTGGGTGGGTCAACAGTCCCTATTTGTCAGTGTCTGGGTTGGTAGCCAGTCCCTATGTGTCAGTGTCTGGGTTAGTACCAGTATCTCTCAGTCAGTGTCTGGGTGGGTCACCAGTCCCTATGTGTCAGTGTCTGTGTGGGTCCCCAGTCCCTGTGTGATAGTGTCTGGGTGAGTCACCAGTCCCTATGTGTCAGTGTCTGGTTTGGTAACCAGTCCCTATGTGACAGTGTCTGGGTTTGTACCCGTATCTCTCAGTCAGTGTCTGGGTGGGTCACCAATCCCTGTGTGTCAGTGGCTCGGTTTATTACCAGTCTCTGTGTGTCAGTGTCTGGGTGGGTCACCAGTCTCCGTGTATCACTGACTCGGTTTTTACCAGTGTCTGTGTGTCTGTGACTGGGTTGGTAACCAGTCTGTATTTGTCAGTGTTTGGGTTTGTAACCAGTCCCTATGTTTCAGTGTCTGGGTTTGTACCAGTATCTCTCAGTCAGTCTCTGGGTTGGTAAACAGTCCCTATGTGTCAGTGTCTGGGTTGGTAACCAGTCCCTATGTGACAGTGTCTGGGTTTGTACCTAAATCTCTCAGTCAGTGTCTGGGTGGGTCACCAGTCCCTATGTGTCAATGTCTGGGTTGGTAACCAGTCCCTATGTGAGAGTGTCTGTGTTTGTTACCAGTATCTCTCATTCAGTGTCTGGGTGGATCATCAGTCCCTATGTGTCAGTGTCTGGGTTGGTAGCCAGTCCCTATGTGTCAGTGTCTGGGTTTGTACCAGTATCTCTCAGTCAGTGTCTGGGTGGGTCACCAGTCCCTATGTGTCAGAGTCTGTTTTGGTAAACAGTCTCTATGTGTCAGTGTCTGGGTTGGTAACCAGTCCCTATGTGACAGTGTCTGGGTTTGTACCAATATCTCTCAGTCAGTGTCGGGTGGGTAACCAGTCCCTATGGTTCAATGTCTGGGTTGGTAACTAGTCCCTGTGTGACAGTGTCTGGGTTTGTACAAGTATCTCTCAGTCAGTGTCTGGGTGGGTCACCAGTCCCTATGTGTCAGTGTCTGTGTGGGTCACAAGTCGCTGTTTGATCGTGTCTGGGTGGGTCACCAGTCCCTTTGTGTCAGTGTCTGTTTTGGTAACCAGTCCCTATGTGTCAGTGACTGGGTTGGTAACCAGTCCCTATGTGTCAGTGACTGGGTTGGTAACCAGTCCCTATGTGACAGTGTCTGGGTTTGTAAGCAGTATCTCTCATTCAGTGTCTGGGTTGGTAACCAGTCCCTATGTGTCAGTGTCTGGGTTGGTAACCAGTCCCTATGTGACAGTGTCTGGGTTTGTACCAATATCTCTCAGTCAGTGTCTGGGTGGTTCACCAGTCAATATGTGTCAGTGTCTGTGTGGGTCACCAGTCCCTGTGTGATAGTGTCTGGGTGGGTCACCAGTCCCAATGTGTCAGTGTCTGGGTTGGTAACCAGTCCCTATGTGTCAGTGACTGGGTTGGTAACCAGTCCCTATGTGACAGTGTCTGGGTTTGTACCAGTATATCTCAGTCAGTGTCTGGGTGGGTAACCAATCCCTGTGTGTCAGTGGCTCGGTTTATTACCAGTCTCTGTGTGTCAGTGTCTGGGTGGGTCAACAGTCTCCGTCTATCACTGACTCGTTTTTTACCAGTGTCTGTGTGTCTGTTACTGGGTTGGTAACCAGACTCTATTTGTCAGTGTTTGGGTTGGTAACCAGTCCCTATGTGTCAGTGTCTGGGTTTGTACCAGTATCTCTCAATCAGTGTCTGGGTGGGTCACCAGTCCCTATGTGTCAGTTTCTGGGTTGGTAGCCAGTCCCTATGTGTCAGCGTCTGGGTTTGTACCAGTATCTCTCAGTCAGTATCTGGGTGGGTCACCAGTCCCTATGTGTCAGTGTCTGGGTTTGTAACCAGTATCTCTCATTCAGTGTCTTGGTGGGTCACCAGTCCCTATGTGTCAGTGTCTGTTTTGGTAAACAGTCCCTATGTGTCAGTGTCAGGGTTGGTAACCAGTCCCTATGTGACAGTGTCTGGGTTTGTACCAATATCTCTCAGTCAGTGTCTGGGTGGGTCACCAGTCCCTATGGTTCAATGTCTGGGTTGGTAACTAGTCCCTGTGTGACAGTGTCTGCGTTTGTACCAGTATCTCTCAGTCAGTGTCTGGGTGGGTCACCAGTCTCTATGTGTCATTGTCTGGGTTGGTAACCAGTCCCTATGTGACAGTGTCTGGGTTTGTACCAAAATCTCTCAGTCAGTGTCTGGGTGGGTCACCAGTCCCTATATGACAATGTCTGGGTTGGTAACCAGTCCCTTTTTTGACAGTGTCTGGGTTTGTAACCAGTATCTCTCATTCAGTGTCTGGGTGCGTCACCAGTCCCTATGTGTCAGTGTCTGGGTTGGTAGCCAGTCCCTATGTATCTGTCTCTGGGATTGTACCAGTATCTCTCAGTCAGTGTCTGGGTGGGTCACCAGTCCCTATGTGTCAGTGTCTGAGTTGGTAACGAGTCCCTATGTGACAGTGTCTGGGTTTGTAACCAGTATCTCTCATTAAGTGTCTGGGTGTGCCACCAGTCCCTATGTGTCAGTGTCTGTTTTGGTAAACAGTCCCTATGTGTCAGTGTCTGGGTTGGTAACCAGTCCCTATGTGACAGTGTCTGGGTTTGTACGAATACCTCTCAGTCAGTGTCTGGGTGGGTCACCAGTCCCTATGGTTCAATGTCTGGGTTGGTAACTAGTCCCTGTGTGACAGTGTCTGGGTTTGTACCCGTATCTCTCTGTCAGTGTCTGGGTTGGTAACCAGTCCCTATGTGTCAGTGTCTGGTTTGGTAACCAGTCCCTATGTGACAGTGTCTGGGTTTGTACCAGTATATCTCAGTCAGTGTCTGGGTGGGTCACCAATCCCTGTGTGTCAGTGGCTCGGTTTATTACCAGTCTCTGTGTGTCAGTGTCTGGGTGGGTCATCAGTCTCCGTGTATCACTGACTCGGTTTTTACTAGTGTCTGTGTGTCTGTGACTGGGTTGGTAACCAGTCTGTATTTGTCAGTGTTTGGGTTTGTAACCAGTCCCTATGTTTCAGTGTCTGGGTTTGTACCAGTATCTCTCAGTCAGTGTCTGGGTTGGTAAACAGTCCATATGTGTCAGTGTCTGGGTTGGTAACCAGTCCCTATGTGACAGTGTCTGGGTTTGTACCAAAATCTCTCAGTCAGTGTCTGGGTGGGTCACCAGTCCCTATGTGTCAATGTCTGGGTTGGTAACCAGTCCCTATGTGAGAGTGTCTGTGTTTGTTACCAGTATCTCTCATTCAGTGTCTGGGTGGATCATCAGTCCCTATGTGTCAGTGGCTGGGTTGGTAGCCAGTCCCTATGTGTCAGTGTCTGGGTTTGTACCAGTATCTCTCAGTCAGTGTCTGGGTGGTTCACCAGTCCCTATGTGTCAGTGTCTGGGTTGGTAACGAGTCCCTATGTGACATTGTCTGGGTTTGCAAACAGTATCTCTCATTCAGTGTCTGGGTGGGTCACCAGTCCCTATGTGTCAGTGTCTGTTTTGGTAAACAGTCTCTATGCGTCAGTGTCTGGGTTGGTAACCAGTCCCTATGTGACAGTGTCTGGGTTTGTACCAATATCTCTCAGTCAGTGTCGGGGTGGGTCACCAGTCCCTATGGTTCAATGTCTGGGTTGGTAACTAGTCCCTGTGTGACAGTGTCTGGGTTTGTACAAGTATCTCTCAGTCAGTGTCTGGGTGGGTCACCAGTCCCTATGTGTCAGTGTCTGTGTGGGTCACAAGTCGCTGTTTGATAGTGTCTGGGTGGGTCACCAGTCCCTTTGTGTCAGTGTCTGTTTTGGTAACCAGTCCCTATGTGTCAGTGACTGGGTTGGTAACCAGTCCCTATGTGACAGTGTCTGGGTTTGTACCAGTAAATCTCAGTCAGTGTCTGGGTGGGTCACCAATCCCTGTGTGTCAGTGGCTCGGTTTATTACCAGTCTCTGTGTGTCAGTGTCTGGGTGGGTCACCAGTCTCCGTGTATCACTGACTCGGTTTTTACCAGTGTCTGTGTGTCTCTGACTGGGTTGGTAACCAGTCTGTATTTGTCAGTGTTTGGGTTGGTAACCAGTCCCTATGTGTCAGTGTCTGGGTTTGTACCAGTATCTCTCAGTCAGTGTCTGGGTTGGTAAACAATCCCTATGTGTCAGTGTCTGGGTTGGTAACCAGTCCCTATGTGACAGTGTCTGGGTTTGTACCAAAACCTCTCAGTCAGTGTCTGGGTGGGTCACCAGTCCATATGTGTCAATGTCTGGGTTGGTAACCAGTCCCTATGTGACAGTGTCTGTGTTCGTAACCAGTATCTCTCATTCAGTGTCTGGGTGGGTGACCAGTCCCTATGTGTCAGTGTCTGGGTTTGTACCAGTATCTCTCAGTCAGTGTCTGGGTGGGTCACCAGTCCCTATGTGACAGTGTCTGGGTTTGTAAGCAGTATCTCTCATTCAGTGTCTGGGTTGGTAACCAGTCTCTATGTGCCAGTGTCTGGGTTGGTAACCAGTCCCTATGTGACAGTGTCTGGGTTTGTACCAATATCTCTCAGTCAGTGTCTGGGTGGGTCACCAGTCAATATGTGTCAGTGTCTGTGTGGGTCACAAGTCCCTATGTGTCAGTGTCTGTTTTGGTGACCAGTCTCTATGTGTCAGTGTCTGGGTTGGTAACCAGTCCCTATGTGACAGTGTCTGGGTTTGTACCAATATCTCTCAGTCAGTGTCGGGGTGGGTCACCAGTCCCTATGGTTCAATGTCTGGGTTGGTAACTAGTCCCTGTGTGACAGTGTCTGGGTTTGTACAAGTATCTCTCAGTCAGTGTCTGGGTGGGTCACCAGTCCCTATGTGTCAGTGTCTGTGTGGGTCACAAGTCGCTGTTTGATAGTGTCTGGGTGGGTCACCAGTCCCTTTGTGTCAGTGTCTGTTTTGGTAACCAGTCCCTATGTGTCAGTGACTGGGTTGGTAACCAGTCCCTATGTGACAGTGTCTGGGTTTGTACCAGTAAATCTCAGTCAGTGTCTGGGTGTGTCACCAATCCCTGTGTGTCAGTGGCTCGGTTTATTACCAGTCTCTGTGTGTCAGTGTCTGGGTGGGTCACCAGTCTCCGTGTATCACTGACTCGGTTTTTACCAGTGTCTGTGTGTCTCTAACTGGGTTGGTAACCAGTCTGTATTTGTCAGTGTTTGGGTTGGTAACCAGTCCCTATGTGTCAGTGTCTGGGTTTGTACCAGTATCTCTCAGTCAGTGTCTTGGTTGGTAAACAATCCCTATGTGTCAGTGTCTGGGTTGGTAACCAGTCCCTATGTGACAGTGTCTGGGTTTGTACCAAAACCTCTCAGTCAGTGTCTGGGTGGGTCACCAGTCCCTATGTGTCAATGTCTGGGTTGGTAACCAGTCCCTATGTGACAGTGTCTGTGTTCGTAACCAGTATCTCTCATTCAGTGTCTGGGTGGGTGACCAGTCCCTATGTGTCAGTGTCTGGGTTTGTACCAGTATCTCTCAGTCAGTGTCTGGGTGGGTCACCAGTCCCTATGTGACAGTGTCTGGGTTTGTAAGCAGTATCTCTCATTCAGTGTCTGGGTTGGTAACCAGTCTCTATGTGCCAGTGTCTGGGTTGGTAACCAGTCCCTATGTGACAGTGTCTGGGTTTGTACCAATATCTCTCAGTCAGTGTCTGGGTGGGTCACCAGTCAATATGTGTCAGTGTCTGTGTGGGTCACAAGTCGCTGTGTGATAGTGTCTGGGTAGGTCACCAGTCGCTATGTGTCAGTGTCTGGGTTGGTAGCCAGTCCCTATGTGTCAGTGTCTGGGTTTGTACCAGTATCTCTCAGTCAGTGTCTGGGTGGGTCCCCAGTCCCTGTGTGATAGTGTCTGGGTGGGTCACCAGTCCCTATGTGTCAGTGTCTGGTTTGGTAACCAGTCCCTATGTGACAGTGTCTGGTTTTGTACCCGAATCTCTCAGTCAGTGTCTGGGTGGGTCACCAGTCCATATGTGTCAGTGTCCGTGTTGGTAACCAGTCCCTATGTGGCAGTGTCTGGGTTTGTACCAGTATATCTCAGTCAGTGTCTGGGTGGGTCACCAGTCCCTATGTGTCAGTGTCTGGGTTGGTAACGAGTCCCTATGTGACAGTGTCTGGGTTTGTAACCAGTATCTCTCATTCAGTGTCTGGGTGGGTCACCAGTCCCTATGTGTCAGTGTCTGTTTTGGTAAACAGTCCCTATGTGTCAGTGTCTGGGTTGGTAACCAGTCCCTATGTGACAGTGTCTGGGTTTGTACCAATATCACTCAGTCAGTGTCTGGGTGGGTCACCAGTCCCTATGGTTCAATGTCTGGGTTGGTAATTAGTCCCTGTGTGACAGTGTCTGGGTTTATACCAGTATCTCTCAGTCAGTGTCTGTGTGGGTCACCAGTCCCTGTGTGATAGTGTCTGGGTGGGTCACCAGTCCCTATGTGTCAGTGTCTGGTTTGGTAACCAGCCCTATGTGACAGTGTCTGGGTTTGTACCAGTATCTCTCAGTCAGTATCTGGGTGGGTCACCAGTCACTATGTTTCAGTGTCTGTGTGGGTCACTAGTCCCTGCGTGATAGTGTCTGGGTGGGTCACCAGTCCCAATGTGTCAGTGTCTGGGTTGGTAACCAGTCCCTATGTGTCAGTGACTGGGTTGGTAACCAGTCCCTATGTGACAGTGTCTGGGTTTGTACCAGTATATCTCAGTCAGTGTCTGGGTGGGTCACCAATCCCTGTGTGTCAGTGGCTCGGTTTATTACCAGTCTCCGTGTATCACTGACTCGGTTTTTACCAGTGTCTGTGTGTCTGTGACTGGGTTGGTAACCACTCTCTATTTGTCAGTGTTTGGGTTGGTAACCAGTCCCTATGTGTCAGTGTCTTGGTCTGTACCAGCATCTCTCAGTCAGTGTCTGGGTTGGTAAACAGTCCCTATGTGTCAGTGTCTGGGTTTGTAACCAGTCCCTATGTGACAGTGTCTGTGTTTGTACCAAAATCTCTCAGTCAGTGTCTGGGTGGGTCACCAGTCCCTATGTGTCAATGTCTGGGTTGGTAACCAGTCCCTATGTGACAGTGTCTGTGTTTGTTACCAGTATCTCTCATTCAGTGTATTTGTGGATCACCAGTCCCTATGTGTCAGTGTCTGGGTTGGTAGCCAGTCCCTATGTGTCAGTGTCTGGGTTTGTACAAGAATCTCTCAGTCAGTGTCTGGGTGGGTCACCAGTCCCTATGTGTCAGTGTCTGGGTTGGTAACGAGTCCCTATGTGACATTGTCTGGGTTTGTAACCAGTATCTCTCATTCAGTGTCTGGGTGGGTCACCAGTCCCTATGTGTCAGTGTCTGTTTTGGTAAACCGTCTCTATGTGTCAGTGTCTGGGTTGGTAACCAGTCCCTATGTGACAGTGTCTGGGTTTGTACCAATATATCTCAGTCAGTGTCTGGGTGGGTAACCAGTCCCTATGGTTCAATGTCTGGGTGGGTCACCAGTCTCTATGTGTCAGTGTCTGGGTTGGTCACCAGTCCCTATGTGACAGTGTCTGGGTTTGTACCAGTATATCTCAGTCAGTGTCTGGGTGGGTCTCCAATCCCTGTGTGTCAGTGGCTCGGTTTATAACCAGTCTCTGTGTGTAAGTGTCTGGGTGGGTCACCAGTCGCGGTGTATCTCTGACTCGGTTTTTACCAGTGTCAGTGTGTCTGTGACTGGGTTGGTAACCAGTCTCTATTTGTCAGTGTTTGGGTTGGTAACCAGTCCCTATGTGTCAGTGTCTGGGTTTGTACCAGTATCTCTCAGTCAGCGTCTGGGTTGGTAAACAGTCCCTATGTGTCAGTGTCTGGGTGGGTCACCAGTCTCTATGTGTCAGTGTCTGGGTTGGTAACCAGTCCCTATGTGACAGTGTCTGGGTTTGTAACAATATATCTCAGTCAGTGTCTGGGTGGGTTACCAGTCCCTATGGTTCAATGTCTGGGTTGGTAACTAGTCCCTGTGTGACATTGTCTGGGTTTGTACCAGTATCTCTCAGTCAGTGTCTGGGTGGGTCACCAGTCCCTGTGTGATAGTGTCTGGGTGGGTCAGCAGTCCCTGTTTTATAGTGTCTGGGTGGGTCACCAGTCCCTATGTGTCAGTGTCTGGTTTGGTAACCAGTCCCTATGTGTCAGTGACTGGGTTGTTAACCAGTCCCTATGTGACAGTGTCTGGTTTTGTACCAGTATCTCTCAGTCAGTGTCTGGGTGGGTCACCAGTCCCTGTGTGATAGTGTCTGGGTGGGTCAGCAGTCCCTGTGTGATAGTGTCTGGGTTGGTCACCAGTCCATATGTGTCAGTGTCTGGTTTGGTAACCTGTCACTATGTGCCAGTTACTGGGTTGTTAACCAGTCCCTATGTGACAGTGTCTGTTTTTGTACCAGTATCTCTCAGTCAGTGTCTGGGTCAGTCACCAGTCCCTATGTGTCAGTGTCCAGGTTGGTAACCAGTCCCTATGTGACAGTGTCTGGGTTTGTACCAGTATATCTCAGTCAGTGTCTGGGTGGGTCTCCAATCCCTGTGTGTCAGTGGCTCGGTTTATAACCAGTCTCTGTGTGTCAGTGTCTGGGTGGGTCACCAGTCTCCGTGTATCTCTGACTCGGTTTTTACCAGTGTCAGTGTGTCTGTGACTGGGTTGGTAACCAGTCTCTATTTGTCAGTGTTTGGGTTGGTAACCAGTCCCTATGTGTCAGTGTCTGAGTTTGTACCAGTATCTCTCAGTCAGTGTCTGGGTTGGTAAACAGTCCCTATGTTTCAGTGTCTGGGAGGGTCACCAGTTCCTATGTGTCAGTGTCTGGGTTGGTAACCAGTCCCTATGTGTAAGTGTCTGTGTTTGTACCAGTATCTCTCAGTCACTGTCTGGGTGGGTCACCAGTCCCTATGTGTCAGAGTCTGGGTTGGTAACCAGTCCCTATGTGTCAGTGTCTGGGTTTGTACCAGTATCTCTCAGTCGGTGTCTCGGTGGGTCAACAGTCCCTATGTGTCAATGTCTGGGTTGGTAACCAGTCCCTATGTGACAGTGTCTGGGTTTGTACCAGTATCTCTCAGTCAGTGTCTGGGTGGGTCAGCAGTCCCTATGTGACAGTGTCTGGGTTTGTAAGCAGTATCTCTGATTCAGTGTCTGGGTTGGTAACCAGTCCCTATGTGACAGTGTCTGGGTTTGTACCAATATCTCTCAGTCAGTGTCTGGGTGGGTCACCAGTCACTATGTGTCAGTGTCTGTGTGGGTCACCAGTCCCTGTGTGATAGTGTCTGGGTGGGTCACCAGTCCCAATGTGTCAGTGTCTGGGTTGGTAACCAGTCCCTATGTGTCAGTGACTGGGTTGGTAACCAGTCCCTATGTGACAGTGTCTGGGTTTGTACCAATATCTCTCAGTCAGTGTCTGGGTGGGTCACCAGTCCCTATGTGTCAGTGTCTGGGTTTGTAACCAGTCCCTATGTGACAGTGTCTGTGTTTGTACCAAAATCTCTCAGTCAGTTTCTGGGTGGGTCACCAGTCCCTATGTGTCAATGTCTGGGTTGGTAACCAGTCCCTATGTGACAGTGTCTGTGTTTGTTACCAGTATCTCTCATTCAGTGTATTTGTGGATCACCAGTCCCTATGTGTCAGTGTCTGGGTTGGTAGCCAGTCCCTATGTGTCAGTGTCTGGGTTTGTACCAGAATCTCTCAGTCAGTGTCTGGGTGGGTCACCAGTCCCTATGTGTCAGTGTCTGGGTTGGTAACGAGTCCCTATGTGACATTGTCTGGGTTTGTAACCAGTATCTCTCATTCAGTGTCTGGGTGGGTCACCAGTCCCTATGTGTCAGTGTCTGTTTTGGTAAACCGTCTCTATCTGTCAGTGTCTGGGTTGGTAACCAGTCCCTATGTGACCGTGTCTGGGTTTGTACCAATATCTCTCAGTCAGTGTCGGGGTGGGTCACCAGTCCCTATGGTTCAATGTTTGGGTTGGTAACTAGTCCCTGTGTGACAGTGTCTGGGTTTGTACAAGTATCTCTCAGTCAGTGTCTGGGTGGGTCACCAGTCCCTATGTGTCAGTGTCTGTGTGGGTCACAAGTCGCTGTGTGATAGTGTCTGGGTGGGTCACCAGTCGCTATGTGTCAGTGTCTGGGTTGGTAGCCAGTCCCTATGTGTCAGTGTCTGGGTTTGTACCAGTATCTCTCAGTCAGTGCCTGGGTGGGCCACCAGTCCCTACGTGCCAGTGTCTGTGTGGGTCCCCAGTCCCTGTGTGATAGTGTCTGGGTGGGTCACCAGTCCCTATGTGTCAGTGTCTGGTTTGGTAACCAGTCCCTATGTGACAGTGTCTGGTTTTGTACCCGAATCTCTCAGTCAGTGTCTGGGTGGGTCACCAGTCCATATGTGTCAGTGTCCGGGTTGGTAACCAGTCCCTATGTGGCAGTGTCTGGGTTTGTACCAGTATATCTCAGTCAGTGTCTGGGTGGGTCTCCAATCCCTGTGTGTCAGTGGCTCGGTTTATAACCAGTCTCTGTGTGTCAGTGTCTGGGTGGGTCACCAGTCTCCGTGTATCTCTGACTCGGTTTTTACCAGTGTCAGTGTGTCTGTGACTGGGTTGGTAACCAGTCTCTATTTGTCAGTGTTTGGGTTGGTAACCAGTCCCTATGTGTCAGTGTCTGGGTTTGTACCAGTATCTCTCAGTCAGCGTCTGGGTTGGTAAACAGTCCCTATGTGTCAGTGTCTGGGTTGGTAACCAGTCCCTATGTGTTAGTGTCTGGGTTGGTAACCAGTCCCTATGTGACAGTGTCTGGGTTTGTAACAATATATCTCAGTCAGTGTCTGGGTGGGTAACCAGTCCCTATGGTTCAATGTCTGGGTGGGTCACCAGTCTCTATGTGTCAGTGTCTGGGTTGGTCACCAGTCCCTATGTGACAGTGTCTGGGTTTGTACCAGTATATCTCAGTCAGTGTCTGGGTGGGTCTCCAATCCCTGTGTGTCAGTGGCTCGGTTTATAACCAGTCTCTGTGTGTCAGTGTCTGGGTGGGTCACCAGTCTCCGTGTATCTCTGACTCGGTTTTTACCAGTGTCAGTGGGTCTGTGACTGGGTTGGTAACCAGTCTCTATTTGTCAGTGTTTGGGTTGGTAACCAGTCCCTATGTGTCAGTGTCTGGGTTTGTACCAGTATCTCTCATTCAGCGTCTGGGTTGGTAAACAGTCCCTATGTGTCAGTGTGTGGGTGGGTCACCAGTCTCTATGTGTCAGTGTCTGGGTTGGTAACCAGTCCCTATGTGACAGTGTCTGGGTTTGTAACAATATATCTCAGTCAGTGTCTGGGTGGGTTACCAGTCCCTATGGTTCAATGTCTGGGTTGGTAACTAGTCCCTGTGTGACATTGTCTGGGTTTGTACCAGTATCTCTCAGTCAGTGTCTGGGTGGGTCACCAGTCCCTGTGTGATAGTGTGTGGGTGGGTCAGCAGTCCCTGTTTTATAGTGTCTGGGTGGGTCACCAGTCCCTATGTGTCAGTGTCTGGTTTGGTAACCAGTCCCTATGTGTCAGTGACTGGGTTGGTAACCAGTCCCTATGTGACAGTGTCTGGGTTTGTACCAATATCTCTCAGTCAGTGTCTGGGTGGGTCACCAGTCACTATGTGTCAGTGTCTGTGTGGGTCACCAGTCCCTGTGTGATAGTGTCTGGGTGGGTCACCAGTCCCAATGTGTCAGTGTCTGGGTTGGTAACCAGTCCCTATGTGTCAGTGACTGGGTTGGTAACCAGTCCCTATGTGACAGTGTCTGGGTTTGTACTAGTATATCTCAGTCAGTGTCTGGGTGGGTCACCAATCCCTGTGTGTCAGTGGCTCGGTTTATTACCAGTCTCTGTGTGTCAGTGTCTGGGTGGGTCACCAGTCTCCGTGTATCACTGACTCGGTTTTTACCAGTGTCTGTGTGTCTGTGACTGGGTTGGTAACCAGACTCTATTTGTCAGTGTTTGGCTTGGTAAACAGTCCCTATGTGTCAGTGTCTGGGTTTGTACCAGTATCTCTCAATCAGTGTCTGGGTGGGTCTCCAGTCCCTATGTGTCAGTTTCTGGGTTGGTAGCCAGTCCCTATTTGTCAGTGTCTGGGTTTGTACCAGTGTCTCTCAGTCAGTATCTGGGTGGGTCACCAGTCCCTATGTGTCAGTGTCTGGGTTGGTAACGAGTCCCTATGTGATAGTGTCTGGGTTTGTAACCAGTATCTCTCATTCAGTGTCTTGGTGGGTCACCAGTCCCTATGTGTCAGTGTCTGTTTTGGTAAACAGTCCCTATGTGTCAGTGTCTGGGTTGGTAACCAGTCCCTATGTGACAGTGTCTGGGTTTGTACCAATATCTCTCAGTCAGTGTCTGGGTGGGTCACCAGTCCCTATGGTTCAAGGTCTGGGTTGGTAACTAGTCCCTGTGTGACAGTGTCTGCGTTTGTACCAGTATCTCTCTGTCAGTGTCTGGGTGGGTCAACAGTCCCTATGTGTCTGTGTCTGGGTGGGTCACCAGTCCCTATGTGTCAGTGTCTGGTTTGGTAACCCGTCCCTATGTGTCAGTGACTGAGTTAGTAACCAGTCCCTTTGTGACAGTGTCTGGGATTGTACCTGTATCTCTCAGTCAGTGTCTGGGTGGGTCACCAGTCTCTATGTGTCAGTGTCTGGGTTGGTAAACAGTCCCTATGTGACAGTGTCTGGGTTTGTACCAAAATCTCTCAGTCAGTGTCTGGGTGGGTCACCAGTCCCTATATGACAATGTCTGGGTTGGTAACCAGTCCCTTTTTTGACAGTGTCTGGGTTTGTAACCAGTATCTCACATTCAGTTTCTGGTAGGGTCACCAGTCCCTATGTGTCAGTGTCTGGGTTGGTAGCCAGTCCCCATGTATCAGTCTCTGGGATTGTACCAGTATCTCTCAGTCAGTGTCTGGGTGGGTCACCAGTCCCTATGTGTCAGTGTCTGGGTTGGTAATGAGTCCCTATGTGACAGTGTCTGGGTTTGTAACCAGTATCTCTCATTCAGTGTCTGGGTGGGTCACCAGTCCCTATGTGTCAGTGTCTGTTTTGGTAAACAGTCCCTATGTGTCAGTGTCTGGGTTGGTAACCAGTCCCTATGTGACAGTGTCTGGGTTTGTACCAATATCTCTCAGTCAGTGTCTGGGTGGGTCACCAGTCCCTATGGTTCAATGTGTGGGTTGGTAACTAGTCCCTGTGTGACAGTGTCTGGGTTTATACCAGTATCTCTCAGTCAGTGTCTGTGTGGGTCACCAGTCCCTGCGTGATAGTGTCTGGGTGGGTCACCAGTCCCAATGTGTCAGTGTCTGGGTTGGTAACCAGTCCCTATGTGTCAGTGACTGGGTTGGTAACCAGTCCCTATGTGACATTGTCTGGGTTTGTACCGGTATATCTCAGTCAGTGTCTGGGTGGGTCACCAATCCCTGTGTGTCAGTGGCTCGGTTTATTACCAGTCTCTGTGTGTCAGTGTCTGGGTGGGTCACCAGTCTCCGTGTATCACTGACTCGATTTTTACCAGTGTCTGTGTGTCTGTGACTGGGTTGGTAACCAGTCTCTATTTGTCAGTGTTTGGGTTGGTAACCAGTCCCTATGTGTCAGTGTCTGGGTCTGTACCAGTATCTCTCAGTCAGTGTCTGGTTTGGTAAACAGTCCCTATGTGTCAGTGTCTGGGTTTGTAACCAGTCCCTATGTGACAGTGTCTGGGTTTGTACCAAAATCTCTCAGTCAGTGTCTGGGTGGGTCACCAGTCCCTATGTGTCAATGTCTGGGTTGGTAACCAGTCCCTATGTGTCAGTGTCTGTGTTTGTTACCAGTATCTCTTATTCAGTGTCTGGGTGTATCACCAGTCCCTATGTGTCAGTGTCTGGGTTGGTAGCCAGTCCCTATGTGTCAGTGTCTGGGTTTGTACCAGAATCTCTCAGTCAGTGTCTGGGTTTGTACCAGTATCTCTCAGTCAGTGTCTGGGTTGGTAACCAGTCCCTATGTGTCAGTGTCTGGGTTTGTAACTTGTCCCTATGTGACAGTGTCTGGGTTTGTACCAGTATCTCTCAGTCAGTGTCTGGGTTGGTAACCAGTCCCTATGTGTCAGTGTCTGGGTTTGTAACTTGTCCCTATGTGACAGTGTCTGGGTTTGTACCAGTATCTCTCAGTCAGTGTCTGGGGTGAGTCACCAGTCTCTGTGTGTCACTGACTTGGCTTTACCAGTGTCTGAGTGTCTGTGACTGGGTTGGTAAGCAGTCCTTATGTGACAGTGACTGGGTTGGTAACCAGTCCCTATGTGTCAGTGTCTGCGTTGGTAACCAGTCCCTACGTATCAGTGTCTCGGTTGATAACCAGTCCCTATGTGTCAGTGTCTGGGTTTGTACCAGTATCTCTCAGTCAGTGTCTGGGTGGGTCACCAGTCCCTATGTGTCAGTGTCTGGGTTGGTAATCAGTCCCTATGCGACTGTGTCTGGGTTTGTACCAGTATCTCTCAGTCAGTGTCTGGGTTGGTAACCAGTCCCTATGTGTCAGTGTCTGGGTTTGTACCAGTATCTCTCAGTCAGTGTTTGGGTTGGTAACCAGTCCCAATGTGTCATTGTCTGGGCTGGTAACCAGTCCCTATGTGACAGTGTCTGGGTTTGTACCCGTACCTGTCAGTCAGTGTCTGGGTCAGTCACCAGTCCCTATGTGTCAGTGTCCAGGTTGGTAACCAGTCCCTATGTGACAGTGTCTGGGTTTGTACCCGTACCTGTCAGTCAGTGTCTGGGTCAGTCACCAGTCCCTATGTGTCAGTGTCCAGGTTGGTAACCAGTCCCTATGTGACAGTGTCTGGGTTTGTACCAGTATATCTCAGTCAGTGTCTGGGTGGGTCTCCATTCCCTGTGTGTCAGTGTCTGGGTGGGTCACCAGTCTCCGTGTATCTCTGACTCGGTTTTTACCAGTGTCAGTGTGTCTGTGACTGGGTTGGTAACCAGTCTCTATTTGTCAGTGTTTGGGTTGGTAAACAGTCCCTATGTTTCAGTGTCTGGGAGGGTCACCAGTTCCTATGTGTCAGTGTCTGGGTTGGTAACCAGTCCCTATGTGTAAGTGTCTGTGTTTGTACCAGTATCTCTCAGTCACTGTCTGGGTGGGTCACCAGTCCCTATGTGACAGTGTCTGGGTTTGTACCAGTATCTCTCAGTCAGTGTCTGGGTTGGTAACCAGTCCCTATGTGTCATTGTCTGGGTTGGTAACCAGTCCCTATGTGACAGTGTCTGGGTTTGTACCAGTATCTCTCAGTCAGTGAGTGGGGGGGGGGGACACCAGTCCCTGTGTGATAGTGTTGGGGTGGTTCACCAGTCCCTATGTGTCACTGTCTGGGTGTGTCACCAGTTCCTGTGTGTCAGTGTCTGGGTGGGTCACCAGTCGCTATGTGTCAGTGTCTGGGTTTGTACCAGTATCTCTCAGTCAGTGTCTGGGTTGGTAACCAGTCCCTATGTGTCAGTGTCTGGGTTGGTAACCATTCCCTATGTGACAGTGTCTGGGTTTGTACCAGTATCTCTCAGTCAGTGTCTGGGTGGGTCACCAGTCCCTATGTGTCAGTGTCTGGGTTGGTAACCAGTCCCTATGTGACAGTGTCTGGGTTTGTACCAGTATCTCTCAGTCAGTGTCTGGGTTGGTAACCAGTCCCTATGTGTCAGTGTCTGGGTTGGTAACCAGTCCCCTTGTGTTTGTGTCTGGGTCTGGACCAGTATCTCTGAGTCAGTGTCTGGGTTGGTAACCAGTTTCTGTGTATCACTGACTTGGTTTTTACCAGTGTCTGAGTGTCAGTGACTGGGTTGGTAACCAGTCCCTATGTGTCAGTGTCTGGGTTGGTAACCAGTCCCTACGTGTCAGTGTCTTGGTTGATAACCAGTCCCTATGTGTCAGTGTCTGGGTTGGTCACCAGTCCCTATGTGACAGTGTCTGGGTTTGTACCAGTATCTCTCAGTCAGTGTCTGGGTGGGTCACCAGTCTCTGTGTATCACTGACTTGGTTTTTACCAGTGTCTTTGTGTCTGTGACTGGGTTGGTAACCAGTCCGTATGTGTCAGTGTCTGGGTTGGTAACCTGTCCCTATGTGACAGTGTCTTGGTCTGTACCAGTATCTCTCAGTCAGTGTCTGGGTGGGTCACCAGTCCCTATGTGTCAGTGTCTGGGTTGGTAACCAGTTCCGATGTGTCAGTGTCTGGGTTTGTACCGGTATCTCTCGGTCAGTATCTGGGTTGGTAACCAGTCCCTATGTGACAGTGTCTGGGTTTGTACCAGTATCTCTCAGTCAGTGTCTGTGTTTGTACCAGTATCTCTCAGTCAGTTTCTGGGTTGGTAACCAATCCCTATGTGTCAGTGTCTCGATTGATAACCAGTCCCTATGTGTCAGTGTCTGGGTGGGTCACCAGTCTCTGTGTATCACTGACTTGGTTTTTACCAGTGTCTGTGTGTCTGTGACTGGTTTGGTAACCAGTCCCTATGTGTCTGTGACTGGGTAGGTAACCAGTCCCTATGTGTCAGTGTCTGGTTGTGTCACCAGTCCCTATGTGTCAGTGTCTGAGTTGGTATCAGTCTCTGAGTTATCTGCTTGAGCAGAGGGATAAATTCTCAGGTGCAGAATAAACAGTCTTGTTGGTTCGGTTGGAAATATCTAACTTTAGTTCATGGTTATAAACCTGAATTACGACCATAAGATATAGGAACACACTAAGGCCATTCAACCCATCAAGTCTGCTACCAAATAGCACGTGTTAAAATTTCATATTGAATTGTGGTTATTATATACAGTAAGGACTCACCAGTTTGAGTATTTGCGAACTCACAGAAAATCATCTCCATCTAATTGCCCCTCTCAGAGAAACCTCGCAATCCAATTCCAGCTCATAGAGAAACCAATCAGTATAATTTCTGATCTCAGATACCCTCTCCTTCCAATTCCAGTTCAAAGAGAAACTTCACCATCCACTTCCTGCTCTCAAAGAAAGTTCTGCATCCAATCTTAGATCTCAGAGATCCTCCCTGGAGAATTCCAGCTCACAGTCTACTCCATTCACCTTCCAGCTCTCAGAGAAACATTTCCATCCAATTCCAGCTCTCAGAGAAACCTCTCCATCAACCCTCAGCTGTCAGAGGAACCTCGCAATCCAATTCCTACTCTTAGAGAATCATCTCAATCCAGTTCCTGCTGTCAGATTAAATTCTCCATCCAATTCCAGTTTCACGAGAAACTTCACAATCTACCTCTTGTTCTCAGAGACCACTCCATCCAAATCTAGCTCTCAATCCAATTTCCATCCAACTCCAGCTCTCAGGGAAACTTTTCCATCCAATTCCACCTCTAATGGAAATATCTCCATCCAATTCCAGCTATTAGAGAGACCTTTCCAACCAATTTCAGCTCTCAGGGAACACTCTGCATTTTCCATTCAAATCCTGCTCTCAGAACTTTGCTCAAACACAAGGAAATCGTCAGATGCTGGAACTTCAAGCAACACACACAAAATGCTGGTGGAATGTAGCAGGCCAGGCAGCATCTATAGGAAGAAGCACTGTCGCCATTTTGGGCCGAGACCTTTTGTCTTGGCCCGAAACGTCGACAGTGCTTCTTCCTATAGATGCTGCATGGCCTGCTGCGTTCCTCCAGCATTTTGTGTGTGTTTCTCAGAACTTTCCATCCAATTTCAGTTGTCAGAGAAATCTCTCAGTCCAATTGCAGCTCTCAGAGTAACATACAAGAGAAAATCTGCAGATGCTGGAAATCTGAGCAACACACACAAAATGCTGGAGGAACTCAGCAGGTCTGGCAGCATCTATGGAAAAAAGTACAGTCGATCTATTGGGCTGAAGTCTTTTGGTAAGACTGGAGAAAGAAAAAGCTCTCAGAGAAATCAGTCCAAGTTCCAGCACCTAGGATGACCGTTCCATCTGATTTCAGCTCTCAAAAAAACTTCTTAATCCAAATCCAGCTCTCAGAGAAACCTTTCCACCCAATTCAGCTATCAGTGAAACTTCTCCGTTAAATTCCAGTTTTTAGAGGAATTTTTCCATCCAAATTCAGCTCTCAGAGTAACTCTAACATCCAATTGCACCTCTCATGGAAGCATCTCCATTAAATTCCAGCTATCAGAGAAACTGCTTACTCCAATTCCAGCTCTGAGAGAAACCATTCCATCCAATTCCACTTCTCAGTTAAACCTCTCCAGTGAATTCCAGCTCTTAGAGGAATGTTTCCATCCAATTCCAGTTCTCAGAGAAACCTTGCCAATCAATTGCACCTCTGTTGGAAACATATAAATTAAATTCCAGCTCTCAAAGAAAATGTTTGATCCAATTTCACCTCTAAATGCAATTCTTGCTCTCCAAGAAACTTTTCCATCTAAATCTATGTCTCAGAGCAAATTTTCCATTCAAAATCAAGCACAAATTTCTCCATCAAACTTCACTTCTCAGAGGAACCCTCCCATTCAAATCTATCTCTCACAGAAACCTCCCTAAACAAATTCAGCTCTCACAGAAACCTCTCCATCAAATTCCAGCTCAGAGTGACCTAGTGAACAAATTGCAGCTCTTGGAGAAACTCTTCCATCAAACAGTGGCTCATAGTATCCATTCCACCCAGTTTCAGCTCTCAGAGAAACCTTACCATCCGATTCCAGCTCTCAGAGAAACATCCCTATCAAATTCCAGCTCTCAGAGATACTTCTGCATCCAGTTTCAGCTCTTAGAGAAAACTCTGCACCCAATTCCAGCTCTTAGAGACACCTTTTCATGCATTTCCATCTCTCAGAGGAACCTCACACTCCAATTCCTACTCTCAGAGAAACCTCCCAATCCTATTTCTGCTCTCAGATAAAACTCTCTATCCAATTCCAGTTCTAAGAGAAATCTCACAATCGACCTCCAGCTCTCAGAGAAATCTTTGCATCCAACTTCTGATCTCAGAGAAACCTCTCCAGTGAAATTCAGCTCACAGAGAGACCACTCCATCCAATTCCAGCTCTCTGTGAAACCTCTTCATCTAGTTTCTGCCCTCAGAGGAACCTTTACATTCAATTCCAGCTTTCAGAGTAACCTAGTGAACATATTCCAGCTCTCTAGGTTTCCAGCAAACAGTGACTCTCTTAGTAACCATTCCACCCAGTTCCAGCTCTCAGAGAAACTTCCCCATTTAATTCCAGCTCTCAGAGATACTTCTGCATCCAATTTCAGCTCTCAGAGAAAACTCTACACCCAATTCCTGCTCTCAGAGAAACGTTCCATCCAATACCAACTCTCAGAGAAACCTATCCATTCAATACCAGCTCTCAGAGACACCTCTTAACTCATTTCCATCTCACAGTGGAACCTCACAATCCAATTCCTACTCTCAGAGAAACCTTTCAATCATATTTCTGCTCTCAGATAAAACTCTATCCAATCCTAGTTCTAAGAGAAACCCCACAATCCACCTCCATCTCTCAGAGAAATCTTTGCATCCAATTTCTGATCTCAGAGAAACCTCTCCAGTGAAATCCCGCTCTCAGAAAGACCACTCCATCCAATTACAGCTCTCTGTGAAACCTCTTCATCTAGTTTCTGTCCTCAGAGGAACCCTTACATTCAATTCCAGCTCTCAGAGTAACCTAGTGAACATATTCCAGCTCTCCAGGATTCCAGCAAATGGTGGCTCTCATAGAAACCTTACCATCCGATTCCAGCTCTCAGAGGAACTTCCCTATTGAATTCCAGCTCTCAGAAATATTTCTGCATCCAATTTCAGCTCTTAGAGAAAGCTCTACACCCAATTCCTGCTCTCAGAGAAACTACCCCTGCCAAACCTTTCATCCAATTTTATCTCTCAGAGAAGCTACCCCAGCCAAATCAAGCTCTCAGAGCAATCTCTCCATCCATTTCCAGCACTGAGCGGAAGCTCTCAATCCAATTCCAGCTCTTATTGAAACCATCCCATCCAATTCCAGCTCTCAGAGAAACCAATCAATCCAATATCAGCTCTCAGAGAAACCACCCCATTCATTTCCAGCTCTCAGAGAAAACTTGCAGTCCAAATCCTTGCTCATAGAGCAACCTCTCCAGCCAATTTCTGCTCTTAACGAAATCTCTCCATCCAATTTCAACACTCAGAGAAAACTCATTGGATTCTAGCTCTCAGAGATACTTCATCCAATTTCAGCTCTCAGTCAAAATTCTCCATCCAATTCCCTCTCTCAGTGAAACCTCCCAATTAATCTTAAGCTGTAAGAGAAATCTCTCAATCCAAATTTCTGTTCTCAGAGAACCCTTTCCATCCAATTCCAGCTCTCAGAGAGCCCACTCCATCCATTTGCAGCTCTAAGAAAAACTTCTGCATTGGATTCCCACTCTCAGAAAAACCACTCCACCAAATTTCAGCTCTTAGTAAAACCTCTCCACCCAATTCCAATTCACAGAGAATCCTATCAATCCAATTCCAGCTCTCAGAGTGACCTCTCCATCTAAATCAGCTCTCAGAGATACCTATCAATCAAATTTCAGCTCTCAAAGAAAACTTTCAATTCAAGCTCTCAGAGAAACCTTTCAAACCAAATTCCTGCTCTCAGAGAAAACTCCATCTAATTCCAGCTCTCAGAGAAACATTTCAATCCAATTTCAGCATTTATAGGCACCTCTCCCTCCAAATCTAGCTCTCTGAGAATTTCTCCATTCATTTCCAGCTCTGAGAGGAACTTCTCAATCTAATTCCTGCTCTCAAATAATCCTATCCATCCATATCCACTTTTCAGAAAAAATCTCCATTCACTCTCACTCTCAGAGACCTACTCTATCGAATTCCAGCACTCAGAGAGACCTTTCCATCCAAATCAGCTCTCAGAGATACCTACCGATCCAGTTTCAGCTTTCAGAGAAAACTCCCCATATATTTCTAGCTCTCAGAGAAACTTCTGCAACCAAATTCCAGCACTCAGAGAAACATTTTGGCACTTACAGACACCTCACTATCCAAATCGAACTCTCTGAAAAATCTCTCCATCCACTTCCAGCTCTGAGAGGAATCTCCAATCCAGTTTCTGCTTTCAGATAAACCTATCCATCTAATTTTAGATCTCAGAAAAACCTCTCCATGTATTTCCAGTTCTAAGAGAAACCTCTCCATCAAATTCCTACTCTCAGAGAAACCCCTCTATCCATTTTCAGCCCTCAAAAAAACCTTACCATCCATCCAGCTCTCAGAGAAAACTTCCCATCCATTTCCAGCTCTCAGAGAAAACTTTCCATCCATCCAGCTCACAGAGAAAACTTCCCATCCATCCAGCTCACAGAGAAAACTTCCCATCCATTTCCAGCTCTCAGAGAAAACTTTCCATCAAATTCCACCTCTCATATAATCCTCTCCATCCAATTCCACCTCTCATATAATCCTTTCCATCCATTTCCACCTCTCATAGAATCCTCTCCATCCAATTCCAGCTCTCAGAGAACCCACTCCATCCAATTCCACATCTCATAGAATCCTCTCCATCCAATTCCACCTCTCATATAATCCTCTCCATCCAATTCCAGCTCTCAGAGAACCCACTCCATCCAATTCCACATCTCATAGAATCCTCTCCAACCAATTCCACATCTCATAGAATCCACTCCATCCGATTCTACATCTCATAGAATCCTCTCCATCCAATTTCACCTCTCATAGAATCCACTCCATCCAATTCCACATCTCATAGAATCCTCTCCATCCAATTCCACCTCTCATAGAATCCTTTCCATCCAATTCCACCTCTCATAGAATCCTGTCCATCCAATTCCACCTCTCATATAATCCTCTCCAACCAATTCCACCTCTCATATAATCCTCTCCATCCAATTCTACCTCTCATATAATCCACTCCAACCAATTCCACCTCTCATAGAATCCTGTCCATCCAATTCCACCTCTCATATAATCCTCTCCAACCAATTCCACCTCTCATATAATCCTCTCCATCCAATTCCACCTCTCATATAATCCACTCCAACCAATTCCACCTCTCATAGAATCCTCTCCATCCAAGTCTAGCTCTCATAGAAACATTTCCATCTTATTTAGTGCTCATAGAAACATCTCAATTCATTTCCAACTCTCAGAGAAAACTCTACCATCCAATTCCAGCTCTCATAAAAACATTTCCTTCCAATTCCAGCGCTGATAGAAACCTTTCCATCCAAATTGAGTTCTCAGAGAAATCGCTCCATCCATTACCAGATCACAGAAAAACCTTTCCGTCCATTTCCAGCTCTCTGTGAAACCTCTCCATCTGGTTTCAGACCTCAGAGAAACCTTTCCAACCAATTCCAACTTGCAGAGAAACCTCTCTATCCAGCTGAAACTCTCAGGGAAATGTTTCCATGCAATTCCTGTTCTCACAGAACCCTTTCCATCCAATATCCATCTCCCTGTAAAACCTCTCCATCCAGTTTCTGCCCTCAGATGAATGTCTCCATCCAATTCCAGCTCTCAGAGAAGCCACTACATCAAATTCCAGCACTCATAGAAACCTATCCATCCAATTCCAGGTCTCAGAGAATCATTTCCATTCAAATTTCAGCACAGATAGAAACCTCTCCATCCAAATCGAGTTCCCACAGAAATCTCTCCATTCATTTCCAGCTCTGAGAGCTCCTTTCAATCCAATTCCTGCTTTTAGAGAACCATCTCAATCCATTTCCTGCTCTCAGATAAACCTCTCCATCCATTTCCAATTCTAAGAGAAACCTCTGTGTCGAATTCCAGCTCTCAGAGAAAACTCTGCATTCATTTTCAGCTCTCAGAGAAAATTCTGGAGTGAATACGAGTTCACGTAATGAGCATTCAATCTAGTTCCAGTTCTCAGTTAAACCTGTCCACACAATTTCAACTCTCAGTGATAACTTACAATGCAATTCCAGGTTTCAGAGAAACCTCACAATCCAATTCAAAATGTCAGTGAAACCTTTCAATCCATTTTCAGCTCTCAGAGAGACCTCCCCATCCAACTGCAGCTTTCAGAGTAACCATTCCACCTAGTTCCAGCTCTCTGAAAAATCTTTCTACCTGATTCCAGCTCTCAGAGAAGCTTTTCAATCCAAATCCAATTCTCAGAGGAGCCTTCCCCTCCAATTGCAGCTCTCATAGAAACCCCTCCATCCAATCCCAATTCTCAGAGAAACCTCCCCCTCCAATTGCAGCTCTCATAGAATCCCATCCATCCAATCCCAATTCTCAGAGAAACCTCCCCCTCCAATTGCAGCTCTCATAGAAACCCCTCCATCCAATCCCAATTCTTAGAGAAACCTCCCCCTCCAATTGCAGCTCTCATAGAAACCCCTCCATCCAATCCCAATTCTCAGAAAAACCTCCCCCTCCAATTGCAGCTCTCATAGAAACCCCTCCATCCAATCCCAATTCTCAGAGGAGCCTCCCCCTCCAATTGCAGCTCTCATAGAAACCCCTCCATCCAATCCCAATTCTCAGAGAAACCTCCCCCTCCAGTTGCTCTCATAGAAACCCATCCATCTAATCCCAATTCTCAGAGAAACCTCCCCCTCCAATTGCAGCTCTCATAGAAACCCCTCCATCCAATCCCAATTCTCAGAGAAACATCCCCCTCCAATTGCAGCTCTCATAGAATCCCCTCCATCTAATCCCAATTCTCAGAGAAACCTCCCCCTCCAATTGCAGCTCTCATAGAATCCCCTCCATCCAATACCAATTCTCAGAGAAACCTCCCCCTCCAATTGCAGCTCTCATAGAAACCCCTCCATCCAATCCCAATTCTTAGAGAAACCTCCCCCTCCAGTTGGAGCTCTCATAGAAACCCCTCCATCCAATCCCAATTCTCAGAGAAACCTCCCCCTCCAGTTGGAGCTCTCATAGAAACACCGCCGTCCAACCCAATTCTCAGAGAAACCTCCCCCTCCAGTTGGAGCTCTCATAGAAACACCTCCATCCAATCCCAATTCTCAGAGAAACCTCCCCCTCCAGTTGGAGCTCTCATAGAAACCCCTCCATCCAATCCCAATTCTCACAGAAACCTCCCCCTTCAATTGCAGCTCTCATAGAAACCCCTCCATCCAATCCCAATTCTCAGAGAAACCTCCCCCTCCAATTGCAGCTCTCATAGAAATCCCTCCATCCAATCCCAATTCTCAGATGAGTCTCCCCATCCAATTGCAGCTCTCATAGAATCCCCTCCATCCAATCTCAATTCTCAGAGGAACCTCCCCCTCCAATTGCAGCTCTCATAGAAACCCCTCCATCCAATCCCAATTCTCAGAGAAACCTCCCCCTCCAATTGCAGCTCTCATAGAAACCCCTCCATCCAATCCCAATTCTCAGAGGAGTCTCCCCATCCAATTGCAGCTCTCATAGAAACACCTCCATCCAATCCCAATTCTCAGAGAAACCTCCCCCTCCAGTTGGAGCTCTCATAGAAACACGTCCATCCAATCCCAATTCTCAGAGAAACCTCCCCCTTCAATTGCAGCTCTCATAGAAACCCCTCCATCCAATCCCAATTCTCAGAGAAACCTCCCCCTCCAATTGCAGCTCTCATAGAAACCCCTCCATCCAATCCCAATTCTCAGAGGAGTCTCCGCATCCATTTGCAGCTCTCATAGAATCCCCTCCATCCAATCTCAATTCTCAGAGGAACCTCCCCCTCCAATTGCAGCTCTCATAGAAACCCCTCCATCCAATCCCAATTCTCAGAGAAACCTCCCCCTCCAATTGCAGCTCTCATAGAAACCCCTCCATCCAATCCCAATTCTCAGAGAAACCTCCCCCTCCAGTTGGAGCTCTCATAGAAACACGTCCATCCAATCCCAATTCTCAGAGAAACCTCCTTCTTCAATTGCAGCTCTCATAGAAACCCCTCCATCCAATCCCAATTCTCAGAGAAACCTCCCCCTCCAATTGCAGCTCTCATAGAAACCCCTCCATCCAATCCCAATTCTCAGAGAAACCTCCCCCTCCAATTGCAGCTCTCATCGAATCCCCTCCATCCAATCCCAATTCTCAGAGAAACCTCCCCCTCCAATTGCAGCTCTCATAGAAACCCCTCCATCCAATCCCAATTCTCAGAGAAACCTCCCCCTCCAATTGCAGCTCTCATAGAAACCCCTCCATCCAATCCCAATTCTCAGAGGAGTCTCCCCCTCCAATTGCAGCTCTCATCGAATCCCCTCCATCCAATCCCAATTCTCAGAGAAACCTCCCCCTCCAATTGCAGCTCTCATCGAATCCCCTCCATCCAATCCCAATTCTCAGAGAAACCTCCCCCTTCAATTGCAGCTCTCATAGAAACCCCTCCATCCAATCCCAATTCTCAGAGAAACCTCCCCCTCCAAATGCAGCTCTCATAGAAACCCCTCCATCCAATCCCAATTCTCAGAGGAGTCTCCCCATCCAATTGCAGCTCTCATAGAATCCCCTCCATCCAATCTCAATTCTCAGAGAAACCTCCCCCTCCAATTGCAGCTCTCATAGAAACCCCTCCATCCAATCCCAATTCTCAGAGAAACCTCCCCCTCCAATTGCAGCTCTCATAGAAACCCCTCCATCCAATCCCAATTCTCAGAGGAGTCTCCCCATCCAATTGCAGCTCTCATAGAAACCCCTCCATCCAATCCCAATTCTCAGAGAAACCTCCCCCTCCAGTTGGAGCTCTCATAGAAACACGTCCATCCAATCCCAATTCTCAGAGAAACCTCCCCCTTCAATTGCAGCTCTCATAGAAACCCCTCCATCCAATCCCAATTCTCAGAGAAACCTCCCCCTCCAATTGCAGCTCTCATAGAAACCCCTCCATCCAATCCCAATTCTCAGAGGAGTCTCCCCATCCAATTGCAGCTCTCATAGAAACACCTCCATCCAATACCAATTCTCAGAGATTCCTCCCCCTCCAGTTGGAGCTCTCATAGAAACACGTCCATCCAATCCCAATTCTCAGAGAAACCTCCCCCTTCAATTGCAGCTCTCATAGAAACCCCTCCATCCAATCCCAATTCTCAGAGGAGTCTCCCCATCCAATTGCAGCTCTCATAGAATCCCCTCCATCCAATCTCAATTCTCAGAGGAACCTCCCCCTCCAATTGCAGCTCTCATAGAAACCCCTCCATCCAATCCCAATTCTCAGAGAAACCTCCCCCTCCAATTGCAGCTCTCATAGAAACCCCTCCATCCAATCCCAATTCTCAGAGGAGCCTCCCCATCCAATTGCAGCTCTCATAGAAACCCCTCCATCCAATCCCAATTCTCAGAGAAACCTCCCCCTCCAGTTGGAGCTCTCATAGAAACACGTCCATCCAATCCCAATTCTCAGAGAAACCTCCCCCTCCAATTGCAGCTCTCATCGAATCCCCTCCATCCAATCCCAATTCTCAGAGAAACCTCCCCCTCCAATTGCAGCTCTCATAGAATCCCCTCCATCCAATCCCAATTCTCAGAGAAACCTCCCCCTTCAATTGCAGCTCTCATAGAAACCCCTCCATCCAATCCCAATTCTCAGAGAAACCTCCCCCTCCAATTGCAGCTCTCATAGAAACCCCTCCATCCAATCCCAATTCTCAGAGGAGTCTCCCCATCCAATTGCAGCTCTCATAGAATCCCCTCCATCCAATCTTAATTCTCAGAGAAACCTCCCCCTCCAATTGCAGCTCTCATAGAAACCCCTCCATCCAATCCCAATTCTCAGAGAAACCTCCCCCTCCAATTGCAGCTCTCATAGAAACCCCTCCATCCAATCCCAATTCTCAGAGAAACCTCCCCCTCCAATTGCAGCTCTCATAGAAACCCCTCCATCCAATCCCAATTCTTAGAGAAACCTCCCCCTCCAGTTGGAGCTCTCATAGAAACCCCTCCATCCAATCCCAATTCTCAGAGAAACCTCCCCCTCCAGTTGGAGCTCTCATAGAAACACCTCCATCCAACCCAATTCTCAGAGAAACCTCCCCCTCCAGTTGGAGCTCTCATAGAAACACCTCCATCCAATCCCAATTCTCAGAGAAACCTCCCCCTCCAATTGCAGCTCTCATAGAAACCCCTCCATCCAATCCCAATTCTCAGAGAAACCTCCCCCTCCAATTGCAGCTCTCATAGAAACCCCTCCATCCAATCCCAATTCTCAGAGAAACCTCCCCCTCCAATTGCAGCTCTCATAGAAACCCCTCCATCCAATCCCAATTCTCAGAGGAGTCTCCCCATCCAATTGCAGCTCTCATAGAATCCCCTCCATCCAATCTTAATTCTCAGAGAAACCTCCCCCTCCAATTGCAGCTCTCATAGAAACCCCTCCATCCAATCCCAATTCTCAGAGAAACCTCCCCCTCCAATTGCAGCTCTCATAGAAACCCCTCCATCCAATCCCAATTCTCAGAGAAACCTCCCCCTCCAATTGCAGCTCTCATAGAAACCCCTCCATCCAATCCCAATTCTTAGAGAAACCTCCCCCTCCAGTTGGAGCTCTCATAGAAACCCCTCCATCCAATCCCAATTCTCAGAGAAACCTCCCCCTCCAGTTGGAGCTCTCATAGAAACACCTCCATCCAACCCAATTCTCAGAGAAACCTCCCCCTCCAGTTGGAGCTCTCATAGAAACACCTCCATCCAATCCCAATTCTCAGAGAAACCTCCCCCTCCAATTGCAGCTCTCATAGAAACCCCTCCATCCAATCCCAATTCTCAGAGAAACCTCCCCCTCCAATTGCAGCTCTCATAGAAACCCCTCCATCCAATCCCAATTCTCAGAGAAACCTCCCCCTCCAATTGCAGCTCTCATAGAAACCCCTCCATCCAATCCCAATTCTTAGAGAAACCTCCCCCTCCAGTTGGAGCTCTCATAGAAACCCCTCCATCCAATCCCAATTCTCAGAGAAACCTCCCCCTCCAGTTGGAGCTCTCATAGAAACACCTCCATCCAACCCAATTCTCAGAGAAACCTCCCCCTCCAGTTGGAGCTCTCATAGAAACACCTCCATCCAATCCCAATTCTCAGAGAAACCTCCCCCTCCAGTTGGAGCTCTCATAGAAACACGTCCATCCAATCCCAATTCTCAGAGAAACCTCCCCCTTCAATTGCAGCTCTCATAGAAACCCCTCCATCCAATCCCAATTCTCAGAGGAGTCTCCCCATCCAATTGCAGCTCTCATAGAATCCCCTCCATCCAATCTCAATTCTCAGAGGAACCTCCCCCTCCAATTGCAGCTCTCATAGAAACCCCTCCATCCAATCCCAATTCTCAGAGAAACCTCCCCCTCCAATTGCAGCTCTCATAGAAACCCCTCCATCCAATCCCAATTCTCAGAGAAACCTCCCCCTCCAGTTGCAGCTCTCATAGAATCCCCTCCATCCAATCCCAATTCTCAGAGAAACCTCCACCTCCAATTGCAGCTCTCATAGAAACTCCTCCATCCAATCCCAATTCTCAGAGAAACCTCCCCCTCCAATTGCAGCTCTCATAGAATCCCCTCCATCCATTCCCAATTCTCAGAGAAACCTCCCCCACCAATTGCAGCTCTCATAGAAACCACTCCATCCAATCCCAATTCTCAGAGAAATCTCCCACTCCAATTGCAGCTCTCATAGAAACCCCTCCATCCAATCCCAATTCTCAGAGGAGCCTCCCCATCCAATTGCAGCTCTCATAGAAACCCCTCCATCCAATCCCAATTCTCAGAGAAACCTCCCCCTCCAATTGCAGCTCTCATAGAATCCCCTCCATCCAATCCCAATTCTCAGAGGAGCCTCCCCATCCAATTGCAGCTCTCATAGAAACCCCTCCATCCAATCCCAATTCTCAGAGAAACCTCCCCCTCCAGTTGGAGCTCACATAGAAACACGTCCATCCAATCCCAATTCTCAGAGAAACCTCCCCCTCCAATTGCAGCTCTCATAGAATCCCCTCCATCCAATCCCAATTCTCAGAGAAACCTCCCCCACCAATTGCAGCTCTCATAGAAACCCCTCCATCCAATCCCAATTCTCAGAGAAACCTCCCCCTCCAATTGCAGCTCTCATAGAAACCCCTCCATCCAATCCCAATTCTCAGAGGAGCCTCCCCATCCAATTGCAGCTCTCATAGAAACCCCTCCATCCAATCCCAATTCTCAGAGGAGCCTCCCCCTCCAATTGCAGCTCTCATAGAAACCCCTCCATCCAATCCCAATTCTCAGAGAAACCTCCCCCTCCAATTGCAGCTCTCATAGAAACCCCTCCATCCAATCCCAATTCTCAGAGAAACCTCCCCCTCCAGTTGCAGCTCTCATAGAAACCCCTCCATCCAATCCCAATTCTCAGAGGAGCCTCCCCCTCCAATTGCAGCTCTCATAGAAACCCCTCCATCCAATCCCAATTCTCAGAAACCTCCCCCTCCAATTGCAGCTCTCATAGAATCCCCTCCATCCAATCCCAATTCTCAGAGGAGTCTCCCCCTCCAATTGCAGCTCTCATAGAAACCCCTCCATCCAATCCCAATTCTCAGAGAAACCTCCCCCTCCAATTGCAGCTCTCATAGAAACCCCTCCATCCAATCCCAATTCTCAGAGAAACCTCCCCCTCCAATTGCAGCTATCATAGAAACCCCTCCATCCAATCCCAATTCTCAGAGAAACCTCCCCCTCCAATTGCAGCTCTCATAGAAACCCCTCCATCCAATCCCAATTCTCAGAGAAACCTCCCCCTCCAATTGCAGCTCTCATAGAATCCCCTCCATCCAATCCCAATTCTCAGAGAAACCTCCCCCTCCAGTTGCAGCTCTCATAGCAACCCCTCCATCCAATCCCAATTCTCAGAGAAACCTCCCCCTCCAATTGCAGCTCTCATAGAAACCCCTCCATCCAATCCCAATTCTCAGAGAAACCTCCCCATCCAATTGCAGCTCTCATAGAAACACCTCCATCCAATCCCAATTCTCAGAGAAACCTCCCCCTCCAATTGCAGCTCTCATAGAAACCCCTCCATCCAATCCCAATTCTCAGAGGAGCCTCCCCCTCCAATTGCAGCTATCATAGAATCCCCTCCATCCAATCCCAATTCTCAGAGAAACCTCCCCCTCCAATTGCAGCTCTCATAGAAACCCCTCCATCCAATCCCAATTCTCAGAGAAATCTCCCCCTCCAATTGCAGCTCTCATAGAAACCCCTCCATCCAATCCCAGTTCTCAGAGGAGCCTCCCCATCCAACTGCAGCTCTCATAGAAACCCCCCCATCCAATCCCAATTCTCAGAGAAACCTCCCCCTCCAATTGCAGCTCTCATAGAAACCCCTCCATCCAATCCCAATTCTCAGAGAAACCTCCCCCTCCAATTGCAGCTCTCATAGAAACCCCTCCATCCAATCCCAGTTCTCAGAGAAACCTCCCCCTCCAGTTGCAGCTCTCATAGAAACCCCTCCATCCAATCCCAATTCTCAGAGAAACTTCCCGTCCAATTGCAGCTCTCATAGAAACCCCTCCATCCAATCCCAATTCTCAGAGAAACCTCCCCCTCCAATTGCAGCTCTCATAGAAACCCCTCCATCCAATCCCAATTCTCAGAGAAACCTCCCCATCCAATTGCAGCTCTCATAGAATCCTCTCCTTCAAACTCCACTTTTCAGTGAAATCTCTCCATCTGATTCCAGCTCTCACTGAAACCTCTTAAATATATTAGAGCTCTCATAGAAACCTCTCTGTCTTTAATTTCAGCTCTCAGAGAAACCTTCAATCTAATTCCAGATGTCAGAGGAACCTCTCCATCCAATTACAGCACACCCCACACAATTCTCCTTTTACTTCCCTTCAACAACTATTCTCTTTCATCCCATCAACTCTTCCACTTACTACCCCATCACTCAATTAACTTTCCAAGTTCAAAATTCAAAGTAAATTTATTATCAAACTATATGTCACCATATAGCACCCTGAGATTCATTTTTGCAGGCATTCACAATAGTTACAAAGAAATAGAATTAACAATCCAATCAATGAAATTCTTCACACAAACAAAGACCGACAACAGCCAAGCAACCATTTATACTTACTTACTTATTATGCCACTGGCGTTTAGGGTAGCATTGAAGGTCATCCATTACTATCTCCTCCTGGCCATTTTCTCCATCGTGCCTCTGGTTGCTTTGGCATGGGTGAGCCTATCAAGAGCCAAAGCACAAGGCCCTGCTTCCAGCCAACATAGCTCACCGGGTCATTGTGGGCACAAACCTCTAAACGTTATGACAAGTTCGTGGTCATCTTGGAGGAATCAATCTATTATACTGGGGATATTATTTCCTACAGCCCTTTAATCAATCAGTTATGTGGTCTTGGCCCCACCAGCATCCTTACTCAGATCTGTATACCCCACCCCAAACCCTAACCCTACCATAATTGCCTGTAAAACCAGCCACTTGCCGTGAAGCTGACCAACCACAAATTTGGAAATTCATATTTCCCTTATACATGGATCTAAGTTAAATTCTAGGAACTGATTTGCCTTGATAGAAGCCTCAAAAGAGTGGATGTGGAGAGGATGTTTCCTCTGGTGGGGGAGTTTAAGACCTGAGAACACAGCCTCAAAAAAGAGGGACGTCCTTTTATAATGGTAATTAGGAGGAATTTTGTTCACCGGGTGGTGGTGAATCTGTGGAGTTTGTTGCCACAGGCGGCTGTGGAGGTTAAGTCATTGGCAGAGAGTGATAGATTCTTCAGGGCATTGGTCGGGAAGAAGGCAGGAGATTTGGGCTGAGAGGGAAAACGGATCAGCCATGCTGAAATGGTGGAGCAGACTCGATGGGCCAAATGGCCTAATTCCGTTCTGATCTTATGATTTTATTTTTACTTTTTATATGTCAATATTTGCAAATGGCTCACCAGGAAGTAATTAATCTTAATTACCAGCACTGCTGAAAGTTGCCCTGCAATATGTTGGATTCTGCTGCTGTAGATGGACTGAATAGCAGATGGAGCGGAGGTCTCGACAGGGTCTCAGCTGGGTGGTAACAGGCTGAGATTAAATGAATTTGTACCAGGTTCACAGTTTACTGAGTCACCCAGCATGGGAGACTGAGTCAGCCTCGGCTCGTCCTCTGATACAAGCCAGCTTCTGAGGGCGGGGACTGCAATGTCAGGACGCAGACTGGAGTTGGGATCTGCTCCTCCCTGGCCTCGTGCCCATTCCCCCTCTGCCTGGAGTGTGCCAACTCCAAAAATACAAGTTGAACTAATGCCCTGTGATGCAAGGGAGAGTGAGTGGACAAGTTTTGCAACTGGTGCCTGAGGTAGCAGAGAATCAGAGGATTGAACTTGGACTAACACTGCTATCTGATGAACTCATGGCTGATCTGACTCCACGTTCCTGCCTGCGTGGTGATTTCACAGCCTGCACTCCTGTATCCTATCTTGTGAACACTCCAAGTGCATTAGAGTACAGCACCACCCCCTTAGGGGCCAGAATGGAGTGCAGGTGGCTGGGGAAGATGACTTGCCTGTACTGGTAGGCCTCTAGGAACAGAAGTCAGAATCAGAACCAGGTTTAATATCACCGGCACACGGTGTGTCGTGAAGGTTGTAGTTTTGCAGTAACAGTGCATTGCAATACATAGTAATAAAAGATATAACTTACAATAAGATATATTAAAGATAAATTAGATAAGTAGTGCAAAAAGAGTAAAAAATTATTGAAGAAGTGCTCATAGGTTCTATTTCCATTCTGAGATCTGATGGCGGAGAGAAAGAAGCTGTTCCTGAATCATTGAGTGTGTGCTTTCAGGCTCCCTGATGGTAGCACTGAGAAGAGGGCATGTCCTGGGTGATGGGGTCCTTAACGATGAGTGCCGCCTTTTTCAGGCTTTGCCTTTTGAAGGTGTTTTCAAAAGGCCAGTGCCCGTGATGGAGCTGGCTGAGTTTACAACTTTCTGCAGCTTTTTCCGATCCTTTGCAGTGGCCCCTCCACACCAGACAGTGATGAAACCGTAGAAACATAGAAAACCTACAGCACCATACAGGTCCTTCGGCCCACAAAGTTGTGCCGAACATGTCCCTACCTTACAAATTACTAGGCTTGCCTATAGCCCTCTATTGTACTAAGCTCCATGTACCTATCTAAAAGACTCTTAAAAGACCCTATCGTGTCCGCCTCCACCACCGTTGCCGGCAGCCCATTCCACGCACTCACCACTCTCTGAGTAAAAAACTTACCCCTGACATCTCCTAACTGAAACCAGTTAGAATGCTCTCCACGGTACATCTGTGCAAACTTGTGAGTGTTTTTCCACTTCACAGTCATAGAGTCAGAGAGAGATACAGCATGGATACCGGCCCTTCAGTTTTCCACCAGGCCATAAGACGATTGAATTCCCTGCAACCACCAGTTCTCACCACGTATGAAGACCAGTACCATTTTACTGTTTACTTTTTAACTTCTGTCACAAATGTACCTTATTATTTGTTAATTTACTGGTAGTAATGTTACTTTATGTGTTATGTGTGTGAGTTACACATACTGTGCTGTGCACTGTGGTCCGGAGGAACATCGTTTTGTTTGGTGGTATACATATATATGTTTGAATGACAATAAAATGAACTTCAACTTCAACTTGAGTCAGTGGCAAGAAAGACAAATGAAAAGTTAACATTCATTTTGAGAGGACTAGAATGTAGCAGCAAGGATGTAACACGGAAGCTTTATGAGACGCTGGAGGCCTCAGTGGAGTATTGTGAGCAGTTCTGGCCCCCTCTCTAAGAAAATATGTGCTAACATTGGAGAGGGTTCGGAAGAGATTCATGAGGCTGATTCCAGGAAAGAAAGGGTTATCGGATGAGAACCATTTCATGGCTCTGGGTCTGTTCTCACTGGACTTTAGAAGAATGAAGGCGGGGGGGGGGGGGGGGGATCCCATTGAAATATAGTGAATATCGAAAGGCCTATGTTGAGTGGAAGTGGAGAGGGTGTTTCCTATAGTGGAAGAGTTGAGGACCAGAAGGAACAGCCTCAGATTAGAGAGAAAGCCCTTTAGAACAGAGATGAGGAGGAATTTCTTTAACCAGAGGGTGATGAATTTGTGGAATCTGTTGCCACAGACAACTATGGAGGCCAAATCATTGGGTGTATTTAATGTGGAGTTTGATAGGTTCTTAGTTCCTCAGAGCGTCAAAGGCTACGGTGCAAAGCTAGATGAACGCCATGATGGAATGGTGGGGCAGAATTGATGGGCTGAATGGCCTAATTCTGCTCCTATTTTAATGGTTTTATAGTCTTGTATTCTTTTAGTAAACTGAAGTAATTTTTTTGAATCCTCAGCTAAAGTATATCGCAGGTAAATTTTTGAAAGGGTGTTTGGAGCTATTTGCTGGGCAACTTTATAGGCTGATATGCCCATCATTAGATAAGGCTCCGTATCCCTCTGTACCTTTCTCACACATTCTGACTCTCCATCAGTACCACCCCTCTGCCACCCTTTCCACAGTTTGACCCTCTATCAGTACCACCCCTTCCACAATGTGATCTTCCCAGAGTGTGACACTCCCTCAGTACCACCCCGAGCCAGATTGGCAAGATTCTAACCCTATTAACCACAAATTCAGTTGTGTTTCAGTGCTCCCTGGGAGTCTCCACTGCTCACCCTCTGCCTTCTGCGAGAAAGACCACCAGCTCAGATTAACTCTGTGAACACACCAATAACACTAGGAATCCAGGCAGCATCTGTAGAAGGAAATACACAGTCCACATCTCAGGTTGAGACCCTTTATCTGGACTAAAAGACAGAGGGACAAGAGTCTGTGTAAGGATATGGAGGAAAGTGGGGGGGGGGGGGGGGGAACCAGAGCTGACAAGTGGTAAGTGGAGCCTCAAAATATTGACTGTTTATTCCCCTGCATAGATGCAGCCTGACCTGCTGAGTTCCCCCAGAATATTGTGGGTGCTCTGAACTTACAGCATCTGCAGAATCTCATGTGTGTAGGTGGTAGGTGCATCCAAGTGAGGAGGGAGGATTGGTCCATGGAGGTTGGGAGATGATAGAATCCATAGGGAGATGGACAGGGGAGAGTGCTGGGGAGGGGAACATGGGGTGGGGAGGGGGAGTGGACATCTGCAGCCCTTTGTTGCTTCCATCTATTGCCTCCCAACTTCAATTTCCACCCTCTTCTCCCTCTTCCCCATCTGCCCAACACACCTCCTCATCTGGATCCACCTATCACTTTAGCAGCATTTTCCCACCTCTTCTCCTTCCCTTCACCTCTTTATGCCAACAAGCCCATATTCTAATCTCATGAAGATTCTCAAACCAAAACATGGACTGTCCACTTCTCTCCACAGTTGCTGCCTTATCCACCTAGTTCCGCCAGAATCTTGCGTGGTGCTTTGATTGGCCAGGTGGATTCTGAAAGACAGGATTGCCTTCCAATGGCTGTGTGAGATATTGGGGTAAACCTCACTCTTGCTCGCTCACTTTGGTCAAAACAGTCCAGCAGAGCTGACATAAATCTTGATTCCCCTCAACACTCTCTTGTGTGTTCCTGGGTATCTGGTGGGTTTGGCTTGGAGTCCAACCTCAGAAATGGTGTGAGTGGTTTAATTATTACTGACCATGATATTGTGGAATGAGAATGCGGCTGGGCAATAAATTACTGTTATTGTTCCTTTGTTTATGTAATTTATATTCAGCTCTGAGCAGGCAGAATATATTTTCTGTGTGCTCAGAATCCCTGGAGCTGCTTTGTAATGTTCCAAATTCACAATATTACATTAAGTTGTCACCATGGTGGTGTAAATTTCTATTGCTCTGACTTGCTGACACTGTGAAAAACATTCAAACTTTGGAGTTCCACAGATATCAGCGAGGGCGGGAGTGGGAGTGAGAGAGGGCAGAGGGCTTGTGGTCCTACTGCTATGAGAGAGTGGGAGAACGTGTCCAAACTTCCACCCTCCTCCAGGGTGCCTTCCTGAGGTTCCAGTGAAGCTGGTGGTACATTGTGGTTGCACTGTCAGTGATTGGACTGTGACAGTCACAGTGAAGGCAGTGAGACCACGAAGACAATGGAACTGTGATTGCTCTGTGTCAATGACTGAACAGTGACAGTGACAGTGAAGGCAGCGAGACAGATAGATTGTCTTAGCCTAAACAATAGAAAGTCTGCACATGCTGGAAGTCTAAAGCAACACACACTAAATGCTAGAGAAACTCAACAGGTCAGGCAGCATCTATGAAAAAATGCAGAATATAGTATTAATAACCATATAACAATCACAGCACGGAAACAGGTCATTCCGGCCCTCCTAGTCCGTGCCGAACTCTTAATCTCACCTAGTCCCACCCACCCGCACTCAGCCCATAACCCTCCACTCCTTTCCTGTCCATATACCTATCCAATTTTACCTTAAATGACACAACTGAACTGGCCTCTACTACTTCTACAGGAAGCTCATTCCACACAGCTATCACTCTCTGAGTAAAGAAATACCCCCTCGTGTTTCCCTTAAACTTTTGCCCCCTAAATCTCAAATCATGTCCTCTCGTTTGAATCTCCCCTACTCTCAATGGAAACAGCCTATTCACGTCAACTCTATCCCTCTCAAAATTTTAAATACCTCGATCAAATCCCCCCTCAACCTTACCTAATGGTAAGTCTCTTGGCAGTGTGGAGGATCAGAGGGATCTCAGGGTCTGAGTCCATAGGACACTCAAAGCTGCTACACAGGTTGACTCTGTGGTTAAGAAGGCATACGGTGTATTGGCCTTCATCAGCAGTGGGAATGAGTTTAAGAGCCAAGAAGTAATGTTTCAGCTATATAGAACCCTGGTCAGATCCCACTTGGAGTATTGTGCTCAGTTCTGGTCACCTCACTACAGGAAGGATGTGGAAACTATAGAAAGGGTGCAGATGAAATTTACAAGAAATTTGCCTGAATTGGGGAGCATGCCTTATGAGAATAGGTAGAGTGAACTTGGCCTTTTCTCCTTGGAGTGATGGAGGATGAGAGTTGACCTGATAGAGGAGAGGCATTGATCGTGTGGATTGTCAGAGGCTTTTTCCCAGGGCTGAAATGGCTAGCATGAGAGGGCACAGTTTTACGGTGCTTGGAAGAAGGTACAGAGGAGATGGCAGGGGAAAGTTGTTTATGCAGAGAGTGGTGAGTGCGTGGAATGGGATACAACAGGGTCCTTTAAAGGCTCTTGGATAAGTACATGGAGTTTAGAAAAATAGAGGGCTATGGGTAACATGAGGTAATTTCTAAAGTAAGACACATGTTTGGCACAACATTGTGGGCCGAAGGGCCTGCATTGAGATGTAGGGTTTCTATGAAAATGAATAAACAATTGATGTTCTGAGCCACGAGCCTCCCCTCCTCCTTCCCTTTCTCCAATGATCTACTATCCTCTCCTATCAGGTTGTTTCTTCTGCAGCCCTTGACCTTTCCCACCCACCCGGCTTCAACTATCACCGTCCAGCTAGCCTCTTTCCCCTGCCCCCCCTCACCTTTTTGTTATTGCATCTTCTGCCTTCCTTCTCAGTTCTGTAAAGGGCCTCAGCCTGAAGCATCGATTGTTTATTCATTTCAATAGATACTGCCTTACCTGTTGAGATTGTCTGAGCTAATAATTTTCACCCAAGGAAGCCAGCAGATGAACCAACTATCAACGGTGTCCAATGTCAAACAATCTGATACAGGATTATCACCACAGCATGATATGGTGTGCGATTTCTTGTTTTGTAGTAGCAGTACAGTGCCAAGACTTAAAAATACTATAAATTACAAAATAAATAAGTAGTGCAGAAAAGAATCATGAGGTAGTGATTGTGGGTTCATGGACTGTCTAGAAATCTGATGGCGGAGAGGCCGAAGCTGTTCTTGAATCATTGTGTGCAGGTCTTCAGACTCCTGTGTCTTCTCTGTGAGGAGAAGAGGGCATGTCCTAGAAGGTGAGGATCTTTAGTGATGGATGCAGCCTTCTTACGACACTGTCCTCAAAACCTGGAACTATTGTGCCTGTGATGAAGCTGGCTAAGTCTACAACTGTATTTCAACACATATCAGGAAAAAATTGTTCTTAAGGTATGGCACCTTTTACTAACCCCAGCATCTGTCCTTCTCCTACTTTATCAAGTTTAAGTTGTTGGTATATTATTGGTCTAAATGATAATATTGTAAACAGGTTCAGCAAATTTGTGGACAGCACTAAGATTGGAAGTGTGGTGGACAGCGAAGAAGGCTCTCACAGCCTGAAGTGTGATCTGGACGAGCTGGAAAATGGGTTGAAAAATGAGAAGTGGAATTGAATGCAGTGGGCAAAGATAGCTTAGGGCACGGAGTTCAGAGATCAATTCCAAAGCCATCTATATTCTCCCCATGGCTTTATGGATTTCTTCAGCTGCTCTAGTTTCCTCCTACAGTCCAAATATGTGCTGGTCAGTAGGTTATTTGGTCATTGTAAATTGTTCTGTGAATAGGCTAGGTGGGTTGCTGGGGGAACACAGCTGGCTGGGCTGGAATGGCCTATTCTATGCTGTATCGCTAAACAAACAAACAAACAAACAAATAAAAATGTGTGGTATTGCACTTCGCACAACTAACCAGGGTAGGACTTACAGTGAGAAGGTAGGGCACTGAGAAATGTGATGAAACTGAGGAATCTGGGATACAGATCCATGACTGAAAAGCCTAGGTGGAGTAGATGGACAGAGACAGAGAAGCAGTTTCAGCGACAGGTTACTGTCGATGCAATGCTCCTCAGACAGGATGAAGAGGTCAATACTCCCCAATGCCATTAGGCTTTACAATTCAACCGCCAGGACTTAAGAACTTTTTAAAAGCTATTATTAATGCTTTTTGAGATAGTGATTTAGATGCATATCATATTTTTTACTGAGTTAAGTATTGTATGTAATTGGTTTTGCTAATGTATGGGACATTGGAAAAAAGTTGAATTTCCCCATGGGGATGAATAAAGTATCTATCTATCTATCTATCTATCTAGATGTGGAGAAGGTTTCCTATAGCGGGGAGTCTAGGACCAGAGAATGCAGTGTCAGAATATAAATGTCCCTTTAGACAGAGAAGACGAGGAATATCTTGATGAATCTCTCAAATTCACTGCCACAGGTGGCCAGGGAGCCCAAGTCACTGGGTATATTTAAAACAGAGGTTGATAGGTTCTTGGTTATTCCAGGTGTCAAAGGTTTTGTGGAGAAGCAGGAGAAGGGGTCAAGAAGGATAATAAATCAGCCATGATGGAATGGCAGAGCAGATTCGATGGGCCAAATGGCCTAACTCTGCTCCTGTTGTCTCATGAAAGTGATGTCACAGGTAGATAGGGTTGCAAAGAGAGCTTTTAGGAATTTGAGCCTTCATAAATCAAAGTTTTGAGCACAGGAGATATGTTTAAAACATTGTTGAGGCCTAATTTGGAGTATTGTGTGCAGTTTTGGCCACCTACCTACAGGAAAGATGAAAGTAAGTTTCAAAAATTACAGAGAAAATGTACAGTAAAGTTGTTGGGATGTGCGGACCTGAGTCATAGGGAAAGGTTGAATACTGTAGAGTAGAGAATAAGGAAAGATTTGATAGAGGTATACAAAATTAGGAGGAATATAGACACATAGAGTCATACAAAAGTACAACACAGAAACAGGCCCTTCAGTCCATCTAGTCCATGTTGAAAACAGACTGCCTACTCATATTGACCTGCACCGGAAGCATAGCCCTCCATACCCTATCACCCACGTACCTAGTCAAACCCATATTACATGTTGAAATCGAGGTCACATGCACTTCTTGTGCTAGCAGCTAGTTCCACATTCTCACCACACTCTGTTCCCCTTAATCTTTTCACCTTTCACCCTTAATCCATGACCTCTAGTTGCAGTCCCAACCAACCTCAGTGGAAAAAGCCTGTTTGCATCTACCTTGTCTATACACCCTCGTAATCTTGCATACCTCAATCAAATCTCCTGTCACTCTCATATGCTAAATGCAAGCGGCTCTTTCCACTGGTGCTGAGTTAAACTACAAAGGTGAAAGATAGAATATTTAACGGAGCCTGAGGGGAAGCTTCTGCACACAGAGGGTGGTATGAGAGCTGCCAGTGCATATGGGTTCAATTGTAGATGAAAGAGAAATTTGGACAGGAGCATGGAGGAGAGTGGTATGCAGTGCTATGGTCTGGGTGCAGGTTGATGGGACGAGTTAGAAAAACATGCTGGCATTGACTAAATGGGCCGATGGGCCTGTTTCTTGTCTGTAATGCTCTATGACAGGACTAATGGGACTGGGCTGATGGGACAGGATGATGGAGGTGGGGTACTGACTGTGAGATTGGATGGACACCCTGGAGATTTGGACACGAGACCTGTCTATGAGCAGTGAGAACCGACAGAAGCACCGATCACAAGTAGGTGTAAGTATGAATAACTTTCACTTGTCATGGGTGTGATAGGACAGAGAGGCAGCAGGATGGGGAGAGGCCAATACTGTGCATGTGTTTGTAAGATGGAACTACCCATTAACTCATAAAATTCATCTAATGTCTCAAAACATTTCAGAATCAGATTCAGTTTATTGTCATTTAGAAACCACAAATGCAATGCAGTTAAAAAATGAGACAACGTTCCCCCAGAATTATATCACAAAAGCGTATGACAAAACAGACTACACCAGAAAATCCACTTAACGTTTGCCAATCCCCAATCCAGAGTCCGGAGAGGCTGCTGTATATTAATATCGCGCTACCGTCTTAGCGTGTTCCCCGGAAAGGAGCTCCAAATCCACCAGACAAACAAGACCAAAAACTAAAGCTACAAGACCTACACAAAACCACATAGTTACAACATACAGTTACAACAGTGCAAACAATAGCATAATTGATAAAAAAAACAGACTATGGGCACAGTAAAAATAGTCCAAGATGTTAAAGGACTGTAAGTTCAAAATAAATCACCACAGTTTCCACAAGTCCCCAGGGTCCCGACAGACTCGCCATCCCACGCCAGCAGCAGAAGGGAGTACCCCCGCTATGGACCCATGGCGCCGCCCGATTCAGCCTCGCAGATGCAGTACACAATGGAAGCTCCGTCGAAACCAGCCTCGCAGACGCAGCACACACCGAAAGCGACCTGAGTCCGTCGAAAGGACTCCGAGTCTGTCGAACCTCCGAGCCGACAACCATCCCCTCCGGCACAGCTTCTCCGAGCACCATCCTCTGCCGAGCGTATTAAGATGGCCCCGCCAACGGCCATCGGCAACGTGACCCCAAGGACTGGGGGCCTGTTCTTCCCAGCAGAGTCCTGGACCTCACAGCAGCAGCAGCAACGAAGAAGGTCTTCCTGGAATTTCCCGATGTTTCTCCATGCTTCCACATCCATATTCAATCGATTATGATTGTGCACGGCACCCCACTTCACAAATAACAGATAATCAGTTCCGGAGTGGCTGCTGCAAGCTGCGTCGCGCCGCCATCTTGGATCATTTGCATTAAATGTACATTTCTCAGGCTACTCCTAAAATGTAAAGGTATAGCACATAGAACATAGTACAGTGCAGAAAAGGGCCCTTCAGTCCATAATGTTGTGCTGTACCAAATCAATTAGTAATCAAATACCTTCTTCAACTAGATCTCGACTTCTTCAACAGAAGACCACAGTCTGGGTAGACCATCTTGATGATAATCAACACTGATGCACCTCAGGAATGTATGCTTAACCCACTGATCTGCTCTCTCTATATCCATGACTGTATGGCTAGGCACAGCTCAAATGCCAATGACATTTGATGACAAAGTATTGTTGGCAGAATTTCAGATGGCGATGAGAAGGCGTACAGGAGAGAGATAGATCAGCTGCTTGTGAGGTGTCACAGCAACAACCTTGCACTCAACGCCAGTAAAACCAAAGAATTGATTGTGGACTTCAGGAAGGATAAGAAGAGGAAACACACACCATTCTTCATTGAGGGATCAGAAGTGGAAAGGGAGAGCAATTTCAGGTTCCTGGATGACAGCATCTCTGAAGATCTATCCTGGGACCAACATATCAATGCTTGACAATGGCTATATTTCATTGGGAGTTTGGGGAGATTTGGTAGATCACCAAAGACTTGCAAATTTCTACAGATGTATCATGGAGAGAATTCTAACTGGCTGCATCACCGTCTGGTATGGGGGGAGGGGGGTATTGCACAGGATTGAAATGTGCTGCAGAAAGTTGTAAACCCAGTCAGCAGTATCATGGGCACTGCCCTTCCTAGCATCCAGGACACCTTCAAAGAGCGATGCCTCAAAAAGGCGGCATCAATCAATATGGGCCGCCATCACAACATGCCCTATTTTCATTGGCTACCATCAGGAAGGAGGTACAGGTTCCTAAAGACACACACTCAATTCAGGAGCAACTTCTTTCTCTCTACCATCAGATTTCTAAATAGACGTTGAATCCATGAACACTACCTCACTATTTTTTCTCTCTTTCTGCACAGTTTATTTAACATTATATATATATATCTACACACACACACACACACACACACACACACACACACACACACACACACACACACACACACACACACACACACACACACACACACACACACACACACACTTCCTACTGTACCTTACAGATTTTTATTATTATGTGTTGCAATGTACCTGCTGCCGCATAACAACACGACATATGTTGGTGCTATTAAACCTGATTCTAATCTAAACTAATCTCTTCTGCCTACATAATGTCCATATCTTTCCATTTCCCTTATACTTATGTGCCTATCAAAATGTCTCTTAAAGTCTTCTTCTCTCCCTGAATTGGATGAAGCCATTATTGAGAGGCATTGGTGAGACGTCACATATTGTGGGGTATGTGGAGTGTTAACTACTGCTCTCCATGCTCTGGGTGAGTTCCAGATCATTAACCAGTGATTAGTAAATGGATTCCTGCCTGCAGCAATTGAGGAAGGAGCAAGGTTTTCCTTTGGGGACTTGGTGCCTTTCAATCGGAGATTAACAGACATTAAGCAAGGAAGGAGTGAGTGACTGTGAAGATGTGTCAGCCGCTCTGACAGCTGGATATCTACCTCATCACATATCTTTCGCTGGTCTGACCTTCCCCCCATCACCCACTAGGTGGTGAAAGTATTCTTTTCGCTACTAAATCTCAGTCTTCTGCCCTTACCTTTCCCAAATAAAGTTTTTGAAAGCTCTGCTGGCTTCTCTCCAAGGCTTAGCTTCCCCAGCAGCTCCTCAAAGGGTTCTGTGTAGGAGGGACATGTTTGGTGCATAGACAGGCTGGGTGACCTCTACTTTAAAGATCAAAATTCGAAGTGAATTTATTATCAAAGTACATGTCACCATACACAGCCCTGGGGTTTGTTTTCTTGCAGGCATTCACGATGAATACGGGAAACACAATAGGATGAATGAAAGACCGCACCCAGAAGGACGGACAATCAAAGTGCTGAGCTGCTAAGGCTTCTGTTGGTCAGGGTTGACCATGGATGTTGTGTCCTAACTGTCTAGATATGCAAGCCAGGGAAGGACAAAAGGCAGAGCAGGCTGTTGCCCATGTAGCAAGCTCCCTCTTCTCACACACCTGATGAACGACAGAGACCAGTATCACAGGAGTCGCCAGTCGGAGTTGAACTCAATGTCGGACTGCCTTAGGGACTCCAGCTCCAGATTTTCCCTCGGGGCTTACTCCCAAAGCCTTTCCCACGAGTGGGTACAGCCGCAAAACAGCGGAGGTTGAGATCAGAGCTTTCCTTCTCCCTGATGAGCTGCCAACCAGGGCCGAAGAGACTGGTTTTCAGGCACCAGTAACCCCCTTTGCCCCTTCTCTTGCCAGTAAAAATGGTTCTGACAAGCTTAGTAGCTTAGCTACACGTGAAGGCCAGGAGCTGGACTTTGTTGTCAGAGGTTATTTGAGACACAGGCCATTGGGAGCATTTAATAGGTAGTGGGAGCTCGTCCCATTACCATGCCACCATCTTTGACAACTTTGAGGAACCAATCAATGTGCAAATATTAAAAAGTGAAAAAGAAATAATGATAATAATAATAATAAATAAATTAACAAGTAATAAAATATTGAGAACATGAGATGAAGAGTAATTGAAAGTGAGTCTATAGGTATGGAAAAAGTTTAGTGATGGAGTGAGTGAAGTTATTGTCTCTGGTTCAGGAGCCTGATGATTGTAGGGTAATAACTGTTCCTGAACCTGGTGGTGTGGGTCCTGAGGCTCATTGTGGTGAGTGAAGTTATCCACACTGGTTCAGGAGCCTGATGGTTGTGGGGTAATAACTGTTCCTGAACCTGGTGGTGTGGGACCTGAGGCTCATTGTGGTGAGTGAAGTTATCCACACTGGTTCAGGAGCCTGATGGTTGTGGGGTAATAACTGCTCCTGAACCTGATGGTGTGGGACCTGAGGCTCACTGTGGTGAGTGAGATTATCCACACTGGTTCAGGAGCCTCATGGCTGTGGGGTAATAACTGTTCCTGAACCTGATGGTGTGGGACCTGAGGCTCATTGTGGTGAGTGAAGTTATCCACACTGGTTCAGGAGCCTGATGGTTGTGGGGTAATAACTATTCCTGAACCTGATGGTATGGGACCTGAGGCTCATTGTGGTGAGTGAAGTTATCCACACTGGTTTAGGAGCCTGATGGTTGTGGGGTAATAACTGTTCCTGAACCTGATGGTGTGGGACCTGAGGCTCACTGTGGTGAGTGAAGTTATCCACACTGGTTCAGGAGCCTGATGGTTGTGGGGTAATAACTGTCCCTGAACCTGGTGGTGTGGGACCTGAGGCTCATTGTGGTGAGTGAAGTTATCCACACTGGTTCAGGAGCCTGATGGTTGTGGGGTAATAACTGTTCCTGAACCTGGTGGTGTGGGACCTGAGGCTCATTGTGGTGAGTGAAGTTATCCACACCGGTTCAGGAGCCTGATGGTTGTGGGGTAATAACTGTTCCTGAACCTGGTGGTGTGGGACCTGAGGCTCATTGTGGTGAGTGAAGTTATCCACACTGGTTCAGGAGTCTGATGGTTGTGGGGTAATAACTGTTCCTGAACCTGATGGTGTGGGACCTTAGATTTCTGTGCTTCCTACCTGATGGCAACAACAAGAAGAGAGCATAGCCAAGATAGTGAGGGCCCCTGATGATGCGTGTTGCTTTCTTGAGATAGCACTCCTTGTAGATGAGCTCTGTGATGTAGAGGACTTTATCCATGATGGGCTGGACTGTATCCACTACTTTTTGTGGGCTACTACTGTTTAAGGGCATAGGTGTTTCCATACCAGGCCAAGATGCAACTAAGCAATATACGCTCCACTACGCATCTATAGAAATTTGTCAGTGTTTTAGATGACATGCTGAATCTTCGCAAACTTCTAAGAAAGGTGCCCTGCTTGCTTTGTAATTACACTTATGTGCTGGACCCTGGACAGATCTCTGAAATGGTAACTCCAAGGATTTTAAATTTGCTGACTCTCTCCACCTTTGATTCCCCATTGAAGACTGGTTCATGAACTTCCATTTTCCTCCTACTAAAGTCAGTAGTTAGCACCTTGGTCTTGCAGACATTGAGTGAGAAGTTGTTGTAGTGGCACCACTCAGCAGGCTTCCAATCTCCCTCCTATATGCTGATCTGTTGCCTCCTTTAATTTTCTCAACGATGTCGCTGCCATCAGCAAACCTAAATATGGCATTGGAGCTGTATGTCAGTCACAAGTGTAAAACGAGTAGAGCAGGGGCTAAGCTCACAACCTTGTGGTGCACCCGTGCTGATGGAGTTTGTGCAGGAGATGTTGCTGCCAGTCTGAACTGACTGGATTTGCAAGTGAGGAACTCGAGGATGCAGTTGAACAAAGAGATCCTGAGGCCTGGGTTTTGAAGCGTATTGGTTAGCTTTGGGAGGGTGATAGGATTGATTGTACAAGAAATATTGATGGTACAAAAATTTTAAAGATGTGTAGTCTGGTCTTTCAGCATCTGAGCTCGAGATATTTGGAACTTCTACATCTGTTAGATGCCTGTGGGTCTACACACGTTGTGTCTGAATGCAGAAGTAGAGAGTGTGGATAATCTCTTAAATATTTTATCCTGTAATTTCTTTTTGAGTCACTACATTACTGAACATTACTTAAATTGATAAACATCTGTTGCCTCCTTAGTATGCAAATATCAAAGCCCATTAAGCTTGTATTAAGAGTGATCCATAACACAAGACTGAGTGAGAATGTATTTGAATAGTGTTCGTTCATCACTGGGACCTGGCCTTGAATCCAAATGGGAGCTTTGTCTCCTCCATCTCTCTGACAGCTGGCAAATATCACCTTGTGAATTGATGAGCTGAGAGAATGTTAACTCAGTCCCCTATTGGCTCAGATCCCAGAGCAACTTTAGTATTGCAGTCTGAGTGTTGGTATTTGCAGAGTATGCGTACATGCAAAACCTGCCTGTGGGATGTTTACTCCTTCTGATACGCTTCCGTCTCTACCGTACCACACCGCTATGATTTCCTGCTGGATTTGATGCGATCTTCTGGCTGGTCATATTTTAAGTCTGGTTCAGTAAGGTATTGATCTTGGTACGGCGATCAGTAAACCAAACATGATGCGCCCCGTTTTGTAAAACTTATCCCAGCAAAACCCACTCAGTAATACAAGTTACTGCCAGGAGTCCAGAGTAAGACACTAAGACCAGAGGACAGTAAGCCTCAGAATAGAGCAGCATCCATGAGGAAGAATTTCTCCAACAAGAGAGTGGTGAAACTGTGGTATTCAGATGGCTGTGGAGGCCAAGTCTTTGGGACGCATGGCAGCACAACGTCTTACAGGCCAAGTGACCCAGGTTCAATTCCCGTCGATGTCTGTAAGGAGTTTGTACATTCTCCCTGTGACGGTATGTTTCCTCTGGGTGCTCCGGTTTCCTCCCACAGTCCAAAGACGTAATGGTTGGTAGATAATTGGGCATTATAAATTGTGCCGTGATTAGGGTAGGATAAATTTGGAGGATTGCTGGGCAGCACGGTTCGAAAGGCCAGAAGGGTCTACTCCATAAATAAATGAATTGAAGGCAGGGGCTAAAAGATTCGTGATTAGTCAACACATGAAGGGATACAGGGAGAAGGCAGGAGACTGGGACTAAGAGAGAAACAATGAGATGGTGGAGCAGACTTGAAGGGCCAAATGGCCTAATTCTGCTCCTATATCTTTGATCTTATGGTCCTAAAATGCTGGAGGAACTCAGCAGATCAGGTATATTTTCTGGACACATTAGCTATATTTCATTAGGAATTTGAGGAGGTTTGTTATGTCACTAAAGATATCCACAAATTTCTACAGATGTATCGTGGAGAGCATTCTAACTGGCTGTTTTGCTGTTTGGTATGGGGGGGTGGGGGCATTGCTACTGCACAGGATTGAAATAAGCTGCAGGGAGTTGTAAATTCAGTCAGTTCCCTCATGGGCACTGGCCTCCGAAGTATCTAGGATATCTTCAGACTGCAATATCTCATTAAGGACCTCACCTTCTCATTGCTACCATCAGGGAGGAGGTGAACGACACACACTCAACGATTCTTCCCTTCTGCCATGGGTGAGACCTGGTGAAGGAGAGGTTAAGTGGGTAAGGGAGGGAGAAGCTTGGAAGTGACAGGTTGAACAGATAAAGGGCTGAAGAAGAAGGAATCAGATAGGAGACGAGAGTGGACCATGGGAGAAAGGGAAGAGGGAGGTGATGGGCAGGTGAGAAGAAGAGCAAGGGCACTGGAATGGCAAGTGGAAAAGTGGTGGGGGGGGGGGGGAATGACTGGAAATGAGAGAAATTGATGTTCATGACACCAAGTTGGAGGCTGCCCATTCAGAAAATGAGATGTTGCTCCTCCAACACAAGAGAGAACTCATCCTGTCAGTCGTGCATGTAATGGGCAGCATATCAGATTGGAAAAGGGGAGTTGAATTAAAATGGTCAGCCACCAGGAGATGCTCCCTGGTGCAGATGGAGTGAAGGTACTTGTCTCACCGATGTAGAAGAGGCCGCCATGGGAACCTCACTCAGCAGCTTCTCCTGTTTAATATCTGCTGTTGTACATTTCCTCTGGACCCCTGATTTTAAGGGGAACCTGAGGGAGAACTGTACAGTGAGGGTGGTGAGAGTATCAGGTAATTGGGTTTGATTTGAACAGTTAAGAAAAATTTGGATAGGTACATAGGTGGGCGGGGTATGGAGGACTATGGTCAGATGTTGGTCAATGGGACGAGGAAGATCTGGTCATGCCACAATTAGAAGGATATTGAGGCTTTGCCGCAGGTTTACCAGGATGCTGCCTAGTCTAGAGGGCCTGAGGCCTAGTCTAGAGGGCCTGAGAGGCTGGATAAACTTGGGTTATTTTCTTTGGAACTGAGGGGGTGGGCGATCTGATAGAGGTTTATAAGATTATGAGAGGCATAGATAAAGCAGACAGAGAGTATCTGTTTCCCAGGGTTGAAATGTCTAAAACCAGGAGGCAAGCATTGAAGGTGAGAGGGAGTAGGTTCAAAGGGGATGTCAGGGGTAAGTTTCTTACTCAGAGGCTCAGAGAGTGGTGGATACCTGGCTTATGCTGCCTGGTATGGTGATAGAGGTGTTAAAATGGCTTTAACAGACGTTTTGATAGGCACATGGATGTAAGGGTATAAGGGAAAACATAGATATTCTACGTTTTTAATAGTCTGGCATGAACTAGAGGGGCCAAAGGACCAGGTTCTGTGCTGCAGTGTTCTTTGTCTCTATCACTCTACCTGGCTTCCATGTATTGCCTTCAGAAACTGGGGCAATGAATGTTAGTACATAGTTTATTAACGTAACATAACAGCCCAGCAGTTGTTGCTTGTGTACTTGCAGGGCTCACTGGAAGGGGTTAATATGAGGAAGCTGGCCTTTTCAGTTCTATTCAGAACCCAGGCTGCTCGGTATGTTAGCTAACTGCCTGAAATGAGCAAACTCAGTGAGAACATCGATCAAATCGAGAGGAATTCCTGGCCACGGTGACTGAGCACTACATTAGAAATGCATTAACCAGCTGAGCTATCAACCCTCGGCAGCATTAATGGCCATAACATGGAAATGTTGTTAAGATGGCCAGCCTTCTTGTCTGAAAGTCATGGTGAATGTGATACTGAAGAATGAGTTGAAGAGGGAAACTTGAAAAATGAGTTCCCTGTCATTCCTCTCCACCCACATAATTACGCTGGAGACTAAGTTCAGCGAAGAACTGTGGTCACATGAAATTTTTGGAGAGGTGGATGTCGAATGAACTTCCCAGTCCCTTGCCAAGGCCCACTGTGATCTATTATTCAACCCAAATGTCACTCAGTCCCATGGGAGAGGCAAATGTAAAAAAAATGCAGAAGCAAAATTCTAGAGATGCAGAAAGTCAGGAATGAAACAGAAAATATTGGAAATAAGACCTTAAGGTATAGGAGCAGAATTAGGCCATTTGGCCCATTGAGTCTGCTCTGCCATTCCTTCATGGCTGATCCATTTTCCCTCTCAGCCCCAATCTCCTGTCTTCTTCCCATATCCCTTATGCCCTGACTAATCAAGAATCTGTCAACCTCTGCCTTAAATACACCCAATGACTTGGCCTCCACAGCTGCCTGTGGCAATGAATTCCACAGATTCACCTTTCTGGCTAAAGGTGTTCCTCCTCATCTCCATTCTAAATGGACACCCCTCTTTTCTGAGGCTGTGTCCTCTAGCCTAGCCTCTCCCACCGTTGGAAACTTCCTATCCACATGCACTCTACCGAGGCCTTTAGCATTTGATGGGCTTCAATGATGTCACCCCTCATTCTTTTGAATTCTTTTGACACCTTACCGTCCTATTGTCTTGTTTATTATTTATTGCATTGCCTGCACTGTTTTGTGCACTTTATGTAGTCCTGGGTAGGTCTGTAGTCTAGTGTAGTTTTTTTTTTCTGTGTTGTTTTTTACGTAGCTCAGTCTAGTTTTTGTACTGTGTCATGTAACACCATGGTCCTGAAAAAACGTTGCCTCATTTTTACTATGTACTGTACCAGCAGTTACGGTCGAAATGACAATAAAAAGTGACTTGTCTTGACTTGAGTATAGGCCCAGAACCATCAAATGCTCTTCATATGATAAGTCTCTCAATACCAGAATCATTCTTGTGAGCCTCCTTTGAACCCTGTTCAACTTCAGCACATCCTTCCATAGATAAGGGGCCCAAAACTGCTCACAATACTCCAAGTGAGGCCTCGCCAGTGCTTTGTAAAGCCTCAACATTACCTTTATACTCAGCAGGATGGATAACATCTAGAGAGTTATGGTTTCAAGTTGATGACTGATTTAAAAAACAGGTGTAACATCTGGAAGAGTCTCATTAAAGAGAGGCATATCTATTCTGAAGAAACCAAGTGAGTATTTATTTGGTACCTAAGCTGAGAGTCCATCCCATTTAGATCCATGATGGGAACCGAGGAATTTCCAAAATAGGGTACAGAGAGGGCAAATACAAGCAGGCCTTTTTTTTCACTGAGGTTGGGTGGACTACAACTAGAAGTTATGGGTTATGGACTAAAGGTGAAAAGTTTACAGGGAACATGTGGGGAAACTTCTTCACTCAAAGGTTCATTTTATTATTAAAGTACCTACGCAGTATACAACTTTGAGATTTATCTTCTGCAGATAGCCATAAAATACAACAAAACTATGCAACTCATTGAAAGAAAATACATCAACTCCACCCGCACAAGAAAGAAAAAGAAACAAAAGCTATCAAACCCCAAATCCCCAACCCCTCCATCTATCATTGCACAATGATAGAATGTGGAATCAGCTGCCAATGCAAGTGACCATGAGATATCGGAGCAGAATTAGGCCATTTAGCCCATTAAGTCTGCTCTTCCATTTCATCATGGATGTAAGCTCGAATTCAAAGTACACGGAAGGCTGGGGTATGGAAGGCTGCGCTCCGGGTGCCAGCCGATGGGGATAGGCAATGTAAATGGTTCGACCTGGACTAGATGGGCTGAAGGGCCTGTGTCTGTGCTGTACTTTACTATGACTCAATAACTTTAACAATCAACCAACTTCTGCTATGTGGGATTTATAAGCGTGACTCCCATAATCCAACTGAAACACAACCTAATCTTGTCACTAATCAATCAGATACCTGTCAAACAGAAATTAATTAAACTGGGAATTCCAAGGTCCCAACCTCATTGACCATCTAAGGCAGGGGTTCCCATCCTGAAGTCTATGGACCCTTTGCTTAATGGTATTGGACCATGGCATAAGAAATGTTAGGGAACCCTGATTCTAAGGAGATTAAACTTAGAAGCTGTATTTTTATCACTGCCTGTAAAGAATGTTGTTCATCCTTTCCCTTTATTCAAAGTGCATCTATTTATTATCAAAGTATGTATACAGAATAAAACTTTGAGATTCATCGTCCCGCAGGCAGCCCAGAAACAAAGAAACACCTTGGAACCCGTTCAAGAAAACATCAAACACCCAGCACGCAATAGAAAGAATAAATTTTGCAAATGGCAAAAAACAAGCAAATAACATGTAGAATATCAAACATCAAACAGAAATCCAGGAGCAGGGAAATTGCTGGAGAAAATTCTTTGGGGTAGGATATATGAGCATTTGGAAATCCATAGCCTAATTAGGGAGAAACAGCGTGACTTTGTACGTGGCAGGTTGTGTTTTTACCAACTTGACTGAGTTTTTTGACCAGGTGACGAGAGAGATTGATGAGGGTAAGGTGGTAGATGTTGACTACATGGATTTCAGTAAGGTGTTTGACAATGTCCCTCATGGCAGGCTAATCCAGAACATTAAGGTGCCTGGATCCACGGCTGCTTGGATTCAGAACTGGTTTGTGCATAGAAGACAAAGGGTAGTTGTTGAAGGGACTTATCTGAGCTGGAGTCTGTAATCACTGGTATTCCGCAATGATCTGTGCTGGGACTTCTGTTGTTTGTGATGTACATAAATAAACTGGATGAAAATGTAGATGGATGGATTAGGAAGTTTGCAGATGGTACCAAGATTGCTGGAGTTGTGGATAATGCAGAAGATTAGCAAAGAGTAGGTAGATAGATAGATAGATACTTTGTTATTCCCAAAGGAAATTAGAGTGTCACAATAGCATTACACATGCACAGATGTACAGTACAAATATTAGAACAGAAGTAAGAAAGAATAACAAATACATTTTCTCAAACAGTCTAACAGGAGGGGAGTCCTCAGGTCCCTGGCTATAGGTTGACTCATTATAAAGCCCAATGGCTGAGGGTAAGAATGTGCTCTCTGGGGCAGTGCATTTGTCTTAGTCTATTACTGAAAGTGCTCCTCTGTTCAGCCAAGGTGGCATGCAGAGGGTGAGAAGCATTGTCCAGAATTGCCAGGATTGTCCGTAGGGTCCTTATGTCTACCACAGCCTCCAGTGTGTCCAGCTTGAGTCCTATAACAGAGCCAGCTTTTCTGTTACAGCACATTATAGATCATTGCAGATATGGGTAGAGAAATGGCAGATGGAGTTTAACCCAGATAAATGTAAGATGTTGCATCTTGGTAGGGCAAATGTGAGGAGACAGTACATTGTTAAGGGCAAAACCTCCGTCACGCCAAGGAGATTAGTACCAGGGTGTTTTAATTTGCTTCTTAGCTGGTTGGCACAACATTGTGGGCCTATGGCCTGTTTGTGTTCTGTACTGTCCTGTGTTCTATGCTGTATTTGCTTCAGTTTTGGTCAGTGCCATGCTGCTAACCCACTGCAGGCTGCACAGAGAGCCATTCTTTGCTGAAATGCCCAAGTTACCAGAGCTTGTGTTCAATTTGAGATTTATAAACAATTCCAGAGCATGTTTGAAGGTGTCCAATAGTCTGAACGATTGAGGTCATGATGACTATGGAAACTGAAGGTCCTGATGAAGAGACAAAACTGACACTGTCTAAACCAAATGGAACACTCTAGACTGCTGAATGATGAGGCACTGGGTGAGATCTGAACTCCTGAATGCATGAGTTTCCGGCAGAAAAACCTGGATTCATTCTATTGTGAAAACAAAGGAGACATGGGATTGTGCTGATGATTTTGATTTAAGCAGCTGGATAGCTGGGTTGTGAGAATCAAGCCTGGATATTAGGCAATAAGATGTCAGAGCCTGAGAGAGGAGGATAATTGCAAATATATTGTACGTTTGGGTTTAACTTAATAATATGAATCAAGACACAGTTTTCTACAACCCCCAATTCGATTTCCTGAAGTTCCTTTGAGTACTAACTGACCTATGTACCTTTGAAATTACACGAGAATTTTATCAAATAATATTGCTAGAAATACTGTTCCTTTTTTTAGTTGAATCTAATAAAAGAGGATCTCAGCAAATGTACAATTTCTAGATTATTTGTAATTCATATCATTCTTTGAACAAACTCCAAATGATGCAATTTTAGCTACATTGATTTTCCACGGAATCATTGTGCTCAGAAAGTGATATTGAGCATTGGGTTATTTGTGAACCTTTGCTGAGTAGCCTTCAAATGATTTCTGTCCTTGTATAATTACCTGTCGCTGTGGATACGCAAGGGTGAAGCAGGGCCAAATCTTTAATCGAAAGTTATTTTCTTGGCTTTGAAATATATTCATAGAAAATACTAAATGAGGACAAAAGAATATTAAACCAACAAATGGCCAATAGCTACTCTCATAGAAAATTGAAGAATCAGGCTGAAATTTGCAAAAGGCATGAAATGAGGAAAGAACTTTTTTGATAGTGTCCTGGGAGATTTGAGACAGTGAGGAAAGTGTAATTGATTATTTTGGTGCTGCTTATTTTATGAGTAATGTGCTTGGCTTTAATATGTCTGTGTTGATTTCCTGTGGTGTTACTCAAGTTGGTTAGGACCATGGAGCAGGAATATGATTAACTGATATTCTGGTGTGTTTACCAACCTTGCCTCTTCAGTCCCACCATGGAGCTATTTTATGTCAGAGCAGCAGGACCAGTGAATGGTGATGGTTGACAAATGAATGGTGTCTCTCTCTTTTGATGATGTTGGAGGATATTACCGAGGTTTATGGATTTGGACCATGGGCTATGGACTTTTTTAGCCTGTTAGTTTTTATATTCTATGTTTTTACCCGTTCTTTCATGTTTTATTTGTTTGGGGGAGGGTGATTTAGGGGTCAATGTTCTTGTTCTGTTTTTATTTTTTTTTGTGCGGGAAGAGGGTGATTTGGAGAATAATGTCCTTGTTGCATTTTGTGCAGGGGGGTTAGGGGCTTGGGGGCCAATGTTCTTGGTGCATTTTGTGTGAGCAAGGGGGGGGGGGTTTATGGGGGAGGGTGGAGGTTAATGATCATTTGCTATTTCCCTTTGAACTGACTCCTTTGGCTTTTCTTTGTGACTATCTGGAGAAGACAAGAAGACAAATCTCAGAGTTGTATACTGCTTACATACTTTGATAATAAATTAAGCTTTGAATCTTTGAACCTTTTTGAATAGCAGCTGCTCATCAATGCCGAGAGCAAGGTAATTTAAAAATGTTAGCAGGCATTAGATGTGACATCCAGCACTGGGATTCTCCACTCTGCTTCACCAATGATACTAATGCTGACTTCTAGAAGCTATGTATTTTCTGTCAAGGCAAAGTTCTGGTGGTCTCAGCACTCACTATGTACATAGTTTGCTTTTCTTTGGAAAATGGGACATTTTGTCAAAATGTATTTTCTACTGCTTTCCTGGTGCAGAGGACCCATAGACTCTTCTCGGCTTCCAGCCAGGTCCAGGTGTCGATTTTAACTGATGCTTCAATAACAAACTCTGCCATCTGCATCGGATTGATGCTCATGCACGTCTAGTCCAGATGTGTATATATACACAACTCATATCGTCGGTAGGTTAACCCTTAATCAATCTGGTTTCCACCATCCCACCTTGTTTAAAATTGTATTCCTGTTCTTACTTAGAAGATCTTCATCTTTGTTAAAATACTTATTCTAGGTGAGACAACGGAAACCTGATTGGTTGAGAACTAACCAATCAGGAAGGATGGATGATGGGAGTTGCGTATATACCAGACTAAACATGCCTAGACATCATCTCTGATGAAGATGGCAGAGCTTGTCATAGAAACATCAGTTAAAACCGACACCTGGATGCAGTGGGAAGCCCAAGAAGTGTTTATGCATTATGTGTATTTCCTACCTTTGATTTTTGTAACTACGAAACCGAGGAGGTCTCAAGAGGACTAGAGTATAAGAGCAAGGATGTAATGCAGAGGCTTTATAAGGCATTGTTCAGACTGCATATGGAGTATCGTGAGCAAATTTGAGCTCCCTCCCTAAGAATAGATGTCTGGCATTGGAGAGGATCCACAGGAAGTTCACAAGAATGAGTCTGGGAATGAAAGGGTTACCATATGAGGAGCATTTGATGGCTCTAGGCCTATACTCGCTGGAGTTTAGAAGATGGGGGGGGGTGGTGGAAGATCTTGTTGGAGTCTATTGAAGAGTGGACATGGAGAGGATGTTTTCAATAGCAGGAGAGTCTGGGACAAGAGGGCACAGCCTCAGAATAGAACAGTGTCCCTTTAGAACAGAAATGAGGAGGATTATTTTTTCCAGAGGGTGGTATATCAGTGGAATTCATTGTCACAGATGGCTGTAGAAACAAGACATTGGGTGTATTTAAAATGTAGGTTGATACCTTCTTGATTAGTAAGGGCATCAAATGTTACAGGGAGAAGGCAGGAGAATGGGGTTGAATCATAGAGTCATAGAAAAGTATAGCACAGAAACTAGCCCTTTGGCCCATCTAGTTAGTGCCGAAACATTTAAAACTGCCTACTCCCACTGACCATAGCTCTTCATACCCCTACCATCCATGTACCTGTCCAAAGGAGAGATGGAAAGATTGAATGGTGGAGAAGACTCAATGGGCTGAATTGCCCAATTCTACACCAATATCTTAAGGTCTTAATCCAGGCAATTTAGCTCAGTTCAGAAGATTAACCTAAATTTATTTATTTGGGAATGGTTTCATCAGTATGTTGGTTTGGCTATTATCACCAGTCTAGATGACTCCCCAAACAAAATGAAACTTCGGTTTTTCTGGAAGAAGCCATATTTCCAACTGCACCTTCTCTAGTGTAAACATCCTTCCTACAGTAGTACAATCACTCAAGTCAAGTATGCTGTTCTTCTAAGAGGTTGTCTAGTGGTGGGTCCTCAGATGGTTGTAGAGGCTGATCCAGGATCTGCATATTCTGGTGCAACGTGGATAAGAGTACAAGTGGTGGCTGTGGTTAGTGGCCGAGTCTTTCATTGTTCGGTCTTCCTTTCACATCTGCGACTTGTTCTCTGGGGCACAGCGGAAGTCTATCCCATGTAGCACAGCTCCCTCTTGAACAGATTTCCTCCAAGTGTATCTATTGAATGCAATGCCTTCTCAGTTTTTTTGATGTAATGTTGAATTTCTTCAGGCTGATTTTTATGTTATCTTTGAAGCGTTTCCTTTACCTACCAGGAGTTCAGTGACCTTCCTTCAATTGGGAGTAAATGATCTCTTTGGAGAGACCATTGTTAGATAGCTGGATGATGTGACCTACTCGTTTGAGTTGGTGTTGCTTTATCGTGGTGGAGATGCTGTTCATGTTGGCCTTGTGGTGTTCTTCCAGCTGATCCTCAAAAGGCTTTTTGGTGTTATTGTTCCAGGGCTTTCAGGTGCCTACTGTAGCTGGTCTGTGATTCAGCAGAATTTAGGAAGGTTGACTGATCTATAGATCAAATGTTTTATTTAAATCTGTAGTTCGCAATCTTCAAAGACTCTTTTCCTTAATCTTGTAGTTTCATTGCACTAGCTCTACTCTGCAAGCCTCAGAGTTTGAGTGATGTATGGATGATGAACAGGTAACTATGTACCGATAGCTGGGAATGTGCCTGCAAGGATCTGGAGGTGGATTAGTAGTGTCAGGCCTGTCAGAACCCACAAACTCTCTACTAAATGATATAATCAGAGCTGTCCAAGGTTAGAACCATTGAATGCTCTGTCAGGGCTGTCTCGACCTTTTTCTCATCTGTGTGCTGATTCAATGGACATTTATATGTCCTGGCCGTAGTGCTGAGAAGTATCATGTGGTTATTCCTTCTTTCTAAAGGACTGAGGTACAAGGAATTACAGGAGAAAGGTAAGCACAAAGCTAGTGCAGATGTTTGTGGGAGTAAATGGAGCTTAAATGGCATTAATAAAATGGTAACAGTGAATCTTAAACACAAAAGATTCTGCAGATGCTCGAAATCCAAAGCAACCACACACACACACACACACACACACACACACACACACACACACACACACACACACACACACACACACACACACACACACACACACACACACACACACAATGCTGGAGAAACTCAACAAGTCAGGCAGCATCAATGGAAATGAATTAACAGTTGATGTTTCAGGCTGAGACCCTTCTTCAGGACTAGAAAGGAAGAGGGAAGATGCCAGAATAAAAAGGCAGGATAAGGGGAAGGAGGATAGCTAGAAGGTGATAGGTGAAACCAAGTGGGTGGGAAAGGTAAAGGGCTGGAGCGGAAGGAATCAGATGGGAGAGAGACTGGACCACAGGAGAAAGGGAAGGAGGAGGAGACCCAGGGGCAGGTGATGGGTAGGAGGAAAGAAGTAAGATGCCAGACTGGGGAGTAGAAGAAAAGGGAAGGGGAACAAACGGGTGATCAATAACTTGATGACTTGTTTCCTGCAAGGAAGAACAAGGCAAGCTGGACAAATGTTTATTTGGTTCCCTTTTGAAGTTTTGGAAATGAAGTCAGACTGCTATGAAACTGGGTCTCATCTCCTGATGTCATCATCATCATCATGTTCCATATCATATGACATGGGTGATCATGGTCCCATGAACATGATAGTTCTTGGCAAACTCTACAGATGTTGCCTTCTTCTGGGCATGATATGAACCAGCTGCTCATGACTATCCATCATCTGCTCCCATAACCTCACGTGACCCTGATCAGGGTCCAGGAGGGGTCTGAGCCAGTACTACACTGACCAAGGGTGACCTGCAGGTTAGCAGAGGGAAGGAGTGCCTTACATCTCTTTTGATAGAGACCTATCTCCACCCTGCCTGAAGTAGACCAGCTAATAATTCAGTTCAGAATGAGGTGATGAAAGGAACTTTCAGTGGAGCAGTAAGGAGATAAAAATGGAATTTTATGATCGAGGAGAAATTAAATAAATAAAATGAGGATAATTATGATGAAGTAATGAGTTCTGTATACAGACATGATGAGCAACAAGTTATTGGTCTTTGACAAAGAACAAATTGAGAGAATGAATAATTGGCTTAATGACTTTACACTCAAACCCAAAGGGTGGAATTAAGTTTCATAAGCAGAAATCTGAAGTACGAAGCATCAGAGCTGGCTCCTTGAGCAGCTTCTGCCATGAGTTCTATTTGGTTTCTAACTGACTACAAGGATGACATGTAGATATTGAGTCCTCTTATCTCTTGGGACATGGCCTTTCTTGGGGGTTTCATGTGTCTACGCACACATCCCACAAAATTCTACACAAGATAGTGAATTGGGCCCAGTACATCCCAGGTAAAGCTCTCCCAACCATTGAGTAGATAATAGATTCCATAAACTACTGCCATAAGAAAGCACCATCTATCACCCCACCAGCCAGGCTCGCTGCTTTTCTTGCTGTCGCCATCAGGTAGAAGATACAAGAGCCTTCAACCATCAGGCTCTTGAATAAAAGGGGATAACTACACTCACTTACCCATCTATCAAGACATTCCCACAACCAATGATCTCACTTTAAGGACTCATTATCTCTTGTACTCGCTATTTATTGCTATTTGTTTATGTTTGCATTTGCACAGTTCGTTGTCTTCTGCACTTGAGTTGATCTTTCATTGATCCTACTATAGTTGCTATTCTATAAATTTGCTAAGTATGCCCACAAGAAAATGAATTTTGGGGTTGTATATGGTGACATATATGTACCTCAATAATAAAATTGACTTTGAACTTTGAACGCAAAGATGTACAATGCTGGAAATACTCAGAACAGGCAGTGCAGTCTCCCACTACTTGGAAAGATCCATTTGCATTACTTTGCAATGATTTTAATGGAAGTTTTTGGCTGTGTAACCTGACTATACTCCCATCAGATCTATATATTAGTCAATTCATAATTAACTCTGATCTGATAGATTTCTACATGACAAGGGAACAAAGAGATTGCTGCACCTTTCAGATTTTCTTTGTGTCCACAGGAGCATTACCAGATGATTGGAGGGTGACAAGAAAGGGAGCATGGATAACCCTAGGAATTATAGACCAGCAAGTCTTATTTCAGTGGCAGGCAAATTATTGTAGAAGATTCTTAGAGACATTTGGAGAAGCATAGACTGATTAGGGATTGTCAGCATGACTTTATGGGAAGTCGGTCAAGCCTCATGAGACTAATTGAATTTTGTGAGGATATGACAAAACACATTGATGAAGGCAGAGCAGGCTATGTGGCGTGTATGGATTTTAGTAAGGCATTTGATAAGTTTCCCCATAGTAGACTCATTCATAAAGTCAGGAGGCACGGGATCCAGGGAAACTTGACTGAATGGGTACAGAATTGGCTTGCCCATAGAAGGCAGAGGGCGGTTGTGAGAAATGTATTCTGCCTAGCGATCACCCAGGGAAACTTGGCTGTGTGCATACAGAGCTGGCTTGCCTATAGAAGGCAGAGGGCAGCTGCTGACAAAACACATACTACCTGGAGGTCGATGGCTGATGCTGTACTGCAGGGATCTGTTCTGGGAACACTGCTCTTGGTGAATTTTATAAATGACTTGGATGAGGAAATGAAAGGGTGGGTTAGTGAGTTTGTAGATGACACAAAGATTGATGGAGTTGTAGATAGTGTAGAAGTTTGTCGTAGGTTACAACAGGACATTGTCATATTGTCAGAATGCAGAACTGGACTGAGTGATGGTGGATAGAGTTCAACTCAGAAAAGTGTGAAGGGATTTACGCTGGAAGTTTGAATTTGAAGGCAGAGTACAGGGTGATTGGCAGGATTCTTGACAGTATGGAGGAACAGAGGGACCTTGAGGTCCATGTCCATAGATGGATCCAATAAAGTTGCCATGAAAGTTGATAGAGTTGTGAAGAAGGTGTGTTGGTCTTCATCAGCCAGCGGATCCATTCAGGGATCACGCAGTAATGTCGCAGCTCCAATAAAGTTCTGGTGAACCACACTTGGAGTATTGATTTCAGTTCTGGTCACGTCATTATAGGAAGGATGTGGAAGCATTAGAGAGAGTGCAGAGGAGATTACTGAAATGCTGCCTGGATTAGAGAGCATGTCTTATGTGAAAAGGCTGAGTGAGCTAGGATTTTCTCTTTGGAGTGAAGAAGGATGAAAGGTGACATGATAGATGGTATAAGATGGTAAGAGGCATAGACTGAATGATAAACACAAGAGGTTCTTCAGATGCTGGAAATCTAAGCAACTCAGACAAGAGGATCTCAGCAGGCCAGGCAACATCTATGGAAATGCATAATGCAATGTCGATTTGAGCTGAGACCCTTCTTCAGGACTCAAACTGGTTGAGAATGATCTGATTTTAACCTTTTTAACGCATTTAATTTATTTCCCTGTGGTACAGATAGTATATATGGTATATTATTATTGTATAGACAGGGTGAACACTCAGCAATTTTTGCCCAGGGTGGAAATAACTAATATGAGGGGACATAATTATAAGGTGATTGAAGAAAGGATTGGGGAAGTCGGAGGCGGGTTTGTTTTTACTCAGAGAGTATGTAAGTGCCTGGAATGCACTGCCAAGGGTGGAGATCAAGGCTGATCCATTTAAGAATCTCTTAGGTAGACACATGAATGATAGAAGAATTGAGGGTTTTGTTGGAGGGAAGGGTTAGAAGGATAAAAGGTCAGCACAACATTTGGGCCATAGGGCCCGTACTGTGCTGTACGGTTTAATGGTTTACTGGTTTAGTGCATCAGTGGTTCCATTTAATAGCAAAGAATGTATAACCTGAAATTCTTACTCTTCATTGACAACTACAAAAACAGAAGAGTACCCCAAAGAATGAATGACAGTAAAACGTTAAAACCCCAAAGCCCGCTCTCCCCCCACCCGCGCACAAGCAACAGCAAAGTCCCCCAAAGAGAGACCATGATCTGCCATCCAGCAAAATTAATTGCTCTCCTGACAATTTGTCATGCCACAGGCCCTCGCTCTCTCCCGAATAAAGGGACAGAGAGTGATTTCCTGAGTACAGAGACCTCCAGCAGCCCATCTGCTATTCACGATGTTCTGCTTCTCCATTGTTGCCTCAGTTGGTTCTATATAAATGTAAGTTATTCATGAAAAGGATGAGGCAGAAGGAGTGTGTGCACATGCGACAAGGTCTTTAGTTGTGACAAACCTGCAGATCCGGGGTACGAATGATGGGAAAGTAGTTAATTTCTCTGGAAGGATCTGACATATAATCCTTGCATTATGGATCAATTAACATAACACATACCGCAGAAAACAAATTAAGGTGTATCATAAGGAACCAAATAAAATGCATTAAAAGGGATCAAATCAAATAATTCTGAACCAGTATGGGATTAGGGGATGACTCATTGCATTCTTTTGGAGCCAGCATTCTATTGATAGCTGTCCCGACCACACAACATGGGAATGATCTGAGATTCAGTTTGTGACACACTCGGCTCTAATTCACAAAGTTAATGTGGGTGGTGGGTTGAAATTTGAAGTAAAGTTATTCAAAGGGACATTTGTCGATTCAGTGGAGGTTCAACGATCCCGCAAATTCCCCATGTGCCGAGACGCAGCTGTGATTTTTCTTTAACGTTTATCAGATATCTGAAACAAAAGTAATTGCATTTCTGTAGCATCTGGCACAACCTCTAGTGTTAAGTTCGGCCCCCTTTCTTCCTGGGCCTCTCAGGAAATGCTTGTTAGCCCTTGCAGGAAGTCTCCCAACTCAGCACCCGGAGAAACCACCTGTTCTCCAGCTGCGCACATCTGGGACATACACACTCCAGTTCCGCCAAATCCGTGAGGTTGGGATGGCCCTCCCACCCAAGCCCCAGTTTGTGTGAATGCTGTGTGATTTGCTGCCCTGTTACAGCTTGTTGGCAGGAAGTAACAGACTGCACACTGCATATAATTAGAGGAAGTATATTCATGAATATTAACTAAAGAGTTGGTAAAGAAAAGAAAGACAAAAGCGAAAGAGTCCTATTATAATTAAACAGTCAAATGTGCGCTGATTGGAGCTCAAATCTTCCAAAAGTCATATTCGTCGATCCTCAGCAGACTCCCGCACCTTGCTCCATCGAATCACGGACAGATTCCTGCAACGGGTTTTCTCTCTTCATCTCCCACTGAACAAAGACGAAGACTCACACCAGTGTCAGGCACAAAGAAATCCAGCTTCCCCAGCCTTCTTTCCTGATTGGATGGCTCGCATTCTTAAGCACCCATCGTCTCTAACAATAACCTAAACACTGCTTCTACAGAAAGACCATTTCATGAAATAGTCTACAATGTCAGCCATGAAACCTTCACCAGGGCGTTACATCTTTAAATTGTATAGAATATTAGTGAGGCCTAATTTGGAGTATTGTGTGCCGTTTTGGTCAGCTACCTACAGGAAGGTTTTAAATAAGGTGGAAAGAATGCAGAGAAAATTTACAAGGATGTTGCTGGGTCTGAGTTGTAAGGAAAGATTGAATAGGTTAGGACTTAATTCCTTAGAACAGGTAGGGAGAGGGCAATACTGAGCATTTGGGAATGAGGAGAGATTTGACAGATGTGTACACACTTATGAGGGGTAAGTGCAAGCAGGCTTTTTCCCCACTGAGGTTGGGTGGGACTACAACCAGAGGTCATGGGTTAAGGGTGAAAGGTGAAAAGTATAAGAGAAACATGAAGGGAAATGTCTTCACACAGATAATCTTCAGAGTGTGGAATGATCTTCCAGCACAAGTGGTGCACACCGGCTCGATTTCGATGTTTAAACGAGTTACTCAAGTAAAGCCAGTTGCTCATTTTCAGGTTGCTCTGTGCATTGTGGAGGGTCTTTTGTGGTTTTGTATCTTTAGGTTGAACCAATCTGGCCTCTGGGCCTCTACTCACTGGAATTCAGAAGAATAAGGGGTGACTTCATCGAAACCTGTTGAATAGTGAAAGGCCACAGTAGAGATGATGTGGGGAGGACGATTCCTATGGTGGGGGAGTCTAAGACCAGAAGATACAGCCTCAGAATAGAGGGGCATTCTGTTCGAACGGAGGTGTGGAGGAATTTCTTTAGCCGGAGAGTGGTGGATCTGTGGAATTTATTGCCATATGTAGCTGTGGAGGCCAAATCATTGGGTGTAGTTAAGGCAAAGGTTGATAGATTCTTGAACAGGTATCAGGGGAAGGCAGGATATTGGGGCTGAGAGAGAAATAGATCAACTTTGATTAAATGACGGAATTGATGGGCCAGATTACCTAATTTTGCTCCTATGGTCTTATGGTCAATCACAGGCTGAGATGAAGCAGTACCCAATGCTCTGTATTCACTCACAACACCAGCAGTGAACTGAATCTGGAGATTCAGCATTTGGCTGAACAAAGCAGCTTCATTCAGCAAGGGACCAATTTAGTGTTTGTGGTTGAGATGCAATGTGTTCAGTTGGAGGTTTTTTTGTGTTATAGAGTTTACATGAACAATTGACGTTTACTGCAATCATTAGTTGAGCTGATGATCTGAACCACTTTGCTCCTTTCTCCCAGTTATCTCAACCATCTCTGTAAACTCCATTGCACTTTTCAGTCTGAGATTAAAGTCTAAGCAATTCTTAGCATAGGATTCCTATTTTTGATTGAAGAACCTGGTGGAAGGCACATACTTTCTGATGACAATTCCAAGGAGGATCCTGATTTTCCTCCTGTGTCTCCAGTGTCTGACAATTGCTGAATACAGTGCTTGCAGTCCGCGGTGTGTGGCATACTTTTGGTTTTGCATCTGGGTACCGAGGATGTGACTGTACCGTGCTTCCAAGCAAGTCAAATGAACTGGAGTGAAGCACCCTGATTGGATCAAAGTAGAGAATCCCAAAGCATCAGCGAATCTCATCACTGATCCTCCTCTGTCAGTCAATCCTGCAGCCCAGCTGGCACTTGGAGATAACATGCAGGGACCTGTCGGCCGACTGATGGCAATGCCACCATGCCACAAAGGGGAACCGTAAGGGACACATAATCCATATTTAAAAACTGATATCTCCCTGAACATGCTGACAACCTATTTAAATACATCTTGCACGGTGTTGCCAGTCAGTGATATTTGCTGACAAGGTGCAGTTGATAACGGGTAATTTGCAATTCTGTTCGCATCCCAATTCTACACTCAGTTCAAGCTTTTGGGTGCCCAGTTTTCTACAGGATGGAAATAAAAGTTTCTCCAGTTCCAAAGTTAAAAGAATTCTCTTTTATAGACAATAGTCAATAGGTGCAGGGGTAGGCCCTTCAGCCCTTCGAGCCAGCACCACCATTCAATGCGATCATGGCTGATCATCCACAATCAGTACCCCGTTCCTGCCTTCTCCCCATATCCCTTGTCTTCGCTATCTTTTAAGAGCTCTATCTAACTCTTTCTCAAAAGCATCCAGAGAATTGGCCTCCACTGCCTTCTGAGGCAGAGCATTCCATAGATCCACAACTCTCTGGGTGAGAAAAGTTTTTCCTGAACTCCATTCTAAATGGCCTATCCCTTATTCTTAAACTGTGGCCTCCATTTCTGGACTCACCCAACATTGGGAACACATTTCCTGTCTCTAGCGCGTCCAATCCCTTAATAATCTTATATGTTTCAATCAGATCCCCTCTCATCCTTCTAAATTCCAGTGTATATAAGCCCAGTCACTCCAACCTTTCAACATATGACAGTCCCGCCATCCCGGGAATCAACCTCGTGAACCTACGCTGCACTCCCTCAATAGCAAGAATGTCCTTCCTCAGATTTAGAGACCAAAACTGAACACAATACTCCAGGTGTGGTCTCACCAGGGCCCTGTACAACTGCAGAAGGACCTCTTTGCTCCTATACTCAACTCCCTATGTTATGAAGGCCAACATGCCATTAGCTTTCTTCACCGTCTGCTGTACCTGCACGCTTACTTTCAATGACTGATGAACAAGGACAACTAGATCTCGTTGTACTTCCCCTTTTCCTAACTTGACACCATTCAGATAGTAATCTGCCTTCTTGTTCTTGCCGCCAAAGTGGATAACTTCACATTTATCCACATTAAACTGCATCTGCCATGCATCTGCCCACTCACCTAACCTGTCCAAGTCACCCTGCATTCTCCTAACATCCTCATATTTCACACTGCCACCCAGCTTCGTGTCTTCTGCAAATTTGCTAATGTTACTTTTAATCCATTCATCTAAATCATCAATGTATATTGTAACTAGCTGCAGTCCCAGCACTGAGCCTTGCAGTACCCCACTAGTCACTGCCTGCCATTCTGAAAAGGACCCGTTACTCCCTACTCTTTATTTTCTGTCTGCCAACCAATTTTCTATCCATGTTAGTACCCTATCCCCAATACTGTGTGCTCTAATTTTGCCCACTAATCTCCTATGTGGGACCTTTATCAAAGGTTTTCTGAAAGTCCAGGTACATTGCATCCACTGGCTCTCCCTTGTCCATTTTCATAGTTACATCCTCAAAAAATTCCAGAAGATTAGTCAAGCATGATTTCCTCTTCTTAAATCCATGCTGACTCAGACTTATCCTGTTACTGCTAACCAAATGTGTCGCTATTTCATCTTTTATAATTGACTCCAGCATCTTCCCCACCACTGATGTCAGGCTAACTGGTCTATAATTCACTGTTTTCTCTTTCCCTCCTTTCTTAAAAAGTGGGATAACATTAGCTACCCTCCAATCCTCAGGAACTGATCCTGAATCTATAGAACATTGGAAAATGATTACCAATGTGTCCACGATTTCTAGAGCCACCTCCTTAAGTACCCTGGGATGCAGACCATCAGGCCCTGGGGATTTATCAGCCTTCAGTCCCATCAGTCTACCCAATGTGAATTTCCTTCAGTTCCACCATTACCCTAGCTCCTCTGGCCATTATTACATCTGGGAGATTGTCTGTGTCCTCCCTAGTGAAGACAGATCCAAAGTACCTGTTCAACTCGTCTGCCATTTCCTTGTTCCCCATAATAAATTCACCCATTCCTGCCTTCAAGGGCCCAACTTTGGTCTTAACTAATTTTTTCCTCTTCACATACCTAAAGAAGCTTTTACTATCCTCCTTTATATTCTTGGCTAGCTTACCTTTGTACCTCATCTTTTCTCCCCATATTGCCTTTTTAGTTATCTTCTGTTGCTCTTTAAAAGTTTCCCAATCCTCTGGCTTCTCACTGATCTTTGCTATGTTATACTTCTCTTTTATTTTTATACTGTCCTTGACTTCCCTTGTCAGCCACATTCACCCCCTACTCCCCTTAGAATTTTTCTTCCTCTTTGGAATGAATTGATCCTGCACCTTCTGTATTATTCCCAGAAATACCTGCCATTGTTGTTCCACTGTCATTCCTGCTAGGGTATCCTTCCAGTCAACTTTGGCAGATTCCTCCCTCATGGCTCCATAGTCTCCTTTGTTCAATTGTAATACTGACATTTCCAATTTTCCCTTCTCCCTCTCAAATTGTAAATTAAAACTTATTGTATTATGGTCACTACCTCCTAATGGCTCCTTTACCTCGAGTTCCCTTATCAAATCCGGTTCATTACACAACACTAGATCCAGAATTGCCTTCTCCCTGGTAGGCTCCAGTACAAGCTACTTTAAGAACCCATCTCAGAGGCACTCCACAAATATTTTTCTTGGGGTCCGGTACCAACCTGATTTTCCCAGTCTACCTGCATGTTGAAATCCCTCATTACAACCGTAGCATCACCTTTGCAATATGCCAGTTTTAGCTCTTGATTCAACTTGCACCCTATATCCAGGCTACTGTTTGGGGGCCTGTAGGTAACTCCCATTAGGGTCTTTTTGCCCTTACAATTTCTCAGTTCTATCCATATTGACTCTACATCTCCTGATTCTATGTTACCCTTCGCAAGGGACTGAATTGCATTCCTCACCAACAGAGCTACCCCACCCCCTCTGCTCACCTGTCTGTCCTTTCGATAGGACGTATAACCTTGAATATTCATTTCCCAGCCCTGGTCCTCTTGAAGCCATGTCTCTGTTATTCCTACAACATCATACTTGCCAATTTCCAACTGAGCCTCAAGCTCATCCGCTTTATTTGTTATACTTCGTCCATACTTTTAATCCATTACTCCCCTCACTTCTCACATCGATCCCTATTGCACTTGGCCATACTCTCTGATCCCTTCCTGAGCTTTCTGTCCCTTTAATTCTGTTGTCTTTCTTAACTTTTCTTATTCTCTCTTTCCCTTTAACTCCATCCTTACATTTTCAGTTTGTTTCCTCCCCCTCACTTATTAGTTTAAACACATCCGTGTAGCAGTGGCAAACCTGCCTGCCAGAATGCTGGTCCCCCACCTGTTAAGGTGCAACCCGTCTCCTTTGTCCTTACCCCAAAACAGATCCCAGTGGTCTAAGAATCTAAATCCCTGCTTCCCGGACTAGCTCCTGAGCCACACATTCAGATCCCATTTTAGTGATAAGAATGCTAACTCTCACCCTGGTGGAGAGGCTGGTGAGGATTTAAAGGAACACAATGAGTTTTCTCATACTTCTTGTGTGGAGGGTCTCTCTGCAAATCTCACTCCAGTTCTTATTATCACTGTGTCACATTGCAAACTGTGGAAAGAACAGAAGAGTTTGATGTGAGGAAAACGCTGCCCCCTCTCTGTCACTCACTGAGGAGTCTAGGGAACTTCACTTTGTACTTGAGCCCTGCTAGGCCTGTCCTGATATGATAGGATGGTGTACAGGGAAATTTGATCTGTCTATACCCCAAGCTGTCCTGCCCCTTTATGTTGCTGCAAGGCTCAGTAGAATTATAGTGTGTCCTCAGTAATATAGCTTCTGGCTCTGAGGTAGGTTTTCTGGTCTGTTGACCTTGTGGGTTTCCAGTATGTTGACCTTTGGAAAAGATGATAGTGGAAATTGAAAAACAAACCAACCCTCTTACCTCACACTGCTCTTCCCTACTCCAGCATTCAAACCTCCCAGAAATGATCTTACTTTCATCATTGGCCTTGCCTTCAGGGTGCCACCCAAGGGCACATTGTTGCTTAGGCTGTTCCTCTGGGTATCTGGACTTAATCCACACACGGCGTGGGACTCAATCCTACACATGGCCTACCTGTGCAAGGGAACAGAGATTCCACAGACCTTCACATCTGTCCCACAACCACTGACCTCCCCATCTGTCCAGCAAATTCTGGCCTCATATCTGACCATTAACACTGACATTCACATCTGATCTTCAACTACAGGCCTTCACTTCTGTCCAGCAAACCAGGTTCTCCACATCTGTCCAGCATCCATGGACCTCCACTTCTGTCCAGTAAACCTGGTTCTCCACATCTGTCCAGCATCCATGGACCTCCACATCTGTCCAACAATCATTGACCACTACACCTGCCCAGCAATCATTGACCCCCACATCTGCCCAGCAATGATTGACCCCCATATCGGTCCAGCACCGCTGATAAGTTCAAGTTCACGTTTAAGTTCAGGTTTACAACTAAATGAAATAATGTTCCTCTGGACCACAGTGCACCCACAAAGTATATCACATGGCACATAAAACAAAATATTACCATAAATAAGTTGTTAAAATATAATCCAAAAATGCATATAGTATACAGCACAGACAAGCAGTAACCACTGAACAGTAAACGTCCAGTGATGAGACCTTGTGGTGACAAGATATTCATTAGACTCTCAGCCTGAGGGAAGAAGCTGTTACCCAGTCTGGCAGTCCTAGTCCTGATGCTCCTGTTCCTCTTTCCTGATGGTAGTGAGTCAAAGAGTTTGTGGGATGGGTGGGAGGGGGTTTCCTCAACAATGCTTTGGGCCCTTTATCTACAACGCTTCTGATAAATGTCATAAATAGGGAGGAAGGAGACCAGTTTTTATGATCTGCTGTAGCACCTTGCAGCTTCCGTACCAGAAAATAATACAGCCAGACATGACACTCTCAATGGGGCTCCTGTAAAAAGTACTAAAATGGGGGTGGAGAGCCTTGCACATCTCACTGTCCTCAGAAAGTGTTGATACAACATGTCTTCTTGACTAATGAGTAGATTAGATTGACTGTTATGTGCCTACCAAAGAACCCTGTGTCCTTCACTCTCCTCCCGGTAGAGCCAATGATGTGCAATGGAGAGTGGTCAGCCTGTGGCTTCCCGAATTCCCCAATCTTCTCTTTCATCTTGTCCACACTGAAGCACAGGTTATTATTCTCACACCACTTAACAAGCCTCTCCATCCCTTCTCTGTATGCCGACTCATCATCGTTGCTGATAAGTGACCAATATTTATGTCGATCAACCCTGAGACTGCACATCTGTCCAGAAAATCCAAACTTCCACATCTGTAAATTACTTCTGGCTTCCGCATTTGTCCGGAAACCCCAGACCATATCTGACCATTAACCCAGGAGCACTACATCTGTCCACCAATCCTGGGACTCCACATCTATCCATCAACCCTTGGCTTCCACATTACTCTCTACTCCTGCCTTCCACGTTTGTCCATAAAAGCCAAATTTCCACATCCTTAAATCAGCCCTGGCCTCTACATCTGTCCATAAATCCCACATCTCCTCATCTATAAATTAGATTTGGCCTCCACATCTGTCCATAAAGCCCAAACCGCCAGATCTGTAAATCAGCCCCGGCATCCACATCTGGCCAGCTTCTCCTGGCCTCCACATCAGCAAGTCAGTTCCTGGCTGCTTCATCTGAAAATCAATCAAGGAACTGTGAGTCCCTCTCCCATCCCCTACTCACCCAAAATTACTTTCCTTCAAACTGCCAAACAACAATCTGCCTGGGCCTCTCCTTCCCTCAGCCCATCACTGCCCAAAGAGTGACATCCCCCCTCTACCCTGCAACTCCACTCTGCCTTCCCCTCCCACTTCATCCCTGTTCACCTTCCTTGCCCCTTCCCCAGTGGTGTCCATTCCACTCACGCTACCCTTCCTCTGTCCCCCCTCCCCCTCCATCCCACTCACCGTCCCCTCCTCCTCCCTTTGCACTCATCCCCCACAGCCTAGGATGAGAGCTCCATAGGGCATTTCAAATAAAATCAATCAAATCAAAGCAAGTTTAATTATCATTCAACCATACGTGGATTCAGCCGAATGAAACAGCATTCCACTGGGGCCAGGGTGCAAAACAAACACAGTGCATACAAAATATCAAACAAAAAAAACACCATATTCATGCAAAAAAACACACGTAGTGCAAGACCCTGAGTGACATGTCCTGCAAATTAATACTACATTTCCAGGCGACAAAGCCTGTCATTTAACCAACTGAAGACTGGAGGCTGCACTGATGGGAGAGGTCATTCCCCAACTGCGCATGAACACCACAATACACTGCATCTGCTGTCTCCCCACTTGAAAAGCAGCAGCAGGCATGCTCACAGCTTAAGGCCTAGTCCTTCCTACAACCAAAGTTACACAGCTTCAACACTGCTGCTGTGCCACCAAAAAACAGAAACCGACCTGCTGCCTCTTATGTTATTAATGTTCTACGGCGCCTTGCAGTCAGAAGACAAATGTCCAAGACAACACTGCATGCCGCCATGGTGCCCCAACTCTGATGCCTTTGAGCAGCAGGCAGCAATGTGGTCTGCAGCCAGGTCACTTGCTGAAACCAGTCCAGCTCCCCTAACACACGAGCCGGCTCCAACTTCTCCAAAACACCAGCCAGCTTCTCCAACACACCAGCTATCTCCTCGTTCTCCAACACACCGACCATCTCCTCCTTCTCCAACACACCGACCATCTCCTCCTTCTACAACACACCGAACATCTCCTCCTTCACCAACACACCGACCATCTCCTCCTTCTCCAACACACTGACCATCTCCTCCTTCTACAACACACCGACCATCTCCTCCTTCTCCAACACACCGACCATCTCCTCCTTCTCCAACACACTGACCATCTCCTCCTTCTCCAACACACCGACCATCTCCTCCTTCTCCAACACACTGACCATCTCCTCCTTCTACAACACACCGACCATCTCCTCCTTCTACAACACACCGAACATCTCCTCCTTCACTAACACACCGACCATCTCCTCCTTCTCCAACACACCAAACATCTCCTCCTTCACTAACACACCGACCATCTCCTCCTTCTACAACACACCGAACATCTCCTCCTTCACTAACACACCGACCATCTCCTCCTTCTTCAAAACACCAGTCTGCTCCTCCTCCTCCAACACACCGACCATCTCCTCCTTCTTCAAAACACCGACCATCTCCTCCTCCTCCAACACACCGACCATCTCCTCCTTCACTAACACACCGACCATCTCCTCCTTCTTCAAAACACCAGTCTGCTCCTCCTCCTCCAACACACCGACCATCTCCTCCTTCTTCAAAACACCGACCATCTCCTCCTCCTCCAACACACCGACCATCTCCTCCTTCACTAACACACCGACCATCTCCTCTTTCTTCAAAACACCGACCATCTCCTCCTCCTCCAACACACCGACCATCTCCTCCTTCTCCAACACACTGACCATCTCCCTCCTTCTACAACACACCGAACATCTCCTCCTTCACCAACACACCGACCATCTCCTCCTCCTCCAACACACCGGCCATCTCCTCCTTCTCCAACACACTGACCATCTCCTCCTTCTACAACACACCGAACATCTCGTCCTTCACCAACACACCGACCATCTCCTCCTCCTCCAACACACCGGCCATCTCCTCCTTCTTCAAAACACCAGTCTGCTCCTCCTTCTACAACACACCAACCATCTCCTCCTTCTCCAACACACTGACTATCTCCTCCTTCTTCAAAACACCAGTCTGATCCTCCTTCTACAACACACCGATCATCTCCTCCCTTTCTAAAACAGTGACCATTTACTCCTTTTCCAAGACTCGGGCCAACTCCTCCTTCACCAAAACACCATCCGGCTCCTCCTTCTCCAACACACCAACCATCTCCTCTTTCTCCAACACACCGACTGTCTCCTGCTTCTCCAACACACCAAACATCTCCTCCTTCTCTAACACACTGACAATCTCCTCCCTCTCCAACACACCAACCATCTCCTTCTTCTCCAACACACCAGCCAGGGTCTCCTTCTCCAACACACCGACCATCTCCTACTTCTCCAACCCAGCAACCATCTCCTCCTTCTCTAAACACCAACCGACTCCTCCTTCTCCAACACACTGACTATCTTCTCCTTCTCCAACACAACAACCATCTCCTCCTTCTCCAAAACATCAGCCAGCTCCTCATTCTCCAACACAGTGACCACCTCCTCCTTTTCCAAGACACGGGCCATCTGCTCACTCTCCAACACACTGGCTATTTCCTCCTTCTCCAACACAGTGATCATTTCCTTCTTCTCCAACAAACCGACCATCTCCTCCTTCTCCAAAACACCAGCCAGCACCTGCTTCTACAAGACACCAACTATCTCCTCTTTCTCCAAAACACAGAAAATCTCCTCCCTCCCAACATACCAACCATCTCCTCCTGCTCCAACAAACCGTCCATCTCCTCCTACTCCAACACACCAACCATCACCTATTCTCCAACACACCCACCATCTCCTCCTTTTCCAGCACACTGACCATCTCCTCCTTCTTCAACACACAAGATATCTCCTCACTCTCCAACACACTGGCCATTACCTCCTTCTCCAATACACCGACCATCTCCTCTTTCTCCAATACACCGGCAATGTCCTCCTTCTCCCACATAGTGACCATTTCCTCCTTCTCCAACAAACCGACCATCTCCTCCTTCTCTAACTACCAGCCATCTCCTCATTCCCCAACACACCGATCATCTCCTCCTTCTCCAAAGCACCAGTCAGCACCTGCTTCTCCAACACACCAACTATCTCCTCCTTCTCCAACATACTGACCATCTCCTCCTACTCCAATACACAGACAAACTCCTCCTTCTCCAACACTTCGATCAAGTCCTCCTTCTCCAACACACCGACCATCTCCTCCTTCTCGATCACACCGACCATCTCCGCCATCTCTAAAACACCAGCCATCTCCTCCTTCTCCAACAGAGTGACCATTTCCTCCTTTTCCAAGATACGGGTCATCTCCTCCTTCTCCAACACACCAGCCAGGGTCTCCTACACCAACACACTGACCATCTCCTACTTCTCCAACCTACCGACCATCTCCTCCTTCTCTAAACACCAAACGACTCCTCATTCTCCAAAACAACAGCCAGCTCCTCCTTCTCCAACACAGTGACCACTTCCTCCTTTTGCAAGACACGGGCCATCTGCTCCCTCTCCAACACCCCGGCTATTTCCTCCTTCTCCAGAACACCGACCATCTTCTCCTTCTACAAACACACCAACTGACTCCTCCTTCTCCAGCACACCAACCATCACCAGTTCTCCAACACACCGGCGATGTCCTCCTTCTCCCTCACAGCAACGATTTCCTCTTTCTCCAACAAACCGACCATCTCCTCCTTCTCTAACTACCAGCCATCTCCTCATTCCCCAACACACCAATCATCTCCTTCTTCTCCAAAGCACCAGTCAGCACCTGCTTCTCCAACACACCAACTATCTCCTCCTTCTCCAACACACCGACCATCTCCTCCTTCTACAAACACACCGACTGACTCCACCTTCTCTAGCACACCGACCATCTCCTATTTCTCGAACACCCGACCATCTGCTCCCTGTCCAACACACTGATCATCTCCTTCCTTTCCAACACACGAACTGCCTCCTCCTTCTCCAACACACCGGTCATTTCCTCCTTCTCCAACAAACTGACCATCTCCTCCTTCTCTAACTACCAGCCATCTACTCATTCTCCAACACACCGATCATCTCCACCTTCTCCAAAGCACCAGCCAGCACCTGCTTCTCCAACACACCAACCATCTCCTCTTTTTCCAACACACTGACCATCTCTTCCGTCTCCAACACACCAGCCATCTCCTCCTTCTCCAACACACCGACCATCTCCTCCTTCTCTAAATACCAACTGACTCCTCCTTCTCCAACATACCGACCATTTCCTCCTACTCCAATACACTGACAAACTCCTCCTTCTCCACTACTTCGATCAAGTCCTCCTTCTCCAGCACACCGACCATCTGCTCCCTATCAAACACACCAACCATCTGCTCCCTATCAAACACACCGACCATCTCCTCCCTTTCCAACACACCAACCAAATTCTCCTTCTCCAACACAGCATTCATTTCCTTCTTCTCCAACAAACAGACCATCTCTTCCTTCTCCAAAACACCAGCCAGCACCTGCTTCTACAACAGACCAACTATCTCCTCCTTCTCAAAACACACCAACCATCTCTTCCGTCACCAACATACCGACCATCTCCTCCTTCTCCAACACACTGATAAACTCCTCCTTCTCCAACAGTTCGACCATGTCCTGCTTCTCCAATGCAACGACCATCTCCTTTTTCTTGAACACATCAACCGTCTCCTCCTTCTCCAAAACACAAGCCAGTTCCTCGTTCTCCAACACAGTGACCATTTCCTCTTTTTCCAAGACATGGGTCTTCTCCTCGTTCTCCAACACTCCAGCCAGCGTCTCCTTCTCCAACACACCAACCACCTCCTCCTTCTCCAAAACACAGAAAATCTCCTCCCTCCCAACACACCGACCATTTCCTCCCACTCCAACAAACCGTTCATCCCCTTCTTCTCCAACACACCAACCATCACCTGTTCTCCAACACACCAGCCATCTCCTCCTTCTCCAACACACCGACCATCTCCTCCTTCTACAACACTGCGACCATGTCCTGCTTCTCCAATACAATGACCATCTCCTTTTCCTGGAACAGATCAACCGTCTCCTCCTTCTTCAATACACCGACCATCTCCTCCTTCTCCAACACAGCAATTATCGCCTCCTTCTCCAAAACATCAGCCAGCTCCTTCTCCAAAACAATGACCACCTCCTCCTTTTCCAAGACACAGGCCATCTGCTCACTCTCCAACACATTGGCTATTTCCTCCTTCTCCAACACACTGACTATCTCTTCCTTATACAAACACACCGACTGACTCCTCCTTCTCCAGCACACCGACCACCTCCTAATTGTCGAACACCCGACCACCTGCTCCTTGTCCAACACACTGACCATCTCCTCCCTCTCAAACACATGAACCGCCTCCTCCTTCTCCAACACTTCGACCATTTCCTCCTTCTGCAACACAGTGACCATTTCCTCTTTATCCAAGACACGGGTCTTCTCCTCCTTCTCCAACACACCAGCTGGCACCTCCATCTCACAAACACCGACCATCTCCTCATTCTCCAACACACCGACCATCTGCTCCTTCTCTAAACACCAACTGACTCCTCTTGCTCCAACCTACTGACCATCTCCTCCTTCTCCAACACTCGGATTATCTCCTCACTCTCCAACACAACGGCCATTACCAACTTCTCCAATACACCGAGCATCTTCTCTTTCTCCAACACACGGATTATCTCCTCACTCTCCAACACACTGACCATTTCATCCTTCTCCAACCAACCAACTGTCTCCTCCTTCTTCAACACACCAAATATCATCATCTTCTCCAACACATCGAGCATCTACTCTTTCTCCAACACACCGACCAACTCCTCCCACTCCAACACACCAAACATCTCCTCCTCTCCAACACAGCAACCATTTCCTCCTTCTATAACACACTGGCCATCTTCTCCCTCTCCTACACACCGGTCATCTCCTTCCTTTCCAACACACCGACCATCACCTCATTTCCCAACACACCGACCACTTCCTCCTTCTACATCAGACCAAACTTCTCCTCCTTCTACAACACTCCGGTCATGTCATCCGTCTCCAACACACCGTCCATGTCCTCCTTCTGAAACACACCTACCAAATCCCCTCTCTCCAGCACACCGACCATCTCCTCCTTCTCCAACAAACAAAGCAGCTCATCCTTCTCCAACACATCGACCATCTCCTCCCGCTCCAACAAACCGTCCATCTCCTTCTTCTCCAAAATGCCACCCATCACCTGTTCTCCAACACACCTGCCATCTCGTCATTTTCCAGCACACTGACCATCTCCTCCATCTCCAACACTCGGATTATCTCCTCACTCTCCAACACAACGGCCATTACCAACTTCTCCAATACACCGAGCATCTTCTCTTTCTCCAACACACGGATTATCTCCTCACTCTCCAACACACTGACCATTTCATCCTTCTCCAACCAACCAACTGTCTCCTCCTTTTTCAACACACCAAATATCATCATCTTCTCCAACACATCGAGCATCTACTCTTTCTCCAACACACCGACCAACTTCTCCCACTCCAACACACCAAACATCTGCTCCTCTCCAACACAGCAACCATTTCCTCCTTCTATAACACACTGGCCATCTTCTCCCTCTCCTACACACCGGACATCTCCTCCCTTTCCAACACACTGACCATCACCTCATTTCCCAACACACCGACCATCTCCTCCCTCTCCAGCAAATCGACCATTTCCTCCTTCTTCAAACACACCGACTGACTCCTCCTTCTCCAACACACCGACCAGCTCCTCCATGTACAACGCACTGACCACTTCCTCCTTCTACATCAGACCAAACTTCTCCTCCTTCTACAACACTCCGGCCATGTCATCCGTCTCCAACACACCGTCCATGTCCTCCTTCTGAAACACACCTACCAAATCCCCTCTCTCCAGCACACCGACCATCTCCTCCTTCTCCAACAAACAAAGCAGCTCATCCTTCTCCAACACACCGACCATCTCCTACTTCTCCAACAGACTGTAGAAACTCCTCCTTCTCCAACACATTGTCCATCTCCTCTTTCTCGAACACACCGACCATCTCCTCCTTCTCCACTGCACTGACAAACTCCTCCTTCTCCAACACATTGTCCATCTCCTCTTTCTCGAACACACCGACCATCTCCTCCTTCTCCAACACATCGAGCATCTCCTCTTTCTCAAAAACATCTACTATCTCCTCCTTCTTCAACACACCAGCTAGCACTTCCATCTCCCAAACACTGACCATCTCCTCATTCTCCAACACGCCGACCATCTTCTCCTTCTCCAAACACCAACCGATACCTCCTGCTCCAACCTACTGACCATCTCCTCCTCCAACACAACAGCCAGCTCCTCTTTCTCCAAACACAACTACTGTCTCCTCCTTCTCCAACACACTGACCATCTCCTCCTTCTCCAACACACCAACTGGCTCCTCCTTCCTCAACACACCTAACATCATCTCTTTGTCCAACACATCGAGCATCTACTCTTTCTTCAACACGCCGACCAGCTCCTCCCTCTCCAACACACGAACTGCCTCCTCCTTCTCCAACACACCGACCATGTCCTCCTTCTCCAAAACTCCAGCAAGCTCCTCCCTCTCCAACAAAGTGACCACTTCGTACTTTTCCAAGACACGGGCCATCTGCTCCCTCTTTAACACACTAGCTATTTCCTCCTTCTCCAACACACTACCCGGCTTCTCCTTCTTCAACACACCGACCATCTCCTCCTTATTCAAACACACCAACTGACTCCTCCTTATCCAGCACATTGGCCATCTCCTATTTCTCGAACACACCGACCATCTGCTCCTTCTCCAACATACCAACGATCTCCCCCTTCTCCAAAACAGCAGCCAGCTCCTCCTTCTCCAACACAGTGACCACTTCCTCCATTTCCAAGACACGGGCCATCTGCTCCCTCTTTAACACACTGGCTATTTCCTCCTTCTCCAACACACCAGCCAGCGTCTCCTACTCCAACACACCGACCATCTCCTCCTTCTCTAAACACCAACCGACTCCTCCCTCTCCAACACACCAGCCATTCCCCACATCTCCAACGCACCGGCCATCTCCTCCTTCTCCAACACACCAGCCATCACCTGTACTCCAGTACACCAACCACCTCCTCCTTCTCCAAAACACAGAAAATCTCCACCCACTCCAACAAACCGTCCATCTTCTTCTTCTCCAACACACCAACCATCACCTGTTCACCAATACACCAGCCATCTCCTCCTTCTCCAACACACCGACCATCTCCTCCTTCTACAACACTTTGACCATGTCCTGCTTCTCCAATGCAATGACCATCTCCTTTTTCTCAAACACATCAACCATCTCCTCCTTCTCCAAAACACCAGCCAGTTCCTCCTTCTCCAACACAGAGACCATTTCCTCTTTTTCCAATACACGGGTCTTCTCCTCCTTCTCCAACACACCAGCCTGTATCTCCTTCTCCAACACACCGACCATCTCCTACTTCTCCAACCCACCAACCATCTCCTCCTTCTCTAAACACCAACTGACTCCTCCCTCTGCAACACACCAGCCATCTCCTCCTTCTCAAACACATCAACCATCTCCTCCTTCTCCAAAACACCAGCCAGTTCCTCCTTCTCCAACACAGAGACCATTTCCTCTTTTTCCAATACACGGGTCTTCTCCTCCTTCTCCAACACACCAGCCTGTATCTCCTTCTCCAACACACCGACCATCTCCTACTTCTCCAACCCACCAACCATCTCCTCCTTCTCTAAACACCAACTGACTCCTCCCTCTGCAACACACCAGACTTCTCCTCCTTCTCCAACACAGCGACCATTTCCTCCTTCTCCAACACACGGGCCATCTCTTCCCTCTCCAGCACACCGGCCATTTCCCACATCTCCAGCACACCAACCATCTCCTCCCTCTCCAACGAGCCGACCATTTCCTCCATCTCCAACACACCGACCATCTCCTCCATCTCCAACACACCGACCACTTCCTCCTTCTCCATCAGACCAACCTTCTCCTCCTTCTACAAAACTCCGGCCATGTCATCCATCTCCCACACACCGTCCATGTCCTCTTTCTGAAATACACCTACCAAATCCTCTCTTTCCACCATACCGACCATCTCCTCCTTCTCCAACACACTGACAAACTCCTCCTTCTCCAACACATCGACTGTCTCCTACCTCTCCAACCCACTGACCATCTCCTCATTCTCTAAATACTAACCGACTGCTCTTTCTCCAACATACCGACTGTCTCCTACTTCTCCAACCCACTGACCATCTCCTCATTCTCTAAAACACCTGCCAGCACCTGCTTCTCCAACACACCAACTATCTCCTCCTTCTCTAACACACCCACCATCTCTTCCGTCTCCAACATGCTGACCATCTCCTCCTTCTCTAACACTTCAACCGTCTCCTACTTCTCCAACCCACCGACCATCTCCTCCTTCTCTAAATACTAACCGACTGCTCTTTCTCCAACACACCGACTAGCTTCTCCTTCTGCAGCACACTGACCATCTCCTCCTTCTACAAAACACCAGCCAGCTCCTCCTTCTCCAACATAGTGACCACTTCCTCTTTTTCCAAGATACGGGTCATCTCCTAATTCTCCAACCGACCGACCATCTCCTCCTTCTCCAACACACCAACGATCTCCCCCTTCTCCAAAACACCAGCCAGCCACTCCTTCTGTAACACAGTGATCATTTCCTCTTTTACCAAGACACTGGTCATTTCCTACTTCTCCAACACACCAACTATCTCCTCCTTCTCCAACACACTGACAAACTCCTCCTTCTCCAACACATTGTCCATCTCCTCTTTCTCAAACACAATGACCATCTCCTCCTTCTCCAACAAACAATCCAGCTCATCCTTCTCCAACACACCAACCATCTCCTATTTCTCGAACACACCATCCATCTGATCCCTATCCAACACACCAACCATCTGCTCCCTATCCAACACACCGGCCATGTCCTCCTTCTCCAAAATACCAGCCAGCATCTGCTTCTCCAACACACCAACTATCTCCTCCTTCTCCAGCACACTGACCATCTCTTCCATCTCCAACATACAGACCATCTCCTCTTTCTATAACACTTCGATTATGTCCTGCTTCTCCAATGCACTGGCCATCTACTCTTTCTCGAACACATCAACCGTCTCCTCCTTCTCCAAAACACCAGCAAGTTCCTCCTTCTCCAACACAGTGACCATTTCCTTTTTCCAAGACACGCACACTGGCTACTTCCTCCTTCTACAAAAACACCGACTGACTCCTCTTTCTCCAGCACATTGCCCATCTCCTCACTCTCCAACACACCGACCAACTCTTCCTTCTCCAATACAATGACTATGTCCTCCTTCTCCAACACATCAACCACCTCCTCCCTCTCAAACACACCGACCATTTCCTCCTTCTCCAACACACCAACCGGCTCCACCGTCTTCAACACACGAAACATCATCTCCTCCAACACATCGAGCATCTACTCTTTCTCCACCACACCGATCAACTCCTCCCTCTCCAACACACTGAACCTCTCCTCCTTCTCCAACACACCAACCATCACCTCCTTTTGCAACACACCGTCCATCTCCTAACTGTCCAACAAACTGACCATTTCGTCCTTCTCCAAACACACCGACTGACTCCTCCTTCTCCAGCACACCGACCATCTGCTCCATCTCCAACACACCGACCACCTCCACCTTCTCCATCAGACCATCCGTCTCCTCCTTCTCCAAAACACTGACAAACCGCTCCTTCTCCAACACATTGTCCATCTCCTCTTTCTCAAACACACCGACCATTTCCTCCTTCTCCAACAAACAAACCAGCTCATCCTTCTCCGCACAGTGACCATTTCCTCTTTTTCCAAGATACGGGTCATCTCCTACTTCTCCAACACACCAGCCAGCGTCTCCCTCTCCAACACACCAACTGTCTCCTACTTCTCCAACACACCAGCCAGCGTCTCCCTCTCCAACACACCAACTGTCTCCTACTTCTCAAACCCACCGACCATCTCATCCTTCTCTAAATACTAACCAACTCCTTCTTCTCCAACACACCAACGATCTCCCCCTTCTCCAAAACACCAGCCAGCTCCTCCTTCTCCAACACAGTGACCATTTCCTCTTTTTCCAAGACACAGGTCATCTCCTACTTCTCCAACACACCAGCCAGCATCTCCCTCTCGAACACACCGACTGTCTCCTACTTCTACAACCCACCGACCATCTCCTCCTTCTTTCAACGCCAACCGTCTCCTCTTTCTCCAACACACTGACAAACTCCTCCTTCTCCAACACTTCGACCGTCTCCTTCTTCTCCAACCCACCGACCATCTCCTCATTCTCTAAATACTAACCGACTGCTCTTTCTCCAACACACCGACTAGCTTCTCCTTCTCCAGCACACCAACCATCTCCTATTTCTCGAACACACCGACCATCTGCTCCCTATCCAACACTCCGGCCATGTTCTCCTTCTCCCACAAAGCGACCGTTTCCTCCTTCTTCAACAAACCGACCATCTCCTCCTTCTCCGCCCCTGCTTCTCCATCACACCAACTACCAACTACCAGCCATCTCCTCATTCTCCAACACACCGATCATCTCCTCCTTCTCCAGAACACCAACCATCTCTTCCATCTCCAACATACAGATCATCTCCTCGTTCTCCAACACTTCGACTATGTCCTGATTCTCCAATGCACTGACCATCTACTCTTTCTCGAACACATCAACAGTCTCCTACTTCTCCAACTCAGCAACCTGCGAATCCCTCTCCAACGCACCAGCCTTCTCCCACATTGTGTCCATTTCCTCCTTCTCTAACAAACCGACCGTCTCCTCCTTTTCCAAATCACCAGCCATCACCTGCTTCTGCAACACACCAACTCTCAACTAACAGCCATCTCCACATTCTCCAACACACCGATCATCTCCTCTTTCTCAGAACAACAGCCAGCACCTTCTTCTCCAACACACCAACTATCTCCTCCTTCTCCAGCACACCGACCATCTCTTCCATCTCCAACATACAGACCATCTCTTCCATCTCCAACATACAGACCATCTCCTCCTTCTCCAACACACCAAACATCTGCTCCCTATCCATCACACCGACCATCTCCTCCCTCTCAACACACCTACCATCTCCTCCTTCTCCAAATCACCAGCCTGCACCTGTATCTCCAACACACCAACTCTCAACTACCGGCGACCTCCTCATTCTCCAACACAACGATCATCTCCTCCTTCTCCAGAACACCAACCAGCACCTGCTTCTCCAACACACCAACTATCTCCTCCTTCTCCAGCACACCGACCATCTCTTCCATCTCCAACATACAGACCATCTCTTCCATCTCTAACATACAGAACATCTCCTCATTCTCCAACACTTCGACCATGTCCTGCTTCTCCAATGCACCGACCATCTACTGATTCTCGAACACATCAACTGTCTCCTCCTTCTCCAAAACACCAGACAGTGTCTCCTATCACCAACACACAGACCGTCTCCTACCTCTCCAATCCACCGACCACCTACTCCTTCTCTAAATACTAACCAACTCCCTCTTCGCCAACACACCAACTATCTCCTCCTTCTCCAGCACACCAACCATCTCTTCCATCTCCAACATACAGACCATCTCCTCGTTCTCCAACACTTTGACCATGTCCTGCTTCTCCAATGCACCGACCATCTACTCTTTCTCGAACACATCAACCGTGTCCTACTTCTCCAAAACACCAGCCAGCCCCTGCTTCTCCATCACACCAACTACCAACTACCAGCCATCTCCTCATTCTCCAACACACCGATCATCTCCTCCTTCCCCAGAACACCAACCATCTCTTCCATCTCCAACATACAGATCATCTCCTCGTTCTCCAACACTTCGACTATGTCCTGATTCTCCAATGCACTGACCATCTACTCTTTCTCGAACACATCAACAGTCTCCTACTTCTCCAACTCAGCAACCTGCGAATCCCTCTCCAACGCACCAACTATCTCCTAATTCTCCAAACCACTGACCATCTCCTTCTTCTACAAACACACCGACTGACTCCTCCTTCTCCAGCACACCAACCATCTCCTATTTCTCGAATACACCAACCATCTCCTCCCTCTCCAATGCACCAACTATCTCCTAATTCTTCAAACCACTGACCATCTCCTTCTTCTACAAACACACCAACCATCTCCTCCCTCTCCAACACACCAACCGGCTTATCCTTCAACAACAAACCAGCCATGTCCTCCTTCTCCCACATTGTGTCCATTTCCTCCTTCTCCAACAAACCGACCGTCTCCTCCTTTTCCAAATCACCAGCCATCACCTGCTTCTGCAACACACCAACTCTCAACTAACAGCCATCTCCACATTCTCCAACACACCGATCATCTCCTCTTTCTCCAGAACAACAGCCAGCACCTTCTTCTCCAATGCACCAACTATCTCCTCCTTCTCCAGCACACCGACCATCTCTTCCATCTCCAACATACAGACCATCTCTTCCATCTCCAACATACAGACCATCTCCTCGTTCTCCAACACTTCGACCATGTCCTGCTTCTCCAATGCACCGACCATCTACTGATTCTCGAACACATCAACTGTCTCCTCCTTCTCCAAAACACCAGACAGTGTCTCCTATCACCAACACACCGACCGTCTCCTACCTCTCCAATCCACTGACCACCTACTCCTTCTCTAAATACTAACCAACTCCCTCTTCGCCAACACACCAACTATCTCCTCCTTCTCCAGCACACCAACCATCTCTTCCATCTCCAACATACAGACCATCTCCTCATTCTCCAACACTTTGACCATGTCCTGCTTCTCCAATGCACCGACCATCTACTCTTTCTCGAACACATCAACCGTGTCCTACTTCTCCAAAACACCAGCCAGCTCCTCCTTCTCCAACACAGTGACCATTTCCTCTTTTTCCAAGACACTGGTCATCTCCTACTTATCCAACACACGAGCCAACGTCTCCCTCTCGAACACACCGACTGTCTCCTACATCTCCAACACACTGACCATCTTCTTCTTCTCCAAAACACCAGCCAGCTCCTCCTTCTTCCAACACAGTCATCATTTCCTCCTTTTCCAAGACACGGGCCATCTGCTCCTTCTTCATCACACTGGCTATTTCATCCTTCACCTACACACAGGCAATCTCCTCCTTCTACAAAATCCGACTGACTCCTCCTTTTCCTGCACACCAACCATCTCCTCCCTCTCCAACATACCGACCATTTCCTCCCTCTCCAACACACCGACCAACTCTTCCTTCTCCAACACACCAACCATCTTCTCCTTCACTAAAACACCGACCATCTCCTCCTTCTCCACTGCACCGCCCATCTCCTCCGCATCTAACACACTGATCATCTCCGACTTTTCCAACACACCAACGATCTTCTCCTTCACCAACACAGTGACCATTTCTTCCTTTTCTAGGACACGGGCCATCTCCTCCTTCTCCAACACACTGACAAGCTCCTCCTTCTCCAGCACTTCGACCATGTCCTTCTTCTCCAAAACACAGACTATCTTCTCCTTCTACAACACACCGACCATCTCCTCCTTCTCCAAAACACCAGCCAGCATCTTCCTCTCGAACACACCGACTGTCTCCTACTTCTCCAACCCACCGACCATCTCCTCCTTCTCTAAATACTAACCAACTCCTTCTTCTCCAACACACCAACGATCCCCCCCTTCTCCATCAGACCAACCGTCTCCTCCTTCCCCAACACTCCGGCCCTGTCTGCCTTCTCCAGCAAACCAACCATCTCCTCCTTCTCTAACTACCAGCCATCTCCTCATTCTCCAACACACCGATCATCTCCTCCTTCTCCAAAACATCAGCCAGCACGTGCTTCTCCAACACACCACTACCTCCTCCTTCTCCAACACACCGGCCATCTCCTCCCTCTCCAACACACAAAACATCTCTTCCTTCTCCAAACATACCAACTGTGTCCTCCATCTCAAAAACACCAGGCATCTCCCCCTTCTCCAACACACTGACAAACTCCTCATTCTCCAACACTTCGACCATATCCTGCTTCTCCAATGCACCGACCATCTCCTCTTTCTCGAACACACCAACCGTCTCCTCCTTCTCCAAACCACCAGCCAGCTCCTCCTTCTCCAACACAGTACAATTTCCTCTTTTTCCATGACATGGGTCATCGCCTCATTCTCCAACACACCAGCCAGTGTCTCCTTCTCCAACACACCGACTATCTTCTCCTTCTCCAACACATCAACCTTCTCCTCCTTCTCCAACACACCAGCCAGCTCCTGCTTCTCCTACACAGTGACCATTTCCTCCTTTTCCAAGACACGGGCATCTGCTCCCTCTCCAACACACCGACTATTTCCTCCTTCTCCTACACACCGACCATCTCATCCTTCTACAAACACACCGACTGACTCCTCCTTCTCCAGCACACTGACCATTACCTCCCTCTCCAACACACCGCCCATCTCTTCCCTCTCCAACACACCAACCATTTCCTCCCTCTCCAGCACACCAACCGGCACCTCCTTCTCCAACACAGTGACCATTTCCTCTTTTTCCAAGACACGAGTCATCTCCTACTTCTCCAACACATGAGCCAACGTCTCCCTCACCAACACACCGTCTGTCTCCTACATCTCCAACACACTGACCATCTTCTCCTTCTCCAACACACCAACGATCTCCTCCTTCTCCAACACAGTCATCGTTTCCTCCTTTTCCAAGACACGGGCATCTGCTCCCTCTCCAACACACCGACTATCTTCTCCTTCTCCAACACACCAACCTTCTCCTCCTTCTCCAACACACCAGCCAGCTCCTGCTTCTCCTACACAGTGACCATTTCCTCCTTTTCCAAGACACGGGCATCTGCTCCCTCTCCAACACACCGACTATTTCCTCCTTCTCCTACACACCGACCATCTCATCCTTCTACAAACACACCGACTGACTCCTCCTTCTCCAGCACACTGACCATTACCTCCCTCTCCAACACACCGCCCATCTCTTCCCTCTCTAACACACTGACCATTTCCTCCCTCTCCAGCACACCAACCGGCACCTCCTTCTCCAACACAGTGACCATTTCCTCTTTTTCCAAGACACTGGTCATCTCCTACTTCTCCAACACACGAGCCAACATCTCCCTCACCAACACACCGACTGTCTCCTACATCTCCAACACACTGACCATCTTCTCCTTCTCCAACACACCGACCATCTACTCCTTCTCCAACACACCAACGATCTCCTCCTTCTCCAAAACACCAGCCAGCTCCTCCTTCTTCCAACACAGTCATCATTTCCTCCTTTTCCAAGACACGGGCCATCTGCTCCCTCTTCATCACACTGGCTATTTCATCCTTCACCTACACACAGGCAATCTCCTCTTTCTACAAAATCCGACTGACTCCTCCTTTTCCTGCACACCAACCATCTTCTCCTTCACTAAAACACCGACCATCTCCTCCTTCTCCAAAACACTGACAAACTCCTTCTTCTACAACACTTTGACCATGTCCTGCTTGTCCAACACACTGACCATCTCCTCTTTCTCTAACACACCAACTGTCCCCTCCTTCTCCATCACACTGAACATCTCCTCCTTCTCCAAACACTCAGACTGTCTCTTCCTTCTCCAACACACTGGCCATCTCCTCCTCCTCCAACTCATTGACCATCTCCTCCTTCTTCATCACACCGACCATCTCCTCCCTCGCCAACACAGCGACCATCTCCTCCTTCTCCAACACACTGACAAACTCCTCCTTCTCCAACACTTTGACCATGTCCTGCTTCTCCAACGCACCGACCATCTCCTCTTTCTCGAACATACCAACCGTCTCCTCCTTCTCCAACACAGTGAACACATTGTCCTTTTCCCTGACACGGGCCATCTGCTCCCTCTCCAACACACTGGCTCTTTCCTCCTTCTCCTACACACCGACCATCTGTTCTCTCTCCAACACACCAACCAACTCCTCCTTCTCAAAACAGACCAAGTGACTCCTCCTTCTCCAACACACTGACCATCTCCTCATTCTCCATCAGACCAACCGTCTCCTCCTTCTCCATCAGACCAACCATCTCCTCCTTCTCCAACACTCCGGCCATGTGCTCCATCTCAAACACCAGCTGACTCCTCGTGCTCCAACATACCAACCATCTCCTCCTTCTCCATCACACTGACCATCTCCTCCCTCTCCAACACAGCAACCATCTCCTCCTCCAAAACACCAGGCATCTCTTCCTTCTCCAACACACTGACAAACTCCTCCTTCTCTAACACTTCAACCATGTCCTGCTTGTCCAACACACCGACCATCTCCTCTTTCTCGAACACACCAACCGTCTCCTCCTTCTCCATGCCTCCAGCCAGCTCCTCTTTCTCCAACACAGTGACCATTTCCTCTTTTTGCAAGACATGGGTCATCTCCTCCTTCTCCAACACACCAGCCAGCATCTGCTTCTCCAACACACCGACTATCTTCTCCTTCTCCTACACACCGACCAACTCCTCCCTCTCCAACATACCGACCATCTCCTCCCTCTCCAATACACTGACCAACTCCCCCTTCTCCAACACACTGACTAACTCCTCCTTCTCCAACACACTGACTAACTCCTCCTTCTCCAACACACTGACTAACTCCTCCTTCTCCAACACACTGACTAACTCCCCCTTCTCCAACACACTGACTAACTCCTCCTTCTCCAACACACTGACTAACTCCTCCTTCTCCAACACACCAGCCATCAGCTCCTTTTCCAACACACCAACCATCTCCTCCGACTCCAACAAACCGACCATCTCCTCCTTCTCAAGACTCACCAAGTGACTCCTCCTTCTCCAACACACCGACCACCTCCTCCTTCTCCAACACACCGTCCATGTGCTCCATCTAAAACACACCTACCAAATCCTCTCTCTCCAACACACTGACCATCTCTTCCTTCTCCAACACATCGACCATCTCTTCCTTCTCGAAAGCACCGCCAATCTCCTCCTTTTTCAGCACACCAGCCAGCACCTCCATCTCCAATACACCGACCATCTCCTCATTCTCCGACACGCCGACCCTCTGCTCCTTCTCCAAACACCAGCTGACTCCTCCTGCTCCAACACACCGACCATCTCCTCCCTCTCCAACACAGCGACCATCTCCTCCCTCTCCAACACAGCGACCATCTCCTCCTTCTCTAACACACCAGCCATGTCCTCCTTCTCCAACACACCGGCCATCTCCTCTTTCTCTAAAACACCGACCATCTTCTCCTTCTCCAAACACACTGACTGTCTCCTCCTTCTCTAACACATTGACCATCTTCTGCTTCTCCATCAGACCGACCATCTCCTCCCCCTCGAACACACCAACTATCTCTTCCTTCTCCAGCACACTGACCATCTACTCTTTCTGCAACACACTGACCATCTCCTTCTTCTCCAACACACCAACCATCTCGTCCTTCTGCAACATACTGATCAGCTTCTCCTTCTAGTGGATGACTCCAGCTGGTCAGTGCTGGTTACACGAGGCAGCCATTCCTTGCTCTCCATCTGGGAACCGCAATATATTACAGTTCTTCTCTGTGCTCACTTCCTAGACTCCTCCTCCTGGGTCTGTGTGCAATTATCACACTGGGGAGCTATTACAGAATGACAATGAGATGAATTATAGACACTGTGAAATGTTAAATACCACTCACAGTGTCAACATGAGTTATTAATAATCTGTTAACAATGGGCTAGAACAAGACAGTTTCATTTTAGAGTCTGTCGCTTGGCTGAGAGTCACTTAAACATGAACCGTAGAGTTCCAAAGTGAAACTGTGCGATTATTTGAATGAAGAAGTGCAAGAGAAGTCTATTCAGCCCATCAATCGTTTACACGCTACCTGAGAGAACAATCCAGTTAGTCCGAGCTTTTCCCTGTCGGCTGCTCATTACGCCACTGGCGTTTAGGGCAGCAATGAAGGTGTCCTATCTCTAGTGGTGTTCAAAGCTTCCTTGATCATGTAAGGAGTTCAGTTTTCATTATTGTCAGTCATGCAGGTCCCAGGTGAAGACTCAGGTATACCGTCACACTCAAATGTAGGAATATTTTTTGATGCTGTTTCCTTAATAGTTTTGTTTTACCAGGCCGGGTTGCTAGCCCTGAGCTGAACCCTGAACCTGGAGGACCGCTAGATGACTCTTACTCTGGCCTCTACTCTTTGACCTTCTTGGCACTGATGATCCTACTAAGAGCCAAAGCACAAGGTCCTGACTCCAGCCAACAGATCTCTCTAGGTCATTGAGGCACGCAAGCCTCTTCATGGAGGAGGCTCTTCCTTCACGCCCTGGAATAAATGTTTTTATCCAGCTGCCTGTTTAATTTGTTTCTGTTGCCATTTCTGGTAGAGTGTATACCATAAATCATAGAACATAGAACACATAACTTAGAAAATAGAACAAACAACGTAGGTCATAAAACATTACAGGACAGTATAGACCCTTCTGCCCACAATGTTGTGCCAATGTTTTAATCTGCTTTAAGATCAGTCTAACCCTTCCCTCCTACATAACCCTCCAGTTTTCTAACACCCATGTGCCTAGCTAAGATTTTTTAAAACACCCTGAATATACATGTTTACATCTACCACCATCCCTGACAGGGAGTTTCACAAATCCACCATTCTTTATGTAAAAATAAAATTTCTCTGACACCATTCCCCACCCCCCCCCCATACTTTTCTCCATAATATTAAAATTAGGCCCCCTCGTATCAGCCATTTCTGTTCTGGGAAGAAGTTTCTGTCTGTCCATTCGATCCAGATATCTGGCTCTCCACTCAGATACCAGATCAGAAAAAAGAGCTGAAAATTCTGGGGATTCAAGCAGCGTCTCTACAGGGTTAATGTTGCAAGTAAATGACCTTCCATCTCTCTGCTCTTTTTAACATCTCTGTTGTTTTCTTTGTACATTTCTATCTCTGCTTCCTCTGGATAGTTCCTACTCTGTGAGTCTAACCTCACCTCCTCTGATAAAACCCACAGCGACCTGCATTGTGGTGTCTGTGGTGGTAGACCTTCTCACTGATCTTGCTCTGACTTGCAGAGAATTGTAGGGAGAAAGGACTCTGGCTTAGGAGATCATCTCATTTATTCAAGCCTTCTTGCCCTCTTCTTTCCTCCAGGTGCCGCACAAAATGCCTGGCTAGCCTCCCAGAACCTGCCTTGGGTGGTTCCATGTAAGCCCAAATGGTAATCCTTGGCAATGCAGGGAGGACGCACCACAGATGGAATTGACACTCTGTCCCATAGGAGATCCTGGCTGGAAGTGAGGGCCGGGATTGGACTTTATTCAGCCCGGGGAGCAGGTGAGTGGAAGGTTTCAATGTCAATCAGATAGGTCACAGGGTACCTGATTGGGACCAGAAGGTCTTCAAACCCAGAGGAAGAATGTGGTAGGCCTGAAGAAGAGGTCCCACTCAAAATGTCAACTGTCCTTTTCCCTCTAACCTGCTGAGTTCCTCCAGCATCTCATTTTGTGAAAGAGAGGGGTCGCCTGACACCATCAACTTCAAGGAGCAACAATGGAGGAACGTGGAGATACTTGTAGGAAACCATACGCAAACCATTCAGCATGAGGATGTGAAATTCAACCTAATTGGAAACCAACCTGGCTTGAGCAGGAATTGATAACCATCATGTTATGAGTTGGTGGATTTTCTTGTTTGCAATGTATAGATTGGGTCACAAAAGTAGAGAAGCAGTCTGATTCCCTGGCGATCAGCTTCTGAGCAGTAATGGAATTCAGCGCCACTTAATTTCAATGCAATCTGTCTCAGAACTCCCCTGTAGTACAGACATCCCAGCAAATTTATGATCCATTTTACTTGAGAATGGATATCAAGTGCTGAAGCACAGAAAATAATTACAGAAGAAGAAAAAAGCAGGCACAATTATCAGAGCATTATAAAGTGCTTAAAGATGGCACAACATTCAGCCAGGCTGGACTGAAGCAGCTGGTGAGCAGATTAAGCGATTAGCATTTGTTAGAGTGACAGCTCAGGATATGGACAGTAAAAATTATAATATAAATTGCGGCATAATTATTCAAGAACCACAATTAAGAAAAGGCTTGTTCTACATTATCACTCTCATAAAACACAGCGTGTTATGGAGCAAATGTTCAGAAATGTGCTTTCATATGGGGCTTAACTTAGTGCTGCACATGCCAGGAAAACAGACTCACACCAGAAAAGTTCAAGCTCATTGTCCTTCAACCGTAATGACACTGAGATACTTCTTAGGGTGTGCTGGGACACATCAGAGGTGGAATCTGGGGGCATTGGGTGTTTCGGGACTTTGCACATCAAAAAATCTCACCCAAGCGACCCAGACAGGGGTGGCACATCCTGGTTCGCATCCCCACTTTCATCCCAGAAGCACTGGTCCATTGGTCACACATCTTGATCCATAGCCATCGGTAGGTGGGCTCACCAGACCCTGTCACGGTCCTGAGGGACTTGACTTTGCAGCCCCTGTAATATCAAGGAGAGAGCAGGTTCAGACAAGTGAGCATCAAACCAAACCGCTACACCCCAATTCAGATAAACACAATGTTGTTCTGGGCACAAGGTGCAAAATACTGGACATCTAGTCACACACAGTGCATATAGTTAGACACACAGTATAAAAAAACACAATGTACTCATACTCATAGGCCAGCTGCTGGTGTAGTGGCATCAGCTCTGGACTTCAAGGCAGATGGTCCTGAGTTCAAACCCAGCCGGCTCCCAACCTGGGCAGCAGCAGTATCTGCATGGAAGAAAGGCCCGGCAATCTACTACCAAATCTTTCCATGAAAACCCTATGGACCCCATGAGGTCATGAAGAGTCAGACTCAACTCAACAACTGAGCAACGACAAAGTCATAGTCCCAAAACACCAGAGTGAGTCACACACAGACCCTTTGTTCACACTCAGACCCTTTAGAAACACACAGACACTTTAGACACACACAGACCCTTTATTCACACACAACTCCTTTATTCACACGCAGCCTTTGTATTCAAACACAGCCCACTTAGTTACATGCAGATCCTTTAGTCACACGCAGCCCACTTAGTCACACACAGACCCTTTAGTCACACACAGCCCACTTAGTCACACACAGACCCTTTAGCCACACACAGCCCATTTAGTCACATGCAGACCCTTTAGTCACACACAGACCCGTTAGTCACCACAAGTATAGTCACATGCAAACCCTTCCATCATAGACAGCACATTTATTCAAACACAGCACATTTATTCACACACAGGCCTTTTAGTCACTCACAGACCTTTTAGTAACACGCAGAGCCTTTAGTCATACCCAGATGCTTTAGTTACATGTAGACCCTTTAGTAACATGCAGACTCACACAGAGAACTTGTATTCAAACACAGACCTTTTATTCAAACAGACCTTTCAATCAAACACAGTACATTTAGTCACTCACAGACCCTTTACTCACACACAGACCCTTTACTCACACACAGACCTTTTATTCAAACATGGTACATTTAGTCACATGCAGACCCGTTAGTCACACACAGACCTGTTGGTCATAGACAGCCCATTTGGTCATATGCAGCCCATTTAGTGACACGTGGCCCTTTAGTCACATGCAGATCCTTTATTAACACATAGACCTTTTAGTCACATGCAGATCCTTCAGTTACATGCAGTCCTTTTAGTAACACACAGACCTGTTAGTCACATGCAGACCCTTTACTCATAGACAGCCCATTTATTCAAACACGGTACATTTAGTCACATGCAGACCCTTTAGTCACACACAGACCTTTCAGTAAGACATAGACCCTTTAGTCATACACCAACCTGTTAATCACACACAGACGTTTTATTGAAACACAGCACATTTACTCACTTGCAGCCCATTTAGTCATATGTAGCCCATTTAGTCACATGCTGACCCTTTAGTAACATGCAGACCCTTTAGTCACACGCAGACCCTTTAATGACACACAGATCCTTTAGTCACACGCAGACCCTTTAGTAACATGCAGACCCTTTAGTCACACGGAGACCCTTTGGTCACATGCAGACCTTTTGTGATAGCCTATTTATTCAAACACAGCACATTTAGTCAGATGCAGCACATTTCATCTATCACAGCCCCTTGAGCTACATGCAGCCTCTTTAGTTAAATACAGTACCTTTAGTCACATGCAGGTCTTTAATCACACACAACCCCTTTAATCACACACAGCCCCTTTAGACACTTGCAGACCCTTTAGTCACAGACAGTCCATTTATTGAAACACAGCACATTTAGGCACATGCAGAACTTTTAGTCACACCTTGCCCCTTTAGTCACATACAGTCCACTTAGTCACATGCACACCTTTAGTCACCTACAGCAATGTTAGTTACCTGCAGCCCCTTATAGTCACATGCAGCCTTTATAGTCACACACAGCACCATTAGTAACACCCAGCCTCTTTAGTCACATGCAACAACTTTAGTCACACGCAGCACCTTTAGTCACTGGCAGCATCTTGGATTCTATGCAGCCAATTTAGTCACACACAGCTCATTTAATCTCACACAGCCCATTTAGTCACATGCAGCCCATTTAGGCACACACAGACCCTTTAGTCATAGACAGGCCATTTAGACACACAGGTCATTTAACCCCTTTAGTCACACACAGCCCATTTATTCAAACACAGCACGTTTAGTCACACGCAGACCCTTTTTGTCTATCACAGGCATTTGACTTACACTCAGCCCCTTTTGTCAAACGCAATATCTTTAGTCCCATGCAGACATATGTAGTATATATAATCACAGTCAATATCTGTAGACATACAGATCACATGTAGTCACATAGATAACATATACTCACACACAGTGTAAGATCTCTTTACACAAAGTACATAGAGTCACAGACAGTACATATAGACACACATACTATCTCTAGACATACAGATCACATGTAGTCACACAGATAACATAGACTGGCACACAGTGTATGTCATCATGCACAGTACATAGAGTCCCACACAGGACATAGTCACAGACAGGAAATAACATCCACACAGTATATATAATCACACACAGTATATAGAGAAACTGTACTTAGAGCCACATGCTATACATATAGACACTAACTGTACATGTAGTCACACACAGTTCATATAGTCACACACTGTACATATAGAAAAACACAGTAAATTTTGTCGCACATATTACACATAGTCACCTGCAATACATACATTTTACATATAGTGACTCATGGTACTTATAATCACACACAGTACATTTAATCACACTCGTTATCTACAGACATACAGATTACATGTAGTCACACAGATAAAATAGAGTCACACACAGGACACATCGTCCACACAGTGCGTATGGTGACGCATAGTAGATATAGACACTTACTGTACATATGTTCACACACAGTTCTTATAGTCACACTCAGTACCTATAGTCAGACAGGGTAAATATTGCCACACACATTACATATAGACACATACAGTACATACGGTCACACATTGTACGTTTAGTCACCCAACATACATGTAGTCACTCACCAGACTCACAGTCACCTGCAATACATACAGTCACACACTGTATTGCACACAGTACGTAGAGTCACACACAGTCCATATAGTGAACTCATTAGCTATAGACATACAGATCACATGTAGTCACATAGATAACATATACTCACACACAGTGTATGATCTCTTTACACAGAGTACATACCAAACTACACAGGATATAGTTACACACAGTACATATTGCCCCACATAGGACATAGTCACAAGCAGATTATATAGTCACACACTGGACATATAGATGCACACAGTAAATATAGTCACACATAGGACATAAAGACACACACAGATCATATAGTCACAATCAGTACTTATAGTCAGATGTAGCACCTACAGTCACACACAGTAGATATAAACACTAACTGTACATGGAGACAGATGCAGTACCCCTAATGTCACCCACAGTACATACAGACACTAACTGTACTTGCAGTCACACACAATTCATATCATCAAACTCAGTACTTATAGTCACACACAGTAAATATCGTCACACACATTACATATAGTCACAAGCTGATCATTTTGTCACACACTATACGTTTAGTCACACACAGTACATATAGTCACACACAGTATATATAGTCACAAGTGGGACATAGAGTTACTCAACATACATGTAGTCACATACACAATGCATATAGAAACATAGAAAACCTACAGCACAATATAGGCCTTTCAACCCACACAGCTGTGCTGAACATGTACTTACTTAGAAATTACCTAGGGTTACCCATAGCCCTCTATTTTTCTAAGCTCCATATAACTATCCAGGAGTCTCTTAAAAGACCCTATTGTATCCGCCTCCACCACCATTGCTGGCAGCCCATTCCACACACTCACTACTCTCTGCATAGAATACTTTGACATCTCCCCTATACCTACTTCTACTTCCAAGCACCTTAAACCTGTGCCCTCTCGGGCTAGCCATTTCAGCCCTGGGAAAAATCCTCTGACTATCCACATGATCAATGCCTCTCATCATCATATACACCTCTATCAGGTCATCTCTCATCCTCCGCCACTGTCACACACATTACATATAGTTGCACACAGTACATACAGTCACACACAGTACATATAATAACACACAGTACAGACAGTCACACACAGTACATATAACACACAGTACATATCATCACACACAGTACATACAGTCACACACAGTACATATAATAACACACAGTAGAGTCACAAGGACCCACAAACAGAACATATATTTGAATAGATTATATATTTTCACACACAACACAAATACTCACTCACTGTACATACAGTCAGACACTGTCCATACAGAGCCTATTATTCACACCCCCCACCATCTCTACCAAGTGATCTAAATTAACTTCAAATATAAAACTCAAAGTAATTGACTACATAAGTATTCATCCCATTTAATAGGACACATCAAATCATCACTGGTGCAGCCAATTGGATTTAGAAGTGAATTAATTAGATAAATGGAGGTCTGTTTTTTGAGACCTGAGTGTAGTCAAGGTGTTTCAATTGATTGTAGTATCTGTACACCTGTATCTGGAAGGTCCAACTGCTGCTGAGTCAGTATCTGGCCCAAAATTACACCATGAAGACATAAGAACACTCCAAGAAACTCCGCAAAAAGTTATTGAAAAGCACACGTCAGGAGATGCTTACAAGAAAATTTCCAAGTGTTACGTATTCAGGCAACAATAATTATAGATGAGTTAGACGAAGGGTTTTATAACAAATAACACGTTTATTAAACACTGATAACAAACCCCCTTCAAATGTAAACAAACCCAAACAATGATCCGAGCTCAGCTGCTCAAACAGTCCTTAATAGCGTTGCAGTCCCAAACAGTCTTCAAAGCGGTATTGAAAAGAACTCAGTTTTTTTAAAACGATATGTCGAAAGAAAGCAGTATTTTAAAACGATATGCCGACAGTTCAAAAGCTCACGGTACTTTTAAAAGGAGAGACTTTTTAAAGCGATGTAAATTCTCTTCCACGTCGATGTCCTTCGATTCCCAGCGTCGAACTCCCACGTCGAATTTTATTAAATATAACAACTTAAAGTGACTGACCTTCCTTCCACAATATTCTCAATCTCCCGCTTTTTCCAGCGGAGACTATCATGAGAATAGTAAACGAAATCCTTCCGAATGAGGATCACACAAGGTCGAAGTCAATCCATCGAAAATCGATTTTTCTCGATCTCCATTTTCCAAACTTCTCTTCACTCTCCATTAGCAAAGAAACCGTTGGCTCTGACCTTTTAAAACTTTAGGCATTAACAAAACTTCATTTTTAACTAAACTGCGTCATCACATTAAATCACACAGTAACATGAAGTCATCTTGGCAAATCCAGCCACAAACTGCCCCACCTGACAGGGTGGGTCTTCCTTTTATACCCTGTAGAAAAAACCTGTCACATGACCTCTACTGGCGGGAAAATGACATCACTCCACCATTACCTCATGTCCAGTATAACTTCAACCCCAGTCACGTGACAAGGGTACCTCTGTCACGTGTCACAGGTACGTAACACCTCCCTCCAAAAAAAACATTTTTGGTCTGACAAGAACAAAAATTTTAACAATTACTTACAAGAAAAAAAACAAATGTATAAATCATATAACATACACAATATACAATACAGTAGGAGTGTTACAATAAAAAAAAACCACTCCAAAAAAAAAACATTGTACATTCAATATCGAGATAGACAATCAGCAACCACATTACCTCTACCTTTAATATGAGTTATCACAATATTGTACTCTTGTAACATCAAACTCCAATTTAACAATCTTCTGTTTTTGTTTTTCATCTTACTCAGAAAAACTAACGGATTATGATCAGTGTAAACAATAAGTGGTTTTTGAGTTGTACCAACATATACCTCAAAATATTCCAAAGCTAAAACAAGAGATAACAATTCTTTCTCTATTATTGAATAGTTTCTTTGATGCTTATTAAATTTCTTAGAAAAGTAAGCTACTGGATGATCAACCTCATCACCCGCATTCCTCTGCATCTATACTGCTCCCGCAGCTTCATCACTAGCATCCACAGCTAATGAAAAAGGTTTTTCAAAGTCAGGTGCCTTAAGCACAGGTTGTTCACATATCATTGTTTTCAATTTTTCAAATGCTTTCTGACAAAACACTGTCCATACAAACTTTACATTCTTCTGCAGAAGATTAGTTAATGGAAGGGCAACATTAGCAAAATTCTTACAAAATTTTCGATAATATCCTACCATTCCCAAAAACCTTCTGAGAGTTTTTTTCCCCGTTGGAGTGGGAATTTCCAAAATTGCCTGAACTTTTGCCTGAACAGGAGCTACCTTACCTTGACCTACAACATAACCAAGGTAAGTCACAGTGGCATGTCCAAATTCACTCTTGGCTAAATTAATAGTCAAGTTAGCTTTTGAAAGCTTTTCAAACAATTTCTCCACCGCAATAATGTGTGCTTCCCAAGTATCATTTCCTGTCACTAAATCATCAATATAAGCATCAGTATCTTTCAATCCCTGAATCACAGAATTAATCATCCTCTGAAAAGTACCTGGGGCATTCTTCATCCCAAATGGAAGAACATTATACTCATATAACCCAGATGGAGTTACAAATGCAGAAATCTCTCTACCTCTGTCCGTTAATGGAACACACCAATACCCTTTCAATAAATCAATCTTTGTAAGGAACTTTGCTTTTCCAACCTTATCTACACAATCATCTACTCTAGGAATTGGATATGCATCTGTTTTCGTTACAGCATTCACCTTCCTATAGTCCGTACAAAACCTAATACTACCATCAGGTTTTGGCACCATAACACATGGCGAACTCCAATTCGAGTTAGAATGTCTAATAATATCATTCTCTAACATGTATTCAATTTCTTTCTCAGCAAGTTCACATTTTTCCATGTTCATCCTATATGGATGTTGTTTAATAGGTTTGGCATCTCCAACATCTACATCATGTGAAGCTATAGTAGTCCTTCTCGGAACATCTGGAAACAAATCCTTATACTTAAAAATCAATTCCTTCATCTGTTGTTTCTGCTCTAGCTGTAAATGTGCTAATTTCTCATCCATATTTTCCAAAATAGTCGAATTAGGTAACCTAACAGAAACAATGTTAGATTTAGAATGAAAGTCAGATGAATCATCTATCATGTTCCCAGTTAAATCCAACTCATTCTCACTAACCACAACAGTCACAGTATCAGATTGTTTCTCAAAATATGGTTTAATCATATTTATGTGGCAAAGTTGTGTTGACCTTCTACGATCTGGAGTTTTTATTACATAATCCACATCATTAACTCTAGACACAATTTCATAAGGTCCATGAAATCTAGCTTGTAAAGGATTTGTCTGCACTGGGAAAAGAACCAACACCTTACCTCCAGGCTTAAACATCCTCATCCTAGCTTCCTTATCATACCAAGTTTTCATTTTCTCCTGAGCCAACTTCAAATTTTCCTTGGCTAAGCTACAAGCTTTATGTAACCTGTCCTTAAATTTCAAAACATAGTCCAACAAATTAGTATGCACTTCCTTACTAATCCACTGTTCCTTCAATAAAGCTAAAGGTCCTCTAACTCTATGCCCAAACACAAGTTCAAATGGACTAAAACCTAAAGATTCCTGTACCGATTCCCTTACTGCAAATAAAAGTAAGTTTATACTCTCATCCCAGTCACTTTCATTCTCCACACAATATGTCCTAATCATATTCTTGAGAGTAGAATGAAACCTCTCCAAAGCACCTTGCGATTCTGGATGGTATGCAGATGAAGTAATTTGCTTAGCTCCCAATTTATAAACTATCTGTTGAAACAATCCAGACATAAAATTACTACCTTGATCAGTTTGTATTTCCTTAGGCAATCCAAAATAAGTAAAGAATTTTATAAGAGCCTTCGTCACAGTTTTAGCTTTTATATTCCTAAGTGGTACTGCCTCTGGAAACCTAGACGAAGTACACATGATAGTCAACAAATACTGATAACCAGTTTTTGTCTTTGGTAATGGACCAACACAATCTACAATAACTTTAGAAAACGGTTCACCAAATGCTGGAATAGGTTGTAATGGAGCTACTGGTGTAACCTGATTTGGTTTACCCACAATTTGAGAAGTATGGCACGTCTTACAAAACATCGCCACATCTTTTCTTAAACCAGGCCAGTAAAAATGTTTTAAAATCTTGTCCACAGTTTTCCTTACCCTTTGATGTCCACCTAAAGGCACACTATGAGCTAAAGTCAAAATCTCATTCCGATAAACTTTAGGAACAACCACCTGGTAAACAACATTCCATTCCTCACTTGCAGGAATTGTAGGCGACCTCCACTTCCTCATCAACACTCCTTTTTCCAAGTAATATCCTACTGACACCTTCTCAATTTCACTACCTAGTAAAGCTTGTTCCCTTAATTTTATAATCTCAGGATCTCTATTCTGCTCTGCTATCATCTCCTTCCGAGACAGAGATAAATCTTCATAGTCAGACTTACTCCCAGAATCTTGTTCAAACAACGAAGGTAAGAAAGTCTCTGACACATCCTCAAAACTCAAATCCTGAGTTGAACAGTCATGAGTAACAACCTCATTCTGCACATCAATTTTTTTAGCCATAGCTCTAGTCACAACACAAGAAGAATCTGTGTTAGAATTCACCTCTGGTTCCTCTGATTCCATTGTCAAATGCACTTCAGGAAAAACTTGTCCACCTGCCAAGTCATTACCTAACAATAAAGAAATACCCTTCACAGGTAAGCTATGCTGTAATCCTACCTTAACAAATCCTGTAACTAACCCTGACTTTAAATTTACTTCATGTAAATGTACAGGCATAAAATCACTTCCAACACCTCTTATGTAATTTACCTCACCAGTATCACTCTCTTCATTAAACTTCAACACACTATCTAACATCAGTGATTGAGAAGCTCCAGTATCCCTAAGAATTTTTATTGGCACCAGAGTAGATCCTTCTTTCAAGGATACAAACCCTTCAGTTATAAAATGATCATATCCCTTTCTAACTTTGTCAGACTCTAACAAATCCTCATTTGTGTTTACCAAACCCTGTAACTTTACAGGTGCTTCAGTATGTTGCACACAAGCATCTGGAACTGCTTCCTTCTCTTTCTTTTTCAAGTTGAAACAGTTAGCTATTACATGGCCAGGCTTCTTACAATAGTTACAAATAAGACCAAACTGTTTTTCCTTCACAGGTTTTCCTTCCTCCTTACCTCTCTCATTAACCTCTGATTTAATTTCTGATTTACCTTGAGTCTCCATATTATTTCTCCTCTTAAAAATTCTACCCTGAGGAAATTTATTCTTATGGATTAAAACATACTCATCAGCTAATCTAGCACAGTCCTGCAATTTATCAGTATCCCTCTCATTTAAGTAGGTCCTAACTTCAACAGGAATGCTTCTTTTAAATTCCTCCATTAAAATCAGCTCTCTCAATGTCTCATAGTCCCCATTTACATTTTTAGAAGAAACCCATCTCTCAAAACACATAGCTTTATCATAGGCAAATTCCACATAAGTCTTTTCCACAGACTTTTTCAAACTCCTGAATCTCTCCCTGTACGCTTCTGGGACCAATTCATACGATTTGAGAATATTTTCTTTCACAATATCATAATCTAATGCTTGCGCAGCAGTTAAAGCTGTGTAAACTTGTTGTGCCTTGCCTTTGATTACACTCTGTAATAACACTGACCATTTATCTTTCGGCCACTCTGACATCCGAGCAATAGTTTCAAAATGTTGAAAATATCTTTCCACTTCTGTTTCACTAAATGGAGGGACCAATTTAATTTCTTGGCTAGCAACAAACGGTTTTCTAGAATCAGAAGACTGATTCTCAGACCTTAAATTCACCATTGCATATTCAAATTCTCTTTTCTTCTGCTCAGATTCCAATTTACACCTCTCTAACTCTGCTTTACTTTGTTCCAACCTCATTTGTTCAATTTGCAACTGCATCTCCAGATTACTTATTGGAAACGATTCTAAAATCGATTCTTCAAAATGACCCGAAGCCACAAAATGTAATGCGATCTTTCTCTGTATTACAGCTTTTGATGTAGTTGGCAAAATCCCTTTAAGATGCAACCGATTAGCAAGTTCAGAGACTTCAGTTTTTTTCGCCTTCGCTAACAAGTCCGCGTCTGGCGAATCCAGAAACTCATCAATATTCATCGTTGCCGAATACCACTCACAAGCCAATCAAACAAAAAAAAATCGAGTATTCCCCGTTACCAAAACACCGATTCAAAATTCAAAAAGCTTATTAAACTCAAACAATTCAATCCCGGACGTAGCCCCCATATTTATGTTACGTATTCAGGCAACAATAATTATAGATGAGTTAGACGAAGGGTTTTATAACAAATAACACGTTTATTAAACACTGATAACAAACCCCCTTCAAATGTAAACAAACCCAAACAATGATCCGAGCTCAGCTGCTCAAACAGTCCTTAATAGCGTTGCAGTCCCAAACAGTCTTCAAAGCGGTATTGAAAAGAACTCCGTTTTTTTAAAACGATATGTCGAAAGAAAGCAGTATTTTAAAACGATATGCCGACAGTTCAAAAGCTCACGGTACTTTTAAAAGGAGAGACTTTTTAAAGCGATGTAAATTCTCTTCCACGTCGATGTCCTTCGATTCCCAGCGTCGAACTCCCACGTCGAATTTTATTAAATATAACAACTTAAAGTGACTGACCTTCCTTCCACAATATTCTCAATCTCCCGCTTTTTCCAGCGGAGACTATCATGAGAATAGTAAACGAAATCCTTCCGAATGAGGATCACACAAGGTCGAAGTCAATCCATCGAAAATCGATTTTTCTCGATCTCCATTTTCCAAACTTCTCTTCACTCTCCATTAGCAAAGAAACCGTTGGCTCTGACCTTTTAAAACTTTAGGCATTAACAAAACTTCATTTTTAACTAAACTGCGTCATCACATTAAATCACACAGTAACATGAAGTCATCTTGGCAAATCCAGCCACAAACTGCCCCACCTGACAGGGTGGGTCTTCCTTTTATACCCTGTAGAAAAAACCTGTCACATGACCTCTACTGGCGGGAAAATGACATCACTCCACCATTACCTCATGTCCAGTATAACTTCAACCCCAGTCACGTGACAAGGGTACCACTGTCACGTGTCACGGGTACGTAACACAAGTCACTGAATATCCCATAGAATACAGTTAAGACAATCATTTAGAAATTGAAAGAATATGGCACTGCTGTAAATCTGCCTAGAGCAGACCATCCTCAAAAACTGAGTGACCGTTCAAGAAGTGAGGGAGGCCACCAGGAGACCTCTGACAACTCTGGAGGAGTTATAAGTTTCAGTGGCTGAGATGGGAGATGCTACATATATAACAACTGTTGCCCAGGTGCTTCACCAGTCGCAGCTTTATGGGAAAGTGGCAAAGAGAAAGTCACATTTGAAAAAAACTCACATGAAATCTCGGCTAGAATTTGCCAGAAGGCTTGTGGGAGATTCTGAAGTCAGCTGGAAGAAGGTTCTATGGTCTGATGAAACCAAAATTGATCTTTTTGGCCATCAGACTAAACACTATGTTTGGCATAAGCCAAACACCACACATCATTAAAAATACACCATCCACACCATGACGCATGGTGGTGGCTGTGGGGATCATGCTGTGGGGATGCTTCACTGCAGCAGGCCCTGGAAAGCTTGTGAAGGTAGAGGGTAAAATGAATGCAGCAAAATACAAGGAAGTTCTGGAGGTAAACCTGATGCAGTCTGCAAGAGAACTGCAACTTGGGAGAAGATTTATTTTCCAGCAGGACAATGACCCCAAGTATAAAGCCAAAGCTACACAGGAATGGCTTAAAACAATAAAATTAATGTCCTGGAGTGCCCAAGTCAGAGTCCAGACCTCAATCCAATGGAGAATTTGTGGCTGGACTTGAAAAGGGCCGTTCACTTGTGATCTCCATGTAATGTGACAGAGCTTTAGCAGGTTTATAAGAGGAATGGGGGAAAATTGTAAAGTCCAGATGTGCAAAGCTGATGGAGACCTGTCCACACAGACTCCAGCCTGTAATTACTATCAAAGGTGCATCTACTAAATACAGCTTGAAGGGGATGAATACTTATGCAACCAATTATTTTGTGTTTTACAAGGGATGATTGATAAGTTTGTGGCCTAAGGTAGGAGTCAATTTTAGAAAACCTAGCACATTTATTTTTCAACATAGTCCCCTCCTGCATTTACATACTTAGTCCAGAAGTCATGGAGCATACCATAAGACCATAAGACAAAGGAGCAGAAGTTGGCCATTCGGCCCATTGAGTCTGCTCTGCCAGTTTATCATGAACTGATTCATTCTCCCATTTAGTCCCACTCCCTCACCATCTCACTATAACCTTTGATTGCCTGGCTACTCAGATACCCTATCAATCTCTGCCTTAAATACACCCAATGACTTGACCTCCACTGCCGCCCGTGGCAACAAATTCCACAGATTCACCACCCTCTGGCTAAAAAAATTTCTTCGCATCTCTGTTCTGAATGGGCACCCTTCAATCCTCAAGTCATGTCCTCTCGTACTAGACTCCCCCACCATGGGAAACAACTTTGCCACATCCACTCTGTCCATGCCTTTCAACATTCGAGATGTTTCTATGAGGTCCCCCCTCATTCTTCTGGACTCCAAGGAGTACAGTCCAAGAGTGGTCAAACGTTCCTCAGATGTTAACCCTCTCATTCCCAGAATCATTCTAGTGAATCTTCTCCAAACCCTCTCCAACGTCAGCACATCCTTTCTTAAATAAGGAGCCCAAAACTGCACACAGTACTCCAAGTGAGGTCTTACCAGTGCCTTATAGAGCCTCAACATCACATCCCTGCTCTATTCCTCTAGAAATGAATGCCAACATTGCATTCGCCTTCTTCACCTCTGACTCAACCTGGAGGTTGACCTTAAAGGTATCTGACACGAGGACTCCCAAGTCTCATTGCATCTCAGAACTTTGAATTTTCTCCCTATTTAAATAATAGTCTGCCTGTTTATTTCTTCTACCAAAGTTCATGACCATACACTTTACAACATCGTATTTTATTTGCCACTTCTTTGCCCATTCTCCCAATCTATCCAAGTCTCTCTGCAGACTCTGTTTCCTCAGCACTACCGGCCCCTCCACCTATCTTTGTATCATCAGCAAACTTAGCCACAAAGTCATCTATTCCATAATCCAAACCATTGATGTACTACGTAAAAAGAAGTGGCTCCAACACGGACCCCTGTGAAACACCACTGGTAACCGGCAGCCAACCAGAATGGGATCCCTTTATTCCCACTCGCTGTTTCCTGCCAATCAGCCAATGCTCTATCCACGTATGTAACTTTCCCATAATCCCATGGGCTCTTATCTTGTTTAGCAGCCTCATGTGCGGCACCTTGTCAAAGGCCTTCTGAAAATCCAAATACACAACATGCACTGCATCTCCCTTGTCTAGCCTACTTGTAATTTCCTCAAAAAATTGCACTAGGTTTGTCAGGCAGGATTTTCCTTTAAGGACTTCCCAATCCTCTGTCTTCCCACTAATACTTGCTTCCTTGTATGCCCTCTCCTTTGCTTTTACTTTGGCTTTGACTTCTCTTGTCAGCCACTGTTGCATCCTTTTTTCCTTTCAAAAATTTCTTCTTTTTTGGAATATATCTGTCTTGCACCTTTCTCACTTCTCGCATAAACACCAGCCACTGCTGCTCTGCCGTCCTTCCCGCTAGTGTCCCTTTCCAGTCAACCTTGGCCAGTTCCTCTCTCATGCCACTATAATTTCCTTTACTCCACTGAAATATTGACACATCGGATTTCGGCTTCTCTTTCTCAAATTTCACAGTGAACTCAATCATGTTATGATCACTGTCTCCTAAGGGTTCCTTCACCTCAGTCTCTCTAATCACCTCTTGTTCATTACACAATACACAATCCAGTACAGCTGATCCCCTAGTGGGCTCAACAACAAGCTGTTCTAAAAAGCGGATCCTTCTTTGCAGAAGTCGGCATTTTGGACCTCCAGAAGTGGTCCACTGCAGGGGTGATTGATAAGTTTGTGGCCTAAGGTAGAAGGAGATGAGTTATACAGCTCTTGTTACATGCAAGTGCAGTTCAACTCTTTAAGCGATTTTGCAGAAAGTTTGAAGTTAATAACTCATCTCCTTCTACCTTAGACCACAAACTTATTAATCACCCCTCATATATTTGTAAATAATTTAGATCACTTTGTAGAGATCTGTTTTCATTTTGATATGAACGAGTTTTTTTCTGTTGATCAGTGTCAAAAAAAGCTAAATTAAATCCACTGTGATTCAATGTTGTAAAACAATAAAACATTGAAACTTCGGGAGGTGGGGGCTGAATGCTTTTTCTAGGCACTGTATAGTCAGGCACAGCACATAGAGTCACACAGGGTACGTACTGAAGTACGCTTACAGATAGACCACTTTGTCACACACAGCACAAAGCTGTACATGGAACTTAGAAAAATAGAGGGCTATGGGTAAGCCTAGTAATTTCTAAGCTAGGGACATGTTCGGCACAACTTTGTGGGCCAAAGGGCCTATAGTGTGCTGTAGGTTTTCTGTATGTTTCTATGTTTCTAAAGCGTAACAGAGCTTGGACCAGCAGCCGTCCCAGACAGTGGAAATTTGGAGAGGAGGGAACATCAATCAGTTCCGTTGCCCAAGAATGAAGTGCAGCAGCAGGAAGTCGTGGCAATGTAATAGTTACTTGACCAGAGACCAGTCGACATCCGGGATTGATTGGGAGGAGCAAATTAGAGGATGGCAGGGAAAAGCCCAGTGGCCATCATCTGAGTGAGCAGAGTCAGAGTGGTGATCTCATGCTTCAGCTCTTCGAGGCTTCCTTACGGAGGGACTTTGGGCAGAGAAAGCAAAGGAAAGAAAAACTCAAGTTTTTTCCTTCTGTTTTTTTATACATCTGCTCAGCCAGGACAGTAGAGATGCCAGGCAGGATAGTGAAATGCTCCTCTTGAAGGATGTGAGAAGGCCCAGGGACCTCAGGTGACCCTGATAACTACAAATCTAAGAAAAGCCTCCAGCTGCAGCTTCTAACACAATGTGTTAATGAGTTAGAGCTGGAACTCAATGAGCTCTGGCACATTTGGGAGGCTAAGGGGTGATAGAGAGGTAAGGTTCAGGACACAGAAAACTGGGTGACAATCAGGGGGAAGGGGTTAAGGAGCCAGTGCAGAGTACCCTCACAACAGTTAAATTACTTTGGATACTGTTTGGGGAGGGATCTAAGAGGAGAGTCACAGTGGTCGGATATGAGTAGATTCGGACATGGACCAACTGCGGAGCGAGAGACACTGAAGCAGGTCAATAGTTCACAGACTTTAATGTGAATAGAGTTAGAGAGAAAAGAAAGCAATAAACACTGAGCCAAACAGGGCAGTTGACCAAAACTCTCAAATGAAAAATGAAGCTACACTGCAGCTGAAAGGAATAACTAAGTATAAAACGAACACCGCTAGTCCGTTGACTCGACAGTCCAATTTCTCAGGCAAGGCCCAATGCAAGCAGGCAGCGAGACGTTGCTGTGGTTTTCTCAAGTCTCAATAAGGACTATGACAAAAAGAATGGAGTTAAACACCATCACAATGAAATAATAATTGGCATATTGATAAGTTAAGGCATATTGCCTTAACTGCTGTGCTTCCGAATCCGTGGTTGTGACATTGGGTCTCTGGTAATGATTCTGCCTCTGAGACTCTGTTAGGGGAACGGACAGAACGTTCTGTGGGCATGAATGAAATTCCCGCATGGTATGTTGCCTTCCTGGTGCCAGAGTCTGGGATATCTCAGATCGAGTCCTCAGCATTCTTAAGTGGAAGGATGAACAGCCAGAAGTCATGGTCCACGTATGCACAATTCGCCTGTGTGGGACGAGTAGCGAGGTTCTGCATAGGGAGTTCAGGGAGCTAAGTGCTAATTTAAAGGGCAGGACCTCCAGGGTTGTGATCTCAGGATTGCTGCCTATGTCACATGCTAGTGAGGCCAGAAATAGGAAAGTTATACAGTTTAATACGTGGCTAAGGAGTTGGTGTAGGAGGGAGGGCATAATATTTTTGGATCATTAGGTTCTCTTCCAGGGAAGGTGAGACCTATACAGAAGGGATGGCTTGCACCTGAAATGGAGTGGGAGCGAGTATCTAGTGGGAAGGTTTGTTAATGTTGCATGGTGGGGTTTAAACTAAAGTTGCAAGGAGATGGGAACCAGAGTGCCAGAAGAGTTATAGAGAGACTGTAGTGATAGATGCTGGTAATGTCTCAGACAATGTCAGGAATCAAAAGGTTGAGCATGGTGTGACTGGTGCCCTGAGCTGCCTACATTTCAATGCAAGAGGTATTGTAGAAAAGGTGGATAATAGTGCTGAAGATGATGTAGCTGGTTTACAAACTGAGGCAATGCATAGTGAGGAGAGGCTGTTGATAGGGCAAGATTGCAGTCAACAGGATGAGTTGCAATGTAAAAGGTGGATAAAATCGAAAAGAGTGAATATAGGGCTGAATGTATTTGAATGTGTGCAGTACAGTAAGGTGGATGAACTTGCAGCACAGTTGGAGACTGGTAGGTATGATGTTGTAGGCATCACTGATTCATGGCTAAAAGATTATAGCTGAGAGTTTAATGTTCAAGAATGCACATTGTATCAAAAGGACAGGCAGGAAGGCAGAGGGGTCAGCGTTGCTCTGTTGGTGAAAAGTGAAATCAAATCATTAGAAAGAAGTGACACAGGGCCAGAAAGTATTGAATCATTGTGGATAAAGCAAAGGAACTACAGACCCCCAAACAGTAGTAAGGATGTGGCGTAGAGACTACAACAGGAGACAGAAAATACATGGCAAAAGGGCAATGTTACAATAGTCATGGGGACTTCAATATGCAGCTTGATTGGGAAAATCAGGCTGGTGCTGGATTACGGGGGCGGGGGGGGGGATTTCTTGAGTGCCTATGAGATGGCTTTTTAGAGCAACACATGGTTGAGCCCTCTTGAGGATCAGCTATTCTGGATTAGGTATTGTGCAATGAACCAGAATTGATTAGAGATCTTAAGGTAAAAGAACCCTGAGGGGTAAATGATCATAATATGATTGAATTCACCCTGCAATTTGAGAGTGAGAAGCTAAAATCAGATGTACCAGTATTATAGTGGAGTAAAAGGAATTACAGAGGCATGAGAGAGGACTTGACCATAAATGATTAGAAAAGAACACTGGCAGGGATGACGGCAGAGCACCAATGGTTGGAATTTCTGAAAACAATTCAGAAGGCACAGGGGAAGAGGAAAGAGGAAAAAGTATTCTAAAGGAAAGGTGACACAGCTTCTTCCAAAGAGGAAGAAGTATTCTGAAGGAAAGGTGACCAACTATGACTAACAAGAGGTCAAATCCAACATAAAAGCCAAAGGCAGAGCATAAAATAGAGCAAAAATAAGTGGGAAGTTAGAGGACTGAGAAGTTTTCAAATACCAACAGAAGGCAACTAAAAATCATTAAGAAGATAAAGAGGAAATATGAAAGTAAGGTAGCTGATAATATTAAAGATAATATTATTACCAAAAGTTTCTTCAGATACACAAAGTGTAAAAGAGAGGTGAGAGTAGATATTGGGCTGCTGGAAAAAAAATGCTAGAGAAGTAGCAACAGGGAACAATGAAATGGCAGATGAACTGAATAAGTATTTTGCATTATTCTTCACTCATGAAGACACTAGCAGTATGGTGGAAGTTCCTGGTGTCAGGGGGCTTGAAGTATGTGAAATTGCCATAACTAGAGAGAAGGTTCTTGGAAAACTGAAAAAGCTGAAGGTAGATAAGTCACCTGAACCAGATGATGTACACCCCAGAGTTCTGAAAGAGGTGGCTAAAGTGTCTATGGAAGATTATTAATGATAGTTCAAGAATCTCAAGATCCTGGAATAGTTCCAGAAGACCAGAAAATTGCAAATGTCACTCCACTCTTTAAGAAAGGAGAGAGGCAGAAGAAAGGAAATTATAGGCCAGTTAGTCTGACCTCAGTGTTTGGGATGATGCCGGAGTTGATTATTAAGAATAAATTCTTAGGGTACTTGGAAGCACATGATAAAAGAGGCCAAAGTAAGCATAGTTTCCTCAAGGGAAAACATTTCCCGATAAATCTGTTGGAATCTTTGAAGAAATAACAAGCAAGATAGACAAAGGAGAATCGGTTGGTATTGTGTACTTGGATTTTCAGAAGGCCTTTGACAAGGTGAGACACATGAGGCTGCTTAACAAGCTATCAGCCCATCATATTACTGGAAAGCTTCTAGCATGGATAAAGCAATGGCTGATTGGAAGGTGGAAAAGGGTGGGAATAAAGGGAGCCTTTTCTGGTTGGCTGCCAGTGACTAGTGGTGTTCTACAAGGATCTGTGTTGGGTCTGATTCTTTTAAGGTTCTATGTCAATGATTTGGATGAAGGAATTGATGGCTTTGTTGCAAAGTTTGCAGATGATATGAAGATAGGAGGAAAGAGAAGGTAGTTTTGAGGAAGTAGAGGGGCTATAGAAGGACTTGGACAGATTTAGGAGAATGGGCAATGAAATGACAGATGGGATACAGTGCTGGGAAGTGTATAGTCATTCATATTGGTAGAAGAAATGAAAGGGCTGACTATTTTCTAGCTGGAGAAAAAGTACAAAATAACTGAGGTGCAAAGGTTACTTAGGAGTTCCTGTGCAGGATTCCCTGAAGGTTAATTTGCAAGCTGAGCCTGTGGTGCAGAAGGCAAACGCAACGTTAGCATTCATTTCAAGAAGACTAGAATAAAAGAAGGAATGTAATGTTAAGACTTGATAAGGCACAGGTGAGGGCTCACTTGGAGTATTGAGATCAGTTTTGGGTCCTTTCTCTTAGAAAGGGTGTGCAGAAACTGGAGAGGTTTTAAAGAAGGTTCACAAAAATCATTCCAGGATTGAATGGCTTGTCATATGAAGAGTGTTCAATGGCTCTGGGCCAGAATACAGTAGAATTCAGAAGAATGAGGGGGATTTCTTTGAAACCTATTGAGGCCTTGATAGAATGGATGTGGAGAGGATGTTTCCTATGGTGGAAGAGTCTAAGACCAGAGGGCACAGCCTCAGAACAGAGGGGGTGTTTTTTTAGAATAGAGATGAGGAGGAATTTCTTTAGCCAGAGAGCGGTGAATCTGTGGAATTCTTTGCCACAGGCAGCTGTGGAGGCCAAGTCTATATGTATATTTAAGGCAGAGGCTGGTAGATTCTTGATTGGTCAGCACATGAAGGGATATGGGGAGAAGGCAGGGGTGCGGTTAAGAGGCAAGTGGATCACCCATGATGAAATGGTAGAGCAGACTAATTCTAGCCTAATTCTCTTCCTATACCTTATGGACTTATATAACCACACACAGTATGTCTATAAAGAGACCGTACATATACACAGTCTCCCACTGCTCACAGGTCACACACAGCACATAATTCACACACAGTCACTCACAGAGTCACACACAGCACACATTCACACATGTCCAGTACAGCACACAGAGCATGTACAACACAGTCAGACACAGCACATACAGCCAACAGAGTCAGACACAGCACGCACAGCCAAACACAGTCAGACACAGCATACACAGTCACACACAGTCACACAGTGCACACACCACACACAGCCACACATAGTTATGATCCAGGACATGCAGTCAGAAAATAACATCAGCACAAGTGGCATGGCCTAAGGTTGATGGTATAGAATGTAGTCCTTCTGCCACGTTTCTGTATGGACAAGCATGTAGCAGTTTCTCACCTAGTGCAGGCTCAGTTACAGATGAAGTTAATCCAGCTTGTTTTTCAGTGAGGGAGCATTGAAGAGCATTATTGACAGGCGATGTGGCCTGGAGTGGTTAGGCTTTTGGAAGTTAGCATGGATTCCACCATGAATTCGCTCTACAGTAGAGGTTAGGCCAAAGATCTTTGCTTTCAAACGTAGAATCTCGAAGTGAATATACTCCAACCCTGAGCAGCGACCATGCAACCTTCTGCTGCCTTTCCAAGCACTGCTAGTCTGTTCACAAGTAATGGCTTCTCAGAAACTGAGCGCAATGATGTCAGGCACACAGTTCCTTTACAAAATTCACAGTGCACTGGATAAACCAGTCAACTCTCAATAAAGCTCAATTCAATCCGCATATTACACCAATTCAACTGCAGAATTTGTAAAGGAAGAAACCACTCCCATTAACTTTCATGTCTAATCCCTGACCCAAGCATAATGCCTCTGTATTAACCCTGATCTGTATGCTTATATACAATGTCCTCAGTGCAAGAAAATTATTCATTGACAGGCTAAACTTCTCTGATAGACAAGTGGACTTTTAAGCAGTTTTTCTGTTGAGAAAACAAGTTTTGACTCTAGTGACAGTTTTTTCCTATAATATTAATTAGTATTTATGCACATAATTATTCTTCTTTCTCTGCCTTTTCTAACTATTAGATTTAAATTAATTTGATATTTGTGTAGGCTTTTGTTTATAAACACACTAGCTTAGTGACTGGTTTCTTCACAACCTGAGATGAAATTAAGCCCACACTTTTTCAAAGTTCGAAGTAAATTTATTAACCAAGCACAAATATATGCCACCACATATAACCCTGAGAATCAATTTCCTACTGGCATACTCAGCAAATCGATAGAATAGTAACAATGACAGGATCAATAAAAGATCAACCAGAGTGCAGAAGACAACAAACTGTGCAAATACAAATATAAATAAATAGCAATAAATAATGAGAAAACGAGGTAATGAGATAAAGAGCCCTTAAAGTGAAATCACAGTATCAGAATATGATTGAATTCACAAAGAAATTTGAGAAGAATTAAATTCAGATATATTAGTATTACAGTGGAGTAAAGGGAACTACAGAGGCAGGAGAGAGGAGTCAGCCAGAATTGATTGGGAAAGAACACTGGCAGGAATGATGGCAGAGCAGCAATGACTGGAATTTCTGGAAGCAATTTGTAAGGCACAAGTTACAGTACATACATCCCAAAAAGGAAGACATTTTCTAAAGGCAAGATGACTATGGATAACAAGAGAAGTCAAAAGCAACATAAAAGCTAAAGAGAGGATTATAATAGAGCAAAATTTAATGGAAAAGTACGGTATTGGGAAGCTTTTAAATACCAACAGAAGACAACTAAGAAAGTCATTAAGAAGGTAAAGATGTATAATAACAGCCAATAATATTAAAGAGGATACCAAAAGTTTCTTCAGATACATAAAGTGTAAAAGGGCATCAAGAGTGGATCACTGGAAAATAATGGAATCAAGAAAACAGCAGATGAACAGTATTTTGCACCAGTCTAAACTGTGGAAAACACTAGCAATATGATGCAAGAGTCAGGTGTCAGGGCTCATGAAATGTGTAAAGTTCTTGGGAAACTGAAAGGTATGAAGGTAGATAAGTCACCTGGACCAGTTGGTTTACACCCCAGACTTCTGAAAGAGGTGGTTGAAGAGATTGTGGCGGCATTAGTAATAATCTTTTCAGAATAACTAGATTCTGGAATGGTTTCAGAAGACTGGAAAATTACAAATGTCACTCCTCTCTTTTAGAAGAGAGAGAAGCAGAAGAAGGGAAATTATAGGCCAATTAGTCTGACCTCAGTGGTTGGGAAGATGTTGGAGTTGATTGTTCAGGATGTGGTTTCATGGTACATGTTACATGGTGCTTGTCAGCATGGTTTCCTCAATGGAAAATCTTGCCTGACAAATCTGTTGGTATTCTTAAAAGAAAGGACAAGAAGGATAGACAAAGGAGAATCGGTTGATGTTGTGTACTTGGATTTTCAGAAGGCCTTTGACAAGGTGCCACACATGAGGCTGCTTAACAAGCAAAGAGCCCATGGTATTGCAGGAGAGATTCTAGAATGGATACAAATTGGCTTATTGGCAGAAGGCAAAGACTGGAGCCTTTTCTGGCTGGCTGCGGGTGACTAGAGGTGTTCCGCAGGTGTCTGTGTTGCGACTGAATCTTTTTATGTTATTTGTCAATGATTTCGATGATGGAATTTTTAGCTTTGATGAAAGGTTTGCAGATGATATGAAGATAGGTGGAGGGGCAGCTAGCTTTGAGAAAGTAGAGAGGCTATAGAAAGATTTGGACAGATTAGGAGAATGGGCAAAGAAATCGCAGATGGAATACTGTATCAGGAAGTGTATCATACATTTTGGTGGAAGAAATGAAAAGAAAGACTATTTTCTAAATGGACAGAAAACTGAGGTGCATGGGAACTTAGGAGTCCTTTTGCAGGAGTCCCTAAAGGTTAATTTGCAGGTTGAGTCTGTGGTGAGGAAGGCAAATGCAATGTTAGCTTTCATTTCAAGAGGACTAGAATAGAAAAAGAAGTATGTAGTGTTGAAGCTTTATAAACCACCGGTGAGGCCTCCCAGAAGTATTGTGAGCAGTTTTGAGCCCCTTATCTTAGAAAAGTTGCGCAGAAACTGGAGAGGGTTCAAAGAAGGTTCACAAAAATGATTCCAGGATTGAACAGCTTGTCATATGAAGAGCATTTGATGGCCCTGGCCCTGTATTCACCAAAATTCTGAAGGATGAGGGATGACCTAATGGAAACCTATCGAATGGTGAAAGGCCTTGATAGAGTGGATGTGGAGAGGCTGTTTCCTGCAGTGGGAGTATCTAAGACAGAGGACACAGGCTCAAAATTGAGGGGGGTCCTTTTAGAATGGAAATGAGGAGAAATTTCCTTAGCTAGAGAGCTGTGAACCTGTGGAATTTGTTGCCACATGTGGCTATGGAGGCTAAGTCATAGGGTACATTTAAGGAAGAGGTTGATAGATTTTTGTTAGGTCAGGGCATGAAGGGATATGGTGGGGGTGAAGGCAGGAGAGTGGGGCTGAGAAAAAAATTGGATTAGCTATGACAGAATGGTGGAACAGACTTGGTGGGCCAAATAGCCTAATTTGATCCTATATCTAATGGTATCATTGGCCTGAAGGGTGAAGATCTCTGATGTTGGATGCTGCTTTCCACCTACAGCTTTCATGGAGACGTACTTGATATTTGGTAGGCCTTTACCAGTGGGGTAATAGGCCGAATCCACTACATTTGTGTTTCCATTCCAGGCCGTGATGCAGCCAGTCAATATGTAATGTCGATCCTTGATGAGGATATTTTGGACACAGGTGCTGGTGTATCCAAAGCAAGGCTTGAGACACGGTACCAAACAGAATTTGAGCTCAAAAACAAATGCTGGATGATATCACTAGAAGGTTTACAGTTGAGCACTGAACCTTTCTCTTCTGACTTTTAATGGCGATGGGCAGTCCAACTTAAAGGCGCATTCCCACCACCAACTGAACTGCAGTGTGGTGCAGAGAATTGAGAAATAAAACCCCTCCTATCTTTTTATCAAACGAAAAGCCCTATAGGGTGTAAATAATGGAAGGTAATCTTGTGCATTAAGGTCACTTCCATAACTTCGTAAAGTTTTTAAATGAAAACTACCAACCCCCAAAACTAGTAGTGTAGCCTGCATTTGCTTTTTTCATCCTATACAAAACCTATACACCCCAGAGTGATGTTTTCCAAGAAGATATAAGGAATAATTCAGCACAGTGTGGCCAATTCCAAGGTGAGTAAATATAACTCCTTCCCCCCTTGTTTTACCTCCTCCGTTACGGCCAACTCCTGATGGCCCTGGCTGCCCGGAGAGACAGTGATGGTAATTGTGGATGAGAACTGGATCTAAGATCTCTTTCAGGCACCCAGCACCTTTCCTTGCATCCAAGTCCACTATGTATTGCCAAACACCACGAACAGTACGCAATTCCAAAAGTCTTTTCAGTATGAAGACCTGTTCCTCCTTGATAACTCTTCATAGTGGTGGAGCTGATGGTGGTGGGGCTAAGGGGCTAGTGCAGACAGGATTTATTTTAGAGATGTGGAAGGTGAATTAATCTGTAGAACCTTGGGGAACTACAAGGTATAAGTCACCAGGTTACTTTCCTCAGGATCTTAAAGGGTCCAATAAATTTGGGCACCAAATTTCTAAATTCCACTCTGAGAGGCAAATCATGAGTGGACAGCCAGATCTGTTGACCAAGCTGTGAAGTGAGTCCTTAATTTCTCCTTTGGTTTGTTTGGTCTCCATTTTCCAGGTAGAGGCCAGCAAAATCTCTCTTGCCTTAATCCATTTATGCTTGCAGCATTGGATGAGATCTCCTGCCACAGGAACCCCAACCTTGGCTTCTTGAACTGGAATGAGCGGTGGAGGATAAAACATCTGCCACTCGAACAGTGACATCCTGTGCTCCGAATGCTGTAAAGTGTTGTGGGCAACACATCAAATGGTCACAGCACTCATCAGGACTTTGTGTTGCAACAAGCGGCTGGAACGGACCCAAGTGCAGGACACAGACAGGGAGGTAGCATTAACAGAAGTGTGTTATTTAATGGTTGCAAGGAAGACCGGAGAGCAAGGATTAGATGCTTACATGGATGTGAGCTTCAGACAACAAATCAGAGGAACCTAGACTCGGGACTTGGAACTTGGACACGGAGCCGGGACTCGGAACTTGGACTCGGAGCCGGGACTCGGAACTTGGTCTCGGAGCCGGGACCCGGAACTTGGACACAGACATGGAGCTTGGACTTGGACTTGGGCACGGAGACGACAACACCATACAAAGACAGATGATTCATACCTTGGCTCGGAGGAGCGGCAAACAGCCAGCAACCCTCAGCTGGACACAAGGCGACAAAACCCAACAATGACAGACAATTTGTGTCTTGGCTCGGAAGATGGTCCCTATTCTCGACGGCCCAGAACGTGCATTGCCGCACAGCTCCGGAGGCTCAGGTGACGGTCCCTATTCTCGACGGCCCGGAACGTGCATTGCCGCACAGCTCCGGAGGCTCAGGTGACGGTCCCTATTCTCGACGGCCCGGAACGTGCATTGCCGCACAGCTCCGGAGGCTCAGGTGATGGTCCAGAATTCTCGGCGGCCCGGAACGTGCATTGTTGCTCTGGTTGAGGTGATGGTCCAGCACTGAGTAGATGTAAACCAAAGTTTGTATACTGCCAGTTCAGATGAGAATCTGGTGCCCTAATCACGAAGCCCAGTAGAACACGGGGAAAAGGCAACTAACAGAAATGAGGAGTCAATGGACCAGACCGTGATAGTACCCCCCCCCCCACCCCCAATGGGAGCCTCCAGGCAACCCAACAGGCTTGACTGGATTGTCAATGACCCGGACGGGTGGGGGGGGGGTTGGTGGTGGAGGTTTGGCAGGAGGGGACTCTGGTTAGTGAGAGTTTTTAAGACAGTGTCTGTGACCACTGGGTCCGTGTTTAGCTGGTCCATTCTGTTACAATTGGGTGGCGTAGGGGGCAGACCCAAGTGCAGACACAGACACGGGGGTAACATTAACAGAAGTGTATTTTATTAATAGTTGCCAGGAAAGCTGGGGAGTGAGGATAAAATGCTTACGCAGATGAGGATGCGTTACGACAAACAGAAGGAGCTCGGACACGGAACCTGGACTTGGTCTTGGACTTGGAGCTGAAGCCTGGACTTGGTCTTGGACTTGGAGCTGGAGCCTGGACTTGGACTTGGACTCAAAGCTGGGACTCAAACTTTGACACAGAGCTGGGACTCGGAACTTGGACACGGAGCCGGGATTCGAATTTGGACACGAACACGGAGCTTGGACTTGGACTTGGACACGGAGACGACAACACCATACAAAGACAGATGATTTGTATCTTGGCTTGGAGTAGCGGCAAACGGTCTGCTATCCTCAGCTGGACATGAGACGACAAAACCCAACAACGACAGACAATTTGTGTCTTGGCTCAGAAGATGGTCCCTATTCTCGACGGCCCGGAACGAGCATTGCCGCACAGCTCCGGAGGCTCAGGTGACGGTCCAGAATTCTCGGCGGCCTGGAACGTGCATTGCTGCTCTGCCCCGGAGGCTCAGGTGACGGTCCCTATTCTCGACGGCCCGGAACGAGCATTGCTGCACAGCTCCGGAGGCTCAGGTGACGGTCCAGAATTCTCGGCGGCCTGGAACGTGCATTGCCACTCTGCCCCGGAGGCTCAGGTGACGGTCCAGAATTCTCGGCGGCCTGGAACGTGCATTGCCGCTCTGCCCCGGAGGCTCAGGTGACGGTCCAGAATTCTCGGTGGCCTGGAACGTGCATTGCTGCTCTGCCCCGGAGGCTCAGGTGACGGTCCCTATTCTCGACGGCCCGGAACGAGCATTGTCGCTCTGGCTGAGGTGACAATCCAGCACTGTGTAGATGTAAGCCTGAGTTTTTATGCTGCCGGTTCAGATGAGAATCAGTTGCCCTAATCACAGAGCCTGGTAGAACACAGGGGAAAAGGCAACTAACAGAAATGAGGAGTCAGCAGACCAGACCGTGACACTTTGAGGCCAGGCATCTTATAGTACCTTCTAAATCTTGGTTGGTCTGCTCCAACGGGCCATTGGACTGCAGGTGAAACCTAGAGGAAAGACTTGCTGTTGCTCCAAACAGCTTACAGAATGCCCTCAGGAAATGTGATGAGGACCACAATCCAAGACAATGTCCATTGGGAATCTACGGATCCTGAACACCAGGTTCAGGACAATCAAAGAGTCCTGCTGAAGGATCTCAGCCTAAAACATCAACTGTACTCTTTTCCATTGATGCTGCTTGGCCTGCTGAATTCTTCCAGCATTTTGTGTGTGTTGCTTTGATTTCCAGCATCGGCAGATCTTTCTCTTGCTTCTGCTGCAGATGGTAGCTTCTCCAAGGCAATGAACTTGCAGGCTTTCGAAAACTGATCGACAACTATCAAAATAACCGACTTCCCCATGGATGGCAAGAGACCCGAGACAAAGTCCATAGAGATGCATGCCCAAATTCTTTCTGTAACAGATAGAGGTTGAGGGAGTCCTTGAGGATGGGTATGGGACTCTTGCGACTCTTTGTTCCGAGCACACACCTCACATGCCTGCACGCACTTGTCTTTCCAGGCCACCAATACCTCCTCTCGATAAACTTCAAGGCCATTCTCAATTAATGTTCCCATTGGAGTACCTGGAACCGGACATAAACTGGGATGAACAGCTGACCATTCTTAGGAATCTCACCCTGTGCCTGGGCCTTGTGAACTAAACTATCACTTTCCCAATGAATTGGAACTACCACCTTGGCTGGGGGCAAAATGGTGGTAGGCTGCTCTTCTTGTTCTGGTTCATCAAAGTGACAGGACAGTGCACCTGGCTTCTGCTTCTTTGACCCCAGTCAATAGGTGAGGATGAAATCAAAACAGTTAAAAAATAAAGATCACCTCACCTGCCTGAAATTCAGTCTTTTGGTCTCCTGAATACAAACCAGGTTCTTGTGGTCAGTCCAAACAATAAAAGGGTTCTTGGCCCCCTCTAGCAAAACTAACGTAACAGCAAGAAGCTCCTCATTCGCGATATCATAGTTTCTCTTTGCTGGGGATAGCCACCTGGAGAAAAATGTGCATGGGTGCAGTTTACCCTCTGAAGGATTGATGAGACAAGACAATGCCCACGCTGGTCATTGAGACATCTAGCTCTGAGAAGGTCCGGGTCAGGAGAAACCAAGATGGAAGCTGTTGTCATCGGCTCAGCAAGAGCAGACTCCGCTTCAGTAATTTAGACAAATGGGCCCGTAGATTTCTTAGCTGCTGACATCAACTGGGCTGCCACCAATCTGAAGTTTGTGATAAACATCTGAATGGAGTTTGCAAACCCCAGGAACTTTTCACTTGCTTGATACTGGATGGTAGTGGCCAGTCTCTGACTGTCTGGGTCTTGGTAGGGTCCATCTTGAGATTGCCAATGGAGATGAAGAGACCCAAAAATGAAACAGTCGTCATGTGAAACACAGACTTCTTCAACTTGACATAAAATCCATGCTCCAGAAGCCACTTTAAAATGTCCCTGGCCTGAGCGAAGTTCTCTTCCATGGATTTCAAGAAGATTAGGATATCATCCAAGTAGATGAAGGCATACTTATGGAAAGTATCCTGCGTATGTGATTTATAAAGGCTTGGAAAATGGCTGGAGAATTCCTTTGCCCCTTTGAGCATCTCAAAAGACATATTCATTAATGGAAGGGGATAGCAATTCTTAGTCATTATGCAGTTTAACTCCCTGTAACCAATGCACAGCTGCAGGTATCCATCTTTCTTTTGTATGAAGAAGAAGCCTCTGCCAGCTGGTGAAGTAGAGGATCGAGTAAAACCTATGGAAAGAGCTTCCATTATATACTCTTCCATTGTGCTTCTCCCTGAGCCTGAGTGCGCGTGCAATCGACCCTGCGGGGAGACAAGTACCGGGCTCCCAAGGGAAAGGCATTCTTCAGTTGATCTCAAAGTCTGAGGTGCACAGCGTGGCCTCCCCGTTCCAACCACTCCCCTGTGCCAAGGTCCAAGATTTGATTACGTAGTTAACCACTGTCGAATCTTCATCAGGTGGTCAAAGGCTCTGATGCAGTGATGAAGCACATTCCACATGGCAGCCAGGACTTCCTCCGAATCTGAGTAAATCTCTGACTCCAGTTCCCAATGAGTGGTGTTCCAGACCAGGTTTCTTCTAGACAGGAGAAATATAATAAAGGCCACTTTTCTACACGCTGAAGGGAACCAGTATGGCTCTAGTTCAAACACTAATGAGCTTTGAGTAAGGAAGCCATGGCAAGGAACTGGGTCAAAGTTGAATCTCTCTGAGGTTGGTAGATGTACTGGCTCCAGAGAAGCACCGACTGGCTCTCCTGAGTGAACTTAGCTTCCTCCTTGGCCAAAGTTGATGAACATCTACCTGGAGGTTGTGAATCTACAAGCCTTCCCTGGAAATCCTTCCACTGTGGCTGTCTGCAGCGGACAAAAAATTCTGAAATCCCTTTGGGTCCATGTTGGATCAATCGTGATGAGAGTCCTGGAGGACAATTTGCTGATGCTGAGTCCAATCCATTCTCCACAAGGACTCTCATCTCAAAGAAGGTTCAAGGTGTGGTATCAAACTTAATCTGAGCTCAAAAACAAACACTGGATATTATCACTAGTAGGCTTACAATTGAGCACCAGACCTCGGTTAAAATGTTCCTTAAATACTCAATTCTTGGTGTCCACAAACTAATTACCAGTTAGCGGGACTGTCCTGAATCCTGAAAGAGGCTGCTCCTGCTATTTGTACTCTGGGGAGTTAGAGCATCTAAATCCTGGAATCTGGCATGGTTAGAAGCATACTGTGACATAATACGCTCTCCACTACAGATCGATCAAAGTTTGTCAAAGTTCTAGATGTCATCTATTGAAGTTTGCCAAAGCTTTAACTTGAAGTTAGGATTAAAGGAGACAATATAATATAAACCTCTCTGCAAAACATCTATTTATGTCCTGGAAACCTTGGCTGTTTGGACAGATTAAATCAAATTTTCAAAATGTCTTTGCAATAATTAAATAGCAAAGAGGAAAAAAAATTTTTTATCTGTAAGGCAAATGGATTTCAAGCAGAGCTGGCTAACAGGATCCAACACTAGCTGTAGGTTAAAGTCTGTTTTCCTGATTGGAAGTCTGAACTGACCAGGACCTGCGCATCACGATGTGCACTGACAATAACAGATCCCAAGTGCAAAGGAAAGACAGACACTGATGTAGAGATGGCAATGAGAGTTTATTCATGATATATCTGAAAGAGCATCTGTAGCTTGGCCGAGTGACACCACAAGAAATAACAGTCTCGTAACTAGGACCCTGTAATTAGCGCTAATTGGGTTTCCACTTAAATAATACAAGTAACATAGGATCACTGAGCCTACCAAAATAAACTTAACAAGCTTAGACCGAGGACACCAGGAGACTGCATTTCAAAAAGTGGATTGCTCGAGAAAAACATAGGGAACTTGAAATAATTAAAGACTGCCGTTAAACAACAATTAACCAATACAGGTGCTCTAAAAAGCACAGAGCCCAATGCTCTCCAGGCCCGAAGAGTTCATTACACCGTGTTGCTTGCAACTTGTAAGAGACGTGATTAGTAAATCTGCAGACAACATTAAAATTGGGAGTGTTGTGGCTAGTGGGGGAAGAATTAGAATCAGAGTCAGGTTTAATATCACTGGCATATGTCATGAAATTTGTTGTTAGGTGGCAGCAGAGCTGCTCACGAGTCACCATCATAATGGCGCCACTGGAAGTTACAGTTCCAATGGCGTCTGTTGTTGATCCTTTCCATACCATAGGGTTCAGGTCCATACATTCCTGAAAATAGCAAAACAGGTGGTTCGGCTGGTAAAGAAGGCATGTTGTATTCTTTGTCCTTCATATTGCAGGACAAAGAATATAAAACTGGAAGACAGCAGTTTTATGAAATACTGATTAGATCACACTTGGAGTATGGGGTGCAGTTCTGGTGGCTGCACTATGAAGCATGCCGTTCCATTGGAGAGAATGCAGAGGACATTCACAAAGTCCTTAGTATTTGGAAAGAGATTGAATATGCTGGGGTCTGCTTTCTTCAGGGGCAAAGGAGGATGAGGGGTAACTTGATAGAAGTATATATGTATATGTTTGATTGATTATTTATTTAACTATATATATCTCTGTCTCTGTTATCTGTCTGTCTATTTATTTACTTATTTATGTAACCCTCTCACCATGGCTTGCAAAAAACTTGGCTTATTCACTAACTCTGCTAACAGCCATGTGATTCAGCAGTGTGAAGACCACCTTCAATAAGCTACACTTGTCTAGGGTCGGTATGATTTAGATTCAACCAAACAGGAAAGTTGGACAGTTCTGGTTAGAGAATGAGATTCATGGGGAATGCTGTGTAAACACTGTTCCGTGTAAAATTGTCTTTTGCCAGGAAATAACAGATCATACACCAAAATAAAATGATGAAGGAAATGTATTAATCAATGTTTCAACTTTAACGAACAGTTAACAGAATAAATAAAAGCAAATTTTAAAAGGGCCCATTACAGTTAAACCAGTCAAATGTGCACTTAAACATTGGAGCTCGTTTCTGGAGTAGTCGGGTGTGTTGCTTTACTCATGGCACTGAACCCACATTCTGTATGAAAGACGCCAGCCACAGTTTGAACTTCATTCGAAGACCATTTTGAACGAACTGGATAACTCAAGAATATTGGCACTTACTCCTTGTAACAAATTGTCTGCACAAAACACTTCTTACAACATAGTCTCATCTTTGAGCGGCATTCTGCGAACATCTTCCCTTGTGGTTTGCTCTGCAACTCCCCCCAAAAGACACCAAACATGACTACTGTCCTTCAGAGATCTGATCCTGCCCAACTCTCTCTAATCTTCCATAGCATCCCACTGGGCAAAGAGATACAACGTGTTACCAAAACAAACCCGACTGGCTGACACAACATTCTTAAATTGGACAAGATTGCTCCTTATCTCAGCCGAAGCCAAAGCACAAGCCTATGAAGCTTATTATCAGACACACTGCCTTTTGCAGAAAACTTGCTAAAACAAAATATCTCACAGTGCAGCAGTGGGAATACAATAAATCATGTTCTTAACCAGGGCATTATATCATTACACATTCATTAATTCATTCATTTATATTTATTTATTTATTATCTATCTATTTCTTTATCTATCTCTCCATCTCTCTCTCTATTTGTTTGTTTGTTTACTGAGACACACTGCAGAGCGGACCCTTCTGGAACTACTAGTTACACTGCCCAGTAAGCATCCCCACTCCCCACCCCCCGATTCAACCCTGGCCCCTGGCCTGATCATGGGACAATTTACAATGAACAATTAATCTTCCAAGTGGTATGCCTTTGGAATGTGGGAGGAAACTGGAGCACCCAGAAAAGACACATGCCATCACAGGAAGAACGTACAAACTCTGTGGAGACATAGATTGGATAGATCGTCAGAATCATTTGCCCCACAATAAGGTATTTAAGACCAGGTGGCATAAACCAAGGCCCTTTTCTTTTTGATAAAAGAAAAGATCTAGCGCTAATATTTTATCCCATAGTGAGTTCAAGATATCATCTCTTCTTGGTCTAAAATGAAAAAACCCTGAAATCCCTTTTTAAGCTCTTTTCACTCACCTTAAATCTGAGGGGAAAATTTATTACGCAGAGAGTGGCTGATATCCAGAACTCACTCTCATAGAAGGCGGTTGAACTAGATATGATCATTACATTTAAGAGATACTAGGCAAGTTATCAAAGGATACGGCAAAGAGTGATGGTGTAAATCAGCAAAAAGACTTCCATTGACATGTTGGGGTCAAGAGCCTGTTTCCCTGCTGAAAAAACTTGTATCTCCATAACAATAGCACATTCGATGCATTATCCTTTTATGTTTCACTGGAGACTTTGGGGATATGGGATTTATATCAAAACCACACTATTCCTGACATGGGAGTGTTTGGTGGGACAACAGGTAACAGAAATGAGAATTACTGATATTATTGTTGACACACTTAACCCTGACGTATATGAAGTGGACGTGCATAGTTAACTCATTAACATGTCAAAAGCTCTCCATCATCAAGCTACCCCACAAAAATATCCAACATCACTTCCTCAGAAATCTATATGACCTCAGGATCACGACAGAACAAACCATCCACAGGTTCACCACAAATGATCTATCCACTGGTTCACCACAAAATGATTCATCCACCAGGTTCATCACAAAATGATCCATCCTCAGGTTCACCACAAAACGATTCATCCTCAGGTTCACCACAAAATGATTCATCCTCCAGTTCACCACAAAATGATCCATCCTCCAGTTCACCACAAAATGATTCATCCTCAGGTTCACCACAAAATGATCCATCCTCCAGTTCACCACAAAACGATTCATCCTCAGGTTCACCACAAAATGATTCATCCTCCAGTTCACCACAAAATGATCCATCCTCCAGTTCACCACAAAATGATTCATCCTCAGGTTCACCACAAAATGATCCATCCTCCAGTTCACCACAAAGCAACCCATCCTCAGGTTCACCACAAAGCAACCCATCGTCAAGTTCACCACAAAAAGATCTATCCTCAGGTTCACCACAAAATGATTCATCCTCCAGTTCACCACAAAGCAACCCATCCTCAGGTTCACCACAAAATGATTCATCCTCAGGTTCACCACAAAGCAACCCATCGTCAAGTTCACCACAAAAAGATCTATCTTCAGGTTCACGACAAAATGATCTATCCACTGGTTTACCACAAAATGATCCATCCTCAGGTTCACCACAAAATGATTCATCCTCAGGAACACCAGAAAATGATTCATCCTCAGGTTCACCACAAAATGATCCATCCTCCAGTTCACCACAAAATGATTCATCCTCAGGTTCACCACAAAATGATTCATCCTCCAGTTCACCACAAAATGATTCATCCTCAGGTTCACCACAAAATGATCTATCCACTGGTTCACCACAAAACGATCTGCCTTCTGGTTCACCACAAAACCACCCATCCTCAGTTTCACCACAAAGCAACCCATTCTTCAGAGTTCTGCAGAATTCTATTCATTCTCAGATTTTGATCAGGTTATTCAATCTCAAAAATTATTCTTGTTACTGGCTACCCTGCTGTAGCTGAGTTTGAACCTCCTTTCATGACTGTTCTTCTGGAGCAAGTGTCAGGGTGAGTCGTTATTATCAAGGACCTTATGTGCATTGAGATGATCTCCAGAATTACTTCATGAGGGAGTTGCAGTGTGAAGCTGACCAATACCCTGAGGCAGGGGAAGACAGGAGTGGAGGAGGAATTTCATGTGTGTTACTTTCGCTGTCAGACTGCCAATATAAGTGATGGAATGTGAACTTGCTCGTTTCTTTCAGATTTGGGGTCACAGTAAGCAAGCTCTGAACACCAGTAAATTACATAATTTCAGATAATAATAATGTGTCTGGCTGCTCATGCAATGGGTCTAAGCTAGACTGTCTGGCTGCCTGATTTAGTATTGTACCAGTGAGTGGGATCACCATGGAATACTCTGGGCTGAGATCCCAGTGTCTCAGATCAGTACAGGGCAGATGGTGTGAGTGACTAACAAGCTGCTGGAAGAACACAATAGTTCAACCAACTTCTGTCCCGATGGTGTTAGTGGCTGCATTTCGAAAGCTGTTGTTTATGCAGATTCGGTGAACAGAAGAATCGAGTTCCAGAAAGCTGAACAAAAGCTCCAGATTTGATCCTGGATTTGGGATTGGAACTTTGAGGCCTCCAACCATGACTATGAACCAGGAAGGAAAAGATCAGGTTTCATAACTCTGAGTAAAATGGACAATGATCCTGTCTATTTTTTGAGGTGGAATGGAATATTTTCTTTGAGGCTATTGGTAAGGGAGGTGTTCTTCATGTCCATGGTCTTCTTGAAAAAGAGCCTTGTAGTAGAGAGGGAGGAAGTTGGTTGCCTTAATGGGAAGTAATGCAGCATAAAACATAGAAAATGCTGGAGGAACTCAGCAGGCCAGGAGCATCATATGGAGAGAAATAAACGGCTGAGACCCCTTTTGTGCATGTTACTCTGGATTTCAAGGATCTGCAGAATGGCTTGTATTTAAGTAAGGTAATAATCCAGTGTGGGAATTTGCACACTGAAGGTCACGGTTTCACATTCTCTCTGAGCAGAGCACGAGGGCATAAAACCTATACTGCTCATCGGTTCCACAGGCCACTTGTGGATAAGTGGCCCATTACAGTCCATCAGTACATGGAATCTCAGTGGGAGATGGACCCAGGTGAGATCTTCCTCAGGTACTCATATGTTGGGCTGTACCTCTTATTCACTTGGGTTCACTGACTCAGTCAATGCTCAGGGTACCTTCTCTCTCCGCACATGGATGGAGGCTACACCTAAATCTGCATCGTTTTCTCTGCTTCCCAAGCAGACCTCCCATGCTCACAGTGCCAATCGGTGGAATTCACAGCACCGAGCAAATTCAGAATGATGAGATGGAGGGTTCTGTGCCAAAATCATTCTGCATCAATTTTGGCAGGGAAAGCATCCTTTGACAAGAGATAAAGTGCTGAAGGCTCAAGGGGTCTGCCCACAATGAAAGGATGCAGCCTTTGGGTTCTGTGGGAGTTGTTGATGAAACAAAAAGCACTAGGGGATGTGTGGCTATATTGTCAGTCAGACAAAGCCGGTTGTGTAGCACTGTGCCTGTCTCTGCAGTTCCATCACCGAAGGTCCTTCAAACAGCAGACCTGCAATGTCCTCTTTGTCATCTATTTAAACTGGGATTTAACAGGCATGATCAGAAGGATTCTCTGATTAAAAGTGAGTATAAAAGTGACTGGTAAAACATGAACCTTCCAGGAACTATAGAGCAGAAAGAGGGCATTCAGAATGAGATTACGTTTGAGATCATTCCTATGTAGTACTTTCCTTTACCAACCCACCCAACTCCACAAATCCACCTGACCTCCTTCTCTACCCATCTGCTCTAACTCCATCATAGCTCCCCATTCCCATCCTGACTATACACACACTCTAACTACACTTCATCTGTACCCATCCACTTGAACCCGACCTCATCTGTACCCATCCACCTGAACACCAACTCATCTAAACCCTTCCATACTTCCACGTCATCTTTACTTATCCATCCTAACTCCATCTTATCTAAGCCCCTCCCCACCCTAATTCCACAACATCAAAGCCCATCCACTCTAACTTGACCATATATATATATATATATATATAGCCATTCTCCTTCGACTCCACCTCATCTAGATCCTTACAAGTTAAATCCATCACATCCAATTTAACTCCACCTCATTTTTACCCATCCACCCAACTAAACTTCATCTATACCCATCCACAGATCTACACCTCATCTCCATCCACCATAACTCCACCTCAGCTATACTTATCAACCCACCTCCACCTCATCTATAGCCAGCCAACTTAAGTCCAGCTCATCTATACCCATTGACCCTAGCTCAGACTCATCTATACCTATCCACCTTAACATAACCTTATTTCCATCCACCCTAACTCCACCTCATTTATACCCATCCACTCTAACTTGACTTCATCTATAACTATCCACCCTAATTCCACCTCTTCTATACCCAACCATCCTAACTCCACCTCATCAATCCAATCCAACAGCCATCTACCCAATGACACTGCATCTATACCCACCCACAATAACCCAAAGTCATCCATACCCATCCACACTAACTGCACCTCATCTATATCCATCCACCTCAAATCCAGCTCACCAATACCCATACAACCTAACCCCACATCCTCCAATCACCTCGTCACCTCATCTATAGACATCCACCCTAATAACACTCACCTCCCTCAAAGCAAACACACCTCATCTATCCCAATCCATCTGAACTCCAGCTCATCTATACCTATCAACACTAAATCCACTTCATCTATACCCGTATATCCTACCTTGACCTTATCTATACCCATCCTCCCTAACTTGACCTCATCTATACCTATCCACCCTAACTCCACCTCTTCTATACCCAACCATCCTAACTCCACCTCATCAATACCCATCCACCTTAACACCACCACATATATACCTGTCCACTCTAACTCCACCTCATCTCCATCCACAGCAACTCCGCCTCATCTATAATCATCCAGCCAATCTCCACCTCATCTATACCCATATGACCATAAGAGTGGAATTAAGCCATTCAAGTCCATCAAGTCTGCTCCACCATTCCATCATGCCTGAACCCAGACCAATCAGGAAACGATCAACTTTCACCTTAAATATACCCATGGACTTGACTTCCAATGCAGTCTGTAGCAGAGTATTCCACAGATTCACTGAATAGAATGGGCAACCATCGATCCCAGGGAACCATGGGTTTGTGCCTCTGGTGGATTGAGTTAAACAGCGTCTGCTGTGACTGTGGAATCCAGTGTGGGAGTGATAGTCCTTGCCACACTGCATATAGCAGAACTCTGATGTCTTGGGCAGCTTGGACATGGAGCTTTCAGTGGCCTCTCTTTTCCTCTGCTTGCTGCATTAGAGTGGTCTTGTATCTCAAGAGACCCTTCTTCACCTGCTACTTCCAGGCACACCTGTCTGAGGCGAGTGACTGCCACGTGCTGGTGCTAATACCTGAGGTTGCACTTACAGGTATCCTTGTAGCGCAGCTGGGGTCTTCCTGTTGGCCTCTCTCCAGACTCCGGCTCCCAAAGAGATCCTTCGGTATGCGCCCATCTGCCATACGTAAGACGTGGCCTAGCCAGTGCATACGCCTCTGTTTGAGGAAGGTGAACATGGAGGTCTTGCCTGTTCTCTCCAGCACTGTGTCGTTGGTAACCTTGTCTTCCCAGGTGATGCCAGATATGCGTCTGAAGCAGCATATATGGAAAGCGTTGAGTCACTGCGCTTGTTTTGTGCGCAGGGTCCAAGTTCCTAAGGTTGTCATAGCTGGGGGGTGGTAGTGGGGATAAGCTTCCACTATCTATAAAGTGCTCCAAATGGCATGCATTTATAACAGCCTCTGACAACCAAGTCCAATTCTTGGCCTTCACATGTGGCTTTGCTACTGGGCCTGGTGGAACTGTTTCTACTGACAAAAGAAGGGTCTAAGGCAGACCATAGACACCTCAAAACCAGCTGCTTCTGGCAGGTGGGGCTCATCAGCCTAGGAGGCCAGCCCTTCTAAGAGAAGGAAAATTCTGATTATAAACTTCCACTGTTTTGTGATCATACCTATCCAAGGCTTCAGGAGTAAACTCCAAGGAAGAAATCTGGACAGATTCACTACTCTGTGGCTAAAAGAAATTCCTCCTTACCTCTGTTCTAAAAGGTCACCTCTCAATTTTGAGGCTGTAATTCTCTTTATTCCATTGTGATTCTGATACATGTGACTTATGCTTCTCTCTCTCAAATTACAGTATGAATTCAATCATATTATGATCACTGCCTCCTATGAGTTCCTTTATATTAAGCTTCCTAATAAGATCTGGGTTATTACACAACACCCAATCTAAGATAGCTTTTCCCCGAGTAGGTTCAAGCACAAACTGCTTTGAAATGCCATCTGTATGCATTCAACAAGTTTCCTCTTTTGCAATCTGACACCAGCCTGATTTCCCCAATCCCCTTGCATACTGAAGTCTCCTATTTCAATTGTGACAATTACGGTTACTTCAAGCCTTTTTCAGCTCCCTTTGCATTCTCAACTCCACATCTTGGCTACTATTTGGAGCCTATAAGTGATTCCCATGATGTTTTTTTCACCCCTGCATTTTTTAACTCCATCCACAAAGATTGAATATTGTCTGACCCTGTGTCACCTCTTTCTAAAGATGTAATTCTATCTCTTACCAACAGAGCCACACCACCGCCTATGCCTTCCTGCCTGTCCTTTCAATACAAAGTATATCCTTTGATGTTAAACTCCCAACTATGACCTCTTACAGCCAAGACTCAGTGATGTCCACAATGTCATACTGATCAATCTCTAATTGAAACAGTTCTTCCACCTTATTCTGAATGCTATTCACATTTAAATACAACACCTTCAGACCTGCATTCTGCGCCCTTTTGAATTTTGCCTCAGTGGTACAATTTAGCTCTTTGCACTGTCTGCATTTGTACCCAATCATTCTTTGTCCATATGAATGTAAGGCTTGTCATTCCTTACATTCATATTACACCCATTGTCTACTTGCAAACCTGCCGGCTTATTCTCAGCTTTAACCACTCCCAACAACTCTAGTAAACTTGTCCGCAAGGATATTGGTTCGCCTTGGATTCAAATACAACCCGTCCCTTTTGTACAGGTCACACCTGCCCCAGAAGAGGTTCCAATTATCCAGAAAACTGAATCCCTGCCCCCTGCTCCAATTCTTCAGCCACTCATTTATTTGCCAGCTCATTCTATTCCTAGCCGTACTGTCACGTGGCACAGGCAGTAATCCAAAGAATACTACCCTTGAGGTCCTACTTCTCAGCTTCCTTCCTACTCCCTGTATTCTGTTTTTAGGACCTCCTCCCTCTTTCTATCTATGTCATTGTTATCAATATGTACCACAACTTCTGGCTACTCACCCTCCCTTTTCAGGATATTGTGGAGGTGTTCAGAAACATTCTGGATTCTGGCATCTGGGAGGCAAACTACTATCTGTGTTTCTTTTTCACATCCACATAATCTCCTCTCTGTCCTCCTAACTAGTGATAGTCCTGTATCACTATTGCCATCTTTTTCAGTTCCCTACCCTCTAAAGCCACAGGGTCTTCCCCTGTGCTTCCCCCCAAGTAGGTCACCTCTTCTCTCCCCCACCCCACATAGTGCTCAAAGTGGAGTACTTATTTTTGAAGTGGATGGCCAGAGTGTGCTCTCCTCTATCTGATGTTCTTCGTTCTCTCTCTTGACAGTCATCCTGTCTCCTGTAGTCTTGAGGTGACTACCTCCCTGTAGCTGCTTTTTATCACCTATTCACTTTCCCTAACAAGCCAAAGGTCATTGAGCTGCAGCTCCAGCTCCTTAACACAGTCTCTAAGGAGCTGCATCTCGATGGACCTGGTGCAGATGTGGCTATCGGAGAGGCTGGTGGTCTCCTAGAAATCCCACACCTGACACCCAGAACAGAACACTGGCCCTGTAGGAATATCCCCAATTCTCTCAAGAGTTAAATAAGAAAAAAGAAATAAGCAATAAGGAATAAATTTACCTACTTACCTTGCCTCCACTTGTTATTGCCAAAGCCCTGTTGAGCCAAAGCCTTACCACTCTGACTCAGACCACTCCCATGATGATACTCCTTTTTTATGAAGACTGCATTTTTAAAGCCCTTCGCCAGACTTGCACTGGAACACTTCAACTGCATCTGCACCGTACTCCAATCAAAAACTCTCACTGAAAAACTTACTCCTTTTTAAAGCTCTTCACTCAACTTGCATAGGAATTCTTCGGCAGCATCTTCACCATACTCCAATCCTTTCTAACCTCACCTATACCTAACGACCCCAACTCCACCTCATCTATACCAATCCACCCAAACTCTGCCTCAACTATTCACATTCAAACTAACCCAATCTCATCTAAACCCATACACTCTAACTCCATCTCATCTATGCTGATCCACCCTAACTCCACCTCATCTTTAACACCCACCCTAACTGCACCTCACCGCATCGATACTCATCCACAATAACCCGAACTTATCCATACCCGTCCACGTTAACTGCACCTATACATTTCCACCCTAAACCCACCTCATCTATACCATCCACACTAACTACACCTCAGCTATATCATTTACCCACAGTCCACCTAATCTATATACATCCAACCTAACTCCACCTCATCTATGACCATCCCCTCGAACTGAACCTCATCTACACCTGTCCACAGTATCTCAACCTCATCTATAACCATGCACCCTAAGTTCACCTCATCTATACACATTCACCCTAACACCACCTCATGTTTCTCCATCCACCCTAACACCACTTCATGTATACCCATCCACTCTAACTACACCTCATTTCATCCATTCACGCTAACTCCACCTCACTTATTGCCATCCACCCTACCTCCACCTCAACTATACCAATCCACCCAAACTCAACTCATCTACTCCCACCTAACCAAGCCCACCTCATCTAAACCCATCCAACATAAATCCACAGTATTTGTACACATCCATCCTACCTATCCCTCAACTATATCCATCTACCCAATGACACCACATCTATACCCATCCACACTCACCCATACCCCCCACACTAACTGCACCTCATCTATACAATTCCATCTCATCTAAACCAATCCACCATAACCACTTCATCCACTCAGCTAAACTCCATATAACCTGCAGACATCCAACCAAATTCCCCCTCATCTTCATCGAAGCCAACCTCCCCACATCTATCCCAATCCACCCTAAGCCCATACACTCTATCTCCATCTCATCTATATCCATCCTCCCTAACTCCACCTAATCTATATCCATACACTCGAACTGCCCCTCATCTGCATCCACCCTAACTACACATCATCTATACCCAACCAGCCTAACTCCACCTCAACTATACCAATCTCCCCAAACTCTACCTCATTTATTTCCATCCGAACTAACACCACATCCATTCTAGCTCCACCTCATCTATACCGATCCACTCTTACACTACACCTGATCTCACACCTGATCTCTAACTACCATTCCTCCAATTTTTCTATATCCATCAATCCTAACCCCACCTCTTCAAACTCCATCTACCCTCAATCCACCTTATCTATACCAATCCAAACTAACCCCAGCTCATCTATACCCATCCACCCTAACTTCACCTCATCTTTTCCGATCCATACTAACACCACCCTATCTATACTGTGCCACCCTAACTCTATCCTATCTATACCCAACCATCCTAACACCACCCTATCTGTACGCATCCAACCTAACCACCTCATCTATACCAATTCACCCGAACCCTACCTCATCAATATCCATCAAACCTAACTAGACCTCCTGATTCTACCTCCTACCCAAGAAATTGACTCAGTTTTAACCCCCCTGGTTTAGTCCCTTCCTACCTACATCCATGACACTTCACATGATTCCAAACTTTTCAGTGATTTCAAGTTCCCTGGCCCTAGTCGTCATATTTATACACCACCAGGAAGACCTCAAAGCTCACTATTTCTTTCTGGAGTCCAGGCACAACTAATTCCCCTCCACCACCTCGCTCCTCCATCTAACAGAACTTGTCTTCACCCTCAATAATTTCTATCTCGACTTCTCCCACTTGCTTCAGACAAAAGTTGTAGCCATGAGCACTCGCATGTGTCCCAGCTATGCTTGCTGTTTTTGTTGACAACGTGGAACAGTCTATGCTCCAAGGCTACACTGGTATCACTCCCCAACTTTTCCTACGTTACATCAACAACTGCATTGGTGCTGCTTCCTGCACCCATGCTGAGCTCGTCTACTTTAGCAACGTTGCCTCCAAGTTCGACCCTGCCCTCTAATTACCTGGTCCATTTTTGACACCTCCCTCGCCTTTCTTGATTTCTCTGTCTGTCTCTCTGGAGACAGATTATCTACTATTGCCTTTTTAAAACCCACTGACTCTCACAGCTAAGTGGACTATACCACTTCCACTCCATCCACCTGGGGATGAGGTGGACTTAGGTGGATGGGTATAAATTAGGTGGAATTAGGGTGGATGGTGATGAGGTGGAGTTAGGGTCGAAGGATATAGATGGGGTGCATTGGGATGGATGAAGATTGTTTGGGGTTAGAGTAAGTGAGGTTGGAGATGAGGTGGATTTAGAGTGGATATATATATAGTTGAGGTTGATTTAGAGTGGATGGGTAAAGATTCGATGAGACAGGGTGGAAGGGTACAAATAAAGTTTAGCTATGGTGAATGGCCATAGATGAAGTGAAACACACACAAAATGCTAGGGGAGCTAAGCAGGCCAGGCAGCATATACAGAAAGGAGTACTGTTGAAGTTTCAGGCCAAGATGCTTCATCAGAACGGGAGAAAAAAAAGATGAGAGGTCAGTGTAAGAAGTTGGGGGCAGGGAAGAAAGAAATACAAATTATTAGGTGATAGGTTAAACTGGGGTGCAGGGAAGGGTTATTCTGATAGGAGAGGACAGGCCATGGAAGAAAGAAAAAGGGGTGGAGCACCAGAGGGAGGTGATGGGCAAGTAAGGAGTTAAGGTGAGAGAGAGAAATGGGAATGGGGAATAGTGACAGATGGGGGAAGCCATTAGTGGAAGTTTGAGAAATTGATGTCATGCTATCAGGTTGGAAGCTACCCAGATGGAATATAAGCTCTTGTTCCTCCAACCTCAGTGTGGCTTCATCATGGCAGTAGAAGAGGCCATGGACTGACACATCAGAATGAGGATGGGAAGTATTACTAAAATGGGTGGCTACTGGGATGACCTGCTTTTTTTGGTGGACTGAACATAGGTGTTTAGCGAAGCAGTCTTCCAATCTATGTCGCATCTCACTGATCTACAGGGTGCCACACTGCGAACACTGGATAAAGTAGATAACCCCAACAGGCAACAAGTGAAGTATTGCCTCACCTGAAAGGACTGTTCGGGGCCCTGAATGGTAGTGAGGGAGGAGGTCGCACTTGGGACAGCTGTAACACTTGTTCCAATTGAAAGAAAAAGTGCCAGGAGGGAGATCAGTGGGGAGGGACTAACAGACAAGAGTGTTGCATGGGGAGTGATTTCTGCTGAAAGCAGAAAGTGTTGGGGGGGGGGTGAGGGAAGGGTGTGGTTGGTGGTGGGAGATTGGGAATGTTATGGAGAATTATGTACTGGATGCAGAAGCTGGACAGGTTGTAGGTGAGTGCAAGTGGAACCCAGCACTGGTGGGTGGTGGAGGGTGGGGCGAGGACAGATGTACATGAAATGGAAGAGATGTGGTTGTGGGCAGCATTGATGGTGGATGGTGGAAAGCCCCTTTCTTGGAAGAAGAAGGACATCTCCTTAGTTCTGGAATGGAAAGCCTCATTCTGACAACAGATGTGGCTGAGACAGAAGAATTGAGAGAAGGACATGCAATTTTACAAGTATCTGTAAGAAGTTAGGCCATTTGGCCCATCAAGTCTGCTCCACCATTTCTTCATGGCTGATGCATTTCCCTCTCAGCCCCAGTCTCCTGCCTTCTCCCTGTATCCCTTCATGGCCTGACTAATCAGGAATCTAACAACCTCTGACTTAAATATACCCAATGACCTGGCCTCCACAGCTGCCTGTGGCAGTGAATTCCACAAATTCACCACTCTCTGGCTAAAGAAATCTCTCCTTGTCTGCATTCAAAATGGACATCTCACTATTCTGAGGCTGCGTCCTCTGCTCTTGGACTTCCCCACTGTAGGAGACATCTTCTCCACATCTACTCTATCAAGGCCTTTCAACACTCAATAGGTCCTAATGAAATTCCCCTCCTTCTTCTGAATTCCACTGAGTAAAGGCCAATGCCATCAAATACATCTTACACTAAAAGCTTTTCAATCCCAGAATCATTTTTGTGAAACTTCTTTGAACCATCTCCAATGTTTTAGATAAGGGGCCTGAACTTGAACAATCATGCTCGCAATACTTGAAGTGACACCTCATTAGTGCCTTATAAAGCCTCAACATTACACATTTGCTTTTATATTCCAGTCCTCTCAAAATGAATACTAACATTGCATTTGCCTTCTTCACCACTGACTCAACCTGCAAATTAACCTTTAGGGTATTCTGCACAAGGACTCAAGTCTCCTGAGATTTTTTAATTTTCTCTCCATTTTGGAAATAGTCCTTTTATTTCTTCGACCATGCACTTCCTAACACTGTATTCCATTTGCCACTTCTTTGCCCATTCTCCTAACTAATACAGGTCACCTGGACTGGTATTGCTGAGAATAGTATAGAAAACTGTCAAAAGATACATCTGGTTACAGATCAGTTGCAGATATGGCCAGAGAAATGGCAGATGGAACTTAATCTCGGCAAGTGTGGGTGTTGCTCTTTGGGAGACACTCGACAACAAATTTTTTTGAAGGTGTTACTTCCTCAGAGTTTATTGAATCTGAACACAAATATAATTTCAGACTACTTGTATCATGTAGGAATTTGGAGAAACAAGCAAATAACTTTTGTTGAATATAATGTGTTTATATTTTATTGACGATAATTTACTGACACTTTGCAATAGCTCAATTAAGCTAAAAATGCTTTGTTGTTCTCAGTGTCTGAGGCTTCTTGTTTAAGTGTCCAACAATAATCAGATAGCATTGATGGATTCCAGTTGTCCTGATACCGTTTCTCCATGACCGCAATGTCCTGGTGAAACCTTTCACCATGCTCGTCACTGACAGTGCCAAGATTTGCAAGGAAGAAGACTAATTGGGAATGCAAAACTTTACTCTTTAGTGACATGTTGTACTTCATGATTTGGTATGCTTGAAGCATGTTGTCAACCAGCTGCATATAGTTTGGTGCTCTGTAGTTGTCAATAAAATTTCCAACAACATCCTTTGACACCTTTCACTTGGTCCCACTAGAAGCTTTTCAAATTGTCTGTCCCTGTTTGATTTGTGGACCAACAAAAATGCCTTCCTTAATCAATTACTCTGATTTGAATTATGAATTGAAATAACAAATATAGGAAATTTCAAAAAAATGGTGTGTGATAGGGCAGATACACCAAAAAGTATTCGGGGAGCAAAATGTTTTTGTTGTCCAGTGAGATCAAATGAAAAAGGAAAGTGCACTGTTCAGGGCAGAACTTTTGTGAGTGTTGTACAGAAGGATATGGTTGTTCAGTTGGTTTAGTACAACATTGTGGGGCAAAGAGTCTTTTCCTATTCTGTACTATGCTGCTACGTATGCTCTGTAGCAACTAAAATACTGTTATGCATGTTGGAAAACATAAACACAAGAGAATTTGCAGATACTGGAAATCCAGAATAACACACATAAAATGCTGAAGGAACTCAGCAGGTCAGGCAGCATCGATGGAAATTAGTTAGCGGTTGATGTTTCAGGTTGAGACCCTTCATTCGGACTGGAAAGGAAGGAGGAAGATGTCTGAATAAGAAGGAAGAGGAAGGGAAGGAAGACAAACTGGAAGACGATAGGTGAAGCCAGGTGGGTGCGGGGGGGGGGGGGGGGATGAAAAAAGAAGCTGGTAGGGGATCAATAGGTAGGCAAAGGCCTGGAGAAGAAGAATCTGACATGTTAGGAGAGGTAAGAGGCAGCTGAGGAGAAGAGAGAGATAAGAGTTGAGATTTGTAAAAGAAGAAGGAAGGAGGAGGAGGAAAGGTGCTGGAAGTTAGAAACTGAGGTACATGCCATCAGGTAGGAGGCAACGCAAATGGAATATGAGGCATAACTCCTCCAATGTGGCAGTAGAGAACACCATGGGCTGCCAGGTCAGAACAGGAATGGAAATAGAAATTAAAATGGTCCCCCGGTCTTTGACAGGTCAGAATAATGTAGAGAAGGCCACATCAGGAGCACCAGATACAGTTGATGAATCCAGCAGATTTGTAGGTGAAGGGTTGCTTTACCTGGAAGGACTGTTTGGGGCCCTGAATGGATGTGAGGGAGGAGGTGAATGTGCAGGAGTAGCTCCTCTGCTTGCAGGGTAAGTGCCAAAAGGGAGATCAGTGAGGAGGGGAGTGTGGGCAAAGGAATCACAGAGGGAGGGATCCCTGCAGAAAGTGGAGAGTGGGGGAGAGGGAGGAAAACGGTGGTAGGGTCCCGTCGAAGATGCCAGAAGTTGTGAAGAACACTCATGTGTCACTTATTCCTCCTATCACCTTCCAACTTTGCATTTTAGGTACATTCTCCCATCCACTAGGCATCACCTGTCACTTTCCAGTCTGTGCTACTTCCCCTCGCTGACCTTCTTATTCTGGCTTTTGCTCCTTCCCTTCTGGACCTGATGAAGGGTGTTCACCTGAAATGACAACTGTTCATTCATTTCCGTGGATGCTACCTGACTGATGCATTCCTCCAGCTATGTCTGTGCGTTGACATGGTTGTCGGTCAAGGTTTGTTGGGTAACTGTCTACTGTAAATAACTCCCATTGAAGGAGAGTGTTGAGAAAATAGAAATCAGCTGATGGACATTCCAGAGAGACTGGTTATAAGTAAATAGAGAGGGAAGAGGATTAATGGGATTCCCTAAACTGCACTTAAATATCCTGAATGCCTCCTATATTGGGAGAAAGCATGGGATCAGCATGAACTTTGAGCAAGGGGCATTGGTGACGCAGTGAATCAAGTGTTTATGAACATTGCTGTGACTTATGGAGTGTCTTCTTCAGGTAAGTCTTGGCCTGAAACATCAATTGCTCATTCCCCTCCATAGATGCAATAGGATTAGGGGGTAACCTTGAAGTATTTTGAGGCCATTATCTAACAAAGGACATGCTAGAATTGGAGAGGGTCCAAAGGAGGTTCAGAAGAGTGATTCAGGTAATGAAAGGGTTAATGTATGAGGAACGTTTGATGGCTCTAGCTTGATCTCACAAGTTTAGAAGAATGAAGTGGGGTCACAATGAGACCTATCGAATATCAAAAGGACTAGATAGAGTGGATGTGCAGAGGATGTTTCCTGTGGTAGGGGAGTCCAGGGCGGAAGGATGCAGCCTCAGAAAAGAGGAACATCCATTTAGAATGGAGATGAGGAGGAAGTTCTTCAGAGAGAGGATGGTGAATCTGTGGAATTCATTGCCGCTGATGGCTGAGGGGTCCAAGTCATTGGGTATACATAAAGTGGAAGTTGATAGGTTTTTGATTATTCCGGGCATCAAAGGTTGTGGGGAGAAGGCAGAAGAAAGTGATTGAGAGGGATAGTAAATCAGACATGATGGAATGACGGGGCAGAATTAATGGGCCAAAGGGCCTAATTCTGCTCTTATGGCTTATGGTCATATGGTCTGATGTTGCTTAACCAACTGAGTTCCTCCAGTGGTTTTTGTGTCTCTGATGAAACTGCATTGCCATTCTTGGTACCTTTTTGTCCTCTCAATTTTCCTGAGATCTGTAATCATTTCCTGTTAACGGGGGCTGCTAATTGCCACTCCAATTTTTGTTTCTTGTTCCGATCCTCTAATTATCACCTTTCCTTTAAATATTAGTTATCATTTTCTGATTCCACTTCTTCTGGCATCCTGTTCCCATCTTAATTTGCAAAAAAAAAAGTGCTAACTTAGTAACACTGAAGGAACTGTTCCATCTGAATCTATCTTCAAACTGTCACGGGCTTCATGGATTAAACTTCACCAATTTAGAGAATTTAATGCTTGCCTTTCATTTTTAAATTTCAGTTTTAAATTTCTTCTGGACAGTGTCTTTACAAGACTGGTGACCTCAGCCATTATAAATACTCTACAGAGATTGTCTGCATAGCATCAATAGTTGCATAAACAGGAATTGTGATATACACAAGCTGCTCATACGACCATCCACCACCTGCTCCCATGGCTTCACATGATCCAAACCTGAGAGGGGTGTGTTTAAACAGTTGATACACCTTGCCCAAGGGTGACCTGCAGGCTAGTGGAGGGAAGGAGAGTTTTACACCTCCTTTGGTAGAGACATATTTCCCACACACCTGCCACGCAAGACTTCACACAACATGGTGGGCTGAAGGGCCAGTTCTGTGCTGTAAAATTACAGTATATGCTCCATCGTGGAGCCCTAAGCTTTGTCACCAGTAGTGTTGCAGTGGCTCAATAATGCTGCATTGTCAACAGTGCTGAATCTGCCTGTAACACCATTCCTTGTCAACAATTATGAATCTGCCTGTAACAGCACAACTTCTCAACAATTGTGAAACTGCCTCTAATGCCACCCCATCTCAATGATGGTAAATCTGCCTCTAACAACACACCTTGTAAACAAATGTGAATCTGCCTCTAACACCACCCCATGTCAACAATTGTGATTCTCCCTCTAACAGCACAACTTCTCAACAATTGTGAAACTGCCTCTAACGCCACTGCATGTCAACAATAGTGAATCTATCTTTAACACCACCCCTTTTCAACAATTGTGAATCTGCCTTGTACGCCACCCCATGTCAACAATGGTAAATCTCCTTCCAACAACACACCTTGTAAACAATTGTGAATCTGCCTTCTACACCACCCCATGTCAACAATGGTAAATCTGTCTCTAACAACACACCTTGTAAACAATTGTGAATCTGCCTTCTACACCACCCCATGTCAACAATGGTAAATCTGTCTCTAACAACACACCTTGTAAACAATTATGAATCTACCTCTAACACCATTCCTTGTCAACAATTGTGATTCTCCCTCTAACAGCACAACTTCTCAACAATTGAGAATCTGCCTCTAACGCCAACCGTTGTCGAAAATGGTAATTCTGCCTCTAACAGACTCCATGCCAACAATTGTGGATCTACCTCAAACACCACCACTTGTCAACGATTGTTTATCTGCCTCTAACACCACTGCTTGTCAACTATTATGAATTTGTCTCTAACACCACCCCATGTCAACAATTGTGAACCTGCTTCTAACTCTACATGTCAGCTGTTGTGAATCTGCCTGAAACACCAGCCCTTGTCAACAATGGTGAATCTGCCACTAACAACACACCTTGTAAACAAATGTGAATCTGCCTTCTACACCACCGCATGTCAACAATAGTGAATCTATCTTTAACACCACCCCTTTTCAACAATTGTGAATCTGCCTTGTACACCACCCCATGTCAACAATGGTAAATCTCCTTCCAACAACACCTCTTGACAAAAGTGCTGGATTGGTCTGTAATACCACTCCATGTCAACAACTGTGAAACACCTCTAACGTGACTCCATATCAACAATTTTGAATCTCCAACACCAGCCCTTGTCAACAATACTGAACTGCCTCTAACACCAACCCTTATCAACAGTGTTGAATCTGCCTCTAACACCATGCCATGTCAACCATTGTAATTCTTCCTCTAACACCACCACATGTTAACAAAGATAAAATCTGCTTCTCACACCGTATATTGTCGACAGTGGTGAATGTACCTCTAGCACCAGCCCTAGTCGACACTGCACAACTTGCCTCTAACACCACCCCTTATCAACATTGGTGAATCTGTCACCAACATCACCCCATGTCAACAATTGTGAATCTGTCTCTAACACCGCCCCATGTCAACAATGTTGAATGTGCCTCTAGCACAACCCCGTGTCAACAGTTGTGAATCTGCCTAAAGTACCACTCCTTGTCAGTAATTGTGAATGTGACAGTAACACCTGCTCATGTCAACAAATGTGAATCTGCATGTAACACCACGCGTTGTCAACAATTGTGAATTTCTCTCTAATCCTAACATTTGTTAACAATTGTGAATGTGCCTCTATCACCTCCCCATGTCAAGAATTGTGAATCTGTCTCCAACACAACCCATTGTCAGCAATAGTGAATCTGCCTGTAATACCGGACCTTGTCAACAATGGTGACTCTGCCTCTAACACCACTCCTTGTCAAAAATTGTAAACCTGCCTCTATCAACAGCACTTCACAACAGTGCTGAATCGGTCTGTACTATCACGCCATCTCAACAACTGTGAAACACCTCTAACACGACACCATGTCAACAATTATGAATCACCCTCTAACTACACTCCATGTCAAGAACTGTATTTCTTGCTCTAACACCACCCTATGTTAACAGTGGTAAATCTGCCTCTAACACCATATATTGTCGACAGCGGTGAATATGCCTCTAGCACCAGCCCTAGTCGACATTGCACAATCTGTGTCTAACACCACCCCTTATCAACATTGGTGAATCTGTCTCCTACATCATCACCTGCCAACAACTGTGAATCTGCCACTTACACCACCCCATGTCCTCAGTTGAAATTTGTCTCTAACACCACACATGTCAACAATGGTGAATCTACCTCTAACACCACCCCTTGTCAACAACTGTGTATCTGTCCCTAACACCACCCCTTATCAACAACTGTGAATCTACCTCTAACACCACCCCTTGTCAACAATTGTGAATCAGCCTATAACACCACCTCATGTCAACACCACTTTGTTAACAATTGTGAATTAGCTTCTAACACCACCGCTTGTTGACAATAGTGAATTTGCCTCAACACCACCCCATGTCAAGAATTATGAATCTGTCACTCGCACCACCACTTGTCAACAATTGTAAATTTGGCTGGAACATCACACTTCTCAACAGGTCTGCATCTGCCTCTAATACCACAACATGTCAACAACTGTGAATATACCTCTAACACCACCCCTTGTCGAATGTACTGAATCTGCATCCAACACTAAGCCTTTTCAACAATTGTGGATGTTCCTCTGGCACCAACATTCATCAACACTTGTGAACCTGGCTCTAACATTTTCCCTTCTCAACAGTTCTGAATCTGCCTCTAACACCACAGCATGTCAGCAGATGTGAATCTGCCTCTAACAACACCGATCTTCCTCTAGCTCCACCCCATGCCAACAGTGGTGAATCCACTTCTAACACCACTCCTTGTCAACAATCGTGAATCTATGTCTAACACCATCACTTGTGAACAATTGTGAATCTGGCTCAAACACCATCCCGTTTAAACAGTTATGAATCTTCCTCTAACACCACCTCCTGTCAACAATGCTGAATCTGCCTCTAACTCCACCCCTTATCAACAACTGTGAATCTGCTTCTAACACCATCCCATTTCTACATTTGAGAATTTGCCTCTAACACAACTTCTTGTCAACAATTATGAATCTGAGTCTGACACCTCCCTATGTGAAAAATTGTGAATCTACATCTAACACCACCCAATGTCACCAATAGTGAATCTACCACTGACACCACCCATTGTCAGCAGTGGTGAATCTGCCTCTAACACCATCCCTTGTCAACAATTGTGAATCTGGCTCTAACACCAACCTTTGTTAACAATAGTGAATCTGCCTCTAACACAACCACATGTCAACAATTGTGAATCTGTCTCTAGCACCATCACTTGTTAACAATTGTGAATCTGGCTTGCACACCAGCCCTTTTCAACAGTAAAGAATCTACCTCTAACACCACAGCATGTAAACAACTGTGAATCTGCCTCTAACACAACCCCTTGTCAACAGTGCTGAATCTTTCTGTCACTCCACCCCATATCAGCAACTGTGAATCTACCTATAACACCACTCCATGCCAACAACTGTGAATCTGCCTGTAACACAACCCCATGTCAACAACTGTGAATCTGCCTGTAACACAACCTCATATCAGCAACTCTAAATCTACCTGTAACACCACCCCATATCAACAACTGTGAATCTACCTGTAATACCACTCCATGTCAACAACTGTGAATCTACCTGTAACACAGCTCCATGTCAACAGTTGTGAATCTGCCTGTAATGCCACCCCATATCAACAACTGTGAATCTACCTGTAACACCACTCCATGTCAACAACTGTGAATATGCCTGTAACACAACCCCACGTCAACAACTGTGAATCTGCATCTAACAGCGCACCATTGTCAACAGTTGTGAATCTCCCTCTAACACCAACCCATTGTCCGCAATGGTGAATCTCCCTCTAACACCAACCCATTTCAACAACTGTGTATCTGTCTCTAACACCACCCCTTATCAACAGTACTGGATCTTCTCTAACTCCAATCCATGCTAACATTACTGACTCTACTTTTAACACCACTGTTTGTCAACATCTGTGAATCTTCCTCTAACACCACCGCATGTCAAGAATTGTGAAGCTGCCTTTAACACCACCTCTTTTGAACAATGGTGAATCTGCCTATAACACCACGGCATGTCAACATCTGTGAATCTTCCTCTAACACCAACCCATGTCAACAATTGTCAATCTGTGCTTAACACCACCCCTATCAACAATGGTGAATCTGAATCCAACACCGCCCTTTTTCAACAATTGTGAATGTGCCTCTAGCACCAACACTGGCCAACAATGATGAATCTGCCTCTAACATCACAGCATGTCAACCAATGTAAATCTGCCCCTAACACCACCTTTGTCAACAATGGTAAAACTGCATCTAACACCACCCCATGTCAACAATGGTGAATCTGCCATCATCCTCTGTTGACAATAGTGAATCTTCCTCTAACACCACACCATGTCAACAATTGTAAATCTGCCTCTAACACCACCCCTTATTGACAATAGTGAATCTGTCAATAACACTACCCCATGTCAACAATTGTAAATCTGCTTCTAGCACCACCCCATGTGAACAATGGTGAAACTGCCTGTCACACCACTCTGTCACACCACTCTATATCAGAAACTGTGAATCTGGCTCTAACATTACCCCTTGTCAGCAATTGTGAATCTGCCTTGAACAATACCCCATGTTAACAATGGAGTTTCTGCTTTTAATACCACTCTGTATCAACAAAGGTGAATCTGTCCGTAACACCACTTCTTGTCAACAGTGCTGGGTCTGCCTCTAACACCACCCTGGCCAACTACATCTAACAACCGCCATTGTCAACAATTGTAAATCTGCCTTTAGCACGACCCCATGCCAACCATTGTGAATCTGTCTCTGTCACCAGCCCTTGTCAACAATTGTGACTCTGGCTCTAACTCCACTTCTTGTTTACAATGGTGAATCTGCCTCTAACAACACCCCATGTCAACACTGGTGAATCTACCTCTACCACCACCCCTTGTCAATAATTTTGAAGCTGCCTCGAGCACCACCTGAAGTCAGGAATGGTGAAAATGCCTCAAACACCATTGCATGACAACAATGGTGTATCTGCCTCTAACAACACCCCATGACAACAATGGTGAATCTGCCTCTAACAACACCCCATGACAACAATGGTGAATCTGCCTCTAATGCCACTCCTTGTTAACAATGTTGAATGCCTCTAACACTACCCCTTGTCAACAATTTTGAATATGCCTCGAAAAACACCCAATGTCAGGAATGGTGAATCTGCCTCTAACACTACCACATATCAAGCAGTGTGAACCTTCCTCTAACACCACCCTTTGTCATCAATTGAGAATTTGCCTCTAACACCACCGCTTGTCAACAATGATGAAGCTGCCTTTAAACCATCCCTTGTCGACAATAGTGAATCTGCTTCTAACACTATCACTTGTCTAAATTTGTGAATCTTACTCTAACACTACCACTTATCAGCAATGGTGAATCTTCATCTAACACTACCACCTCTCAATAATGGTGAGAGCTGCCTCTAACACCATTCCATGTCAACAATTATGAATCTGTGTTTAACACCACCCCTTGTCTTCAATAGTGAATGTGTCTAACACCACCCCTTGTCTTCAATAGTGAATCTGTGTCTAACACCACCCCTTGGCTTCAATAGTGAATCTAGCTCTGACACCACCTCTTGTCAACAATTGTGATTCTGCCCCTAGCATCACCACTTGTCAACAATTGTGATTCAGGCTCTAACATCACCCCTTGTTAACAATGGTGAATCTGTCTCTGACACTACCCCATGCCAATACTTGGTAATCTATCTGCCTCTAACATCACCATTTGTCAAGAATTTTGAATCTGCCTCTAACTCCACCCCTTTTCAACAGTTCTGAATCTTCCTCTAACACCACCTTTTGTCAACAAATGTGAATATTGTCTTTGTCGACAATAGTGAATCTTCTGCTAATACCACCCCATGTCAACAATTGTGAATCTAGCTCTAACACTACTCCTTGTTGACAATAGTGAATCTGCTTCTAACACCATCCCTTGCCAACAATGGTAATTCTTCCTCTAACATCACCACTTGTCAAGAATTTTGAATATGCCTGTAACATCACTCCTTTTCAACAATTGTGTATCTGCCTCTAACACTGGCCCTTGTCAATAAGTGTGAATCTGCCTGTAACACCAGCTCATGTGAACAATTGTGAATTTGCCTCTAACACCAACCCATGTCAACCATTATGAGTACCCCTCTAACATTGCTGAATCTGCCTCCACCTCCATCCCTCATCAGCAGCCTCCAGGTCCTGAAACTAGGCTTTACTGAGATTTGTTTTCTCTGGTGGTTGGTTCCACCTCTTTTGCGTTTGTACTCCAGTCAGCCATCAGCCAGAAGAGGAGATGCAGATACTAGAATCTGGTGCAAACAGTATGCTGAAGGACACTGTGGGACTCAGACAGCATCTGTGTTGGGAGAAGGGGATAGCAGACATTTTGGATCGAGATTCGGCATCTGGACTAGAAAAACAGATGGGCGGTGACCAGCATGAGGAAGTGTGGGGTGCTGGTTTGTTAAAGTGAATAATTTTGAAAGAGTACAGAGAAAATTAACAAGTCTGTTGCCAGGACTTAAGGACTTGAGTACAGTAATAGGGGAAAGTTGAATAAGTTAGAACTTTATTTCATGGAGTGTAGGCGTATAAGTGGAGATTTGACAGAGGCATACAAAGCAGACAATTTCCACTGAGGTTGAGTGGGACTAAAACCAGAGGTCATAATTAATGGTGAAAGTTGAAATGTTTGAGGGAACCAAAGTTCAAAGTTCAAAAATTCAATGTACATTTATTATGAAATATTTTATTCAACCTTGAGATTCCTATGGGCAACAAAGAAACTCGACGGAACTCAGTGAAACAAAAGAAAGCTGTCCGGCACACAATATGCAGAGAGAAAAAAAAATCGTTCAAGCAGTAAGAGTATGCAAATGGCATACAGAGGCGAAGCTCATGAAAGTGAGTCGCCCATCATCCGGGCATCCGATACAGGAGCCTGTTAGTTGCAGGCCACAGTTTCAGTTCAGTGCAGAGAGGAGTGAAGGCGAAGGAGCAGTGAAATGAAGCAGTTCGACACCCTGACCTTTTCAATCTGGGGAGCTCCTGCACTCAGAGGATGGTGAGAGTGTAGGACAAACTGCCGGTAGAGGTGATGGATGTGGGTTTGATTTCAATATTTAGGGGAAATTTGGATGGGAGGAGAATAGAGGGCTATGGTTCGGATGCGGGTCAAAGGAAACTAGGCATGGATTAATGGGCTGAAGCGCCTATTTCTGTGCTGTAGTATCCTATCACCTTTTGACTCTCAGAACTGTTAAGTGATTGGTGGACCCATGTTAAGAAAGAAGGATTAGCCTTATTTGTCACATGTACATTGAAACATGCAGTGAATGTGTAGTTTACGTCAAATCTAATCAGCAAGCACTACGCTAGGGGCAGCCCGCAGGTATCACCATACTTCTGGCAACAACATAGCATGGTCACCATTCACTAACCCTAACCCATATGTCTTTGGAATCTGGAGCACCCGGAGGAAAGCCACATGGTCATGGAGGGCACAAACAGACAGCGGCAGGAAACAAGCCCTGATTGATGGTCATTGGCGCTGTAAAGGCATTATGCTCACCACTACACTATCATACGGAGGGATAATTGGAAAATGGAGTGAGGTGTGGGGTGGAAGAGGTGGGACAGTGACAGAGGCTGGGGGTGTGATAGAGTTGACAAAGGGCTGTAGATGGGGGGGTGGCAGATGGGAACAGTAGGTGGGGGAGTGTCGAGGGGATCCATTGGGAGGAGTGTTTAAGAACTGGTGCCTCATGTGTTTCTGGGTAACAGTGTGACAGCCTGGAGTAAAGTTCAAATTCCAAAGTAAACTTTATTATCAAAGTACATATAGGTCACCATATGCAACCCTGAGATTAATTTTCCTGTGGGCACACTCAGCAAACCTATAGAATAGTAACTATAACAGGATCAATGAAAGATCAACCAGAGTGCAGAAGACAACAAAATGTGCAAATGTAAATATGAATAAATAGCAATAAATAACAAGAACATGAGATAAAGAGTCCTTAAAGTGATATCATTGGTTGTGGAAACACCCCAGTGATGGAGAAGTGAGTGTAGTTGTCCCCTTTTGATTAAGAGCCTGATGGTTAAGGGATAGTAACTGTTCTTGAACCTGCTGGTGTGAGTCCTGAGAGTGTTAACCTGTCAAGACTCTCAGGCCAACATAAAGGGTCCATTTCTGTCCATCACTTGGAACTATGCACCAACTCTACTCTGTGTGAAGAGATATGAGTGGAGTGCTTGGGTCTTTGATACTGTCACACTTCCTTCCATCAAGATCTATGAGTTACAAGAAATAATATCTGCCCAAATGAACTGCCTAAATCGAGAGTCAATAGATATGTAAGCTTCAGCACAGAAGACAAGGGTGTCTGAGAGGGGTGTACATGGAAATCTATTGCTGATTCCACTTGCTTGTAGATGAACAAATTCTTGTCAGGAACTAGTTTACTTTGGTTCTTGTCAGGCCAGAGTTCAGCATTGAACTGAGATCGGACACATGCCAACTGCTAGACTGAGCACCAACACAAGACGTGACAAAGTCATCCCTCCCTTCACTGGTCCTGACAATCTCTGTTCTTGAAACAGTTACTAAGTGACTTGATGCATTTCAGAAGTTATTTATTGAAACAAATCTCACTGGATTGTCCACTGCAGTGAGGCCAGGAAATTTTTCAACAGCAAAGACATCGCAAGGACAGAATCCTATAGGCACAGGATATCAAAAATAAAACGGACGATGGTTACAGAGCATTTGTGGAGAGTAAAGCAGATCATGTTCTTGTGAGAAACCATTGCTCTAAACCAGGGGCTCCCAACCTTTTTAATGCATTTAATCCTACCATTAACTGAGAGGACCCCAGGTTGGGAACCCTTGATCGAAAGCACTAACTGAATATCTTTTTACACAACTGTTAGTTGTGTTGACAGGCTGCTATGTAAGTGCAAGGACTCTTTTTCTAGAAATTGCTGGTAGCAATCTTCTGTGTGTAGGCATATACTGCAACATAGTTCTAAAGATTTAGTTAGATAGGCATCCGTTTGTAAATTGAGGATAAGTTTGTGCAGAAATCACTGGGCGGAGTTTTTTTTTAAACTTTTTTTATTAAGTTTTCAGATGGTTACAGAAAGAAAAAAAAAGAATACCCTTCCCCCCTCCCCCCTAACATCCCTGTAGAAAAAAAGGAAAGAAAGAAAGAAAGAAAGAGTGCCTGGATATCGGAAGATCCCCACATGCTCCACGGAGTTCGTAATAATTTTAGTATATATATTTATTTATTTCCCCAAATAACCAATTATTTTATCTTCAGAGCACCTATATATTTAATCCCGTCTTTTGTAAATAAGGGCGCCAAATTTTCAAAAATGTTTCATATTTATTTCTTAAATTATAAGTAATTTTTTCAAGTGGAATACAGCTGGAAATTTCATTCTTCCAACGATCTATACTTAAGTATGCATCCAATTTCCGAGTAACTGCAATAGCCTTTTTGGCTACTGCCAGTGCAATTTTTATAAATTCTTTCTGATATTTATTCAATTTGGGTTTCGATTTTATCCCTTCAATTTTGCCTAATAAAAATAATATTGGATTATGTGGAAGTTGTGTTCCAATAATTTGTTCCAATAAAACTCTTAAATTTGTCCAAAAAGGTTGAATTTTAGAACAAGACCAAGTAGAATGTAAGAAAGTACCAATTTCTTGGTTACATCGGAAGCACTGATCAGATAAATTTGGATTTTATTTATTTATTTTTTGTGGTGTAATGTATAATTGATGTAAAAAATTATATTGCACTAATCTTAACCGGACATTTATTGTATTTGTCATACTATCAAGACATAGTCTTGACCAATTTGTTTCTTCAATTTTAATATTCAAGTCACTTACCCATTTTTGTCTTGACTTATGGACTCCTTGTTTAGTTGCAAGCTATACATGCAAGAAATAAATTTTTTGGTTTTTCCTTTTTGAATTAAAGTTTCTATTTCATTAGATTTTGGCAATAACATTGTTTGACCTAATTTTTCTCTTAAGTAAGCCCTTAATTGGAAGTAACAAAAAAGAGTGTTGTTTGATACTTTATATTTATTCTTTAATTGATCAAATGACATTAATATACCTCCTTCAAAACAATCTCCTATATATCTAATCCCTTTTTGAAACCAGTTGTATTAAAGTTGGTTATCCATTGTAAAAGGAATAAGTTTATTTTGAATTAAAGATCTCTTTGCTAATAAAGATTTCTTTATCTCATCATCAATATTTATCTTATTCCATAAATCAATCAAATGTTTTAATATTGGAGATTCTTTCTTTTCCCGTATCCATTTAGATACCCACTTATATATAAAATCTTCTGGTATATTTTCTCCTAATTTATCTACGGTAGTTCTATTCTAATCCATGCCGGTTTATCTTCATCAAAAAAAGATGCAATAAATCTAAGTTGATTTGCTTTATAATAATTTTTAAAGTTTGTAAGTTGTAACCCTCCGAGGTCAAATTTCCATGTCAATTTTTCCAACGATATTCTTGACATCTTACCTTTCCAAAGAAACTTCCTCACATATTTATTTAACTCTTGAAAAAACTTCTGGGGTAGTTGTATTGGTAGTGATTGAAATAAGTAGTGTAATCTAGGGAATATATTCATTTTTACGGTGTTTACTCTACCTACTAACGTTATTGGTAATATCATCCATTTATCAAGATCTTCTTGAATTTTTTTCAATAATGGTAAGTAATTTATTTTGTATAAATTCTTTATATCATTATCGACTCTTATACCTAAATATTTTATACCATTTGCCGACCATCTAAATTGAGTTATTAATCGACATTGACTATAATCTCCTTTAGTAAGAGGTAAAATTTCACTTTTATCCCAATTTATTTTGTAACCTGATATTTTCCCATATTCTTCTAATCTATAGGATAATTTACGCAACGAGTGCAATGGGTTTGTTAAATAAAGCAGAACATCATCAGCAAATAAGTTAATCTTGTATTCTTCCTGATTAACTCTGAAACCCTTTATATCTGGGTCCATTCTAATTAATTCAGCTAATGGTTCTATCGCCAACACAAATAAAGCAGGTGATAATGGACAACCTTGCCTAGTTGACCTTGCTAACTGAAATGATGTTGAAATTTGACCATTTGTCACTACTTTAGCTTTGGGATTAATATTTAAGGTTTTGATCCATTTTATAAAAGATACCCCTAATCCATATTTTTCCAATACCTTAAATAAAAAATCCCATTCCAATCTATCAAATGCTTTTTCTGCATCTAAAGCAACTACCACACTCATTTCCTCCCTCTTTTGAGCCAAATGAATTATACTAAATAACCGAGTTATATTATCTGCCGATTGTCTATTTTTAATAAATCCTGTTTGATCCATATGTATTAATTTTGGTAAGTATTTAGATAGTCTGTTAGATAAGATTTTTGCTATTATTTTATAATCAGTATTTAACAAAGAGATAGGTCTGTATGATGTTGGCTTTAAAAGGGCTCTATCTTTTTTTGGCAATACTATTAAAATAGCTGTCGAAAAAGATTCTGGAAGTTTACGCGTTCTTTCCGCTTGATGTATTAACTCCATAAAAGGAGGAATTAATAAATCTTTAAACTTTTTATAAAATTCAGGTGGAAAACCATCTTCTCCTGGAGATTTATTACTTTGAAATGATCCTAAAGCTTCTTCAACCTCTTTTAATGTAAAAGGCACATCTAATCTCTTCTGTTCTTCGGTATTTAATTTTGGAAGAGTTATTTGTGATAAAAATCTTTCTATCTTAACATTATCATTTTGTGATTCTGATTTATACAATTCAGAATAAAAATTCTTGAAAGTTTCATTAATTTCTAAAGGTTTATAAGTAATTTTATTTACTCTTGTTTGAATTGCATTTATCGTTTTAGAAGTCTGGTCTGTTTTTAACTGCCATGCAAGGACCTTATGTGATCTTTCACCTAGTTCATAATATCTCTGTTTAGTTCTCATAATTGCTTTTTCTGTTTGATATGTCAGAAGTGTATTATATTGTAACTTCTTATTAATAAGTTGTCTTCGTTTTTCTTCTGTCATATATCTTTGAGATTCTTTTTCTAATTTTATAATCTCTTTTTCCAATTGATCTATTTCTATCATATATTCCTTCTTAATTTTAGAAGTGTAACTTATTATCTGACCTCTCAAATATGCCTTCATTGCTTCCCACAATATAAATTTATCATCAACTGAATGTGAATTTGTATCTAAAAAGAACTGAATCTGCTTTTTCATAAAATCACAAAAATCTTGACGTTTTAGTAACATTGAATTAAATCTCCATCTATAAATTGGTTCCTCTTTATCTATCATTATCATTGTCATTATCATTGTCATTATCAAAGGAGAGTGATCTGACAATATTCTCACTTTATATTCCATGTTTTTCACTCTAACTTGCATATTCGTTGATAATAAGAAAAAATCTATCCTTGAATATGTTTTATGTCTATTTGAATAAAATGAATAATCTCTTTCTTTTGGGTTAATTCTTCTCCATATATCAATCAAATTTAAGTCTTTCATCAATGATAGAGTTAATTTTGCTACTTTTAATTTTGTGACAACCTTTGTTGATCTATCTAAAACTGGATCTAAACAAAAGTTAAAATCTCCACCTATTAATATTTTGTCATGTGCGTTAGCCAAATTCAAAAAGACCTCGTATAAATTTTACATCATTCTCATTTGATGCATAAATATTCATAAGAGTCCATAATTCTGAAAAAATTTGACAATGTATAATTACATATCTCCCCGCCAAATCAATTAATACGTTTTGTATTTTAATTGGTAAATTTTTATTAACCAAAACTGCAACTCCTCTCGCCTTTGAATTAAATGAAGCTGCAATAACATTTCCAACCCAGTCTCTTTTTAATTTCTGATGTTCTATCTCCGTTAAGTGTGTTTCTTGTAAAAAAGCTATATCTATTTTCATTTTTTTTTATGTATGTTAAAATACTTTTTCTTTTCACCGGTCCATTAAGCCCATTAACATTAAAACTTTAAAAATTCAGTAAATTAGTCATTATTTTCAATTATGTTACTCCAATCTATAATAATACCTAATCTTCCAACTTTCGTGGTATCTTGGGAAATCTTTCTAAAATTCTCCATGTTGCTATGTGTGTCCCCACTGATCATCCAGGCAGAAAGATTTAAGAAAAATAGAGTGTAAAGAAAAAAACAAAATACCCCCCTACTAATGTTATGAAAAAAAAAGAACACAACATTACCCCCCTCTATTGTATGGGTCATGGCGATTGCCATGATTACACACGTGAATCCCGCAGTAATCGATCCAAAGCTCCCCAGCCCCCCCGCAACATAAAAAAGTATATATATAAGAAGAAAAAAATACCATTCTCGATTAGTATATCTGAAATTTTGCTTTTCTCCCCTATGTCATCCTTAAATGTCCATGACTTCCATACACTGTCTCTGTCTTCATCTTTAATTCATTACACTTGGAAATCTCTATGTGTAATTAGAGAGTATTTGGAAGTTTTTGTGCGAACTCCTCCGCTTCTCGATAATCGGTAAAAAATCTTCTTTTTCCCTCCTCCAAAAAAAATTATCAGTGTTGCTGGGTGACGCATTATAAATTTATAACCCTTCTTCCATAAAACTCTTTTCACTGGGTTAAATTCCTTCTTTCTCTTCAAAAGGTTATAACTTATATCAGGATAGAAAAGAACTGCCTTCCCTGCTATCATCAATGGCCCATTTCTCTTTTTGGCACATTGGGCAGCCGCCTTCAGGATCTTTTCTTTATCTTGGTATCTTAAACATTTTATCAAGATTGATCGTGGACTTTGGTCAGCTTGAGGTCTTGACCTTAAGGCTCTATGAGCCCTTTCAATTTCAATTAGAGTTTCTCCTTCCATTTCCAATTTTTCAGGAATCCATTTTTGAAAAAAAATTATTGGATCTTCTCCTTCTATATCTTCTTTAAGTCCAACAATTTTAATATTATTTCGTCTACTAAAATTTTCAAGCTTATCAACTTTTTCCAACATTTGTTTTCTTTCTGATGTCCAGGCAGTAATATCATCTTCCATTTTATTCATTCTTTCAACCATGTCTTCCATTGTAGTTTCCAAATCTATAATTCTCTTTTCCACTTTTTCCTGTCTTTTTGTCATTTTCTCAAACATAGTCTCCATATTTATCATTTTTTTGATTACTTTTAATGTGCCTAATTTACGCATTATTTGCATCAAAGTCTTTTCTATATTTCCAGAAAAACTTTTACCTCCATCTTCATCTGATTTTTCCAGAGAATCTGACTCTCCCTCAGATTCACTTTCACTTTCGGTTTCAGTCGTAACTGGGATTTGTAGTTCAGGTTGTTCTCGTTTGCGCATGCTCCTTCCTTCACGTTTGCGCAGTTCTCGTTGGTCTTTCTCTCTAGAAATGGTCGACGTCACCGCAGCCCCCTGCCCTGCATCACTGGCGGCACCATGCACCGGAGCCCGCGGCTCCCCGGCAGAGGTGGGCCCTGATTCTGTTCCAACTTGCGTTGTCTTCACGGTAGTAGTTTTCTTCATCTTCTGTTTATAAGGCATAACCTGAAACAATCCGGAGTAGTTTATAAGTAACTTTTAGAAAGTATTGACTAACTTTTCTTCACTTAAACATTAATTTATTGATTTTTTACGGGAGAGCTGGGTTCCAGCGTCTCGAGCCTATGTCATCACGTGACGTCCCCCCCCATCACTGGGCTGAGTTGAGCAGTGCTTTGTCTTTGACCAGCAGCCCACGAGTATTTAGAACATGGCCACAACCTTGACCCATTGAATTTCCTATTTTGTCCTGCCATTGATTAGCCTCGGGCTGACTTCCAACTGAACTGATATCTGTCCTTCCATGACATGCTGTGAGTCCTGATGAAGGGTCTCGGACTGAAAAATGTTGGCTCTTTATTCCTGTCTATAGATGCTGCCTGGCCTGTTAAGTTCCTCCAGCATTGTATGCATGTTTCTCTGTGCTGTCATGATTAGAATTAGGAGATCTCCACTGGAACTCATATTGAGAGCAAGTTCAGGCCCCTTATCTGAGAAAAGATGTGCTGGAAATGGAGATGGTCCAGAGGATATTCTTGAGAATGATCCCAAGGATGACAGGTTTAACCTATGAAGAGCGTTTAATGGCTCTTTCTTGTACTTGTTGGGGTTTAGAAGAATGAGGGCAATCTCACTGAAGTCTATCGAATATTGAAAGATCTTGACAGAGTGGATGTGGAGAGGATGTTTCCTATCATGGTAGAGTCTAGGACCAGAGGTACAGCCTCAGAATACAAGAACAATCCTTTAGAGCAGATATGAGGTGATATGAGGCAAATCTGTGGGATTTGGTTCCACAGGCGGCTGTGGAGGCCAAGTCATTGGGTATATATAAAGTGAATAGGTTCTTGACATCTAGGGTGTCAAAGGTTATGGGGAGAGCACAGGTGAATCTGGTTGAGGTAAAATGAGTCAGCCATGATGGAATGGCAATGGGTCAAATGGCCTAATTCTGCGCCTTTGTCTTATGATAGAGGTGTACAAGATGAAAAAAGGCAGAGGTAAAGTGGTGAGCCAGAGCCTTTTCCCCAGGGCAGAAACGTCTAATATGAGGGGTTTGGAGGAAAGTATACAGGGGATGTCAGTGATAAGATTTTCACACAGGGGGTGCTGTGTACATGGAACACCCTGCCATGTAGATGATGGTAGAAGCAGATACATTAGGGACATTTATGAGACTCTTACATAGACACTGTTATTGTGATTGTAGGTCTATACACATCCCCCCCAACCCCCGCCCCATGCCACCTAATGCTGGGGAAGCGCTTCATGAGTTCTGTGGTGCTATCAATGACTTGCAAGCCACACACCCACAGGAAAATGTATAAGTGTATAAGATGATGAGAGGCATTGATCGTGTGGATAGTCAGAGGCTTTTTCCCAGAGCTGAAATGGCTAGCATGACAGGGCACAGTTTTAAGGTGGTTGGAAGTAGGTACAGAGGAGATGTCAGGGTAAGTTTTTTATGCAAAGAGTGTTGAGTGCACGGAATGGGCTGCTGATGACAGTGGTGGAGGCGGATATGATAGGGTCTTTTAAGAGACTCCTGGACAGGTACGTGGAGCTCAGAAAAATGGAGGACTAAGGGTAATTTCTAAGGTAAGGACATGCTCAGCACAGCTTTGTAGGCCGAAGTGCCTGTATTGTGCTGTAGGTTTTCTAAAATCTGCAGAAGCCGGAAATCCAAAGCAACACACACAAAATGCTGGAGGTCAGGTAGCATTTATGGAAAAAGTAAACATTCAGTGCTTCAGGCCGAGACCACACACCCAGATGGTTTGACGAATGGTCTCAGCCTGAAACATCAACTGTTTATTCCCTTCCATAGATAGTGCCTGGCCTGCTGAGTTCCTCCAGCTAATGGTGTGTATGACCTAGATTTCCAGCATCTGCAGTACCCCTTGAGTCTTTTGTTTCTCTACTATTGTCAGCGACTAATTTAAGAAAACGGCTCTGACAAAATTCAATTGCAATGTGGACTTCACTCTTAGAGGTGAGAACACATTAGATCTGGATTATACCAACATCTCTGGTGCATACAAAGCTGCTTCTCATCCCTACATTGAACTCTGACCACTTATCTGTTATGCTAATTCCTGCATCGTTCCAGAGGCTTTTTTCCCAGGGCAACCTACATGAAAGGGACATAAAGACCTGGTCAGTAGGAACAACCTCAGCATTCCAGGACTGTTTTAAAAACATGGACTGGAGCATGTTTAGGGAGGTGGCTACCTTCAACCATCACACTAACATTGATGAATATGCAAGATCTGTCACTGGCTACATAGAGATGTGCACTGAGGCTGTCAACATTATTAAACACATCTACATAAACCCATGGCTGACAGCAGAAGTGCGGACACAGCTGGGAATTTGGGATGAAGAAGAGTTTCGGCCCGAAGCATTGACTGTTTACACTTTCCATAGATACTGCCTGGTCTGTTGACCTCCTACAGCCTTTTCTTTGGATTCTCCAGCATCCCCAGAATTTCTCATGTTTATGTGAAAGCAAATCAGAAGTCATGGCTGAGAGATTTGCCTTTAGATCTGAGGATAAGACAGCTCACAGGTCAGCTTGCATCTTCAAAAACAACTCTATTTCCATCTTTAGTATCTCTATTTTTCCCTTTCAGGGTTCTTTTGAAGACCCTGACCTGGAGTTACACGCTGACTTTGGGTCTTTGCGGGAATGGGACCCGCTCTCGGGGTGTCACAACTGGCTGTTACCCGACATGCCAGGGGCGTGGCCTAAGAGTTCAGCTCACCTTTAGAGGCCTGGGATCTGGGGCTTTGGAGATGGGTGGATCGAAGGTCAGAGTGCCATAGGAGCTGGAAGATCTATGGCTGTGCGCCCAGAGACCTGAGATCTTTGGGCACAGAGCGCAGAAAAAGCGACACAACAGACTTTTCACACCGTAAACCGGCGAGTTGTTTGTTATGTCTCCCCTCTTGCTGTGAAACGGAGACACCTCCTTCTCCCTCTGGTATGTCCTATAGCGGGTGAACACATAGTCTTTGGAGTACTGTGCTTTGCTGTTGCTTCGCTCATGCTTGGTGACGGGTGCAGGTGCTTTTTTCTCGCCGATGGGGGGAGGGGGGATTGTTGATGCTGCCGCTTACACGCGGGAGGGAGAGGAGCTGGGGGGGGGTGCTTTGGGGTCCTAACATTTAACTGTCATCCATTCTCTGGCACACTCCTCTGTTTTTCCTGGATGGTTGTTAAGAAAAGCTCTTCAGGATGTATATTGCATACAGTTCTCTGACATTAAATGTGCCTTTGAAACCTTTGAAGAACTGCACTTTTCTGCACCACCAGCAAGACAAAACAGGATTATTTACAGCCACTTCTATGCCACTAGAGGCATGAAGTGTATGTGGCAAGGAATTCAGACCATACCAGACTGCTAGTCCACCCTGCTCATCAACGACTGTGATGGTTCTTTTCTTGATAGGCTCTGTTTGATGCATGGAACGATGTGTTGGTGATAAAGGTCTCCCTTCCATCCCAACCCCCCCCCACGAGGAGCAGGCACTATGTCTGGCCATAGTTGATGCGAGGACGACCCTAGCCAGGGTCAGCTCATGTAAAGCTCTGGGGCCTGATAACATCCCTGGTTTGGTATGTGCAGCTCAGTTGACAGGTTCTTGCAGACATCTTCAACATCTGTCTGGAACAGTCTACTGTCCCCTCAGGCTTCAAGGCAGCCACCATCATCCCAGTGCCCAAGAGGGCAACAGTAACCTGCCTCAATGACAGCCATCCAGTGGCACTGACCTCAACAAAAATGAGGTGCTTTGAACAAACTGGTTATGGATCCCATTTTCCTGTTATATTGGACCCTTTCCACTTCACTTATCACTTAAATTGGTCCTCTGATAATGTTATAGCCTCTACATTCCACTCTGTCCTGTCGCACTTGAGAATTTGCGCATCACATGTCTTCAATATAACCATCCCTTAGAAGCTATTGGGTAAATTGTCCTCGTTGGGTCTCAACACCTTGATCTGTAACTGGATCCTGGTCTTCTTGACAGAAAGGCCAATGTCAGTAAACAGTTTGTGTAGGCAGATTGTGCCTGTGTGCAATGCTTCCACAGTCAACATCTTCTGGATAGATCATGAAACCATATATTTCACTTCTTCTATGTCTTTTATGTTTGTGTTTTGTCTTGATTGTGATTCTGGAACTGTTGGAGTCTGTGATTTGCAGTTTGGAGATAGTTTGGTTTTTTCAACATACTGCAGTCTCTGGGAGGATTTTGGGAGGCAGAGGCAGTGTGTGGGAACCTTGTGGTGTGAAGGCTGTGAGCTGATGTTTGACTCCATTTCACCGATTAAAGTTTCCATTGTTCACCGATTAAAATGATGAGGGAGATTGGAACGTCAGCTACCTACCTCTTCATTGCGGCTGAGATCGCTCTGCTATGGAGACGGTGAAGGTTGCCCAGGTTTTCTGAGTTTTGGATGTGGTCTTGGACTGTGGACTTTTTTTTTCAGTCTTAAGGCTTTTTGTATTCTGGGTTTTTTTTGCCCAATCGTTCTCATTTTTTTGTGTGGGGAGGAGGGATTTGAGGATTGATGATTGTGGTGTCATTCTCTTTCTTGGTTTCCTGACTATCTGGAGAAGAAGAATTTCGGAGTTGTATACATTGATAATAAATGAACCTTTGAACATTTCTGGCTCCATCACACTGAGCACTGGTGGCTGCCCAGCACTGCGTACAAAGCCTGCTGATGCATGACTGTACTATACTGCTGGATCCAGTCCAAGGCGAATCATGAAGTTCGCTGGTGACACAACAGTGTCAATGATGACGAGACGGCATACAGAGAGGGGTGAGAGTGGCTGGTGAGCTCAACAACTTGACTCTCAACATGAACGAGATCAAGAGATGATTGTGGACTTCAGGAAGGTTCAAGTGACCACTCCTCACTGCACATACACTTCTCCTTCATGGAGAGAGTTAGGAGTGCCTAGTCTCTGGGAGTGCACATAATGGACGATCTCACCTGGTCCCTCAATACTACATTTGTGGGCAAATAAGCACAGCGGCATCTCCACTTCCTGAAGAGATTGAGGTGAGTAAGTCTCCCCGCACACCCACACTTTAAAACCTGTTTTTACAGGAATAGCATCGAGAGTGTCCTGACCAGTTGCATCACCGTCTGGTCCAGGAATTACAAGGAATGTGCAGTTTCCTGAGATGATCACTGGGGTCTCTCTTCCACTGACTAGAGATGGTTTATTACACACACAGGGTCCTTTGCATTATCAATAATCCCCTCCATCCATCCAACAATCTCTTTGACACCCCCTGCCACCACCCAGGTCTCATCGCGTATGAAGTGCCAATAGTGTTATACAGTTTACTTTTTAACTTATGTCATAAATGCACCTTATTATTTGTAAATTTATTTGTGGTAGTATAACTTTACTTGTTATTGGATCAGGTTTAATATCACCGGCATAATCCTGAAATGTGTTACCTTTGCAGCAGAGAGAGAAAAAACAATAAATAAAGTAAAACATAATAATAAATAAACAAGTAAATCAATTACATATATTGAATAGAGTTTTAAAAATGTGCAAAATCAGAAATACTGTATATTAAAAAATGTGAGGTAGTGTCCAAAGATTCAATGTCCATTTAGGAATTGTACTTTGGAAGGACAAACCAAGGTAGAACATTCAAGGTAAATGGTAGGACACTGAGGAGTGCAGTAGAACAGAGGGATCTGGGAATACAGATACAAAATTCCCTAAAAGTGGCGTCATAGGTAGATAGGGTCATAAAGAGAGCTTTTGGTACATTGGCCTTTATAAATCAAAGTATTGAGTAAAAGAGTTGGAATGTAATGGTGAGGTTGTATAAGTCATTGATGAGGCCGAATTTGGAGTATTGTGTGCAGTTTTGGTCACCTGATTACAGGAAGGCTATAAATAAGGTTGAAAGAGTGCAGAGAAGGTTTACAAGGATGTTGTCAGGACTTGAGAAACTGAGTTACTGAGAAAGGTTGAATAGGTTAGGACTTTATTCCCTGGAGCATAGAAGAATGAGGGGAGACTTGATAGAGGTATATAAAATTATGATGGGTATAGATAGAATGAATGCAAGCAGGCTTTTTCCACTGAGGCTAGGGAAGAGAAAAAACCAGAGGACATGGGTTAAGAGTGAAGAGGGAAAAGTTTAAAGGGAACATTGGGGGGGGGGGTTTCTTCACACATAGTGGTGGGAGTGTGGAATGAGCTGCCAGATGAAGTGGTGAATGCAGGCTTACTTTTAACATTTAAGAAAAACTTGGACAGGTACATGGATGAGAGGGGTATGGAAGGATATGGTCCAGGTGCAGGTCAGTGGGACTAGGCACAGTCAAGAAGGGCCGAAGGGCCTGTTTCTGTGCTGTAATGTTCTATGATTCTATGGAATCAGGTGGCAGAGGGGAAGAAGCTGTTCCTGAATCACTGAGTGTGTGTCTTCAGTCTTCTGTACCTCCTTCCTGATGGGAACAGTGAGAAAAGGTGGTGGAGGTCCTTAATAATGGACGCTGCCTTTCTGAGACACCGATCCCTAAAGATGTCCTGGGTACTTTGTAGGCTAATGCCCAAGATGGAGCTGACTAGGTTTACAATCTTCTGCAGCTTCTTTCGGTCCTGTGCAGTAGCCCTTTCATACCAGACAGTGATGCAGCCTATCAGAATGCTCTTCACGGTACAACTATATAAGTTCTTGAGTGTATTTGTTGACATGCCAAATCTCTTCAAATTCCTAGTAAAGTATAGCCGCTTTCTTGCCTTCTTTATGACTACATGGATATGTTGGGACCAGGTTAGATTCTCAGAGATCTTGACACTGAGGAACTTGGAGCTGCTCACTCTCTCCACTTCTGATCCATCTATGAGGATTGGTATGTGTTCCTTCGTCTTACCCTTCCTGAAGTCCTCAATCAGCTCTTAGTCTTACTGACATTAAGTGCCAGGTTGTTGCTGCGGCACCATTCCAGTAGCTGGCATATCTCACTCCTGTACGCCTTCTCGTCACCACCTGAGATTTTACCAACAATGGTTGTATCGCCAGCAAATTTGAAGATGGTATTTGAGCTATGCCTAGCCACACAGTCATGTGTATACAGAGAGTAGAGCAGTGGGCTGAGCACACACCCCTGAGGTGTGCCAGCATCTGCAGAAGCTCTTGTCTATCTGAGTGGTGCATAACCTGATGCTCTAATTGAATGATTGAGCTCTCTGCGAGATTAAATTTTTAATAATGGAACAAAATATCTTCACGATTGTGTATGAGCTGGAGAAGCTAAAGTGAAGAAGCTGCTTTAACCTTGAAACTGAAGGGTGCGGAGAATGAGTCGATTGTTAATGGAAATACAACAAATGTTGCTAAGTGGTGTACAGCAGACAATGGGGATTTAGTATGAATTGTAACCCAGGAACACAGGCAAAAGGAATAATGACTTCAAATTCCAGCTGTAGGGTTTTTAAATAAAAATGATTGGAATTATTTAGACAAAGATCCTATTTTAAAATTAAAAGATCAAAGTACATTTATTAAACATCCTTGAGATTTATCTCCTTAGAGGCAGCCACCAAACTAAGAACTCCAAAAGAAACCTCAGAAAAGAAGACAGTCCGAGACCCAATGTGCAGAGGGAGAGAAAAAAAACAAATTGTGCAACAATAAAAGTAAGCAAATGCATCCAGAACAAAAGTGAGTCCACAGGCATGAAGGCTGGAGCAGCCAGAGCAGGCCGCAGCCTCAGCGACAGTTCAGTGCAGAGCCGAGTAAATGTCATGGAGTCCTCAGATACAGAGCCTGAAGCCTCTAGAGTAGTGGTCACCAACCTTTTTAAGCCCAAGATCCCCTACCTCGGCCTCAGTAAAAGGCAAGATCGACCCCAAATCGATTAGTTACATGCATGTGCACAGGGGCAAAAAAGACCAGAAGTAAAACCCCGCAACCTGGAAGTACAAATAATGTATGAACACCAGGGATCACCACCCTTTTTTGCACCGCGGACCAGTTTAAAATTGGCAATATTAAACTGGAGTATTGTGTACAGTTTTGGTCTCCAGGGTTAAGGAAGGACATCCTGGCTGTAGAGGAAGTGCAGCGTAGATTCACGAGGTTAATTCCTGGGATGTTTGGACTGTCTTACGCAGAGAGGTTAGAGAGACTGGGCTTGTACACGCTGGAATTAAGGAGATTGAGAGGGGATCTGATTGAAACATATAAGATTATTAAGGGATTGGACAAGATAGAGGCAGGAAATATGTTCCAGATGCTGGGAGAGTCCAGTACCAGAGGGCATGGTTTGAGAATAAGGGGTAGGTCATTTAGGACAGAGTTAAGGAAAAACTTCTTCTCCCAGAGAGTTGTGGGGGCCTGGAATGCACTGCCTCGGAAGGTAGTGGAGGCCAATTCTCTGGATGCTTTCAAGAAGGAGCTAGATAGGTATCTTATGGATAGGGGAATCAAGGGATATGGGGACAAGGTAGGAACCGGGTATTGATAGTAGTTGATCAGCCATGATCTCAAAATGGCGGTGCAGGCTCGAAGGGCCGAATGGTCTACTTCTGCACCTATTGTCTATTGTCTATAATATTGTTGTAGACCGGCTGACGGCGGGGGGGGGGGGGGTTAAACACGAAGGAAATACAGCGATACGCGAAGCAGGTTCCTTATGTCCAGTCTATTCCGCAATTTAGTTTTCGTGGCTCTCAGCACTTAGCTGCTGTCCCGCTTGCTCATGTTTTTTCCGCTGAGAAAACTCAACAGGTTTGTCTTTAAGTGAGGGGTGCTTGGACTCAGGGTACCGAAGCAGTTTTGAGGGCTTCATTGCCTCATTGGACAGCCTCTGGGCCCGAACTCCAGTCTCCCGCCCGCCCGCCGCCAGATGCCTTGGCCAGGTGTGGCTGGTTGTGGGTGGGGTGAGAGGACAAGGTGAGGGCCAGAGGTCCCCGTGTCAGGGCCATGGTGGTCACAGTCCAGAGAGAGCAACCAACCAAGTGAGGACTGCGACAGCCCCCCTTGTAGGATCTATCGGCCGACAGATGTTTGGCTCGAGGGATGACTTTCAGCAGATCGCAGCAAGGTAGCTGCTCTGCTACTTACGAAACCCTGAGCCCGAATTAGGTCGTCTGTGAATATTTTAGCACCGGGTTCCCCACGAACATTCAGTGTGCTAAACAGGTTTAGAGGCGGCGCCCATCTGTCCGCGCTCCAGGCCAGTAGCAACGGCACTTTTCGCCGGCTGCAGGAGGTGGCCAGTTACCTGAGGCCAACCAGTGATCCCTGGCGCGAGGGTATCACTGCGTTTAGGCGACTGATGACCTCGCATGGGGTTCAAGTTCAGCAGTGGGTGTGACAGGGAATGAGGAAAGGTGCAGCTGACTCAAATCGTTTCATATCGCCAAATGGAGCTACACGCATGCGCACTGAGCAGAAAGAACGGAACTAAAACCCCGCAACCCGGAAACAATCTCTCAACAGTATTTGTGTATTTATTTTTCAATTTTATTCGGGATCTACTGGGAAAGTCTCAAAGATCAACCAGTCGATCGCGATCGACGGGTTGGCGACCACTATTCTAGAGCATGTCACAACCTATGAAATAATGCCTAATGTCAATCTAACCCTTCCCTCCCACCCAGCCCTCTCTTCTTCTATCATCCATGTGCCAATCGAAGATTGTATCTGCCTCTAGCACCACCCCTGACACCCAACACTCCGACACTTTGTAAAAACCTAACTCTAACATCCCCCCTATGCTTTCTTCCAATTACCTTAAGATAATCACAGTCCGAATCAGAATCAGGTTTAATACCACTGGCATATGTCGAGAAATTTGTTGTCCTTGCAGCAGCAGTACAATAACATAATAATACAGAAAAAAACATCTGTGAAATACATTAATATATATAATTGTTAAATTAAATTGTTGATAAAATAAAAATAAAAAACTAGTGAGATAGTATTCATGGATTCAATGTCCATTCAGAAATTGGATGGCAGAGGTGAAAAAGCTGTTCCTGATTCATTGAGTGTGTGCCTTCAGGCTTCTCTACCTCCTCCCTGATGTTAACAGTGAGAAGAGGACATGTCCTAGCTGATGGGGGTCCTTAATGCTACATTTTGAGGCATTGCTCCTTGAAAATATCCTAAATTGATGGAGACTAGTACCCATGATGGAACTGACTAAGTTTAAACTCTCTTAGCTTATTTCGATACTGAGTAGCAGCCCACACCCACCACCCCGCTGCACTAGACAGTGATGTAGCCAGTTAGAATGCTGTCCGCAGCACATTTGTAGAAATTTGCCTTTGGTGACATACCAAATCTCAAACTCCCAAAGAAATATCACCACTGTCCTGACCTTCTTTGTAGCTGCCTTGATATGTTGAGCCCAGGACAGATCCTCAGAGATGTTGACACTGGAAGAAGAATGGCTCGCTTTCTATCATCCATGTGCTAATATAAGAGTCGCCTATGTACCTGCCTACAGCACCACCCTTGGTGGAGCATTCCACGTACCCACCACTCCCACACTTAGTGTAAAAACCCACCTCTGACACCCTCCAAAATTAGTGGATAGTGTAGAAAACTGGCAGAGAATACAGTGCGATATAGATCAGCTGCAGATATAGGCAGAGAAATGGGAGATAGAGTTTAACCTGGATAAACGTGAGGTGTTATTCCTTGGTAAGGCAAGTGCAAGGAGGCAAAGGTCCATCACAGTGTTGCTGAGCAGGGAGATCTTGGGATCCAAGTTCATAGCTCCTTGAAAGTGGCTACACAGTTTGATAGGGTGGCGAAGGAGGCTTATGGAATGCTTGATTCTATATTCAAGGAACTGAGTTCAGAAGTCAAGAGATGATGTTGCAATTTCATGAAACTCTGGTCAGGCCTCATCTGAAGTATTGCATACTGTTCTGGTTGCCCCACTATAGGAAGGATGGGCATTGTGTAGTTAGGAAGGATTAGTTTTTTTGGGTTTTTAGATCTGCCACCTCTGTGGGGAATCAGAGATAGGTACTAAATGTTGGTAATGTCCGCAGACCAAACAATAAACAGAAGAAAATGAAAAAGGTGGTTTCCCGTCAGCGTTGCATGCTTGTAGATATCCTGCTTAAATCTCCCGCAGTCAAGGGCAGCCTGCAGCACGTCTGAGACCAGCTTTGCAGTGGGTGACAATGTTGAATGGAGGTGTAAAGAGTTCATCTAAAAATAAACAATAGATCTGAGATGTGAAGAAGTGTGCTAATTAATTTCACACTTGAAACAGGCTGTGATCTAGAAAATTAGTTCAAATCCCACCATGATGATTTCAAAATGTAAATTCTGCTTTGGAAGCTGGTGTTAGTAGAAGTGAGGAGAATTGTAAGGTTGTTAAAAAAAAAACAACTGTTTAGCTTCGTAACAGCCACATATACGGTACACTGAGTTAATGTTCATGGTCTTCTGTAGCTGTAGCCCATCCATTTCGAAGTTCGATGTGTTGTGTGTTCAGAGACGCTCTTCTGCACACCACTGTGGTAACGTGTGCTATTTTAGTTACTGACGCCTTCCTATCAGCTTGAACCACTCTGGCCATTCTCTTCTGACCTCTCTCATTAACAAGGCATTTTCACCCAAAGAACTACCAGTCACTGGATGGTTTCTTTCGGGGGGGGGTTTGTACCATTCTCTGTAAACCCTAGAGAATATTTTGCATGAAAATCCCAAGAGATTAGCATTTTCATGGGATACTCAAGTTGCCCCATCTGGCATCAACAATCATTCCATGGTCAAAGTCAGTGCAATCACATTTCTTCCCATTCTGATGTTTGGTCTGAACAACAGCTGAACCTTTTGATCATGTCTGCATGCTTTTATGCATTGTGTTGCTGCCCGTGTGATTGGCTGATTAAAGGTTTGCCTTAACGAACAGGTGTACCTAATAAAGTGACCACTGAGTGTATAGATTAGAATATAATCGACAAGAGGAGACCAGGCTAGCTGTCTCCTTTTACCTATAGCACCAGTCAGTAAAATCATGGCTGCTCTAATCTTGGCCCCACCACCACTTCTGACTTGTCTCCCCTAACACCACAACTCCCTTAGAGTTTAAATGCTTACCAGTCTTGTCTTACATGTCTGCCCTTACACAACTCACTGAGCTGGAGGAAACCAAAGGTTCTTGACCCTCAGATCTTGCCCCTAAGTAGGGCATCCCTTATCTGAAACCAGGACTACAGATGTACTGTGGAAAACTTCTAACTGGTTGCATCTCTGTCTGATATGCAGAAGCCACTGCACAAGATTGGAAAAAGCTGCAAAGAGTTGTAAACTCAGTCAGCTCCATCATGGGCACTAAGCTCCCCAGCATCCAGGACACCTTCACAAGACAATGCCTCAGAAAGGCAGTGTTCATCATGAAGGAACCCATCACCTAGGACATGCCGTCTTCTCGTTCCTACCGTGAAGGAGTTGGGTTCGGAGCTTAAAGACACACACTTGATATTTTAGCAGTAGCTTCTTCCCCTCCACCATCAGATTTCTGAATGGACAATGAACCACACCAAGATGAGGGTTATCCTAAGGTTAAAGAGTTCTGAGGACATATAGTCTACAACAGTCTCTGTGGCCCACCATCTAGGACCCATCTACATTAATCCCATTCTTACAGCATTGGAATACCATGACATACATAAAACCCATGGCCTAACAAGGGAGAGCCAGCATGGCTTTGTGCATGGCAGGTCGTGTCTTACCAATTTGCTTGAGTTTTTTGACAATGTGATGAGAGAGATTGATGAAGGTACATGGATGTTGTTTATATGGATTTCAGTAAGGAGTTTGACAATGTCCCTCATGACAGTCTAATCCAGAGGATTAAGATGCTTGGAGTCCTTGAAGAATGGGCTATTTGCATTCTGAACTGGCTTTCACATAGATGACAGAGGGTAGTGGTGAAGGGACTCATTCGAGCTGGAGGTCTGTAACTAGTGGAGTTCAGCAGGGATCTGTGCTAGGACCTCAGCTGTTTGTGATGTATGTAAGTGACCTGGAAGAAAATGTAGATGGGTGGGTGAGTAAGTTTGGAATGATACCAAGGTTGGTGGAGTTGTGGATAGTGTAGAGATTGGCAAAGAATACAGCATGATACAGATCAGTTGAGGATATGGGTAGAGAAATGGTAGTTGGAGTTTAGCCCAGATAAATGTGAGGTGTTGCACCTTGGTAGAGCAAATGCAAGGAGACGGTACACTATTAAGAGCAAAACCCTTAGCAGTGTTGCTGAACACAGAGATCTTGTGAGAGCCCCTTGAAAGTGGCTACACATGTCAATAGGGTAGTTAAGAAAGCTTACAGAATGCTTGCTTTTATTAGCTGAGGATTTGAGTTCAAAAGTCAAGAGGTGATGTTGCAATTTTATAAATCTCTGGTTAGGCCACATCTGGAGTATTGCATACAGTTCCGGTTGTCCCACTATAGGAAGGATGTTGAGGATTTGCAGAGGGTGAAGAGGAGGTTTACCAGGATGCTGCCTGATTTAGAGGGTATGTGCTGTCATGAGAGGCTGGATAAACTTGGGTTGTTTTCTCTGGAACGTTGGAGGCTGAGGGGAGATCTGATAGTCTGAGAGGCATAGACAAAGTGGACAGAGGGTATTTGTTTCCCAGAGTTGAAATGTCTAATACCCGAGGGCAAGTATTGAAGGGGAGAGGGGGTAGGTTCAAAGAGAATGTGAGGGGTATGTTTTTTACTCAGAGAGGGGTGGATGCCTGGCATGGTGGTAGAAGCAAATACATTAGAGATGTTTGGATTAGCACATGGATGTGAGGAAGTAGAGGGATACTGACATGGTGTAGGCAGGAAGGATTGGAGACTGGGTGTTTTTGATTTGCTCTTCAGCTGGTTTGACATGTGTGGGCCGATTGGCCTGTTCCTGTGTAGTACTGCTCTATGTTCTACGAGTGCGACATTTCAATGAAGCATCTAATTGCTACGTAAATTTATGAGAGTCTCTGCCTCCTTCAGTATCTCAGGAATTTTATTTCAGATATCAGTCTCTTCTGGGTGAAAAAATAATTCTTCCTCAGACTCCTATGCTGTCTTGCTACGGATGTGTCTACTATGCAGGAAAAATTATTGATTGCTAACTCTGTTAATTTAACAGTACCGCAACAGGCCCCTCCAGCCAATGAGCCTGTGTCAGCCAGTTTTACCCTTGTGACCAATTACCTTACTAACCTGTTATGTTTTTGGGATGTGGAAGGAAACTGGAGCACTTGGAGGAAACCCACACAGTCACGGAGAGAATGTACTTTCAGACAAATTAAACACAGGTCGCTGTGACTGTAATAGCGATACACAATCTGTTATATTACTATGTCCCCAAAATTATGCCTTCATGATCATGTCAATTCTCCCTTAACTTCTCAGATCCAAGGAAATCTATTCCAGCCCATACACTCCTGTTCCAGATCTCATTCAATCTACAAGGATAGATCTGAGCTACACTTTTCCACCCTGTTCCTACCACTCTCCAGTCCCTAAAGATTTCAATGTAGCAAGGAAAGGCATCTTAGTGAAGTAAAATATTTTATCTCCCCACTCTTTCATTCTCACAGTTGTTGGTTCCTGGAGCTACTTCCGCAATACCGCTGTAGGAGGCACCTTCACCAGAAGGACTTGACTGGTGAGAGTAGGTTGCTCAACGAGCCATTGCCAACAACACCCACATCCCAAAAGATGAATTAAAAACATAAAGACTATTTTTTTCTGTAGAGGCAAAAAACGGGGATATTTAAATTAATTGGGAAAAGGATGAGGAGGAATAGAAGAAAGGTGTTTCCACCCTGTGGTCATTATGCACAGGATGTCCATCAGACCATAAGATATAGGAGCAGAATTAGGCCATTCGACCCACCAAGTCTACTCTGCCATTTGGCTGATCCATTTCCCTCTCAGTTTCAATCTTCTGCCTTCTCCCCATATCCCTTCATGCCCCGACAAATCAAAAACTTATTAACCTCTGTCTTAAATGGACCCAACGACTTGGCCTCCACTGCCACCTGTGGCAATCAATTCCACAGATTCACAACCATCTGGCTAAAGAAATTTCTCCTCATCTCCTTTCTAAATGGACCTTCTGAGGCTGTGCCCTCTGGTCTTAGACACCCCCACCAAAGGAAATATTCTCTCCGCATCCACTCTAAAAAAAGTTTAAAAGTTTCATTTAATTGTCAAAGTATGCATATACAATACAATTCTGCTATTTGTCTTCTCCAGATAGCCATTAAATACAGAATGACTATGCACGTTGATGAAAGAAGAGACATCAACTCTCCACACCCCACACCCCCCGGCATGAAAAAGAAAAGAAACAAAAATTGCAGACTAGAAAATCCCCCCTCCCCACAGCAAAAAGCAGCTACCCCTACCGGCCCCTACATATAACACCCCCTGACCTGCTCACTTGCTGAAAAGAACAGCGATAGCAGCACCAAACCCCAACACCCCTCTTACAAGCAAAAACTAGCAGATCACCCACTCGCCAATTGGCTGCAAAATAGTAAACACCAAAACACTGAAGGAAACCTCTATCGAGACCTGTCAATATTCACGAGGGCTCAATGAGATCCCTCCCCTCCACCTTTCATTCTTCCGAATTCTAGCAAGTAGATCCTATACAGTAATGCTTTCACTCCTGGAGTCATTCTCGTGAACATCCTCTGAATGATCTCCAATGTCAGCAAAGCCTTGCAGAAGCAGTCGTGGACACAGAAAGCCTCATCATATTCAAAGAGCAGCTGGATGAGAACTTATATTGTGGAGATCGAGAGAGGCTTCTGACCAAGAGATCGGCATTGGGGATAAAGCTGTTTAAATCCTTACCAATCACTATGGGCATCTGGTCCTTTGATTCTCCTCCACAAAATCTGTCAAAGGAGTAGCACACACAAAATGCTGAAGGAGCTCAGCAGGTCTGGCAGCATCCACGGAAGTGAATTAACAGTCAACATTTCGGATCGAGAATCTTCTTCAGGACTGGAAAGGAAGGTGGAAGTTGCCAGAATAAAAAAGTAGGGGAAGGAGGATTGCTGGAAGGTGATAGGTAAAACCAGGTGAATGGGAAAGTTCAAGGGCTGGAGAACAAGGAACCTGATTGGAGAGGGCAATGGACAGTAGGAGATAGGAAAGAAGGAGGGGCCCGGGGGAAGTAATAGGTAGGTGAGAAGAGGCAAAAGGTCAGAATGGGAGGGGTAATTAGTTTACCAGCAGGAGAAATTGATATTCATGCCATCTGGTTTGAGGCTACCCAGAGCGAATAGAAGTTGTTGCTCCTCCACACTGAGAGTAACCCTATCTTGGCACAAGGGGAGGTAATGGTCTGACATGCTGGAACTGGAATGGGAATCAGAATTAAAATGTTTAGCCATGGTAATGGCTCTTTGACACTCCAAACCTCAAGCAACCAATTCCCATTGAGTAGGCGGGAGTGACAGCCAATGCTAAGTTGGCGCTGGAGTTGAGTTGGCCAGGTGAGCCTCACCTTTAGTGATAGGGACATCAGGAGCAGTAAGTGGGTGTATGGTGACTGTATGATGAAAGTTGGTGTGTGATAAACGTAGAGGAACCAAGGGGAAAATCTTCTGCACCACGTCCATGGCCTATCGAATAGCGATAAGTCGTGAGACCCCCGAGAAAGAGTTCTATTTCCGCAAAGAACCAAAGTCAGCATGTAACTCCAGGTCAGGGTCTTCAAGAGAGCCCTGAAAGGGAAAAATAGAGATATTAAAGATAGAAATAGAGCTGTTTCTGAAGATGCAAGCCATCCTCCTAAGCTCTGCCCTCATATACAAGCGGTGCGTGATAAGGCAATTTCATGCCGACTTTCATGATCAGCAGCCCTAAATTCATAAGATACACCAAAAAGTATTCAGGGTGCAAAATTTCTGTTGTTCGGCATATTTGTTCAGAGAGGGAATGGATTTCAAATGAGAGACAGGAGCATCAGAGGAATGCTGGCAATTTGCAAGTTGGGTGTAGCGTCTTTGTTCCTCGACCTTCACACTGATGTTCTTGACACTCAACATTGAGTTCTTATTGACTAAATACCTTGATCTCTACCCTTGGCATTTAATTAACATGGGAAGAGGTTATAGTCTAACACTTTTTATTTAAGACATACAAATGTTTCGCTTAATTAACCTACTAAATCTGTTATTTCTGTTGAGATTTGAAATTTACATAGAAGTGTTTTAAATTTTAATTTTAATTCTGTTTGTCAAAACAAAGCACCAGCTGATCTGTCTGGATGAAATGAACGGTGAAGAGGCATCTGCCTCAAATTGTTTGGCAAACTGGGAGATGCAGATCACAGATTTCTCAGCAATTAGAACCACCTACCCACAACTTCCTCATAATCGTTCTTTGTTTCAGGCCAGGTGGTCCTCAAGTGCCCCCATGCCTCTTACCTCGCTCTGGATCTCTCCGTATTTGCTGCATCCATGGTCTTCTGACCTCTCTATCAGATTCTCCATCCTCCAGCCCTTTATCGCTTTCACCAGTCAATCTCCCAGCTCTTTATTTCACCCCTCCATCTCTCCTGTTTTCACTTATCACCTGCTACTGTACTTCTTCCTCACCTTCTTACTCTGACTTCTCCCCTTCCGCTCCAGTCCTTTCTAGTCTTGGCCCAAAATGTCGACTGTTTATTCTTTTCCATAGATGCTGAGTTCCTCCAGTGTCCTTTGTGTGTTGCTTTAGATTAGCTTTATGTTTTTTTAATGAGGTCTTTTGGTTTTTTCTTGTTTGGTGGCTGCCTGTAAGGAGATGACCCTCAAGGCTGTATGTATTATCCATCTCCGTTAGTCAGTGTTGATGATGGATGTTGCGTCCTAGCTGTCTACATGATATGCAAGTCAGGGCAGTGTGATATGGAGAGCAAGCTGTTGCTCATGCAGCAGCCTCTCCCTGTCCATGCAGCTGATGAACTTAAAGGAGCGGCAGAGACCGATACAGTTTGGCACCAGTGACATCGCAGGAGTTGCCAGTCAGCATTGAACTCAACGCAGAACTGCCTTAGGGACTCCAGGAGTCCCTCGGAGTTTACTCCTGAAGCCTTCTCCGTGAGTGTGTATAGATGCAAGGCAGCGGAGGTTTGAGATCAGAGTTTTCTTTCTCCTAGATAAGCTACCAACCATAGCTGACTAGCCCTTTATTAGCCTGAAAAGACTGGTTTGAAGGTGCCAGTAACCAGTCTTTGCCCCTTCTCCTGTCAGTAGAAACGTTCCACCAGGATTAGTAGCTAAGCCACATGTGAAGGCCAGGAGCTGGACTTGGTTGTCAGAGGCTATTTGAGACACAGGCCAGCGGGAGCATTTAATAGATAGTGGGAGCTTATTGCCACTACTTCCCAGGCTATTCGTAATTTGACAATAAACGTACTTCATACTTTGCACTGTCATGTGTACATTGAAACATATGGTGAAATGCTTTGTTTTGCATCAGCAAACAGCACAGGCCGACGATGTGCTGGGGACAGCCCACGTGTCACCACGCTTCCAGCAGCTGCGTAGCATGCCCACAGCTTACCAACCCTAACCCGCACGTCTTTGGAATGTGGGAGGAGACCCACGCCGTCACAGGGAGAACGTATAAACTCCTTACAGACCGCAGCGGGAATCACTGTAATGTGATTGCGCTAACCTCTACCATGCAGTGGGTAGCCCAGTGCTCAGTGTGGCAGAACCCCACCTCAGTGGCAAAATCTTCCATGTTCACCAGTAATAACAGTGAGATAACTTCAGTGTCCTGGGCACCGTAGCCATCAGTGAGACTGAGTTGCAGGAAGGGCAGGACAGGCAGCCCAGCGTTCTACAGTTTTTTTGCTTTGGTCACGGTAGAGCCAGAGGTATTTAAAGGGGGAGGGCTGGGATTACTAGTCAGGGAAATTGCCATGCCAGTGCTCAGACAGAACAGGCTGGAGAGCTCGTCTACTGAGGCAATATGGGTGGAACTAAAAAAGGTATGACCACATTAATGGGGCTATTTTATAAACCACCCACTGGTCAGTGGAATTTAGAGGAGCAAATTTGTAGAGAGATCGTATGTTGTGAAAGTAGGTGATTTTAACTTTCTCCATATTGACTGGGATTCCCATACTGTAAAGGGACCTGGTGAGATAAAGTTCATCAAATATGTTCAGGAAAGCTTCTTTAATCAGTATGTAGATATCCCAATGAGAGATTGTGCAATACTTGATCTGCTATTAGGGGGCTGAGACAGGGAGGTGTCACCTCTTTTCACATCTGTGACCTCAACTGCAGGTGAATATCACAGAAATTCTCCAAACCAGGCCACCCATTGTTCCACCACACCTTGCCCCTCAACAAACCTCTATCTCAACGATCCTCCTGAAAACCCTACAGCTTCAGCCAAGAACACCCGTCTCTGACCCCAAAACCACCGGCGTCCAGTTGGGCTTCTAAAGGTTTGAAGAGTTGAATATCCGACAATCCGATGATATTTTTAGTGCCGTGGAAATGTAACACAGACTGTTAAGTTTTGGTTTGAGTGCAATTGCGTAAGCAGCTCTAACCATAGCTCTCATTGTGGGTTGAATTAGATTTTCCACAGGCTCAGCTGACGCATAAAACAAAGGGTTTGAGAGGTGTGGGTGGGTGTGATGAATCCCCTGGTACCTTCCCAATGATTAAAGCCTGGTGCCGATCTGCAGTTTGTGTGGAGCCAGGGATCAAATAGACAGCAGAGCTCACCATGGGCAGGAGCACAAGAGAGAGCAACACATTTCAACCTCATGCCCCCTCTCATACCTTCCTTCCCAGACAAATGGAGATCGGTGTGCTGTGCAGAGGGGGGAATTGTAGTGACCCAGTTCTGTGGCCTTGTGATCTTACTGGTCTGAAGCGGCTGTGGGGCAGAATCTGGGACTTCCTTCTTGTCGGTACTGGCAGAAGCCCAAATGGCACTAGGTAAAGGTACAGAGGGTCAGGGTGTGACTCTACAGTAAGTCAAGGTGTACCTCACCTACCCTAGTCTAGCGTACAGGAGGTCAGAGAGTGTGTCACCTGCCCCGGTCTGGTTTACCGTAGGTCAGGCTGTGTGTCACCTGCCCCGGTCTGGTTTACCGTAGGTCAGGCTGTGTGTCACCAGCCCCAGTCTGGTGTACAGGAGGTCAGGGAGTGTGTCACCAGCCCCAGTCTGGTGTACAGGAGGTCAGGGAGTGTGTCACCAGCCCCGGTCTGGTTTACCGGAAGTCAGGCTGTGTGTCACCAGCCCTGGTCTGGTGTACAGGAGGTCAGGGAGTGTGTCACCAGCCCTGGTCTGGTTTACCGTAGGTCAGGCTGTGTGTCACCAGCCCTGGTCTGGTGTACAGGAGGTCAGGGAGTGTGTCACCAGCCCTGGTCTGGTTTACCGTAGGTCAGGGAGTGTGTCACCAGCCCCGGTCTGGTGTACAGGAGGTCAGGCTGTGTGTCACCAGCCCTGGTCTGGTGTACAGGAGGTCAGGCTGTGTGTCACCTGCCCCGGTCTGGTTTACCGTAGGTCAGGCTGTGTGTCACCAGCCCCAGTCTGGTGTACAGGAGGTCAGGGAGTGTGTCACCAGCCCTGGTCTGGTGTACAGGAGGTCAGGGAGTGTGTCACCTGCCCCAGTCTGGTTTACAGGAGGTCAGGGAGTGTGTCACCAGCCCCGGTCTGGTTTACAGGAGGTCAGGGAGTGTGTCACCTGCCCCGGTCTGGTTTACCGTAGGTCAGGCTGTGTGTCACCAGCCCCGGTCTGGTTTACAGGAGGTCAGGGAGTGTGTCACCAGCCCCGGTCTGGTTTACAGGAGGTCAGGGAGTGTGTCACCTGCCCCGGTCTGGTTTACCGTAGGTCAGGCTGTGTGTCACCAGCCCCGGTCTGGTTTACAGGAGGTCAGGGAGTGTGTCACCAGCCCCGGTCTGGTTTACAGGAGGTCAGGGAGTGTGTCACCAGCCCCGGTCTGGTGTACAGGAGGTCAGGGAGTGTGTCACCTGCCCCGGTCTGGTTTACCGTAGGTCAGGCTGTGTGTCACCAGCCCCGGTCTGGTTTACAGGAGGTCAGGGAGTGTGTCACCAGCCCCGGTCTGGTTTACCGGAGGTCAGGGAGTGTGTCACCAGCCCCGGTCTGGTGTACAGGAGGTCAGGGAGTGTGTCACCTGCCCCGGTCTGGTGTACAGGAGGTCAGGGAGTGTGTCACCAGCCCCAGTCTGGTGTACAGGAGGTCAGGGAGTGTGTCACCTGCCCCAGTCTGATGTACAGGAGGTCAGGGAGTGTGTCACCTGCCCCGGTCTGGTTTACCGGAGGTCAGGGAGTGTGTCACCTGCCCCGGTCTGGTTTACCGGAGGTCAGGGAGTGTGTCACCTGCCCCGGTCTGGTGTACAGGAGGTCAGGGAGTGTGTCACCTGCCCCGGACTGGTTTACCGGAGGTCAGGGAGTGTGTCACAAGCCCCGGTCTGGTTTACCGGAGGTCAGGGAGTGTGTCACCAGCCCCGGTCTGGCGTACAGGATGTCAGGGAGTGTGTCACCTGCCCCGGTCTGGTTTACCGGAGGTCAGGCTGTGTGTCACCAGCCCCGGTCTGGCGTACAGGAGGTCAGGGAGTGTGTCACCTGCCCCGGTCTGGTGTACAGGAGGTCAGGGACTGTGTCACCAGCCCCGGTCTGGCGTACAGGATGTCAGGGAGTGTGTCACCTGCCCCGGTCTGGTGTACAGGAGGTCAGGGAGTGTGTCACCTGCCCCGGTCTGGCGTACAGGAGGTCAGGGAGTGTGTCACCTGCCCCGGTCTGGTGTACAGGAGGTCAGGGAGTGTGTCACCTGCCCCGGTCTGGTGTACAGGAGGTCAGGGAGTGTGTCACCAGCCCCTGGTCTGGCGTACAGGAGGTCAGGGAGTGTGTCACCAGCCCCGGTCTGGTGTACAGGATGTCAGGGAGTGTGTCACCTGCCCCGGTCTGGTTTACCGGAGGTCAGGCTGTGTGTCACCAGCCCCGGTCTGGCGTACAGGAGGTCAGGGAGTGTGTCACCTGCCCCGCTCTGGTTTACCGGAGGTCAGGCTGTGTGTCACCTGCCCTGGTCTGGTTTACCGTAGGTCAGGCTGTGTGTCACCAGCCCCAGTCTGGTGTACAGGAGGTCAGGGAGTGTGTCACCTGCCCCGGTCTGGTGTACAGGAGGTCAGGGAGTGTGTCACCTGCCCCGGTCTGGTTTACCGGAGGTCAGGCTGTGTGTCACCTGCCCTGGTCTGGTTTACCGGAGGTCAGGGAGTGTGTCACCTGCCCCGGTCTGGTTTACAGGAGGTCAGGGAGTGTGTCACCTGCCCCGGTCTGGTTTACCGGAGGTCAGGGAGTGTGTCACCAGCCCCGGTCTGGTGTACAGGAGGTCAGGGAGTGTGTCACCTGCCCCAGTCTGGTTTACCGTAGGTCAGGCTGTGTGTCACCTGCCCCAGTCTGGTTTACAGGAGGTCAGGGAGTGTGTCACCTGCCCCGGTCTGGTTTACAGGAGGTCAGGGAGTGTGTCACCAGCCCCGGTCTGGTTTACCGGAGGTCAGGGAGTGTGTCACCTGCCCCGGTCTGGTTTACCGGAGGTCAGGCTGTGTGTCACCAGCCCCGGTCTGGCGTACAGGAGGTCAGGGAGTGTGTCACCTGCCCCGGTCTGGTGTACAGGATGTCAGGGAGTGTGTCACCTGCCCCGGTCTGGTTTACCGGAGGTCAGGGAGTGTGTCACCTGCCCCGGTCTGGTTTACCGGAGGTCAGTCTGTGTGTCACCAGCCCCGGTCTGGCGTACAGGAGGTCAGGGAGTGTGTCACCTGCCCCGGTCTGGTGTACAGGATGTCAGGGAGTGTGTCACCTGCTCCGGTCTAGTTTACAGGAGGTCAGGGAGTGTGTCACCTGCCCCGGTCTGGTTTACCGGAGGTCAGGGAGTGTGTCACCTGCCCCGGTCTGGTTTACCGGAGGTCAGGGAGTGTGTCACCTGCCCCGGTCTAGTTTACAGGAGGTCAGGGAGTGTGTCACCTGCCCCGGTCTAGTTTACAGGAGGTCAGGGAGTGTGTCACCTGCCCCGGTCTGGTTTACCGGAGGTCAGGGAGTGTGTCACCAGCCCCGGTCTGGTGTACCGGAGGTCAGGGAGTGTGTCACCAGCCCCGGTCTGGTGTACAGGAGGTCAGGGAGTGTGTCACCAGCCCCGGTCTGGTTTACCGGAGGTCAGGGAGTGTGTCACTAGCCCCGGTCTGGTTTACCGGAGGTCAGTGAGTGTGTCACCAGCCCCGGTCTGGTTTACCGGAGGTCAGGGAGTGTGTCACCTGCCCCGGTCTGGTGTACAGGAGGTCAGTGAGTGTGTCACCAGCCCCGGTCTGGTTTACCGGAGGTCAGGGAGTGTGTCACCTGCCCCGGTCTGGTGTACAGGAGGTCAGGGAGTGTGTCACCTGCCCCGGTCTGGTGTACAGGAGGTCAGGGAGTGTGTCACCAGCCCCGGTCTGGTGTACAGGAGGTCAGGGAGTGTGTCACCTGCCCCGGTCTGGTGTACAGGAGGTCAGGGAGTGTGTCACTAGCCCCGGTCTGGTGTACCGGAGGTCAGGGAGTGTGTCACTATCCCCGGTCTGGTGTACAGGAGGTCAGGGAGTGTGTCACCTGCCCCGGTCTGGTTTACAGGAGGTCAGGGAGTGTGTCACTAGCCCCGGTCTGGTTTACCGGAGGTCAGGGAGTGTGTCACCTGCCCCGGTCTGGTGTACAGGAGGTCAGGGAGTGTGTCACCTGCCCCGGTCTGGTTTACAGGAGGTCAGGGAGTGTGTCACCTGCCCCGGTCTGGTGTACAGGAGGTCAGGGAGTGTGTCACCTGCCCCGGTCTGGTGTACAGGAGGTCAGTGAGTGTGTCACCAGCCCCGGTCTGGTTTACCGGAGGTCAGGGAGTGTGTCACCTGCCCCGGTCTGGTGTACAGGAGGTCAGGGAGTGTGTCACCTGCCCCGGTCTGGTGTACAGGAGGTCAGGGAGTGTGTCACCAGCCCCTGGTCTGGTGTACAGGAGGTCAGGGAGTGTGTCACCAGCCCCGGTCTGGTGTACAGGAGGTCAGGGAGTGTGTCACCTGCCCCGGTCTGGCGTACAGGAGGTCAGGGAGTGTGTCACCTGCCCCGGTCTGGCGTACAGGAGGTCAGGGAGTGTGTCACCTGCCCCGGTCTGGTGTACAGGAGGTCAGGGAGTGTGTCACCTGCCCCGGTCTGGTGTACAGGAGGTCAGGGAGTGTGTCACCAGCCCCGGTCTGGTGTACAGGAGGTCAGGGAGTGTGTCACCAGCCCCAGTCTGGTGTACAGGAGGTCAGGGACTGTGTCACCAGCCCCGGTCTGGTTTACCGGAGGTCAGGGAGTGTGTCACCTGCCCCGGTCTGGTTTACAGGAGGTCAGGGAGTGTGTCACCAGCCCCGGTCTGGTTTACCGGAGGTCAGGGAGTGTGTCACCAGCCCCGGTCTGGCGTACAGGATGTCAGGGAGTGTGTCACCTGCCCCGGTCTGGTTTACCGGAGGTCAGGGAGTGTGTCACCAGCCCCGGTCTGGCGTACAGGATGTCAGGGAGTGTGTCACCTGCCCCGGTCTGGTTTACCGGAGGTCAGGCTGTGTGTCACCAGCCCCGGTCTGGTTTACCGGAGGTCAGGGAGTGTGTCACCAGCCCCGGTCTGGCGTACAGGAGGTCAGGGAGTGTGTCACCAGCCCCGGTCTGGTTTACCGGAGGTCAGGGAGTGTGTCACCTGCCCCGGTCTGGTGTACAGGAGGTCAGGGAGTGTGTCACCTGCCCCGGTCTGGTGTACAGGAGGTCAGGGAGTGTGTCACCTGCCCCGGTCTGGTTTACAGGAGGTCAGGGAGTGTGTCACCAGCCCCGGTCTGGTTTACCGGAGGTCAGGGAGTGTGTCACCTGCCCCGGTCTGGTGTACAGGAGGTCAGGGAGTGTGTCACCAGCCCCGGTCTGGTGTACAGGAGGTCAGGCTGTGTGTCACCTGCCCCGGTCTGGTGTACAGGAGGTCAGGCTGTGTGTCACCAGCCCCGGTCTGGCGTATAGGAGGTCAGGCTGTGTGTCACCTGCCCCGGTCTGGTGTACAGGAGGTCAGGCTGTGTGTCACCTGCCCCGGTCTGGTTTACCGGAGGTCAGGCTGTGTGTCACCAGCCCCGGTCTGGCGTATAGTAGGTCAGGCTGTGTGTCACCTGCCCCGGTCTGGTGTACAGGAGGTCAGGGAGTGTGTCACCAGCCCCGGTCTGGTTTACCGGAGGTCAGGGAGTGTGTCACCAGCCCCGGTCTGGTGTACAGGAGGTCAGGGAGTGTGTCACCTGCCCCAGTCTGGTGTACAGGAGGTCAGGGAGTGTGTCACCAGCCCCGGTCTGGTGTACAGGATGTCAGGGAGCGTGTCACCTGCCCCGGTCTGGTGTACAGGAGGTCAGGGAGTGTGTCACCTGCCCCGGTCTGGTGTACAGGAGGTCAGGGAGTGTGTCACCTGCCCCGGTCTGGTTTACAGGAGGTCAGGGAGTGTGTCACCTGCCCCGGTCTGGTGTACAGGAGGTCAGGGAGTGTGTCACCTGCCCCGGTCTGGTTTACAGGAGGTCAGGGAGTGTGTCACCAGCCCCGGTCTGGTTTACCGGATGTCAGGGAGTGTGTCACCTGCCCCGGTCTGGTTTACAGGAGGTCAGGGAGTGTGTCACCTGCCCCGATCTGGTTTACCGGAGGTCAGGGAGTGTGTCACCTGCCCCGATCTGGTTTACAGGAGGTCAGGGAGTGTGTCACCTGCCCCGGTCTGGTTTACCGGAGGTCAGGGAGTGTGTCACCAGCCCCGGTCTGGTTTACCGGATGTCAGGGAGTGTGTCACCTGCCCCGGTCTGGTTTACAGGAGGTCAGGGAGTGTGTCACCTGCCCCGGTCTGGTTTACAGGAGGTCAGGGAGTGTGTCACCAGCCCCGGTCTGGTGTACAGGATGTCAGGGAGTGTGTCACCAGCCCCGGTCTGGCGTACAGGAGGTCAGGGAGTGTGTCACCTGCCCCGGTCTGGTGTACAGGAGGTCAGGGAGTGTGTCACCAGCCCCGGTCTGGTGTACAGGAGGTCAGGGAGTGTGTCACCTGCCCCGGTCTGGTGTACAGGAGGTCAGGGAGTGTGTCACCTGCCCCGGTCTGGTGTACAGGAGGTCAGGGAGTGTGTCACCTGCCCCGGTCTGGTTTACCGGAGGTCAGGCTGTGTGTCACCTGCCCTGGTCTGGTTTACCGGAGGTCAGGGAGTGTGTCACCTGCCCCGGTCTGGTTTACCGGAGGTCAGGCTGTGTGTCACCTGCCCCGGTCTGGTTTACCGGAGGTCAGGGAGTGTGTCACCTGCCCCGGTCTGGTTTACCGGAGGTCAGGGAGTGTGTCACCTGCCCCGGTCTGGCGTACAGGAAGTCAGGGAGTGTGTCACCTGCCATAGTCTGGTTTACCGGAGGTCAGGGAGTGTGTCACCTGCCCCGGTCTGGTTTACAGGAGGTCAGGGAGTGTGTCACCTGCCCCGGTCTGGTTTACCGGAGGTCAGGGAGTGTGTCACCTGCCCCGGTCTGGTTTACCGGAGGTCAGGCTGTGTGTCACCTGCCCCGGTCTGGTGTACAGGAGGTCAGGCTGTGTGTCACCTGCCCCGATCTGGTTTACCGGAGGTCATTGTGCTAGCCCCGAGCTGATGTCCTTTGTTCATCTGTATCTCTGAAGGATGTGGCATGCTGTGGTGCCAGTCCTTTCCCCGTCCACTCGCCTGGTGCTGTAATGAGCAGAGAGAAGCAAATGCAATTTGTGGAGACGCGTGTTGCCGCTGTATAGAACAAATGAATAATAAACTAATTTTAGCTCAGCACAGCACATTTATCAGCAGCTCGGAGAGAGCCCCTGGGGACTGTGAACAAGCTATTCTACAGTGTGTGGAAAGCATGGTGATTGTCTGTGAGGAAGGTGGGCAGTTTTCAGGATGGGGCAAGTGTAGACATGTGGTGGGGTGGGACCTGCCTGTGATCTCAGTGGGGGAATCCCCTCAGGGGACATCAGCTAAACCAAAAACCCACAATGCTTCCTAGCGGTCAATTCTGTCCCTCTGCTTGCTGGTAGCTGTTCACACTAGATTTATTAAACATCAGATGAGCTGAAGGAAAGCAGAATTATTGTCCAAAACAGTCAATACAAATGTTAGTTTAACTGTTTATTTGCGATATCTGATTTCAAATTTTGTGTATCATTTGCAAAGGGGCAGCTTCCAGATGTCTGTTTCTCCATTTTGTGGGAAGCATTTAAGCCAGCTCCTCCTCTGTGCAGGTTAACATTGAACTGACCTCCTGTACACACAAACTGAGCAGGTGACACACACCCTGACCTCCTGTACACACAACCTGAGCAGGTGACACACACCCTGACCTCCTGTACACACAACCTGGGCAGGTAACACACACCCAGACCTGTACACACAAACTGAGCAGGTGACACACACCCTGACCTCCTGTACACACAACCTGGGCAGGTGACACACACCCAGACCTCCTGTACACACAACCTGAGTAGGTGACACACACCCAGACCTCCTGTACACACAACCTGAGCAGGTGATACACACTCTAATCTCCTGCACACACAACCTGAGCAGGTGACACACACCCAGACCTCCTGTACACACAACCTGAGCAGGTGACACACACCCAGACCTCCTGTACACACAACCTGAGCAGGTGACACACACCCAGACCTCCTGTACACACAACCTGAGTGATGCACCATCAATAACTCACTCTGAGATGTAAGAAGCGAGGTATCAGCTTTTATTGACTGGAAGAATGAACAACACTACATCCTGGGGAATGAGGCTGGGCAACAGGCCTCAGTCGCCTTTATACAGGGGTCTGTGGGAGGAGCCACAGGAGCAGTCAGCAGGGGTCTGTGGGAGGAGCCACAGGAGCAGTCAGCAGGGGTCTGTGGGAGGAGTCAGCAGGGGGTCTGTGGGAGGAGCCACAGGAGCAGTCAGCAGGGGTCTGTGGGAGGAGCCACAGGAGCAGTCCAGACAGGTATATGTAGTTCACCACACTGAGCAGGTGACACACACCCAGACCTGTACACACAACCTGAGCAAGTGACACACACCCAGACCTGTACACACAACCTGAGCAGGTGACACACACCCTGACCTCCTGTACACACAACCTGAGCAGGTGACACACACCCTGACCTCCTGTACACACAACCTGAGCAAGTGACACACACCCAGACCTGTACACACAACCTGAGCAGGTGACACACACCCTGACCTCCTGTACACACAACCTGAGCAGGTGACACACACCCTGACCTCCTGTACACACAACCTGGGCAGGTGACACACACCCAGACCTGTACACACAACCTGGGCAGGTGACACACACTCTAATCTCCTGTACACACAACCTGAGCAGGTGACACACACCCAGACCTCCTGTACACACAACCTGAGTGATGCACCATCAATAACTCACTCTGAGACGTAAGAAGCGAGATATCGGCTTTTATTGACTGGAAGAATGAACAACACTACATCCTGGGGAATGAGGCTGGGCAACAGGCCTCAGTCGCCTCTATACAGGGGTCTGTGGGAGGAGCCACAGGAGCAGTCAGCAGGGGTCTGTGGGAGGAGCCACAGGAGCAGTCCAGACAGGTATATGTAGTTCACCACACTGAGCAGGTGACACACACCCAGACCTGTACACACAACCTGAGCAGGAGACACACACCCTGACCTCCTGTACACACAACCTGAGCAAGTGACACACACCCAGACCTGTACACACAACCTGAGCAGGTGACACACACCCTGACCTCCTGTACACACAACCTGAGCAGGTGACACACACCCTGACCTCCTGTACACACAACCTGAGCAAGTGACACACACCCAGACCTGTACACACAACCTGGGCAGGTGACACACACTCTAATCTCCTGTACACACAACCTGTGCAGGTGACACACACCCAGACCTCCTGTACACACAACCTGAGCAGGTGACACACACACTGACCTCCTGTACACACAACCTGAGCAGGTGACACACACCCTGACCTCCTGTACACACAACCTGAACAGGTGACACACACCCTGACCTCCTGTACACACAACCTGAGCAGGTGACACACACCCTGACCTCCTGTACACACAACCTGAGCAAGTGACACACACCCAGACCTATACACACAACCTGAGCAGGTGACACACACGCTGACCTCCTGTACACACAACCTGAGCAAGTGACACACACCCAGACCTGTACACACAACCTGAGCAGGTGACACACACCCTGACCTCCTGTACACACAACCTGGGCAGGTGACACACACTCTAATCTCCTGTACACCCAACCTGGGCAGGTGACATACACCCTGAGCTCCTGTTGTTTCTGCTCTCCATGCAGCTAACCAGTCCCTTATCCATACCAGATATCACCCTAATTTCATTACGTTTCTCTCGTAAGATTTTTGCTGATGTGACACCTTATCATGTGTTTTTTTTTTGGAAATTCTAAACATGGTATCCAAATTCTCACATCCTCCTATAACAGTAAAATATTATCAAATGCCATTTCTATTTCATATTGACATTGACAAATTGTATCATGAATTTCTAATCATCTGCTATCATGTCCTTAACAATAGCTTCCAGCATTTTTTCAATGACAGTTTTTAGGCTAACTGCGGTAGTGGGCCATATCCACTCATTGTTGTAGGGTTTTCTGTTCAAGGGCATTGGATTTTCTTTCCCGGCTGTGGTGTAACCAGTCAATACACACTCCACCACATGTCTATAGATGCCATGCCGAATCTTTATAAACTCCTAAGGAAATACACCCGTTCTTCGTAATTACATTCACATCCAGGGCCTCCGAAATAATAACACTGAGGAATTTGACATTGCTGCCTCTCTCCACCCCTACGCTCTGATGAGGACTGACTGGCTCATGGACTTCGCTTTCCTCCCTCCGAAGTCAATAATCATCTCTTTAGTCTCGCTGACATTCAGTGAGAGTTTGTTGTGGCACCACTCAGCCAGATTTTCAATCTCCCTCCTATCTGTGGATTCATCACCATCTTTGATTCAGCCAGTGATAGTGGTGTCGTCAGCCAGCTTGAATATGTCATTGGAGCTGTGCTTAGCCTTACAGTCATTAGTATAAAGCGAGCAGAGCAGAGGGCTAATCTCACAGCCTCGTGGTGCACTTGTGCTGATGGCTGAGGGATAATACCCGTTCTTCAACCTGGAGATGTGAGTCCAGAAGCTCCTGTACTTCCTTACTGATGGCAGTGGCACGAAGTGAGCATGACCTGAGTGGCAAGAAGCCTTGACGACGGATGCTGCTTTCCTGCAAGAACACCTTGTGTAGATTTCTGTATTTATTTATGGAGATACAGCTCATAATAGTCCTTCATGGCCCTTCAAGCCACATTGCTCAGCAATCCCAATTACAGGACAATTTACAGTGACCAATTAACCTACGGCTGGTATATCTTTGGACTGTGGGAGGAAACTAGAGCAGCTGGGGAAACCCACACAGTCCCGGGGAGAATGTACGAATTCCTTACTGACAGCGACAAGAACTGAACTCGGCTCGCTGTTACTTTTAAGCGTTGTGCTAAACACCACACCATCATGGTGGGGTGGGCTTTACCCATGGTGGATTGGGCCATATCCACTACTGTTAAATTAACAGTTATCTAGTCCCCAGTACGATAAAACAGGTTCTCAGCCTTACAATCTGCCTCATTCTGGCCTTCTACCTTACCGCACTTTCTCTGTAACTGTTAACCGTATCTGCATTGTTAAAGATAAAACTCAGCTTTATTTGTCACATGTAGATTGAAACATACAGTGAAATGCATCACAGTGACCAATCACTCCAAGGATGCAGCTGGCAAGTGTCACCATATTTCAGGTGTCAGCATAGCACGCCACAATGTACACTTCTGTAATGTGGGGGAAACACGGAGCACCTAGAGGAAACGCATCCCTTTGTTCTACTTTAATACAATGTTGTAATAAATTGATGAGTACAGATGGCGTGAAAAACATTGTTTTTTTTTTGTCTGTACCTCGGTACCTGTGACAATGATAAACCAAGTTCTTGTTGGAATCATAGCGAGTGAAGATTATCTAAGTATACAGTGAGACAAAGGTTGACTGGAACATGGAAGGAAACTTCTTCACTCAGAGGGTGCTGGGAGTGTGGAACGAGCTGCCAGCACAAATGAGCTTGATTTCAACGTTTAAGAGAAGTTTAGATAGGTACATGGATGGTAGGGGTATGGGGGACTATAGTCTGGGTGCAGGTCAATGGGAGTAGGCAGGTTAAATGGTTTGCAATGGACTAGATGGGCTGAAGGGCTTCTTTCAATGCTGTACCTCTGTATGATTCTATGAAACGATGGAAAGACGGGTGGAGTGGTGAGAGGGGGAATATCTGGATGGGAACCAGAATCAGGTTTAATACCATTGGTATCTGTCATGAAACGTGTTGATTGCAGCAGCAGTACATTGTAATCCATAAAACATGCTGTAAATTACAATAGGGAATATATTGGAACTTAAAAAATAAATAAGTAATGTGAAAAGAGAGCAGAAATACTGAGGTAATAAGATAATTTAATCTAGACAAGTATAAGGTCATTCATCTTTGGATATCAAATATTGGCAGAACATGTACAGAAAGTGGCTGGGACCTTTGTAATGGAGTAGTATAGGTGGGTAGTGAAGAGTGTATTGACTGGCTACATCACATCATGGTATGAAAATACCAATGCCTTTGAACAGAAAATCCTACAGAAAGTAGTGGATTCAGCCCAGTCCATCACGGGTAAAGCCCTCCCCACCACTGAGCGCATCTACAGAAAATGTTGTCGCAGGAAAGCAGTATTCATTGTCAGGGAACCCCACCACCCAGGCCATGCTCCCTTCTTCCTGCTGCCATCAGGTAGAAGGTACAGGAGCCTTAGGATTCACACCACCAGGCTCAGGAACAGTTACTACCCCTCATGCATCAGGCTCTTGAACCAAATGGGATAACTTCACTCAATTTCACTAGCCCCATCATTAAACTGTTCCTACAACCTATGAACTCACTTTCAAGGACTCTTCAGCTCATCTTATCAATATTTATTGCCTGATTACTTAGTATTGCTATTTCCTTTTATTTGTATTTGCACAGTTTGTTGTCTTTTGCACTCTGGTTAAACAACCAAGTTGGTACGGTCTTTCATTGATTCTGTTAAGGTTATTATTCCATTATAGATTTATTGAGTATGCTCACAAGAAAAGGAATCTCAGGGTAGTATATGGTGACATATATTACTTCGATAATAAATTTACTGTGAAATTTATGCATGCAAATAGTGCACTTGGTGTGCTTGCCTTCTCAGATCAAGGCAATGAATACAGCTTTCTCATCTTTTTCATGTTTTTTTTTAGTTGGACCCTAACCATTCTCGGTTGTTGTTCCTTCTCAAGCCTAGTGGCACAATGGGCAGCAATTTTACCATTTCTATAGCATCTGACTGTCTTTCACAAGGTCAAGTCATTAGCTCGATGGTTTACCTAGCACGGATGGAAAGCTGGCTGGATTCGAACTTGGGACCTTTCGCCTTGAAGTCAAGTGCTGATGAAACTCCACCAGTGGTCGGCCAAACATTCCTGGTTGAATCAATGATAGAGCTCCATCAACACCCTCCCATGCAACACTTCCAATGCAGCGACAACACAGGATCGACCAACATCAACCTTTCTCTGCACTTACTGCTGAACACCCCAGTGCAGGATGAGCACGTTAGACATCTCCCCCACACTGTCCCGGGCCAGAGACAGACATGGAACAGAAATCCCTCGACGCTCTCTCCATACCTTTCCTGATAAAACTCTTCTTGGTTGTACTTTTCTTGTTCTCTGTTGTCTTTGATGTGTTTTCTTTCCTCTCAGTTCCAGGGTTCTACCCAGTATGTACTGTAGAAATGGTATGGTAGCGTTCCAGTAACACAGTGCCAGAAACACTCGACAACACATTTTTGTGAAAGTGTTGTTTCCTCAGAATTTTTGTTTGATTATGATAGACCACTTGAAGCTGAACACAAATTGAATTTCAGACTACTTGTACCACGTCAGAATTTGGAGAAACAAGAAATTAACTTTTATTGAATATAATGTGTTTAATTGCATAATGGTGCTGATGCTTTGTAATAGTTCAACAAAGCTAAAAATGTTTTTTGATGATTTTCATTTGTACTCAGTGTCTGAGGCTTCTCGCTTAAGTGTCCAACAATAATCAGCCAGTATTGATGGATTCCAGTTGCCCTGATACCATTTCTCCATGACTGCAATGCCCTGTTGAAACTTTTACCATGCTCTTTGCTGACAGCACCAAGATTTGCAGGGAAGAATTCTAAATGGGAATGCAGAAAATGAATCTTGAGTGACATGTTGCACTTCAAGGTCTTGTATGCTTGAAGCATGTTGTCAACCAGCTGCACGTAGTTTGGTGCTCTGTAGTTGCCAAGAAATTTTTCAAAAACATCCTTGAATGCCTTCCATGTGATTTTCTCCGGTCCCACTAGATGTTTTTTTTGAATTGCCTGTCATTGATGACCTGTTTGATTTGTGGACCAACAAAAACATCTTCCTTAATCTTGGCATCAGTTATTCTGACTTGAATTATGAATTGAAATAACAAATATAGATGATTTCAAAATCTGGTGCATGATAAGAAACTTTCATGGTGATTTCCTTGATCAGCAGCCTAAAATCCATGTGATACAGCAAAAAATATTCAGGAAGAAAAATCTTTGTCATTCATTGTAATCTTCTGTCAGAGTTCAATTTCTGCTGCTGTCTGTAAGGAGTTTATACGTTCTCTCTGAAACCACATGAGTTTCCTCTGGGTGCTCCGGTTTCCTCCCAAATGCCAAAGACATACTAGTTAGAGTTAGTAAGTTGTGGGCATGCTATGTTGGCACCGGAAGTGTGGCGACACTTACTGGCTGCCCCCAGCACATCCTTGAACTATGTTGGTCATTGACACAAATGACATATTACTCTGTGCGTTTCAGAGCTTCAACGCACAAAAGCCTTGGGCATATATATATTGCTAGGGAGCCGAATACTTCTGCACAGTACTGTAGCAAGATTTTTGCATTACACTGTACTGTTGCCACAAAAAAAAAACAAAGTACATGATATATGTGGGTGATCATAAACTTGATTCTGATATGGGTCTCTGTTGTGGACTGAGAGTGGGAAAGGGTCAGGGAGAGGGGAATCATAGTTGGGAAAAGGAAGGGAGAGGGGAATCATAGTTGGGAAAAGGAAGGGAGAGGGGAATCATAGTTGGGAAAAGGGGAAGGGAGAAGGGAAGGAGCGGGAAGTACGAGGGAGACATTCTGTAATGATCAATGAACATTTATTTGGAATCAAATGCTCAGAGCAGGGTATGTCTGCACCTGCACCACCTCCCCATGCCCTTGGCAATCCTTCTCTGCTACCTGTCCCTCACCATTCCTTTACTCCCAAAGACAAGACAATCTCCAGATGCCGGAAATCCAAACAACACACACAAAATGCTGGAGGAACTAAGCAGGCCAAGTAGTGTTTGTGGAACAGAGTAAACAGTCTACATTTTGGGCCAAAGCAGTGTCTCGGCCCGAAAAATCGACTGTTTACTCTTTTCCATAGATGTTGCCGGGCCTGCTGAGTTCCTCCAGCATTTTACTCCCGCTGAGTTTGCAAACATTTTCTCCATTCCACATTATAAATGCAAAAGTCTTAGACACCTTATCTATATACTGTATCTGTGCCTAAGTCTTTTGCACAGTACTGTACCTGTGTCAAATAAAGCTGATCTTTTCTCTTTATATATTCCATGATTTGTCACGACTTTCTGCAGTAACCCACTTCTTTATCATTACGTTCCTGATCTATGTTCCTTTGTACCCTCGTAGGCCCAACCTACGGGATTTCTCCAAAGAATTATTTGCTATCAGAAGTGTTGTTTGATGTCTAACTACTCCTGAATATATGAAGCTACTTTCCTAGCCTAAGTGCTCTCATTGTGTCAAACACAAAAATCTGCAGCCTTCTAGATATCTGAGGATCAGGTGGACAATGTTGAATTAGAGGCAGAGGAAATGGCAAGATTTCTGGATAACATCCTTACAACAGATGATAAGCTTGTTAACTATGAGGAGATGAGATTTTCTGACACTATCTGATTACGAGGAAAGAATTTTAAAATTTCTGACCTGTTTCTGGTGATCCTTGACATTTACCAAAAGGGCCCTTTAGTAACAGCAAATTGCTGAAGACACAACAGAAATCACCGAGCAAGACCGGTTTAGAATTAAGGAGATTGACTGTCCTTGTGTCTGATTGAAATACTCCATCAAGTTTATCAGATCTGGAGCCCTTGGTTGCGGTTATTTAAAAAATGCCTGAAGCACAAGCATTATGAAATTTTATAGATATTTTTAAGAAATCTCACTGCAGTCCATGAAATCAGCCACAGAAACAATTGTGGAGAGGTGAGGGGAACAGAATCTCCCAAAAGATAAATGTTATGTGGGCAACAACACAACAAGGGGAACAGTCCTGTGGTAAACTGGATAATCCCAGAGTTTCTGAACATCAACAATGCTAGAAATTTGCCATATTCCTCTTTTGTGTGACGTGTGCTGCTGGAGGTAGCAAGGTCACTTAACCTTAGTAGCAATAACTGGATAATATTTAGTTGGGGTGGCATGATAATGTAGTGGTTAGCACAAAACTTTACAGCACCAGCGACCCCAGTTCAATTCCCACCGCTGTCTGTAAGGAGTTTATACATTATCCCTGTGATCATGTGGGTTTCCTCCAGGTGCCCCGGTTTCCTCCCGAGGTCCAAAGACATATTGGTTGGTAGGTTAAATGGTGATTGTAAGCTGTCCGGTGATTAGGCTAGTGCTAAGCTGGGGGTTGCGAGTAATGTGGCTGGAAGGGCCTATTCTGCACTGTATCTCTAAATAAAATAAAAATAAAGTTTAATTCTCTGGACAGATATTGTTCAAAAATGTTTGTTTAACTCGTAATATGGTTAGTTCATATAATAAGGCTTTTCAGTTAATTATTAATGTTGGTGAAATTAACTATTTATACAATAGTTATCAATTGCCTTTAAATATTAACATGTATATTCACAAATTGTGTCACACCTTCTGATCAACCTGGTGGTTTTAGAGTCATAGAGAACTAGAAACAGGCCCTTTGGCCCATCTGCTGTATGTGATGAGCAGCTGTGGACCCCTTTGGACCCCTTGGACCCACAGTTTAAGAATAAGGGGTAGGCCATTTAGAACAGAGTTCGGGAAAATCTTTTTCACCCAGAGAGTTGTGGATTTATGGAATGCTCTGCCTCAGAAGGCAGTGGAGGCCAATTCTCTGGATGCTTTCAAGAAAGAGATAGAGTTCTTAAAGATAGTGGAGTCAAGGGATATGGGGAGAAGGCAGGAACGGGGTACTGATTGTGGATGATCATCCATGATCACAGCGAATGGCGGTGCTGGCTCGAAGGGCTGAACGGCCTACTCCTGCACCTATTGTCTATTGCCTATTGTCTAAGAAAGGACGTGCTGTCATTGGAGAGGGATCAGAGAATGTTCACAAGGATGATTCTGGAATTGGAAGGGTTAATGTACAAGGGGTGTTTGACGGCTCTGGACCTATACTCAATAAAATATTTAAATATTACAATTCCAGAGAAGCTTCCAGAACTTCCCAGAATGAAACAAAGAGCTGTAACCATTGCATACACACACTCTGTCCATTAGGAAACATACCAAGCAGTTACATGCATATACTATAAGCAGTTCAACCAGGCAATTAACTGGCAAAGAAGAGAACGATTAAACAGTCAAGTGCACCATGTTGATGACTGAAAGGAGACTGAACAAGTTGTGTACACAATTCCTGACTACAGTGCCAGTGGCATGAGTATAGTTAGCCATCCTCCTTATCCCCAACTGATGTCCAGCATTGCCTGAATCTCCTGCATGCTTCTCTTTCTCTTCCAAACCATCTGGACAAAATGTTAACAGAGCAAAAGATTCAAAGATGCCCTCCAATTCGGTTGAAGATGAGTAGGAAATACATGGGAAATCACAGCGTCACAGAGCATGGAGGACAGAAATGGGCATTCGGCCCATCTAGTCCATGCCAGCCTAGATTTCTGATCGTCCTACCTAAATACATCCCGACAATATTCCTCCAAACCCTCCACACCCATGTACCTATCCAAATTCCATAAATCTTGCAATTGAATCTGAATCTATTAGATCTATTGGCAGCTCGTTCCACATTCACACCAACCTCTGTGTGAAGATTCCCCCCTCATAGTCCCCTCAAATATATTACCTTTCACCCTAAATCAGGGGTTCCCAACTTTTTAAAGCCATGGAACCTTACCATTAACAGAAGGATCCATGGACCCCAGGTTGGGAACCCCGATCTAAATCAATGAACCTTAGTTGTAGTCTCTCCTACCCTGAGGGAAGAAATCTTTTATGCATTCACCCTATCTATGCCCCTAATAATTTTCAATACCACTGCAAGATTCCCCTTATTCTTCTGCACTTTAGGGACAAAAGTCCTAACCTATTCAATCTTTCCCTATCACTAAGGTCCTCAAGTCCCAGCAACATTCTTGTAATTTTTTCTGCACTCTTTCAAACTTATTGATATCTTTCCTGCAGGTAGTTGACCACAATTGTCTCAGCATTGTCTTACACAATTTCAACATAACTTCCCAATTCCTGCACTAAATGCCCTGATTTATGAAGGCCAATGTGACAAAAGCTCTCTTCACAACCCTATCTATTTGTGATGCCACATTCAAGAAATTATGAATCTGTTCTTCCACGTCCTCTTATTCGACCAAATACCTCAGTTCTCGACTGCTCTCTGTGTAAGTCCTACCATAGTTTGACCTCCCAATCTGTAATGCCATAAAATTGAAAGACCATAAGACATAGGAGCAGAATGAAGATATTTGGCCCATCGAGTCTGCTCAGCCATTCAATCATGGCCTTCTCCCCATAACCTTTGATACCATGTGCAATCAATCTCTACCTTAAATACACCCAATGACCTGGCCTCCACAGCTGCCTGTGGTAACAATTGTCACAAATTCACCACCCCCTGACTAAAGAACTTTCTCTGCATCTCTGTTTTAAAAGAAGGTCTATCTAAACTGAGGTTGTGCCCTCGTGCCCTAGATACCTCCACCATGGGAAACATCCTTTCCACATCAACTCTGTTTAGGCCTTTGAATGTTCAAAGGGTTTCAATGAGATCCCCACTCATCTTTCTAAAGTCTAGAGAGTACAGATCCAGAGCTATCAAACGTTCCTTGTATGATAAACATTTCCTTTCCGGAATTGTCCTTCTGAGCTTCCTCTGGACCCTCGGCAATGCCAGCACATCTTTACCTAGATGAGGGGCCCAAAACTGTTCTCAATACTCAAGGTGAGGCCTTGCCAGTGCCTTATAAAGGCTCAGCATCACATCCTTTTTCTTGTACTCTAGACCTCTTGAAATGAATGCTAACATTACACTTGACATCCTCACCACCAACTCAACCTGCAAGTTAACCTTTAAGGTGTTCTGTACAAGTCATTTTGCATCTCAGATTTTTGGATTTTCTCCCTGTTTAGAAAATAGTCTGCACATTTACATCTGCTGCCAATGTGCATGACCGTGCATTTTCCAACATTGCATTTCATTTGCCACTTTCTTGCCCATTCTCCTAATCTGTATAAGCCCTTTTGTAATCTAACTGTTTCCTCAACAATACCTGTCCCTCCATCAGTCTTCATATCATCTGAAAACTTGGCAACAAAGCCATCAATTCCATCATTAAAATCATTTATATACAGCATAAAAAGAAGCGGTCCCAGCACCAAACCATTAGTCACAGGCAGCCAACCAGAAAAGGATGCTTTTACTCCCACTCCCTGCCTCCTGCCAACCAGCCAATGTTCTAACCATGCCAGTAACTTTCCTGTAATACCATGGGCTCTTAACTTGGTAAGCAGCCTCATGTGTAGACAATAGACAATAGACAGTAGGTGAAGGAGTAGGCCATTCGGCCCTTCTAGCCAGCACCGCCATTCACTGTGATCATGGCTGATCATATACAATCAGTACCCCGTTCCTGCCCTCTCCCCATATCCCTTGACCCTGCTATCTATAAGAGCTCTATCTAACTCTCTCTTGAATGCATCCAGAGACTTGGCCTCCACTGCCTTCTGGGGCAGAGCATTCCACATGTCCACCACTCTCTGGGTGAAAAAGTTTTTCCGCATCTCTGTTCTAAATGGCCTACCCCTTATTATTAAACTGTGGCCTCTAGTTCTGGACTCACCCATCAGCGGGAACATGCTTCCTGCCTCCAGCGTGTCCAATCCCTTAATAATCTTATATGTTTCAATCAGATCCCCGCTCATCCTTCTAAATTCCAGTGTATACAAGCCCAGTCACTCCAATCTTTCAACATATGACAGTTCCGCCATTCCGGGAATTAACCTTGTGAACCTACGCTGGACTCGCTCAATAGCAAGAATGTCCTTCCTCAAATTTGGAGACCAAAACTGCACACAATACTCCAGGTGGGGTCTCACCAGGGCCCTGTACAGCTGCAGAAGGACCTCTTTACTCCTATACTCAATTCCTCTTGTTATAAAAGCCAGCATGCCATTAGCTTCCTTCACTGCCTGCTGTACCTGCATGCTTGCTTTCATTGACTGATGTACAAGAACACCTAGATCTCGTTGTACTTCCCCTTTTCCTAACTTGATTCCACTTAGATAGTAATCTGCCTTCCTGTTCTTGCCACCAAAGTGGATAACCTCACATTTATCCACATTAAACTGCATATGCCATACATTTGCCCACTCACCCAACCTGTCCAAGTCACCCTGCATTCTTATAACAGCCTCCTGACATTTCACACTGCCACCCAGCTTTGTGTAGCATCTTGTCAAAGGCCTTCTGAAAATCAAAATGTACAAAATCTACTGCATCCCTTTCATTCATCCTACTTGTAATCTCAAAGAATTCCAACAGGTTAGTCAGGCAAAATTTTCCTTTAAGAAAACCATGCTGACTTTGTGTCACTAAGTACTCCATAATCTCATCCTTAACAATTGACTCCAATGTCTTCCCAACCACTGAAGGCAGGCTAACTGGTCTATATTTTTCTTTCTGCTGTCTTCCTCCTTTCTTAAAGAGTGGAGTGACATTTGCACCATGCCAGAGTCCAATGATTTTTGAAAGATCATTACTAGTGCTTCCACAATCTTTACTGCTCCCTCTTTCTGAACCCTGGGCAGCAGTTCATCTGGTCCAGTCTTATGTACCCTTAGGTCTGTCAGCTTTTTGAGCAAATTCTCCTTCCTTAGAGTAACTGCACTCACTTCTCTTCCCTCACATCAATCAACATCTGGCACACTGCTAGTGTCTTCCACAGTGAAGACTGATGCAAAATATTCATTTTGATCATCTGCCATCTTCTTGTTCCCCGTTATTATTTCTCTCACTTCATTTTCTGCAGACCGATAATAAATCTCATCTCTTTTATTTTTTACATACATGAAAAGCTTTTACCGTCCACTTTGACATTGTTTGCTAGCTTGCTTTCATATTTCATTTTTTCCCTTCTATTGATTTTTTGGTTGCTCACTGTCAGTTTTTAAAAGCTTCCATTCCTCTATTTTCCAGCTGATTTTTGCTTTGTTGTATGCTCTCTCTTTTGCTTTTACATTAGCTTTGACTTCCCTTGTCAGCCACAGTTGTATTGTTTTGCTATTTCAGTATTTCTTCATTGTCGGAATACATCTATTCTGCACCTTCCTCATTTTTCCTAGGAATTCACAAGATTGTTGCTCTGTTGTCATCCCTGTCAGCATCTCTTTCCAATTTACTTTGGCCAACTTCCCTCTCATACCACTGTAAGTTCCTTTACTCCACTGAAATTCTGCTATATCTGACTTTACTTTCTGCTTATGTAATTTCAAGTTGAACTCAATCACATTGTGATTACTGTCTCATTAGGGTTCTTTTACCTTAAGCTCCCTAATCACCTCCAATGCATTACATAACACCCAATCCAGTTTGTCTGGTCCCCTAGTAGGCTCAACAACAAACTGCTCTAAAAGGCCATCTCATAGCTATACAACAAACTTACTCACTTGAGAACTGTTACCAACTGATTTTCCCAATTGACCTGCATGTTAAAATCTCCTATGACTATGATAACATTGCCCTTTTGACACACCTGTTCTATTTCCCATTGTAATCTGTGGTCCACGTCCCAGCTATTGTTGGAAGGTATTAGGGTCCTTTTACCTTTGCAGTTTCTTAACTCAACCCATAAGAGCTCAGCATCTTCCGACCACGTCACATCTTTCTCTGATTTGATGCAATTCTTTACCAGCACAGCCACGCCACCCTCTCTGCCTACCTTCCTATCCTTTCAATACATCGTATAACCTTGGACATTCTGTTCCCAGCTATAACCATCCTTCAGTCATGATTCAACGTTGGCCACAGCATCATACCTGACAATCTGTAATAGTGCAACAATATCGTCCACCTTATTTCTTACACTCCATGCATTGAGATATAACACGTTGAGTACTGTATTTGCTACCCTTTTTGATTCTGCATCCCCAGTGCACTGATGCTCACCCTGCTGGCTGCAATTTTGACCTGTCATCTCTCTACTCTTCCTGAAGTCTGACTACATGCCATTTACCATCCTGAGTCTCTTCACTCTGGTTCCAACTCCCTGACCAATTAGTTTAAACCCTCCCCAACAGCTCTAACAAACCTTCCCGTGAGAATATTGGTCTCTCTCCTTGGGATCTCTCCTCCTCCAGAAGAGATCCCTAATGAACCAAGAACCTGAATCCCTGCACCCTGCACCAGCTTCTCAACCACACATTAATCTGCAAAGTCATCCTGTTTCTACCCTCCCTGGCATGTGGCACAGGTAGTGATCCGGAAAGTATTACACCTCACACTTGTCCGCATTAAATTCCATCTGCCTTCTCATCATTTTTCTTCAGTCCTGTTGAAGGGTCTCGGCCCTAAACATTGACTGTACTGTTTTCCATTGATGCTACCTGGCCTGCTGCTTTCCTTCAGAATTTTGTGTGTGTTGGTTGGATTTTCAGCATCTGCAGAGTTTCTCTTGATTTTAAATTCCACCTGCCATTTTTCAGCCCATTTTCCCAGATGGTCCAGATGACTTTGCAAGCTTTGATAGCATTCCTCGCTGTCCACTGCACACCCAGTCTTAGCATCATCTCCAAATCTGCTGATCCAATTTACTATATTATCATCCAAATCATTGACATAGATGTCAAACAATAGCAGACCCAGCACCGATCCCTGCGGTACACCACTGGAGGCAGCCATCTACTACCGCTCTCTGATAAGTCCCAAAGCTTCATACTGCATACACTTTGATAATAAATGCATCTTGAACCTTGAACCTTCCTATTTCCATGAAGCCAATGTCTAATCCAAAGTACTTCTTCATCCTGAATGCTAAGAGATGGAACCTTCTGGGCCAGCTTCCCATGTGAGATGCCTCACTAAAGTCCATGTAGACAATGTTCACTATCTTTATCAATGTTGCTGGTCACCTCTTCAAATCCTTGGCCCAAAGTTGAGAAGAGAATGTATGAAGGTGAGGAGAGCTACAGTGTAAACACCTCACAAATTATCCGGCTGCCTCCCTGTGTAACACCTGCCTCATTGTGAAGAGGCTGGAGTCCCACAACAGCCTCATCTTCTTCTCTGACTGTTCTCTGGAACTGAGGACAACCAGTTTCTGCACCAGTTCCATATGTTTGGATGTGGCTGATGAGACCAATGTGTGGGCCATGGATTCTACCACAGAATAGGACAGGAGGTGCTTGATTGAGAGTGCAAGCAGAGTGTGTGAGCTGGTGTGTTCACCATTTACACCAGGGGTCTGTGAGCTCCTAACACTTGGAATATCCTAAATGCTCCTCCTCCCTGGTCGAGATGTTGGATTCCTTCACAGAAGCTTTTGTGGGTTCTTTGTGCCCACTCTTTGAACACAGTCATGACAGAACCCACAAAGGTAGAGTGGAGGAGGCGATCACGATCCCTCGGGACTGCCTGAGGAAGAGAGAAATCCACATCATTAACAGTACACGAGGAAATCTGCAGGGGCTGGAAACTCAAACAACATGCACAAAATGCTGGTGGAACGCAGCAGGCCAGGCAGCATCTATCGGAAGAAGCACTGTTGACGTTTCAGGCTGAGTCCTGACGAAGGGTCTCGGCCCGAAACATCAATTGTGCTTCTTCCTATAGACGCTGCTGGCCTGCTGTGTTCCACCAGCATTTTGTGTGTGTTGTTTCATTAACAGTGCATCTCATCGCCCTGCACATCAGCCAGCGGTCAGTGGAGCTGGGAATTGATTCTATTTCTGACTCCTCTGGTAGACTTCAAACAAGAAAATGTGCAGAGCTGGGAGGAAGAGAGAAAGAGAGAGAGAGAGAGAAGGAGAGAGAGGGGAGAGAGAGTGGAAGAGCAAGATGAAGAGAGAGCGAGAGAAAGAGAAATAGCAAGAAGGAGAGAGAGGGGAAAGAGAGTGGAAGAGCAAGAGGAAGAGAGAGAGAGAGAGAGAGAGAGAGAGAGAGAGAGAGAGAGAGAGAGAGAGAGAGAGAGAGATAGCAAGAGGGAGAGAGAGGGGAGAGAGTGGAAGAGCAAGATGAAGAGAGAGAGAGAGAGAAATAACAAGAAGGAGAGAGAGGGGAGAGAGAGTGAAAGAGCAAGATGAAGAGAGAGAGAGAGAAAGAGAAATAGCAAGAAGGAGAGAGAGGGGAGAGAGAGTGAAAGAGCAAGAGGAAGAGCGAGAGAAAGAGAAATAGCAAGAGGGAGAGAGGGGAGAGAGAATGGAAGAGCAAGATGAAGAGAGAGAGAGAGAAAGAGAAATAGCAAGAGGGAGAGAGAGGGGAGAGAGAGTGGAAGAGCAAGATGAAGAGAGAGAGAGAGAGAAATAACAAGAAGGAGAGAGAGGGGAGAGAGAGTGAAAGAGCAAGATGAAGAGAGAGAGAGAGAAAGAGAAATAGCAAGAAGGAGAGAGAGGGGAGAGAGAGTGAAAGAGCAAGAGGAAGAGCGAGAGAAAGAGAAATAGCAAGAGGGAGAGAGGGGAGAGAGAATGGAAGAGCAAGATGAAGAGAGAGAGAGAGAAAGAGAAATAGCAAGAGGGAGAGAGAGGGGAGAGAGAGTGGAAGAGCAAGAGGAAGAGAGAGAGAAAGAGAAATAGCAAGAGCGAGAGAGGGGAGAGAGAATGGAAGAGCAAGATGAAGAGAGAGAGAGAGAAAGAGAAATAGCAAGAGGGAGAGAGAGGGGAGAGAGAGTGGAAGAGCAAGATGGAGAGAGAGAGAGAAAGAGAAATAGCAAGAGGGAGAGAGAGAGGGGACAGAGAGTGGAAGAGCAAGATGAAGAGAGAGAGAGAGAAAGAGAAATAGCAAGAGGGAGAGAGAGGGGAGAGAGAGTGGAAGAGCAAGAGGAAGAGAGAGAGAGAAAGAGAAATAGCAAGAGGGAGAGAGAGTGGAAGAGCAAGATGAAGAGAGAGAGAGAAAGAGAAATAGCAAGAAGGCGAGAGAGGGGAGAGAGAGTGGAAGAGCAAGAGGAAGAGAGAGAGAGAGAGAGAGAGAGAGAAATAGCAAGAAGGAGAGAGAGGGGAGAGAGAGTGAAAGAGCAAGATGAAGAGAGAGAGAAAGAGAAATAGCAAGAAGGAGAGAGAGGGGAGAGAGAGTGAAAGAGAAAGAGGAAGAGAGAGAGAAAGAGAAATAGCAAGAGGGAGAGAGGGGAGAGAGAATGGAAGAGCAAGATGAAGAGAGAGAGAGAGAAAGAGAAATAGCAAGAGGGAGAGAGAGGGGAGAGAGAGTGGAAGAGCAAGATGGAGAGAGAGAGAAAGAGAAATAGCAAGAGGGAGAGAGAGAGGGGACAGAGAGTGGAAGAGCAAGATGAAGAGAGAGAGAGAGAAAGAGAAATAGCAAGAGGGAGAGAGAGGGGAGAGAGAGTGGAAGAGCAAGATGGAGAGAGAGAGAGAGAAAGAGAAATAGCAAGAGGGAGAGAGAGAGGGGACAGAGAGTGGAAGAGCAAGATGAAGAGAGAGAGAGAGAAAGAGAAATAGCAAGAGGGAGAGAGAGGGGAGAGAGAGTGGAAGAGCAAGAGGAAGAGAGAGAGAGAAAGAGAAATAGCAAGAGGGAGAGAGAGTGGAAGAGCAAGATGAAGAGAGAGAGAGAGAAAGAGAAATAGCAAGAAGGCGAGAGAGGGGAGAGAGAGTGGAAGAGCAAGAGGAAGAGAGAGAGAGAGAGAGAGAAATAGCAAGAAGGAGAGAGAGGGGAGAGAGAGTGAAAGAGCAAGATGAAGAGAGAGAGAGAAAGAGAAATAGCAAGAAGGAGAGAGAGGGGAGAGAGAGTGAAAGAGCAAGAGGAAGAGAGAGAGAAAGAGAAATAGCAAGAGGGAGAGAGAGGGGAGAGAGAGTGGAAGAGCAAGATGGAGAGAGAGAGAAAGAGAAATAGCAAGAGGGAGAGAGAGGGGAGAGAGAGTGGAAGAGCAAGATGGAGAGAGAGAGAGAAAGAGAAATAGCAAGAGGGAGAGAGAGAGGGGACAGAGAGTGGAAGAGCAAGATGAAGAGAGAGAGAGAGAAAGAGAAATAGCAAGAGGGAGAGAGAGGGGAGAGAGAGTGGAAGAGCAAGAGGAAGAGAGAGAGAGAAAGAGAAATAGCAAGAGGGAGAGAGAGTGGAAGAGCAAGATGAAGAGAGAGAGAGAGAAAGAGAAATAGCAAGAAGGCGAGAGAGGGGAGAGAGAGTGGAAGAGCAAGAGGAAGAGAGAGAGAGAGAGAGAGAAATAGCAAGAAGGAGAGAGAGGGGAGAGAGAGTGAAAGAGCAAGATGAAGAGAGAGAGAGAAAGAGAAATAGCAAGAAGGAGAGAGAGGGGAGAGAGAGTGAAAGAGCAAGAGGAAGAGAGAGAGAAAGAGAAATAGCAAGAGGGAGAGAGAGGGGAGAGAGAGTGGAAGAGCAAGATGGAGAGAGAGAGAAAGAGAAATAGCAAGAGGGAGAGAGAGAGGGGACAGAGAGTGGAAGAGCAAGATGAAGAGAGAGAGAGAGAAAGAGAAATAGCAAGAGGGAGAGAGAGGGGAGAGAGAGTGGAAGAGCAAGAGGAAGAGAGAGAGAAAGAGAAATAGCAAGAGGGAGAGAGGGGAGAGAGAATGGAAGAGCAAGATGAAGAGAGAGAGAGAGAAAGAGAAATAGCAAGAGGGAGAGAGAGGGGAGAGAGAGTGGAAGAGCAAGATGGAGAGAGAGAGAAAGAGAAATAGCAAGAGGGAGAGAGAGAGGGGACAGAGAGTGGAAGAGCAAGATGAAGAGAGAGAGAGAAAGAGAAATAGCAAGAGGGAGAGAGAGGGGAGAGAGAGTGGAAGAGCAAGAGGAAGAGAGAGAGAGAAAGAGAAATAGCAAGAGGGAGAGAGAGTGGAAGAGCAAGATGAAGAGAGAGAGAGAAAGAGAAATAGCAAGAAGGTGAGAGAGGGGAGAGAGAGTGGAAGAGCAAGAGGAAGAGAGAGAGAGAGAGAGAGAGAGAGAGAAATAGCAAGAAGGAGAGAGGGGAGAGAGAGTGGAAGAACAAGAGGAAGAGAGAGAGAGAAATAGCAAGAAGGAGAGAGAGGGGAGAGAGAGTGGAAGAGCAAGAGGAAGAGAGAGAGAGAGAAAGAGAAATAGCAAGAAGGAGAGAGAGGAGAGAGAGTGGAAGAGCAAGAGGAAGAGAGAGAGAGAGAGAAAGAGAAATAGCAAGAAGGAGAGAGGGGAGAGAGAGTGAAAGAGCAAGAGGAAGAGAGAGAGAGAGAAAGAGAAATAGCAAGAGGGAGAGAGAGGGGAGAGAGAGTGGAAGAGAGAGAGAGGCATAGAGAAAGAGAGAGCAAAGGGGAGAGTGCAAGAGAAAGAGAGAGAGTGAGAGGGGGGAATGAAGAGAGGAAGTCAGAGTGAACTCTGTTTATCAGCAGAAGAGGTAGGCAGAGAGGGAAGGTTATGCAACCAGGTACCCAGCTCCAGAACGTTCCTGACATTCACTTATTTCGCTCACACTTGCCAATTCACGGATGTAGCTTTGTTATCAAACTAATGAGAAATAAAATTGATTGTATTTTTTGGGGGAAAACCATAAAGCAGCAAGACGTTATGAATTAATTATCTACCTCAAAATGAAATGTGACAGAGGTCTGTTTTGCTGATTGTAATTAGATAGAGCAGCTTATCCCTGTTGCTAGGGAACCAGGATGTCAAGACGTGTCTTTGCCCAGCAAGATCTAATGAGGCCTCTATGCCACTTGGCAAACACTTAAATATGTTTACTGGCATCTACACCTCAGTTTGATGATGATCTCCTCTCTCGCTCCACAAGATGTTCCTTCAGTGAATTTGACACGTGAGGCTGAAGATTTAACAGGCATCAAGCAGTCAAAGCGTTTAGAGTTCCCAAGCCACACCACTACCACAGCCCACGCGAAGGCACAGCAGACTACTATTAATGTGTTCATTAAGATCACATTGAAAAAAAACAACAGCACAGCATTCATTATCAGTTCTACTGGAAATGTCGTACTCAAAATGTACTGTTTTCCCATTAGAGAAAGCATCAGAGAACCTAAGATTAGAGAATATTATAGTTCTTGAGTGCTTGATCTGGGATGCAAGGGCCTGATTGATTATAAATTGGTGGAAGTAGAGACAAATTTAGAGAGCGTGTGTGATCGAGAGTCAATTGAGTGGAAAACCAATCATTAACTCTCCCTTTGTGCTCTTTCAGTAATTTATAAGTTCAGATTCAGAGTAATTTACTTATCACATATACAGAGAAATATGCTGTTCATTTATTTATCTATTGAGATACAGTGTGGAATAGGCCCTTCCAGCCCTTTGAGCCACACCACCCTCCCAGCAACCCCCCCCCCCCCCCCGATTTAACCCTCGTCTGATCACGGGACAATTTACAATGAATGATTAACCTACCATTCAGTGCATCGTTGGACTGCGGGAGGAGACCGGAGCACCTGAAGGGAACCCGTGTGGTCACAGGGAGAACGTACGAACTCCACACAGGGAGCAGTGTGAATTGAACCGGGGTCACCTGCACTGGCTGGGGAGGGCCTGCACGTCAGAATCAGGTTTAATATCACCAGCATATATCATAAACTTTGTTGTCTTTGTGGTAGCAGTGCAATATAATACATAATAATAGGGAAAAACATAACTTACAGTAAGTATATATATATAAAATAGTTAAATTAAATAAGTTGTGCTCATGGATTCAATGTCCATTCTGAAATCGGATGGCCGAAGGGAAGAAGCTGTTCTTGAATTGCTGAGTGTGTGACTTCAGGCTTCTGTATTTCCTTCCTGATGGAAGCAATCCAGAAGGCATGACCTGGGTGATGAGGGTCCTTACTGATGAATGCCACTTTTTGAGGCATCGATCCTTGAAGATGTTCTGGGTATTCTGGAGGTAGAGCCTATGATGGAGCTGAATGAGCTTACAAGCTCTGCAGCTTATTTTGATCCTACGCAGTAGCCACCCCACCCCCTACCAGTTAGAATGCTCTCCACAGCACATCCATAGAACTTTGCAAGTGTCTTTGGTGATATACTGAATCTCCTCAGACTCCTAATGAAATATCGCTGCTGTCCTGCCTTCTTTGTAGTTGCATCGATATGTTGGGCCCAGAAGAGATTCTTGGAGATTTTGACACCCTGGAACTTGAATTTGCTCACCGTTTCCACTTCTGATCCCTCTATTATGACTGGTGTGAGCTCCCTTCTGAAGTCTGCAATCAGTTCTTTGGTCTTATTAAGGTTGAGTGCAAGATTGTTGCTGCAACACCACCCAACCGGCTCTACTCCATGCATTCTGGTGACAACAGGGCATGTCCACTATGTTCAGCAAAGCAAACCTTTTACCTGCCTCCCACCCATCCAGCCATCACTCACATGCACAGACAGTCCTCCAATCCAGTACAGGCCGAGTGGTCTGCCTCCATCGGACTCAGAGAATTTTTCCTTCACTATTTCTGCATTCTTAGATCTTCAAAGTTCAAACTTCAATGTAAATTTATTATTAAAGTATATCCTATGAGTCCTCCATCAGTCAGGATCGACCATAGATGTTGCATCCTAACTGACTAGATACGCAAGCCAAGGTAGTACAATATGGAGAGCAAGGGGTTGCCCATGCAGCAAGCCCCTCCCCCATGCATCTGATGAAACCAAAGGAACGGTGGAGACTAATACAGTTTGGCACCAGCAGTGTCGCAGGAGTTGCCAGTCAACGTTGAACTCAACGTAGGACTGCCTTAGGGACTCCAGCTCTGGATTTTTCCCTCAAGGTTTACTCTAGAAGCCTTCCCCATAAATGGGTACAGCCACAAGGCAGTGGAGGTTTGAGATCAGAGTTTTTCTTCGCCTAGATGAGCTGCCAACCACAGCTGACAAGACCCATTTGCCCAAAATAACTTGTTTTAAGGTGCCAGTAACCCTCCTATCAGTTGAAATAGTTCTGCTGGGCTTTGTAGCTGAACCACACATGAAAGCCAAGAACTGGACTTGGTTGTCAAAGGCTATTTGAGTCGTATACCATTGGGAGCATTTAATATGTAGTGGGAGCTTGTCCCCATTACCGCTCATTACCTCTCAGAATAAGGGGCAGGTCATTTAGGACAGAGTTAAGGAAAAACTTCTTCTCCCAGAGTGTTGTGGGGGTCTGGAATGCACTGCCTCGGAAGGCAGTGGAGGCCAATTCTCTGGATGCTTTCAAGAAGGAGCTAGATAGGTATCTTATGGATAGGGGAATCAAGGGATATGGGGACAAGGCAGGAACCGGGTATTGATAATAGATGATCAGCCATGATCTCAGAATGACGGTGCAGGCTCGAAGGGCCGAATGGTCTACTTCTGCACCTATTGTCTATTGTCTATAACCTCTATTACCTCTATAACAACCTTATGGATCCAAAGCACATTATGTTACTAAATAGTACCTTGTGATTCGTGTTCTTGTACATATTTACAAGAAAAAAGTACAATAGAGTTCTATAAAAATCTGTACACGAATAGACAAATATATACTAGATCAGGGTGCAAAAGATGCAAACAAAATATAATAATATTGAGAACAGGAGTCCTTGAAAGTGAGTCTGTACGTCATAGTGTTGTGATGTCATGATGCATGTTGGCAACATCAGAACCCAAATGCGGAGGAAAGACAGACACTGATGTAGAAACAGCAATGAGAGTTTATTCCAAAAGACCATCAGTGTCTCGGCCAAGTAATGTTGCAAGAAGTGACATTCTCAAAACTATTACCCTGCCATTAGCACTAATCAGGAGTCCACTTAAACAATACACAAGTAACATGGAATCCCTGAGTTTATCAAAATAAAATTAACAAGCTTAAACCGAAGACACCAGATCGCATTACAAAGAATGAGTTGCTCGAGAAAAACGTAAGGAACTCTAAACAATTAAAAGCTATCATTAAACAATAACTACCCAATTGATGAGCTCTAAGAACCTTGGAGCCCAATGGTTTCCATGTCTGCAGAACTCATTCCATGTAGCGAGTGCAGTTATCGATGCCAGTTCAGGAGCCTGATGGTTGCAGGGTTATAACTGTTCCTGAACCTGGTGGTGTGGTATTCTGTGTCTCTTGGCAGATAGTAGCAGTGAGAAGAAAGCATGGGCTGGAAGGTGGGGATCCTTGATGATGGATGCTGCTTTCTTGGGACAGCATTCCATGTAAATGTACTCAATGATGGGACAGGCTTTTCCTGTGATGGACCGTTCTACCACATTCTGTGGCCTCTTCCATTTCTTGACATTAGTGTCCATACCAGGCAGTGATGCAACCAGTTTGGATACTCTCCACTGTGCATCTATAGAAGTTCATCAAAGGCTTGGCTAATCTATGCAAACCTATATTGAATCTACACAACCTTCGAAGCAAGCAAGGTGTTGCTGAACCTTCTTTGTGAAGGCACTTACGTGCTGGTCCCAGAACAGACCATCTGATATGATAACACCTAGAAATTTAAAGCTACTGATCTTCTCCACCAATGCTCCCTTTATGAGAACTGGCTCATAAACCTCCAGTTTCTTCATCCTGTAGTTAATAATCAGCGCTTTGGTTTTGCTGACATGGTCAGTCTTTCTCCTATATGCTGATTCATCACTACCTTTGATTTGGCCAACAGTGGTGTCATCAGCAAGCTAAAATATGTCATTAGAGCTGTGCTTAGCCTCACAGTATAAAGCGAGTAGAGCAGGGAGCTGTGCACACACCCTTGAGGAGCACCTGAGATGATGGAGATTGTGGAGGAGATGTTGTTACCAATGCAAACTGACTGGGGTGTGCAAGTGAGGCAATTGAGGATCCATTTGCACAAGGAATTGAGGCCCAGGTCTGGGAACTTACTGATGAGTTTTGAGGGGATGACAATGTTGAATGCTGAACTGTAGTCAATGGAGAGCTTCCTGATGTATGCACCTTTGCTCTCCAGGTGTTCCAGAGCTGAGTGAAGAGTCAATGGAATGGCATCTGCTGTAGACATGTTGCACTGTTAGGGAAATTGGAGCAGTTTCAAGTCACTCCTCAGACAGGCATAGATTCTTGATTAGTCAGGACATGAAGGGATACAGGGAAAAAGCGAATGGAACAATCATGACGAAATGGCGGAACAGACTTGATAAGGCAAATGGCCTGATTCAGCTCCTATACCTTATGGTCTTATGGAGTTGATATGCTTCATGACCAATCTCTCAAATCATTCCATCATAGTGGATATAAGAGGTACTGACATTAAGGCAGGTTACCAAGTCCTTCTTGGGCACTGGTATAATCGAAGCCTGCTTGAAGCAGGTGAGCACCTCAAACTGTCAAAGCCAGTTGTTTAGTACAGGTCATCAGTACTTGACCAGGTACACTGTCTGGGTCCGATGACATTCATGGATTTACCATCCTGAAGGATGCTCTCACAATGGCCCTATAGGCTGAGATCACAGTGTCTATGAGGGCTCTTAAAGCTGCCTGCACGCTCGATGCAAGATAAAAGTCACTGAGCTTGCCTGGGAATAAAACATGTTGCCTTTCATGTTGTTTGGCAAAGATCTTGGCCAAGTTAGCCCCATTGGTGCTGTGGACCACATCTGCTCCTGATCGTGGTCCAGAGTGCAGATTCTATAGGTCTGTCTGAATCCTTTGTCAATAAAGATAAGATTGACTTCAGATGGGATCCATTGCTTTTTCAAATAGTCTGCCAAGGCTCAACTTGGGGTAATGAATCCTAGTCTGAAGGAGGCATGAAAGAGGAAATGTTGAGAGAAACAATTGCAGCGTTGTGATAAAAGAGCTGGGCCAAAACTGCTGCATAATAGGGAAATTTGATGGTGATTTTCATAATCAGCAGACCAAAATCCATAAGGTACATTCAAAAGTATTCAGGCAGCAAAATGTTTTTTGCCCTGTGTATTGAGTGAGATGTTGTTGTTGTGACACCACTCAGCCAAATTTCCAACACTCAAAGTTAACAAAACTTAAAAAGACAATTGAATAAGTAGTTGGACATAAGGGGCTTAGAGGCATGGGGGCAAATAGGACTCGCACCACATGGTCATCATGGATAAGTTTGGTTGTCTCCATGGCTTCACATTTTCCCAACATTTGTCCTGTACATTCACAAGAGAGGAAAGTAAGATTGAAAAGTGTGAGTTGCTGGAGTACAGTCAGTGTTTCTGGATCTGGGAAGCCCCTGCATGATGCATCTTAGTTTAGCTCAGTGATCTTAGCACCAGTCCATCAAGGCAGAAAACGGATTGGATGTTTTCTCAGGCTTAATGTGATTATAACTCCCTTTAGCTCTAAATACTTAAATGGATCAAGTATATGATGTGCCAGCATCTTCCTACCATTGTGCTCCATAAATGTGTAATAAACAGTAAAATTACTAGAGCTGAACTCTTCAATAGATTAGATGCATCTCATGACAGCAACAGCACAAAGCTTGCTGATAGGTTCTATCGGCCTTGCTAATTTAACAGATATCAACACTGCAAATTTAAATGGTGCTAACAGACTCTGCTTGGTTAATGAGAAGCTGCATGCTGTTCCGTTAATGGGAAGTTAGAAAGCCCATCCATCAGTTTATGGTTTCAAATTTCAGTTATTATCATTCGATTGTAAAATCAGGCAGCCTGATAGGAGGTGGATTTGCCTTTGGGGCATGACATCTGTTGGAACGGGCTTGCGGGCCCTCGTCACCTCCTCTCCCAATTTTGGTGCCTGGAACTTTGGTGCGGCTCTCCTCATTCAGAGCGTTTCCCTTCTCAGCATCTCAGGAAGTTTACTCTGGGGGCCAACTCTTTTTCTCTTCATCGCTCTCCAAGCACTGTGCTTGGGAATGTTTGTTTGCGAAACTGAGTTCTCCAAATTCAAAGTTCAAAGTAAATTTATTATTATATACCGACAGGAAAGACGTAAATAGTTTGAAAGACTACGAGAGAAAATTTACAAGGTTGTTGCTGGGTCTGGAGGACCTGAGTTATAAGGGAAGATTGAGTAAGGTTAGGACATTATTCCTTGGAATGTAGAAGATTGAAAGGAGATTTGGTAGAGGCATACAGAATTATGAGGGGTATAGATAGGTGAATGCAAGTAGGCTTTTCCACTGAGGTTAGAGGAGTGAGCTGCCACGCAAGTAGTGCATGTGCGCTCAATCTCAATGTTTAAGAGAAGTTTGGTTAGGTACATGAATGGTAGGGATATGGAGGGATAGGGTCCCAGTACAGGAGTAGGCAGTTTAAATGGTTTATCACAGAGTAGCTGTGCTGATGGGCTGGTTTCAGTGCTGTACTTTCCTGTGAATCTATGACTCTATGATCATTATCCCTGAGGCTTGACATGGTCCTTCTGCAGGAAACCCTGAAGCAGGTAGTCACAGTAGACCTTACAGTGGCTTAGGAAGACCAGATTGAGGAGGCATTTGCGTGTAAGAAAGCCAAGTTCCAAGAGTAGGTATAGCAGTGCCAGAGAAAGGGGTGGAAGGCACAATGCAAATCTATAGAGGTGGTCTGTGGAGGTTTTGATGGCTGCTTGCTCTGCAGAGCCTTCTCTCTCCAAGTCATGATGGGGGCTGCAAAGAGAAAAGCCATCAGGATTGTCACAGAGGCTGCTGAGCAAGCATCCAGCTAGCTACGGATCGAGAGGTGTGACCCGTGGACCAATGTGCTGCCAGCACCTGATCAACCCTGGCAGGCCTGGGCAAGTGGGTCTGATATTGAGGGACTTGAAATGAGTGCAAAGTTGGGGTGGCATGTGTCAGAGTGGGGGAGGTTGGTGTCTTGCAGTAGTGGTGTTCTTCAGGATGAGCTGTTCTTGTTCTTCATGTCATCATTTGCCTGTAACAGATCCATGTACTTCTATGTCCTTTCAGTGTTTAAATGCCTCTTCAATGTCGTGCTAGACTCCACACTCTTGGCAGTGATTTTCAAAGTTCAAAGTTCAAAGTAAATTTATTACCAAAGCACATATACGTCACCATATACAACTCCAGAATTCATTTTCTTGCAGGTACTCAACAAATCTATTGGATGTGAACCATAACAGAATCACTGAAAGACTACCCAACTAGAGTATTCAACCAGAGTCCGGAAGACAACAAACTGGGCAAATATAAAAAAGAATAAATAATAACAATAAATAGATAATCAATAAACATCAATAACATGAGATGAAGAATCCTTGAAAGTGAGCCCATTAGTTGTAGGAACAGTTTAATGATGGGGCAAGTGAAGTTGAGTGAAGTTATCCACTTTGGTTCAAGAACCTGATGGTTGAGGGGTAGTAACTGTTCCTGAACCTGGAGATGTGAGTCCTGAGGCTCCTGTACCTTCTTCCTGATGGCAGCAGAGAGAAGAGAGCACGGCCTGACTGGTGGGATCCCAGTTATCACCCAGTTTCTGTGTGTAAATCCCTCAGATCCTTCCTAAATCTCCTTCCTTTCACCTTTTGCCAATGTGCTGTTTATTTTCCTTTTCCTGGAAAGAGAATCTAATTATCTATCCCTTTCACCTCTCATCAAATTATCTACTTCTATCCAATCTCCCCTCGGTCTCCTCCACTCCAAGAGAAACGAAGCCCAGCCTGCCCAGTCTCTCCCCATTATGAAAGTCCTTCGGCCCTGGAAACATCCTGTGCTCTCCCTTGTGCAATCACACCCTTCCCATGGTGTGGGGATCAGAAATGCACTCAGTACTCCAGGCACAGCAGGTGACTATGTTCATCGTGTAGACGGCACATTGAACTCTTGACTTGGCCTTTGTGAATTGAGGATTGTTAGCAGGTGAGGCACGTGTTGCAGGTTACCCACTCCTGAACTCTTCTGTGGCACAGGATTTATATGGCTGACAGCAGGCAGACAATCTCTCAAGAGTATTGATAATGTCTGCCTTGTGGTTCGTGGTTGTCACCTTTTTAGAGGTTTGTGTCGATTCAGCACATCACCAACATCTTCGACAAACTACAGATGCACAGCGGCGAGTAGGCTGACTGGCTGCATCACGGCCTGGTATGTAAACACCAGTGCCCAGGAGTGGAAAGGCTACAGGAAGTGATAGATATCTCCATTTCATCACAGGAAAAGCCCTCCACACCACTGAGAAGATTCACATTAAACACTGCCACAAGAAAGTAGATACGTTATCAAAGACCCCCACCATCCAGGCCATACTCTCTTCTCACTACGACCATTAGTCAGGAGATACAGAAGCCTTAAGTCCCACACCACCAAGTTCATGAACAAATATTACCCTTCAGCCATCAAGCTCCTGAACCTATGTGGGTAACTTCACTCACCACAATGAGCCTCAGGTCCCACACCACCAGGTTCAGGAACAGTTATTACCCCACAACCATCAGGCTCCTGAACCAGTGTGGATAACTTCACTCACCACAATGAGCCTCAGGTCCCACACCACCAGGTTCAGGAACAGTTATTACCCCACAACCATCAGGCTCCTGAACCAGTGTGGATAACTTCACTCACCATAATGAGCCTTAGGACTCACACCACCAGGTTCAGGAACAGTTATTACCCCACAACCATCAGGCTCCTGAACCAGTGTGGATAACTTCACTCACCACAATGAGCCTCAGGTCCCACACCACCAGGTTCATGAACAGTTATTACCCCACAACCATCAGGCTCCTGAACCAGTGTGGATAACTTCACTCACCACAATGAGCCTCAGGTCCCACACCACCAGGTTCATGAACAGTTATTACCCCACAACCATCAGGCTCCTGAACCAGTGTGGATAACTTCGCTCACCACAACTCTGAACTGATTTATGACCTACAGGGACTCACTTTCAAGGACTTTACAACTTATGCTCTCAATATTTTTTTTCTTTATTTGCACAATTTGTCCTTCTTTTGCACATTGTTTGTCAGTCTTTGTTTATATATAGATTTTCAGAAATGTTATATTATTTCTTTATTGTCATTCAGTTATTTAATAAATCTCAGCGTAGTACATGGTCTCATATATTTACTTCCTTTCATTATGTGCTGAATGAGGGCAATCAAGCTCTTTGACCATGATTGTTCTTGGTGAATTTTTTACAGTAGTAGTTTACCATTGCCTTCTTCTGGGCAGTGTCTTTACAAGACGGGTGACCCCAGCCATTATCAATACTCTTCGGAGATTGTCTGCCTGGTGTCACTGGTCACATAACCATGAATTGTGATCTGCACCAGCTGCTCATACGACCATCCACCAGCAGATCCCACGACTTCACGTGACACTGATCGGTAGTGGGAGGATAAGCAGGTGCTACACCTTGCCCAGGGGTGATCTCCAGCCTAATGGAGGGAAGGAGTGCCTCACAGCTCCTTTGGTAGAGATATATCTCCACCATCACCCGATACTTTCATAATACATTTTAATTTGACATTAACATTGTGATGCCACAGATAGTGTTGTTGAGTGTACAAACTAAGCAATTATATACAAAGCGGGAAGGTCCTTTGAATATTCTCCCTGTTTCCTGGATTCAGATCTTGTGATTTGGCATCTTGGAATGGCATCATGATATGGCATCCTGGTATAAAGTCATGTTCGATCACACACAACACACAAAGAGATCATGTTTCAAATCCTGAAGGGCATCAAGCATCTTCTCTGGAGGGAAAGGGATGGACATCTCACATTGAATAAGTGTGGGAGTGTGGAGGGAAGATAGCTGGAATGCAGTAGAATGAGGGAATGAGGGTGGCATGTGATTCAAGAGATGGTAGACACTGGAGTCTGGAGTGGCAAGCAGTCCACTGGAAGCACTCATTGGGTCGAGCAGTGTCTGAGGAGCGGAGAAGGACCCATTGATGTTTCAGGGTGAAACCCTACATCTGGACTGAAATAATGGAGAGGGAAGAAGGCCAGTATAAAGAAGGGAAAGATGAGAGAAGCACCAGGGTGGTTATGGACTGAATAGGGGTCTAAAAGGACAGACTGGAGGTGCCAGGGAAGGGAACAGGGATGGAGCATGGAGATAGTGGAGATAGGAACCAGTTAAGGGAGGGATGATGGTCCGGAAAGGTGAACCAGTTGAATAGGTATACAGGTGAAGGGCAAACAGAACCAGGGGTGATCAGCATATGGAACCAGGTGAGGGAGTGGTCAGGAAAGGTGAACCATTTGAATAGGTATAAGAGTGATGAGCAGATGGAACCAGGTGAGGGAGATAAATGAGTTTGGACAATGAGTTTGCCCTCAAACATTGACTGTACATTCATTTTCATAGATGCTGCCTGACCTGCTGAGTTCTTCCAACATTTTGTTTGTGTTTCTTTGGATTTCCAGCATCTGCAGAATCTCTTGTGTTTATGTTTTGTGCGTGTTGTCAAGATTTTTGACATTTGCAGAATCTCTCATATTTAACATCACAATTAATGTGTGATGTATCTGATATTCCCCTTTGCTCTTGCCCAAATGACTCCTCTTAAAAAACATTTGTGGGATCTTGTGTTAAGCTCTGATGACTTAAAGACCAGTAGGAATTAATCTTGAGATGTGAGCCATTACAGGGGTGACTGTGTTTGCTACTGAGTCCATGGAGTCGTGCAGTATCCCTGAAGGAAACAGAAAGCAGGACGACTGTAAATTAAACTCTGGTTAACCTATATGGTGAATAACTATTTCAAACTAGTTTTTAATTAGTCAAAGGAGAAATGACACCGTGAGTCCTGTTTGTGAAACCCAATCTCCAGTGACTCCATTGAGGGTTGAGATATGTGAGAATTCGAGCGCTGGAGCTGGGCAGCATCCCACATGTGGAACGGACCGCTGGTCGAAGAATGACAATGTCATACAACCATAAGGCACAGGAGCAGAATTAGGCTATTCGGTCCATTAAGTCTGCTCCACCACTCCATTATGGCTAATTTATTGTCCTTTTTACATCCATTCCGCTGTCTTTCCTCTGGAACTTTTGATGCCTTACTAATCAAGAACCTACCAACCTCTTCTTTAGCATTCCTGTTGACCTAGCCTCACAGCGATCTGTGACAAGGGATTACACAGATTCATCAGCCTCTGGCTAGAGAAATTCCTCCAGATTTCTCTTCTGAAGGGATGTCCTTCCATTCTGAAGCTATGCCCTCTGGTCCGAGACTAGCCCACTATAGGAAACATCCTCTCCACAGCCACTTTATCTGAGATTTTCAATATTCAATAGGTTTCAATGAGATCCCCCATTTCAATTAATCACAGGCTAAAAGCCATCAAATGGTGTGTATTGAATATTTCAGTTATATTTGAGTAATCTTGTGTATGTGTGTATATATATATAGAGAGAGAGATAGATAAATAGATAGATATTTAATCAACCTATATATAGGGATTGCATTCATCGTCATGGTACCATGTGATACATGCACACCACGCTAAAAGCAAACTTGAAATTAGACCTGCATTCCAGACTCATGAGTCTTCCTTTGAATTACTTTAATGTTTTGAAATTACAAAACGTGACATGCAACAATGCTCATGCATTAACTCTTTCATTCCTCGGATCATTCTTATGAACTTCCTCTGGACCCTCTTCAATGCCAGCACATCCTTTCTTAGATAAGGGCCCAAAATTGCTCACAATACTCCAAGCTCGGTCTGACCAATGCCTTATAAACCTTTAGCATTGCATCCTTGTTTTTGTATTCAAAGGAACAATATGTCCAAGGAGCTATGCCCAGCATCTGCCGGAAGAATGCAGATAAACTGGAAATTGTGGGATTTAAGAGTATAAGTACAGGAATCTGAGATCCAGAGGGACTTGGAAGGCCTTGTGCAGAACACCCTGAAGGTTAACTTGCAGGTTGAGTCAGTGGTGAGGAAGGCAAATGTGATGTTAGCATTCATTTCAAGAGGTCTAGAATACAAGATTAAGGATGTGATGCTGAGGCTTTATAAGGCACTGGTGAGGCCTCACCTTGAGTATTGTGAATAGTTTTGGGCCCCTCATCTTAGAGAAGATGTGTTGGCATTGGAGAGGGTCCAGAGGAGGTTCACAAGGATGCCAGGAATTAAATGGTTATCATACGAGGAACGTTTGATGGCTCTGGGTCTGCACCCGCTGGAATTCAAAAGGATGAGGAAGGATCTCATTGAAACCTTTCGAATGTTGACAGGCCTAGACAAAGTAAATGTGGAAAGGATGTTTCCCATGGTGGAAGAGTTTAGGACAAGAGGACACAGCCTCAGGAGAGGGGGCACCCTTTTAAAAGAGAGATACAGAGAAATTTCTTTAGCCAAAGAGTGGTAAATTTGTGAAATTCGCTACCACATACAGCTGTGGGGTCCTGGTCATTGGGTGTATTTAAGGCAGAGATTGATAGGTTCTTGATTGGACATGGCATCAAAGATAATGGGATGAAGTCAGGGAACTGGGTTTGAGGAGGAGATTAAAAAAGAATCAGCCATGATTGAATGGCGGAGCAGACTCGATGCGCCAGATGGCCTAATTCTGCTCCTATGTCTTATGGTCTTATGGGTCATTGGAGCTGTAAAGAGTTATGATGCTGCACTGCCTTTAACTTTCTGCAAGCACTTTTATTTGTTTAAACCATAACATATACTGTAAGTAGGAGAAGGAATAGATCACTCAGCCCATTGAGTGTTTTGATCATGGCTGATTCTCCCCATAACCTTTGATGTCTTTACTAATCAAGTTTCTAATTCTCTCTCTGTCCAGCTCGCTGGTCTGACTGATGATGGAGCGGTTCCTCTTCTCCCTGCTGGTGCTCAGCCTGGCCGTGAAGGCCCAACTTTGCCCGAAGCGCTGCATCTGCCAGAACCTCTCGCCTTCCCTCGCCATCCTCTGTGCCAAAACCGGGCTGCTCTTCGTGCCGCCGTTAATCGACCGGAGGACGGTGGAGCTGCGGCTGACCGATAACTTCATCACCACGGTGAGGAAGAAAGACTTTGCCAACATGACCAGCCTGGTGCACCTGACCTTGTCCAGGAACACCATCAGCCAGATCATGCCTCACACATTTGCAGACCTAAGAGTTCTCCGTGCCCTACATCTGGACAGCAACAGGCTGACCACGGTCAGACCCGAGCATTTCAACGGTCTAGTAAACCTCCGACATCTCATCCTCAGCAACAATCAGTTGCATTATATTTCTGCCAACTCCTTTGATGACTTTGTTACGTCTCTTGAAGATCTGGATCTCTCCTACAACAACTTGCAGAATTTGCCCTGGGAAACTATTGGGAAAATGACAAACGTCAACACTCTTAGCTTAGACCATAACCTGATTGACTTTGTCCCAGAAGGAACGTTTTCCAATCTCCATAAGCTGGCCCGACTGGACATGACATCCAATAAACTTCACAAGTTGCCCCCCGACCCCTTGTTTCTCCGGGTCCAAATGTTTGCGAAGACAAAGGGCTCTCCACTCTCGTCTCTTGTTCTCAGCTTCGGTGGGAACCCACTCCACTGTAACTGCGAACTGCTCTGGCTGAGACGCCTTACCCGAGAGGATGACCTGGAGACTTGCGCCTCGCCACAGCATCTAATGGGCAAATACTTCTGGTTCATTCCCGAGGAGGAATTCACCTGCGATCCCCCGCTGATCACTCGACATAGCTCCAAGATCTTTGTCATGGAGGGCCAGAGGGCCATCCTGAAATGCAAGGCGATCGGGGACCCTGATCCGTCCATTCACTGGACCTCACCAGAAGGGCGTCTTATCTCCAATTCAAGTCGAGCCACCACCTATGAGAATGGTACACTGGAGATCCTGATCACCACACCTAAGGACACGGGGACATTCACCTGCTTTGCTTCTAATGCTGCTGGAGATGCTATGGTCGAGGTGGAGCTGATTGTGAATCCTCTCCCCCATTTTGCTAATAGCACTAATAACATCAAAGAACCAGATCCTGGTTTGTCGGACATCACCACCTCTGCCAAGTCTGGTTCTCCTCCTGCTGGAAATGAGACAAAGGCTCCACAGGACAAGAAGGTCACAGCAACTGACCTGACCTCCTCTTCAGTCCAAATCCGTTGGCCGTCTCAACGTCACGTGCCCGGCATCCGTATGTACCAAGTCCAGTACAACAGCTCTTCCGATGATGTCCTCGTATACAGGTAACTCGACACTGACCACTGTTCTTGTGCCCAGAAAGGAATCACATTTGAACATTTAAAGTAATACAAGAGAATTGTTGTGAGGGGTTGTGACCTTGAAACGTAACGTATAAACTTGTGTAAAGCATCTGGAGCATGTGAACTCTTCTCTGACTGTGGGAACGTGAATGGCCACTAACATTTAAACCAGCTAGATTTAATTAATATGATTTTTATAACTTATGACTCCTTTTACATTCCCGCCATACAGCCAGTGAGAGGTATTTCATACACTTAATATCAATGGCAGGACTTCAAGATTCAGAATTGTTTCATGTCAATTCCTGAACACAAATGTAAAATAGAACAAGATAATTGTTACTTTGGAACCGATGCAGCACATCAAAATACAATAAAAGACAACAATAAATATACACAAGAAATATAAATACATAGGATAACTAATGTACATAAGTGGGATTGTTATGTCGCTAAAGTGGTGCTCGGCTCAGGAATTTCTGTACATTAGGTGGCTCTGACAGGAAATGATAAAGTAGTGGAGGGGTGGGTTAGTTATCCTTACTGCTTCGGGAAAGCAACTGTTTTGGAGTCTGGTAATCCTGGTGTGGATGCTACAAAAACTCCTCCCTGATGGGAGCAACACACACAAAATACTGGGGGAGCTCAGCAGGCCCGGTAGCATCTATGGAAAAGAGTACAGATGGTGTTTCGGGCTGAGACCCTTCATCAGGACTGGAGAGGGGTAGAGTTAAAAGGTGGGGAGAGGGCAGTGACGTTATCATGACTAGGAAGAAGGTTCTTGGGAAACTGAAGGGTCTGAAGGTAGATAAGTCACCTGGACCAGATGGGGTACACCATGGGGATCTGAAAGAGGTGACTGAAGAGATTGCGAAGGCATTAGTAACGAGCTTTCTAGATACCCTCCTCCACTTTTTAACTCTACCTTTGACTTGCTGAGTTCCTTCCAGCATTTTGTGCGTGTTGCTCGGATCTCCAGCATCGGCAGATTTTCTCTTGTTTGCGATTGGTCCTCTCTGATAGGAGTGGGACAACCAGTTCATCAGCAGGGTGGGTGGTACCCTTTATGATATTGCTGGGCCTTGTTCTAGCACCTTCCTGTATTTATGTCCTTGATGACAGTAGGCTAGTGTCAGTGAGGCGTTGGGCAGTTTTGACCACCCATTGTAGAGCCTTCCTGTCCACTGCAATGGAGTTCCCGTGCCAGGCCGTGATGCAGGTTGTCAAGATGCTCTCCATTGCACATCTGCAGAATGCAGTGATTATTGCTGTGCATTGTCCAGCTCTCTTCAGCCTCCTCAGAAAGTAGAGGCATTGATGGTGAAAGCATGTAGACTTTTCCCCAGAGAGAAGGTATTAAAAACAAGATGATATAGGTTTAAGATCAGAGGCAAGAGATTTTAAAGGGACATTCGAGGCTGTTTCTTCACATAAAGAATGGTGCATATTTGGACTGAGCTGCTTGGATTAACAGTTGAGACAGGCACATCAGCAACATTTACCTGATAAGTGCATGGAGACGAAAGGGCCGGAGATGAATGAGCTTTCCTGCTTGTGTAGGGTGTGTTCTGGGACAATGAATAGTTGCGTAAGGCGTCCATTTGCAGGAGTTTGAAACTGCTCGCAGTTTAGGATGAGACTGGCAAGTGAGATACGAGCTGTTATCGGTTCAGGGGCTCCACTTGGTGCAGTCCGATAGAAAGTTAACTTTCAGTATTTCTTGGAGCTTAAGTTCAAAGTACATTTATTATCAAAGTATCCATATTCTAGACAATCTTGAGATTTGTCTCCTTACAGGCAGCCACAAAACAAAGAAACCCAGTGTAACCCTGCTGCACGGGGGCATTGCAGGCTTTGAAGTTGGTGTGCAATGTGGCCACGGATGATTGTCTTGGATGTTTCTCTTGTGATTGCTAGACCCCATTGGCTATTGATAACGTAAGATGCCGCAGACCCATCTCCCTTGATTGGTGTGGTGACAGACAACGAGGCAGTTGCAGCGAGGGCCCCCATGCTAGTCTGCTACTGCAGGCAACGCCAGAGGCCGTGTATCACACTACCGAGAACTGTACCATCAATACAAACGCCAAAGAGCAAAACGCCATATTACAGCAACATTTAGTGGGAGGTTGGAGGATTGGGAAGCTTTTAAATACCAAACGAAGACAACTAAAAGAAGGTAAAGACAGAATACAAAAGTAAGCTAGCCAATAATGTTAAAGAGGATAACGAAAGTCTCTTCAGATACATAATGTGAAAAACAGAGACGAGAGTGGATATTGGACTGCTGGAAAATGATGCTGCAGAGGTAGTAATGGGGGAACAAGGAAATGGTGGATGAACTGAATAAGCATTTTGGATCAGCCTTCACTGTGGAAGTCACTGTAGAAGTATGGTGGAAGTTCCATGTGTCAGGGGCATGATGTCTGTGAAGTTGTCATTACTAGAAGGTTCTTGGGAAACTGAAAGGTCTGAAGGTAGATAAGTCACCCACACCTGATGGTGTACATCATGGGGTTCCTAAAGAGGTGTTTGAAGAGATTGTAGAGGCATTAATAATGATCTTTCAAGAATCACTAGATTCAGGAATGGTTCTGGAAGACTGGAAAATTGCAAATGTCACTCCACTCTTTAAGAAGGGAGAGAGGTAGAAAAAAGAAAATTGTAGGTCAATTAGTCTGACCTCTGTGGTTAGGAAGATGTTGCAGTCAGTTATTTCAGGGTATTTGGAAGTACATGATAAAATAGGCTGTAGTCAGCATGATTTCCTTAAGGGAAAATCTTGCCTGACAAATCTGTTTGATTTCTTTGAAGAAATAGCAAGCAATAGACAAAGCAAATCAGTTGATGTTATGTACTTGAATTTTCAGAAAGCCTTTGACAAGTTGCTACTCATGAGACTGCTAACAAAGTTATGTGTTACAGGAATGATTCTAGCATGGATAAAGTAGTGGCTGATTGGCAGGAGGCAAAGAGTAAAATAAAGGGAGCCTTTTCTGGTTAGCTACCGGTGACTAGTGTGCTCCACGGTGGTCTGTGTTGGGGCTGATTCTTTTTATATCATATGTCAATGATTTGGATGACAGAATTGATGGTTTTGTTGAAAAGTTTTCAGACAATATGAAGATATGTGGAGGGTAAGGTAGCTTTGAGACTACAGAAGAGGCAAATTAGGAGGATGGGCAAAGCAGTGGCAGATGGAATACTGTGTCAGGAAGTATATTGTCATGAACTTTGGTAGAAGAAATGGAAGAGTTTACTATTTTCTAAGTGGAGAGAAAATACATAAATCTGAGGCACAAAGGGATTCAGAGTCCTTCTGCAGGATTCCCTAAAGATTAATTTCCTTTTTCTTTTTCAATATTTTTATTAATTTCTTACATAAAAGAATACAGAATACAGTAAGATATATAATATATCCTAGCAGGGAGGTTTGCTAGGGCTACAGGGCAGACTTTAAACTAGTAAGATGGGGGGGCGGAAATCAATTTGAGGAAACTATGGGAGAGGAGGTTAGTTCACCAGTAGAGCAAGTAAGTACACAGTGTGTGAGGGAGGAAAGGCAGGTGATGGAGAAGGGATGCGCTCAGCCTGAAGATGTAGGGGAGAAGAAAGAAAAGGATAATAAATTTGAATGCATTGCTAGGGATGAAAAGAGAGGAGGAGGTGGAGAGTATCTTAAACGTATCTATTTTAATGCTAGGAGCATTGTAAGAAAGGTGGATGAGCTTAAAGCGTGGATTGATACCTGGAATTATGATGTTGTAGCTATTAGTGAAACATGGTTGCAGGAAGTGTGTGATTGGCAACTAAATATTCCTGGATTTAGTTGCTTCAGGTGTGATAGAGTAGGAGGGGCCAGAGGAGGAGGTGTTGCATTGCTTGTCCGAGAAAATCTTATGGCGGTGCTTTGGAAGGATAGATTAGAGAGCTCCTCTAAGGAGGCTATTTGGGTGGAATTGAGGAATGGGAAAGGTGTAGTAACACTGATAGGAGTGTATTATAGGCCACCTAATGGGGAGCGTGAGTTGGAAGAGCAAATGTGTAAGGAGATAGCAGATATTTGTAGTAAACACAAGGTGGTGATTGTGGGAGATTTTAATTTTCCACACATAGATTGGGAAGCTCATTCTGTAAAAGGGCTGGATGGTTTAGAGTTTGTGAAATGTGTGCAGGATAGTTTTTTGCAACAATACATAGAAGTACCGACTAGAGATGGGGCAGTGTTGGATCTCCTGTTAGGGAATGCGATAGGTCAGCTGACAGATATGTTGGGGAGCATGTGTTGGGGAGCATTTCGGGTCCAGTGATCACAATAGCATTAGCTTCAATATAATTATGGAGAAGGACAGGACTGGACCTAGAGTTGAGATTTTTGATTGGAGAAAGGCTAACTTTGAGGAGATGTGCAGGGATTTAGAGAAAGTGGATTGGGTCAAGTTGTTTTGTGGGAAGGATGTAATAGAGAAATGGAGGTCATTTAAGGGTGAAATTATGAGGGTACAGAATCTTTATGTTCCTGTTCGGTTGAAAGGAAAGGTTAAAGGTTTGAAAGCGCCATGGTTTTCAAGGGATATTAGAAACTTGGTTCGAAAAAAGAGGGATGTCTACAATAGATATAGGCAGCATGGAGTAAAGGAATTGCTCGAGGAATATAAAGAATGTAAAAGGAAACTTAAGAAAGAGATTAGAAAAGCTAAAAGAAGTTACGAGTTTGGTTTGGCAAATAAGGTGGAAGTAAATCCAAAAGGCTTCTACAGTTATATTAAAAGCAAGAGGATAGTGAGGGATAAAATTGGTCCCTTAGAGAATCAGGGTGGTCAGCTATGTGTGGAGCCGAGGGAGATGGGAGAGATTTTGAACGATTTCTTCTCTTCGGTATTCACTAAGGAGAAGGATATTGAATGGTGTAAGGTGTGGGAAATAAGTAAGGAAGTTATGGGACCTATGACAATTAAAGAGGTGGAAGTACTGGCGCTTTTAAGAAATTTAAAAGTGGATAAATCTCTGGGTCCTGACAGGATATTCCCCAGGACCTTGAGTGAAGTTTGTGTAGAGATAGCAGGAGCTCTGACGGAGATCTTTCAGATGTCATTAGAAATGGGGATTGTGCCGGAGGATTGGCGTATTGCTCATGTGGTTCCATTGTTTAAAAAGGGTTCTAGAAGTAAGCCTGGCAATTATAGACCTGTCAGTTTGACATCAGTGGTGGGTAAATTAATAGAAAGTATTCTTAGAGATAGTATTTTTAATTATCTGGATAGACAGGATCTGATTAGGAGTAGCCAGCATGGATTTGTGCGTGGAAGGTCATGTTTGACAAACCTTATTGAATTTTTTGAAGTAGTTACGAGGAATGTTGACGAGGGTAAGGCAGTGGATGTAGTCTATATGGACTTCAGCAAGGCCTTTGACAAAGTTCCACATGGAAGGTTAGTTAAGAAGGTTCAGTTGTTAGGTATTAATGCTGGAGTAATAAAATGGATTCAACAGTGGCTAGATGGGAGATGCCAGAGAGTAGTGGTGGATAATTGTTTATTGGGATGGAGGCCGGTGACTAGCGGGGTGCCTCAGGGATCTGTTTTGGGCCCAATGTTGTTTGTAATATACATAAATGATCTGGATGATGGGGTGGTAAATTGGATTAGTAAGTATGCCGATGATACTAAGGTAGGAGGTGTTGTGGATAATGAGGTGGGTTTTCAAAGCTTGCAGGGAGATTTATGCCGGTTAGAAGAATGGGCTGAACGTTGGCAGATGGAGTTTAATGCTGAGAAGTGTGAGGTTCTACATTTTGGCAGGAATAATCCAAATAGAACATACAGGGTAAAAGGTAGGGCATTGAGGAATGCAGTGGAACAGAGAGATCTAGGAATAACAGTGCATAGTTCCCTGAAGGTAGAGTCTCATGTAGATAGGGTGGTGAAGAAGGCTTTTGGAACGCTGGCCTTTATAAATCAGAGCATTGAGTACAGAAGTTGGATGTAATGTTAAAATTGTACAAGGCATTGGTAAAGCCAAATTTGGAATATTGTGTACAGTTCTGGTCACCGAATTATAGGAAAGATATCAATAAATTAGAGAGAGTGCAGAGACGATTTACTAGGATGTTGCCTGGGTTTCAGCACTTAAGTTACAGAGAAAGGTTGAACAAGTTAGGTCTCTATTCATTGGAGCGTAGAAGGTTGAGGGGGGATTTGATCGAGGTATTTAAAATGTTGAGAGGAATAGATAAAGTTGACGTGAATAGGCTGTTTCCATTGAGAGTAGGGGAGATTCAAACGAGAGGACATGATTTGAGAGTTAGGGGGCAAAAGTTTAAGGGAAACACGAGGGGGTATTTCTTTACTCAGAGAGTGATAGCTGTGTGGAATGAGCTTCCTGTAGAAGTAGTAGAGGCCAGTTCAGTTGTGTCATTTAAGGTAAAATTGGATAGGTATATGGACAGGAAAGGAGTGGAGGGTTATGGGCTGAGTGCGGGTAGGTGGGACTAGGTGAGATTAAGAGTTCGGCATGGACTAGGAGGGCTGGAATGGCCTGTTTCCGTGCTGTGATTGTTATATGGTTATGTGGTTATATCGATTACAATATATTTAAATCACAGATGAAGTGTAATTACCCCTATCCATATAAATTAAATTTAAACATAAAATGGAAAAGAAATAATCTTATTATACAAAAAATCTAAACCCACTATCAGAAAAAAAATAGCTGTTTGGTTAAAAGAAAAGAAAAGGAAAAAATCTTTAACATATAGTAAAACATGTTATTAGCCAACATCTGTGCCTAACAGCAAATCAAAGATTTTGAAAGTGATTTAAAAAGGTTCCCGCAATGTTAAAAAATCTTGTCTAGGTTCAGAAATTGAACAGTGAATCTTCTCTAAATTTAAGCATGACATAACATCGTGTAACCAATGAGTATGAGTAGGCGGAGTGGCATCCTTCCACTTAAGCAACAATGTCCTCCTGGCTATAAGAGAAATAAAAGCCAAAATATGCAAATCATGTGTCTCCAAAATAATATAATTTCCTCCAACAATACCAAATAAGGCAGTCAAAGGATTAGGTTTAAAATTTACTTTAAAAAGCACCGAAAAAGTTTGAAATACTTCCTTCCAATATTTTTCAAGACTCAGACAAGTCCAAAACACATGGATTAGTGATGCTTCTCCGTTATTACATCTATCACAATAGGGAGATATATCAGAATAAAAACGAGACAGCTTATCTTTAGACATATGGGCTCTATGAACCACTTTAAATTGTAGAAGGAAATGATGGGCACATAATAATGAGGTGATAACCAATTTAAAAATTTCATTCCGAGTGTCCTCAGAAACTGAAATCTGTAAATCTTGTTCCCAAAGATTTTTAATTTTATCTAAAGGAATATTTCTCATTTCCAACAACATACCATAAATATTAGATATAGATGCATTATGGAAGGGTTTCAAATTAAAAATTATATCAAGTAAATTCTTATCTGGACTTTTAGGAAATGTATGTACTGGAGAACGCAAAAATCTCTAATTTGTGAATATCGAAAAAAGTGGGTTTTGGGTAGGCTATACTAAGCTGATAGTTGTTCAAATGAAGAGAGACTATCTCCAACAAACAAATCCTGAAAACATTTAATACCCAATCTATTCCACTCTTTAAAAACTACATCAGTCACAGAAGGTTTAAAAAAAGTGAGAAAAATGGGACTTGAAAGTGAAAAATTCAATAAACCAAAATATTTTCTAAATTGTATCCAAATCCTCAAAGTGTGTTTAACTACAAAATTACCAGTTATATTACTTAAAAATAAAGGAATTGAGGATCTGACAAGAGAAATGATAGAAAATGTATTAACAGAGTTAGCTTCTAAAGCAGGGGTGTCAAACTCATTTTAGGTCACGGGCCGGATTGAGCAAATTGCAGCTTCATGCGGGCCGGATCAGTCGGACGCGTGCGAACGCAGCTTTCGTTGCCTCCATTTTTTCAGCCTGCTCTGATGTGTCTCAGTCTCTGCTATAACTACAAAGTGTTTCACTTTACAAATTCCGTTTCTTATGAAGAAGACTGCCGAACAAGACTGCCGAATAAACACTAAAAACCCTGAAAACCTGGTACCTGAATAAATTCAGCATTAGCCATATCATATGCCATAGGCGCTTCGATTACTGGGGCCAGCTTTAATAGTAATTAGATATTATCTCGCGGGCCAAAGATAATTCCACCGCGGGCCGGATTTGGCCCGTGGGCCTTGAGTTTGACATATATGTTCTAAAGAAACCCAGACCGGACAGTCCTCTTGATTAATATAATATAACCAAAACATAAGATTCCATATATTGACTGCCCAGTAATAAAACCTAAAATCGGGTAAGGCTAAACCTCCATCCTTTTTAGCTTTTCAAAGATGAACTCCATTTAATCGAGAAATTTTATTATTCCGTATACAAGAAGATATAATAGAATCCAAAGAATCAAAAAAGGATTTAGGAATACAAACAGGTATGGCCTGAAATAAATATAAGAATTTAGGCAAAATATTCATTTTAATAGAATTGATTTGGCCAATCAATGATAAAGAGAGGAGTGACCAACTTAAGAGTGCCTTCTTAACATAATTCAGAAGTGTAAAAATATTTTCTTTAAAAAGCAATTTATAATTCCTAGCAATTATTACGCCCAAATAAATAAATTGATTTCTTACAATTTTAAAAGGAAGGTTAGTATTAGCTAATACCAGATTATTCAAAGGAAAATGTTCACTCTTAAGAAAGTTGAGTTTATATCTTGAAAACTGACTAAAGCAGGAGAGTAAAGAAAGAAGAGAAGGTAAAGAAGGCTCCACATTAGAAATGTAAAGCAAAAGGTCATCAGCATAAAGCAAAACTTTGTGGGTAATATCCCTCCTTAAAATACCAGTGATATCATTAGATTCCTGGACAGCAATAGCTAAAGGTTCTAAAACCAAATCAAAAAGCAAAGGACTCAAAGGACAACCTTGTCTAGTTTCACGATGAAGTTTAGATGGTTTAGAGTACTGAGAGTTAGTAAGAACCTGAGCGGAGGGCGATAAATAAAATAATTTTATCCATTGAATAAAATCGGGTCCAAAGTTAAATTTTTCTAAAGTTTTAAATGGATAATTCAATTCAACCTGATCAAAAGCTTTCTCAGCATCTAAGGATATCACACATTCTGAAATCTCTTTAGAAGGAGAATAAATAACATTCAATAAACTATGAATATTAAAGTGGGAGTATCGATTTTTGATAAATCCAGTCTGATTATCAGAGATAATAGATGACAAAATATTTTCAATCCTACAAGCCAAAAGTTTAGATAAAATTTTAGTATCAACATTAAGTAAGGAAATAGGTCTATAGGAATAGCATTCAATTGGCTTCATAAAAAGATTGTGGCAACTTACCTAATTTAAAAGAATTGGAAAGGACTGAATATAAATGAGCTATAAGCAAAGAGAAAAAAGCCTTATAAAACTCTCCAGAAAATCCATCAGGACCCAGTGCCTTCCCGAAGTGCAAAGAGAGAACAACCTCGGCACTTTCCTCATAAGAGATAGGTTGATCCAACAATTTTCGAATATCATCAGAAAGTGTAGGAATGTTAATCGATCTAAAAATTATTCATTAGAGTATTAACTTCAGGAGGATCAGAACTATAAATTTTAGAGTAAAATTCTCTAAAAGCATCATTTATTTATAAATGATCAGATGTTTTATCACCTTTAGCTTTACAAATTTCTTTAATTTGACGTTTAACTATAAAGGTCTTTAATTGGTTAGCTAATAGTTTACCCGTTTTATTTCCATGAACATAAAACTGATCTTTATCTTTTAAAAGTTCCATTTCAATTGGATAAGTTAAGAGCAGATCGTATTTAGTTTTAATTTCAACACATCTTTTATATAAAACCGGATCTGGAAACAAAGCATATTCTTGGTCTAATTGTTTCCGATTGAGTCCTCAATTTCCAGAGTCTAGTCTGACACCAACCTACACCCACACACGCGCGCGCGCACACACACACACACACACACTCACACACACACACACACACGCACACACACACACACACACACACACACACACACTCACACACACACACACACACACACACGCACGCACACACACACACACACACTCACACACACACTCACACACACACACACACTCACACACACACACACGCACACACACACGCACTCACACACGCACGCACGCACACACGCACGCACACACGCACGCACACACGCACACACACACACACACACACACACACACACACGCACACGCACGCACACACACACACACACACTCACACACACACACACACACACACACACGCACACACACACACACACACACACTCACACACACACTCACACACACACACACACTCACACACACACACACACGCACACACACACGCACTCACGCACGCACGCACGCACACACGCACGCACACACGCACACACACACGCACACACACACACACACACACACACACACACACACACACACACACACACACACACACACACACACACACACACACCATTCCCTTTGCAATTCTTGCTCATTTATTTCTCAATTCCTACAAAAACATTGTTTACATTTACATTTTTAAATCATTTATTATTATATTGTAATTTGCCCTTTACTGTGCCTATTGTCTTGTTTATTAATTATTGTACTGTCTTGCACTGTTTTGTGCACTTTATGTAGTCCTGTGTAGGTCTGAATTCTAATGTAGTTTTTTGTTGTTTCATGTAGCACCATGATCCTGGAGGAACATTGTTTCATTTTTACTGTGTACTGTACCAGCAGTTATGGTTGAAATGACCATAAAAAGTGCCCTGACTTGGTGAAGAAGGCAAATGCAAAGTTAGTGTTCATTTCAAGAGGACTAGAATATAACAGCAAGGATGTAATGTTGAGACTTTATGAAGCACTGGTGAGGCCTCACTTGAAGTATCGTGAGCAGGTTTGGGTCTCTTGTCTTGGAAAATATGTACTGAAACTGGAGATTGTTCCAAAGAAGTTCACAAAAACAATTTCAAGATTGAAAGGCTTGTCATATGAAGAGTGTTTTATGGCTCAGGACAGATGCACTGGAGTTTAGAAGAATGAGGGGTGACCTAATTGAAACCTATCAAAAGGTGAAAGGCTTTTATAGAGTGGATGTGGAGAGGATGTTTTCTTTGGTGGGGGTGTCTAAGACCAGAGAGCACAGCCTCGGGATATATGGGTATCCCTTAAGGACAGTGATGAGGAGGAATTTCTTTAGCCAGAGAGAGGTGAATCTGTGAAATTTGTTGCCACAGTCAGCTGTGGAGGCCAAGTCTTTGAGGCAGAGGTTGATAGATTCTTGATTGGATGCGGGGAGAAGGCAGGAGATTTGAGCTGAGAGGGAAAATGGATCAGCCATGATGAAATGGCAGAGCTGACTCAGTGGGCCAATTGGCCTAATTCTACTCCTATATCTTATGGTATTTTGGACTAATTTGTGGGACTCGGGCTATGTATGTATATATATTTTGTGTGACTATGTTTTTTGCTCACTATTTTGAATGTGCTGTGTGTGTTTTGCACCTTGGTTCCAGAGGAGCGCTGATTCATTCAGCTGTATTCATGCGTGATTGAATGATAATTAACTTGAATTTGAATTTCAATTTGATTTGAATAAAGACCATCAAACACCCAATATGCAGGGGTGAAAAAAAAATAAATTGTGCAAACAACAGAAGCAAGCAAACAACTGGGAGTGAGTTCCGTGGCAGCCATTAGTTTGTCTAAGGCTGGAATGACACAGGAACAGAGAGTACAGTACAGTACAATGCAAAGTTACAGGGGGTCTGGGTCAGTGGGTTGGGTTCAATGCCTGCCTTTGGGCAAGTGACTAAGGGGATCAATGAACAGAGGCTTGACTTCTTCCCTCTGAGGGGTGAGGAAAGAAGAGGATAAAGAAGCACCCTCATCACACCCAAGCATCTTCTCAGGTAGGGTTAGTTGTTTATTTTATTCAGTGGTACAGTGAGGAATAGGCCCAACGAACATCTCACCATCCAGCAACCACCCCACCCCCCCACCAATTTAACCCTAGCCGAATTACAGGACAATTTACAATGACCAATTAACGTATTTGGACTGTGGGAGGACACTCATGCAATCACGGGGAGAACGTACAAGCTCCTTTCAGGCTGTGGTGGGAAATTGAACTCAGGTTGCTGATACTGCAAAGCGTTGTGCTAACCGCTACACTACCGTGCCATTCCACAGTCAGTGGGATCTGGCAGCAGGTCCATTGCCCTAGGGACTGAGGGTGAGAAATGTGAGGCCAACCAAACAAAGAAGCAGGCAAAGAGTTGCCAGCAGAAATGGTAGGTAGGGACCTGGAAAAATAGTGGCATGGAGTAGATGGGCCTTAGGGCCTTTTTCTGTTCTGTAGTGCTCTGTGACTCTCAACCTGATCTGGTCAACAGCAACAAACCTTCTCTGTCCTATAGGACACTCTACATCACTAATGGGATCACATCCTGCAGTTCACTATTTTGGCTCGTGTAGTTCATAAATAAAAGCATCCTACACTGCCTGCAAAGCCTGCCCTACCAACAGACTGATCCCGAGGGGATTTGATATTGGGAGAGGCAGAAAACCCTTGTGAGATGTTTGGGTCACATTCTGTGTGCTAACACACAGATCAACAGGCTGTCTCATTCCATTCCCAGCACTGCAGGTGGGCAACTCACCACTGTCTCATCAAGTTCCACAACGCCGACAAGCTCTGAGATCACAGAACATTCATAAATGGATGTTCAAAGTTCAAAGTACATTTATTATCCAACTATTTATACATTATGCAACCTTGAGATTTGTCTCCTTGAAGGCAGCCACAAGACAAAAGCAGACATCCCACCTCTCCCACAAGTGCCAGGAGTCTCCTGCATATCGATAGCGGCACCCTGACGCCCACAAATGATATACAATATCCCGGAAATTGATTTTTTTGAGAGGGAGAGGAAGCATCCTGATTGGTCTCTCTTCGTGCTAAGTAGACCTATCAGTTTTCTCTGTGGGCGGGCTTTACAGTCGACCTCAAAAATAATGACAGTGTTGCTCGCTGCACTGTTTGCAAGTGACTTTTCTATTACCCATGGTGCGTTAAAATGTAAAAGTCATGTTGAGGTGAGTTTAACAGGTGTCATTCGTTCATTAGCACAGCTATCGTTATTTAAGCTAGCTGGCTAGCTGATAAGGAGCTACTCTATTGATGTCCTACGTGATGAGGCCAAACTCCCTGTAGGCTTGCTTAAAGTTGTAATAGAATAAAAAAACGACTTTATGATAATATAAGTACATATTTTAATGTCACGTTTTCTGCATATACCCAACTTGGTTTACAGATTAGACAAGATCACTAAACAAAGTATTACATACACCCTTGGAGGTCGACTGGGACGGGGGGGGTGGAGGGGAGGATATGGGGCTGCGGGGGGCAGGGGTGCTACCTCCCTGAAATGAGCTTTTGCAGGGTGGGATGTCTGTAAAAGAAACCCAAAAGAACCCATTAAAAAAAGACTGACAGACTCCAAATGTGCAGAGAGCAAATAAAAACTGTGCAAACAATAAAAGCAAGCAAATAGCATTTAGAATGAAAGTGAGTCCTCAGGAACAAAGCCTGGAGCAGGCCCCCAGCCTCAACCTCAGTTCAACACATAGCAGAGCATAAATCACTAGCAGTGAGCGGAACCAGCCCGATCCTTGCCTCTTTTCCAGATACCTTGCCTTTTCAATCCATCTGCCCCAGACTTTAAATTATCCAAACATTAGGTTGTTCTTCGCATGAGGACTAAGGCCCTGTCACATCGATACACGCTGAGCCTGCACCTTTCCATTACATTTCGGCCTGTACCCGACCTTTCCTAATTGGATGTAATGTGTAAGCAGGCTCCTCGGCCCACTGAGTCTGTGCCAGCCATCGAGCACCCCTTTACATCAAATACTTTATCAATCCCAATTTACTTTTCTCATATTCCCATTAACCCCACCCCTACCAGGTTCTACCCCTGACCCACACACTGAGGGCAACTTACAATGGTCAATCAACCCACCAACCCGCAGATCCTCGAAATGTACGAGGAAACGGGAGCAGCTGGGAAATCCACGTGATCACAGGGACGAAGAGTAAACCCCGCACAGACAGTGTCTGACACCACTGAGTAAGCCTGGGTCACTGGCACTGCTGTGACAGTGGCTACACAGGTCGATGAGCTGGTTCAGAAGGCTTATGGAATGCTTGCTTTTACTAGTCGAGGCATTGAGTTCAAAAGTCAAGAGGTTATGTTGCAACTTTATAAAACCCTAGTTAGGCCACATTTGAAGTTCTGGTTGCCCCACTGTAGGAAGGGTGCAGAAGAGGTTCACCAGGATCCTGCCTGGTTTAGAGGGAACGTGCTGTCACGAGAGGCTGGACAAACCTGGGTTGTTTCCTCTGGAGCGTCAGAGGCCGAGGGGAGATCTGATGGGGGTTTACAAGATTATGAAAGGCGGAGATAGATTAGACAGGGAGTATCTGTTTCCCAGGGTTGAAATGTCTAGTACCAGAGGGCGTCCTTTGAAGGTGAGGGGGGTAGGTTCAAGGGGGATGTGAGGGGTAAGGTTTTTACAGAGAGTGGTGGATTACTGGACTGCGCTGCCTGGTGTGGTGGTAGAGGCAAATACATTAGAGGCTTTTAAGAGACGTTTGGATAGGCATGTGGATGTGAGGAAGATAGATAGATAGATAGATAGATAGATACTTTATTCATCCCCATGGGGAAATTCAACATTTTTTCCAATGTCCCATACACTTGTTGTAGCAAAAACTCATTACATACAATACTTAACTCAGTAATAATATGATATGCATCTAAATCACTAACTCAAAAAGCATTAATAATAGCTTTAAAAAAAAAAAAAAGTTCTTAGGTCCTGGCAGTTGAATTGTAAAGCCTAATGGCACTGGGGAGTATTGACCTCTTCATCCTGTCTGAGGAGCATTGCATCGACAGTAACCTGTCGCTGAAACTGCTTCTCTGTCTCTGGATGGTGCTATGTAGAGGATGTTCAGGGTTTTCCATAATTGACCGTAGCCTACTCAGCGCCCTTCGCTCAGCTACCGATGTTAAACTCTCCAGTACTTTGCCCACGACAGAGCCCGCCTTCCTTATCAGCTTATTAAGACGTGAGGCGTCCTTCTTCTTAATGCTTCCTCCCCAACACGCCACCACAAAGAAGAGGGCGCTCTCAACAACTGACCTATAGAACATCTTCAGCATCTCACTGCAGACATTGAATGACGCCAACCTTCTAAGGAAGTACAGTCGACTCTGTGCCTTCCTGCACAAGGCATCTGTGTTGGCAGATGGAGGGAGGGATATGGACGGTGTAGTTAGGAGGGATTAGTGTTTGAGTGTTTTTAATTTGCTTTTTAGCTGCTTCAGCACCACTGAGTGGCCTGTCCCTGTGTTCCTGTGTTCTATGCCCCACAGCTCCACTAATGGACTAATGCAAACAGACTGTAGAGGTGTGGACCTGTGCCACAATCTGTTGGTTTGATTGCACTTCATGGTGAAGGCACTAAATTTGCCAGAAGCCCCTGCCGCGAGCTCAGCAGGGCTGTGTATTTGACCAGCTGGCTGACTGTAAACATTGCAATCTTCTGGAACTGAGGCTGAATGATTACCGCAGAAAATCTTCAGGGTTTTTCTTAAACACAAGCGTGACCTCATTAAATCGCGTCCAACTCTTCGTGACCTCATAGTAGGGTTTTCATGGCAAGATTTGGAAGTAGATTGCCAGGCCTATCTTCTGCACAGATACTGCTGCTGCCCAGGTTGGGACCCAGCTGGTTTGACCTCATCTACCTTGAAGTCCAGTGCTGATGCCACTACACCAGCTGCCGACCCATATAAAACCTTGAGAGACATTGAAATCTTGACAGGCATTGAGGGTGAAAGTATCTTGCCTTGTTCCCCAGAGAGGAGGTATTAAAAACAAGATGGCATAGGTTTAAGATCAGAGGTGAGAGCTTTTTTTTCATATTTTATTGAGATACAGTGTGAAACAGGCCCTCTGGCCCCTCGAGCCACGCCACCCAGCAATGCCCAAGTTAACCCGAGCCTAATCTCGGGGCAATTTACAATGATCAGTTAACCAACGATCTTGTATGTCTTTGGACTGTAGGAGGAAACCAGAGCACCTGGAGGAAACCCATATGCTCATGGGGAGAACATGTAAAGTTCTTACAGACAGCGATGGGAAAAGGGGCATTTGAGGCAGTTTCTTCACACAAAGAGTGGTGTGCATTAAGAATGAGCTGCCTGAAATAACAGTTGAGACAGTCGCACCAGCAGCATTTACCTGATAAGTACTGTACATGGATACGAGAGGGTCAGAAAGTTATGGGCCAAATGCGAGCAGATGGGGCTAGCTCATTGGGCAAAGCTGTAGCATGGATTAGATGGGCCAAAGAGCCTTTATTCAAGCTGTTATACTCCATCACTTGATGAAAAAGATGTGGTAAGTACATTTCTATTCCTGTCCTCAGTGAGCTAAGCATAGACTATTTTCTATATGGGGAGAGAATTCAAAAATATAAGCTGTAAAGGGAATTGGGAGTCCTTGTGCAGGATCCTCTAAAAGTTAATTTGCAGGTTGAGTTGGTGGTAAGAAAGGCAAATACAATGTTATCATAAATTTCGAGAGGACTAGAATATGAAATTAATGATGTTATGTTGAGTCTTTATAAAACACTGGTGAAGCCTCACTCGGAATATGGGGATCAGTTTTGGGCCCCTTATTGAAGAAAGGATGTGCTGACATTAGAGAAGGTTCAGCAGAGTTTCACAAAAAGGATTCCAGGAATGAAAGACTTTTATTAGGAGCATTTGATGGCTCTAAGCCTGTACTCGCTGGACATTAGAAAAATGAGAGGTGGGGGAATCTCGTTGAAACCTATTAACTATTGAAAGGCATTGACAGAGTGGCGAGGAGAGGATGTTTTCTATGGTTGTGAGTCTAGGACCAGAGAGCACACCTTCGAATACGGGATGTCCATTTAAAATAGAGACGAGGAGGAACATTCTTTAGCCAGAGAGTGGTGAATCTGTGGAATTCATTGCAACAGGCAGCTGCGGAGGGCAAGTCATTGTGTATATTTGCGAAGAAAAGGAATTTCAGGATTTATATTGTACACGCTTCTCTGACATTAAATGTACCTATTGAACCTATTTAACGTGGAGGTTGATAGGTTCTTGATTAGTCAAGGCGTGAAAGGCTACAGGGAAAAGGCAAGCAGACTTGATGGACAGAATGGCCTAATTCTGCTCCTCCATCTTATGGTCTCAAGGTCTATAGTCAAAAAGGCAATCCAGAAAGGCAGTCATAGTTGTCAGAGATAGATTGATACCTTGATTGGCCTAGTGGAAGGGGGAAGTGACTGGGAAAGGAGGAGGATGGACATTCCCTACTGTAGTCAGTACTGGTACAATACTTCCAGAGGGAGAGTTTAGAGGCATTGAGCAACTCTGTTAAGCAGAGGTGAGGCACAAAGCAACAATGGTACAGCTCAAGTCTTCCTCTTCTGTAAAGATGCATCAGGGATGGGCAAAGATGTTCTATTAATTAGCTTCCAGCATGGAGGGATTATGTGAGAAACAATTAAACTGGCTGTGGATTACTTTCTCTGTGAGTGAGAAGGTTGAGTTTGGAAAGCAAACGCTGCAGAGTGTAGAACTGAAAAAAAATCCCAACTTGCTGGAGACAGTCAGCAAGTCAAACGACATCTCTCCATCTCTACAATTATCCATGCAGGAGGATACTACCACACTCTCTTCTCACTACTACCATCGGACAGGAGTGCAGGAGCCTTAGCTTCCACACCATCTTCAGGAAGACTTATTACCCTTCAATCAACAGGCTCCTGAACCAATGGGAACAACTTCTCTCTTAACTACTCTGAACTGATTCCCCAACTTATGGACTCACTTTTAAAGATTCAAAGTACATTTATTATCAAAGTATATATTCAGTTTACAATCCTGAGATTCATCTTCTCCACGTAGCCATGAAACAAAGAAACACCATGGAACCCGTTCAAAGAAAAACATCAAAGCCTCAGTGCACAAAACAATCACCCAAATAGCAAAAAATGAGCAAAAACACAAAATATAAGACATCAAAGCATGAAGTATTGAAACAGACCAGGAATGTTTACTTCAGGCTGGTGTTGTGTTGCTTGTTGATTGCAGGCCGCAGAACCAGTCCACCCTGATGAAAATCACACAAAATAGCAAGAAAAACAAGGAGCAACCGGAAACCAGAAACACATCATACATGAACCGCAGAGTCCAATCCACAAAACTCTTTAATTAAACCTTGCCCAAGACCCAAGACTCCCACACCATCGAGCAAGAAGGAGGCACGGAGTGAGAGACCAGTCAAACGCAGGCACCTTCCTCCGGCAGTGGTGACTGAGAGTGAGAGAGAGAGACCATCAAACACAGTCAGTTGGAACTGAACACCCACTCTTCAACCCTTGTTCTCAGTCTTATTTATTTATTTATTTGCATAATTTCTTTTTATTGCACATTGGTTATTTGTCAGTCTTTGTTTCTGTGTAGTTTCTCTTGTATTTCTTTATTTTCTTGTAAATGCCTGCAAGAAAATAAATAAATCTCATGGTAGTATAAGCAGATAATAAATTTACTTTGAACATTCATCTGTGGAATACAAACAGAATTAATATTTCAAACATTAACCTTTCATCATCCTGAGAGATAACCAAGATTTCGAGGTGGTTTGGTAGGGTAGATAGAGGAAACAGGGAGTATCTTTCTCTCAGGGTAGAAATGTCTAAAGCCAGGGGGCATGCATTAAAGGTGAGAGCAGGTAGGTTCAAAAGGGCATGTGAGGGGTAGGTTTTTCACTCAGAGAGTGGTGGATGCCTGGAAAGTGTTGCCTGGTAAGGTGGTAAAGGCAAATACATTAGAGGCTTTTATGAGACATTTAGATAGGTACATGGATGTGAGGAAGATGGAGGGATATGGACATGACGTAGCTAGGAGGGATTGGTTTTTCAATTGCTTTTTAGCTGATTGACACATCAATGAGGGCAAAAAGGCTTGTTCCTGTGCTGTACTCTCCAATGTTCTATGGTCTATTTACATTGAACATGGAACATAGAACATAGAACTGTACAGTGCAAGATCAGGCCTTCAGCCCAACATGTTATGCTGAATTAATTAGACATGTAATTTAATGGCTAACTAACCCACCCCCTTCTGTGCGCACAATGTCCATATCACTTCATTCTTCGAGAATTGATCTGCCAATCTAAAAGCTTCTCGAATGCCTTCATCACCTGCGTCTCCTCCAGTACCCTTATAACATATTCCAGAGAGCCACCACTCCCTGTGAGGAAAAAAAAGCTTGCCTTACACTGCTTTGAACTTGTCCCCTTGCATCTTAAATGCCTGCTCTCTAGTATTAGAAGATATTATCTCTGCAAGTGAAGTCAAGGCTAGGAGTATAAATATCCAACAATTAATCCAGAGTTCAAAATAAATGTTATTATCAAAGTACATACACATCACCATATCACCATACTCGACCAATCTATTGATTAGTAACTGTAACAGGATCAATGAAGATCAACCAGAGTGCAGAAGACAAACTGTGCAAGTGTATAAATAAATATTGAAAAGATGAGATGAAGAGTCTTTGAAAAAGAGTCCATTGGTTGTGGGAACATCTCAATGATGGGGCAAGTGAAGTTAAGTGTAGTCATCTCCTTTTGCTCAAGAGCCTGATGTTGAGGGTAGTAACTGTTCTTGAACCTGGTGGTGCGAGTGCTGAGACTCTTGTACTTTCTCCCTGATGGCAGCAGTGAAAAGGGAGAATGACCTGGGTGTTGGGGGCCCCTGATGATGGATGCTGCTTTCTTACAACAGTGGTTCATGTAGATGTGCTCAATGGTTGGGAGGGCTTTACCCCTGATGTATTAGGATGAATCCATTACTTTTTGTAGGATTTTCCATTCAAAGGCATTGCTGTTTCCATGCCAGGCTATGAAACAGCCAGTCAAGATACTCTCCACTACACATCTATAGAAGTTTGACAAACTTTTAGATGTCATGCCAAGTCTCTACAACCTCCTATGGAATTAGAGGCACTGCCATTCTTTCTTTACAGTTGCACTTGCACATTGGGTCCAAGACAGGTCCTCTGAAATAGTAACTTCCAGGAATTTAAGTTTGCTAACCCTCTCTACCTCTGATCCTCCGATGAAGATAGGCTCATAGTTCTCTGGTTTCCCTCTCTGTGAAATCCATTCGGAACTCAGCAGAACCGTCTTTCCTTGGAATCTGGAAGTTGGATCATTCTGCAGGGAAACAGGCCATGCAGCACTGAAGCAACCATCCACACTAATCCCATCTTTAGCACTTGGCCCATAGCCTTCTACGATAAGCAATTGAAGTGCTTTTCTAGACAATTAAACACTGTCAGAGACTCTGCTTCCACTGCTCTTGCAGGCAGAGTGTTCCTAATGCTCATCACTCTGTGAGTGAGAAAGGTCACTCTTAGATCCCTCTAAATGGTGATCTGAACTTAATGCACTATTCAGATGTCATTACACAGCAACACACGTAAAATGCTGGAGAACTTAACAAGTCAAGCAGCATCTATTGAAAAGAGTAAACAGCTGACCTTTCAAACCGAGACCCTCCTTCAGGATTGGAAAGGACGGGAAGAAGCCAGAGTAAGACGGTGGGGAGGGGGGAAGAAGTACAAGGTGGCAGGTGACAGGTGAAATGGCAGAGGGGAAGGGATGAAGAAAAGAGCAGGGAGGTTGATAGTTGAGCTAAAGGGCTGGAGAATGAGGAATCTGAAAGGAGAGGCAGAAGACCATGGACAAACGGGAAGGGGGAGGAGTACCAGAGGGAAGTGATGGTCAGGTAAGGAAATAACGTGAGAGAGGGAAACAGGGATGGGGAATGGTGAAGGAGAGGGAGGGCAACTACCCGAAGTTTGAGAAATTGATATTCATGCCATCAGGTTGGAGGCTACCCAGACGGAATATAAGGAGTTGCTCCTCCAGCCTGAGCGTGGCCTCATCGCAGCAGTAGAAGAGGCCGTGGACTGACCTGTCAGAATGGGAATGGGGAGTAGAATTGAACAGGGTGGCCACCAGGGGATCCCACTTTCTCAGGCGGATGGAGAGTAGCCCTCGGCAAATCAGACTCCCAATCTATGTCGTGCCTCACCAATATACAGGAGGCTATAACCGGATAAAGAAACTGAGCCCAACATAACCTCTCTGCTGCTCTATCCTGTGACCTGACGATTGAAGCCAAGTGGTTCATATCTCTTCTTAACCATGTTATCTCCTTGTGCTGCCTTCAAGGGCCCACTGCTCCTCAATACTCCCAGGACCCTACCACTTGTGGTCTGTGTCGGGGCCTCACCAGTATTCCCAGAGTACATCACCTCAGTCCTCTCAGCACTTTTCACCAAAACATGGATATCACCCAGTAACTGAGGACCACCCTCCCCCTGCCAATAACTCCACCAGTCTTCGTGTCATCAGGAACTTGCTCTATCATGACATCTTCAAGGAGCGATGCCTCAAAAAAGGGGGCATCCATCCTCAAGGACCCTCATCACTCAGGACGTGCCCTGTTCTCATCGCTACCTCAGGAAGGAGGTACAGGAGACTGAAGGCACGCACTCAGCAATTCAGGAACAGCTTCTTCTCCACTGCCATCCAATTTCTGAATGGATATTGAACTCATGAACACTACTACTTCACTACTTTTTAACTTGTATTTTGACACACTTATTTAATTTAACGATTTAATACACTTACTGTAATTCACTGCTTTTTCCCTGTTATTATGAACTGCATTGTGCTGCCACAAAGGCAACAAATTTCACAACATATACAAGTGATATTAAACCCAACTCTGTGCCTGATTCCTACATCCCAGATTTAAATCATTCACAAAAAAAATCATCGATCAAATGGAATCTGCCCACAGAGAATGGTTAGAGCACAGAAAAGAGTCGTGGAAGAGTACATCGAGTTATAGAAAAGGAATGGGCCATTTGGCTCATCTAGTCCATGCCAAATCTTTTAAATTGCCTGAACCAGGACCATAGCCCTCCATATCCAGGTACCTATCCAAACCTCTCTTAAACATTGAAATCGAGCTCGCACGCACCACTTGCATTGGCAGCTCATTCCACACTCTCACCACCTTCTGAGTGAAGAAATTTCCCCTCATCTTCCCCTTAAACTGTAAACATTTCACCCTTAACCCATGACTTGTAGTTGTCGTCCCATACAAACTCAGAGGAAAAAGCCTGCTTATCTATCTTGCACTCTGTTGTTCACCTGCACTGCATTCTTTGGGTGTCTTTTACACTTCAGTCTGCATTGCCATTGTTCTACCTTATTCTAGCTCAATGCACTGCGTAATGGTTTGAACTGATTAGCAGTTTGCTAGACAAGCTTTTCACTGCATCCTGGTACATGTAACAACAATGAACCAACACCAATAACACGCAGGATGAATAGATCAAACGGGTTGGATAAACACGCCAGGAATATGGAAGTTGAAGAATGTGGGGATTGGGAGAGATGGAGGAGATTAATGTTGGGCAGAAACACCATACTGAGCAGAAGGACTGAATGGCCTATTTCTGTGCTCCGAAGATCTCCTAAACCTTTGAGTTCTAAAGTCAGAAAATTATGTTGCAGCTTTATAAAACTCTATTTTGGCCCCATCTGGAGTATTGCATGCAGTTCTGGTTGCCCCACTATAGGAAGGATGTTGAGGCTTTGGAGAGGGTGCAGAAGAGGTTCACCAGGATGCTGCCTAGTTTAGAGAGTATGTGCTATCATGAGAGGCTGGACACAAGATAAAACTCTAGCTGGACACATCTGGAATATTGCAGACAGTTCTGGTCACACCACTACAGGAAGGATGTCGAGGCTTTGGAGAAGGTGCAGAGGAGTTTTACCAGGATTTTGCTTGGATTAGAAGGCATGAGAGGTTGGACAAACTTGGTTGTTTTCTCTGGGTGGCAGAGACAGACAAGAGATCTGATAGAAGTTTCTAAGTTTATGAGAGGCATAGATAGAGTAGACAGACAATATCATTTTTGCGGGGAAAAATGTCTAATACCCAAGGGTGTGTATTTATGATGAGAGAGGGTAATTTCAAACAAGATGTGAAGGGTAAGTATTTTACACAGAGAGTGGTACGTGCCTGGAAAGCGCTGGGTGCAGTGATGGTAGAGGCGGGTTCCCATTGACCGAGGGGCCTGTGGACCCCCGGTTGGGAACCCCTGTATTAGAGACGTTTAAGCAACATTTCAATAGGCACATGAATGTGAGGGAAATGGAAGGACATGGATATTGTGTAGGCAAACAGATTAGTTTAGTCAGGCATTTAACTACTAAATTAATTGGCTTGGCACAAACTTGTAGGCCGAAAGGCCTGTTCCAGTGCAGTACTGGATAACAAGGGGTTCAGCCAAGCATTACAGCAGCAAAAGGGCAGGGTAATGCTGTGTGCAAATAACTGCTCAGAGTGCTACAGTCGTTTGGATTCCAGCAGCATCATCCCACGACAGAGCAGCGACGTCTGCTTACTCACACGGACAAAACCGAGGTCCAGTGCCACAGTGAGGGGAAGTGGCGGGGTCTGGCGCACTCACTTGCTGAAAGAACACAAGCCATACCCCCACACAAAACGGAGCCACAGTGAGCAAACCCCAACGTGAAGGAAGCAAACTTGCAGGAGAGCGATAATTGTGGTACACATATTAGAGTTAATTGTGGTTTGTACAGCTATATTAATCACAGTTCATAAATCAGTATTAATTGTGGTTTGTATGAATCAGTATTAATTGTAGTTTGTATATCTCTGCTAATTACAGTTCATTCATCAGTGGTAATTGGTCGCTGAATTTGACCACAATGCAATTTCACTTCAGGGATAGTCTGAGTGTATCTTTGTACTTGGTTCAGAGCACCATCTCCTGACCCTTACATCTCCATGACACACCACCTTCGACCTTACTGACCCACAGTGACATAATCCACATTTAGACCATAAGAATGCAAGATACAGGAGCACAATTAGGCCATTTAGCCCATCGAGTCTGCTCCACCATTTCATTATGGTTGATCCATTTCACTCTCAGCCCCAATCTCCTGCCTTCTCCCTGTATCACCTCATGCCCTGACTAATCAAGAATCTATCAACCTCTGCCTTAAATATACACAATGACTTGGCCTCATCAGCCAGGTGGTGATGAATTCCACAGTTTCACGACTTTGTGATTAAAGAAATTCCTCCTCATCTCGGTTCTAAATGGATATCCCTCTATTTTAGGCTGTGCCCTCAGGTGTTAGACACTCCCACCATTGGAAACATTCTCTCCACATCCACGCTATCGAGGCCTTTCAACGTTTGACAGCTTTCAATGAGATTCCCCCCCATTCTCCTCATATGTCAGGCCTTTCAATCCTGGAATCATTTTCCTGAACCTCCTTTGAACGCAGTCCATCCTTCCCTAACCCTAACCCCTGAGTGGAAAGTTGTGCCAGCTGGGCTGAGGTGGAATTGTGAGCCGGTCCTTCTCTCCCCTGAAGTCTAGAGCTGACCCTGCAGTCACCCACATCAAACCAGGGGACCCAGAGAGCCCTAGCTGCAGGGTCTCTGGGATCAAGGCAGAGCTCTCTCTAACTTTCTTACTCCTTTCCATCTTCATTCGATACGTCTCTGCCCCTGCAGTTAAATTGTGATGGGGGTAGATTGTAAGAATCCTTTCCAATGGCAGGTGTGTCTAAAACACCAGGGCAAAGGTTTGAGGTGAGAGGGAAGAGGTTAAGAGGGGGGAATATTTTCCTCCAGACGGTTACTGGGACCGGGAATTCATTGAGAAAAGAGGTAGCGGAGGAGTAAGATACTCTCACAATATTTAAGATGCATCTAGACAGCCATTTGAACCACCAAAGCATGGAAACTACAGAGAGAAAGCAGCTATGTGGCATTGGTGTCATATTAATGGATGGCAGGGGTGCAGATATATTTCTACCAAAGGAGGTGTAAGGCACTTCTTCCCTGCAGCCTGCAGGTCACCCTTGGGCAAAGTGTAGCACTCGCTTATCTCCAGAAAGCCATAGGAGCAGGTGGTGGATGGTCGTATGAGCAGCTGGTGCATATCACAAGCCCTGGTTATGTGACCACTGACGCCAGGCAGACAATCTCTGAAGAGTATTGATAATGGCTTGGGTCACCCAGAAGAAGGCAATGGAAAACCACTTCTGTAGAAAGATTTGCCAAGAACATCATGGTCATGGAAAGGCCGTGATCACCCACGTCATATGACATGGAACAGAATGATGATGATAATGTTTATATTATACTGTAGGTGACCTGGGTGTAGAGGGCTGCAGGGCCTGTCACTGTAACTCTTTGACTCAATAATTATTGTTTGTGATTCTAAAGATTCTTCTGTTGTGGAATTTACTACTTAGACCATAAAACCGTAAGATATAGGAGTGGAATTAGCCATTTGGCTCATCAAGTCTGCTCCGCCATTTCATCATGGCTGATCCAATTTTCCTCAGCCCCAGTCTCCTGCCTTCTCCCCGAATCCCTTTATGCCGTGACCAATCAAGGATCTATCAACCTCCGCCTTAAGAATGCATAAAGACTTTAGCCTCCACAGCTGCCTGTGGCAATGAATTCCACAGATTCACTGCTCTCTGGCTAAGGAAATTCCTCCTCATCTCCTTCTTCCCCTGTTATCAATGTTAATCTTGCTGCTCCACCACTCTCTGAACGTATTTTACCCTTCCTGTAAAACCTCGGCATGGAGTAGGCCTCCACCAGAACTCTGGCCCTGCAGGTTTTGTTTGATCGGATATTAAATATGCGTAGTGATATGCCTACTATTGTCCTGCTCCATTTCTACGTGTGTGCATATGAACCATCTGGATCGGAATTTTTATTCTCTGCAACTTTAAATTGTTTATTTAATGTTATTCAAGATGCCAGAATCTACCTCGGTGAGATCTGTCGTGAACTGGGGGACCGTTTTATTGAGCACCTCCGCACCATCCACTACAAGCAGGACGTCCTGATAGCTAAAATTTTTAATTTTGATTCCCATACTCGTTCCCGCATGTCGGTCCATCTTGTGCCAAGATGAGGCCACCCTCAGGGTGGAAGAGCAACACATTATATTCCATCTATGTAACCTTCAACCTGATGGCAAGAATATTGATTTCTCCTTCTGGTAAACAAATTCCCCCCACCTTACGCACCCCCCCCCCCATTTCCCACTCTAACCCTTCACTTCTTCTCAGCTGCCTATCACCTACCCCCTGGTCCCCTCCTCCTTCCCTTTCTCCTGTGGTCCACCCTCCTCTCCTATCAGATTCTTTCTTCTCCAGCCCTTGACCATTCCCACCCACCTAGCTTCACCTGTCACCTTACAGATATCCTTCCCCTCCCCCCACCTTTTTACTCTGGCATCTTCCTCCTTCTTTCTCAGTGCTGAAGTAGGGTCTCAGTCCGCAACATCGACTGTTCATTCATTTCCCTAGATGATGTCTGACCTACTGATTTCCTCCAACATTTTGTGTGTGTTGCTTTGGCTTTCCAGCATCTGCAGAATTTTGCCAGTTTTCATTTATTTAATGTGTCACTTATGCCTGCTTTAAATGGCATAATCACTCGGCCCAACTTTTCATGTCCACCCCTTGCAGCTGGCTAGCTGATAGCAAAGTGAAATTACTTTCATTTCAGTTGAATCCCTGCATTTACCTGTGGCACTTTCTTGACTATCCATCAGCGATGCAGATACAAATTCAGATTCAGATTTATATATAAAGTAGACTTTATTCCTTGGAATGTAGAAGATTGAGAGGAGATTTGATAGAAGTATGTAAAATTATGGGGGGTATAGAGAGGGTAAATGCCAGCAGGCTTTTCCCACTGAGGTTGGGTGGGATTTCAGCCAGAGTCCATGAGTTAAAGGTGAAAGATGAGAAGTTTAAGGGGACCATGAGGGGAAACTTCTTCACTCAGAGGGTGGTGAGAGTGTGGAACGAGCTGCCAGCACAAATGGTACATGCGAGCTTGATTTCAATGCTTTTAAAAGAAGTTTCGATAGATACGTGGATAGTAGGGGTATGGAGGCCAATGGTCCTGGTGCAGGTCGACGGGAGAAGACAGTTTAAATGGTTCAGCATGGACTAGATGGACCAAATGGCTTGTTCCTGTGCCGTACTTTTCTATGAGTCAATGATTCTAAATGTACCGTTTGTGTTAATAAACACCGTACCTAAGGATGTGCAGAGGGCAGCCTGCAGTGATCCAACTCAACTCCCAGCGTTTGCTTTTCTCCTAATTGACATGTGAATTGTTTTAATGTTTGGGTTGAGTTGTTCTCTGATCTCGGTAATGTTTCATCATCATACGAGGAGACATTATCAATACGCTGTTACTTTGTGGTGTGTCCTCTGAATGCTTGACCTTTATATTAGTTAGCTGTTTGGACATCATTAGGGAAATTCAATTGCAATGTAGGGAGGAAATCTCGTTACTGATTGGCTGTGTGGTGAACTTTGTGTGGCCGCCCACATCGACTAATAAATAGGACCGAGGTCTACATGTCTGTTTACTGAATTGTTTGTGGAATACCACGTTTCTAGGAATTCTTTTGCATGCCTCGTGTTTGCTTGCACCTTGACTTTCATTGACATGTAGTCAAATTTGGGCCCCTCTCGATCTTTGTGGGTAGAAGCTAATGTTCCCTGATAGATAAATTCTCACTCCTCTTACCTCCAATATCTTTCTGACTTCTTTGAAAAATATCTCTTCATATTCTCTCACATCATGGATTGTCCTGCTGCTTGCTTCCATCCCCTGTCACTTCACTATGGAGACTCACTGTTTAACTTGTTCTTTCCTTTTGCAAATTTTCTCCCAGCTAAACATGATTTTAAATTCCTCCCCCAATCCCACAATTATGGTTGTCGTTTTAATTCTCCTGTTCATTTGTTAAGTGCCGTGTCCTATGACGAGGGCAATCATAGTCTTCCCATGACTATGATTGTTCTGGGCAAAGTTTTCTACAGAAGTGGTTGCCATTGCCTTCTTCAGGGCAGTGATAGTGGTGACCCCAGCCATTATCAATACTCCTCAGAGATTGTCTGCCTGGTGTCAATAGTTGCATATCCAGGACTTGTGATATGTACCAGCTGCTCATACGACCTGTTCCCATGGCTTCATGTGACCCTAAATGGGATGGGGGGAGCTAAGCAGGTGACCTGCAGACTAGCAGAGGGAAGGAATGCCTTACAGCTCCTTCAGTAGAGACGTATCTCCACCCCGCCACCTCATGTTTAATTTTTAAAAATAAGCTTTTCTCTAATTAATTTAACTTATTTCTAGTATTCTTGTGTCCTTTATTTTCAGCTCAGAATGGATTCTATTCTGGTCACCTTTCCCAAGAAGTTCCACCAATTTTAGGTTAATTTATGTGCTTTTTTTTCTGTCCATCAGTCTGCAGTTTGTTCAGAGGAGGTTCACTGTTCACCAGGATGTTACCTCGATGCAAGGGCATGAGCTAAAAGGTGAAATCAGAGAAACTAGAGTTGTCCAGCTCCAAAGGTGGAGGAATGTTTAAGATTATGAGAGGCATTGGAATGAGCTCCCAGCAGAAGTGGTTGATGCGGGTTCAATTTCAACATTTAAGAGAAATTTGCATGAGTACATAGATGGTAGGGGTATGGAGGGCTATGGTGCAGGTTGATGGGAATAGGCAGTTTAAGTTGTTTGGTATGGACTAGATGGACCAAAGGGTCTGTTTCTGTGCTGTGCTTTTTTATGACTCTATGACTATCATCACCCACCATAAGTTCCACCATGGTCACACAGACTAGAAAAAGAAAATCAGGAACGAGAAGAAGGTATGTCTCAGTCTGATTGCAAAGGTTGGACAACAGAAGTATTCAGACTGTAGATCTCATAAGCATTTGAACCATAAGATATAGGAGCAGAGTTAGACTATTTGGCCCATCAAGTCTGCTCCGCCATTTCATCAAGGCTGATCCAATTTTTCCTCTCAGCCCCAATCTCTTGTCTTCTCCCCGTATCCCTTCATGCCCTGACCTATCAAGAATCTATTAACCTCTGCCTTAAATATACATAAAAACTTAGCCTCGCTAGAAAAAACTTCCGTAGAGTTTGAGAAGAAATCAATCTGTTTCTTAATGAAATTCACAAAGTCTGAGTCCTGTAGTAATACAGAATTGAATCACCATTATCCAAAACTAGAAGGTGTATCCATTAATTTAATAGAGTGTTTCAGGGGCGCATGGTCATAGATGGCAATAGAATCGTAATTGCAGTCAGTAACAGAGCGAACTAAATGAGAGTCAATAAAAAATTAGTCAATTCTAGAATAACTGTGATAAACATTGGAAAAGAATGAAAACTCTTTATCCTTTGGATAAATTTCTGAAATTCCAAAATCAAACATAAAGGAATTAATTAAGGTAGCCAATTTATTCGGAAGTGCCTGATTAGACTTAGATTTATCCATTGAAGGATTTAAACAGCAATTAAAATCTCCATCCATTATCAACACATAGTCATTTAAATTGGGAAGGGGTTCTATGGGATACTTTTAAAGCATACATCCATGGGCAGATTATGTCATATTCTGCTGGACTGAAAAAACAAATTAATAAAGAGATTTGGATGTTGGTTGATAAGATTAAAGCAATTGACAAGATATACTCTAATGCTCCTAGTCAGGAAATTTATAAAAAGAGGGTCAAACTTCAAATGGAGCATAGTTTACTTTTAACATCTTTGATTAAAAATCAATTAATTAAGTCTAAGAGTCAATTTTATATACATGGTAATAAATCTGGTAAACTATTGGCTAGTCAATTGAAATCTGCTTCGGTTAAACCAGATTATTAAAATTTGTAAACGAGATGGAACTATGATGGTTGATCATGATGAGATAAACAAATCTTTTCAAGAATTTTACACCTCCTTATATCAATCAGAATCTCCTGATGACCCCACCATAATGTACGAATTCTTAAGGAAATTGAATGTTCCAAAATTATCATCTAATGAACGTTCAGTATTAGATGCTTCTATTATGGAACAAGAAATAAAAGATGCTATTTCTTTGATGAATTCAGGTAAAGCACCTGGCCCAGATGGTTATACAGTAGAATTTTTAAAATCCTTCTCTACTATATTTTCTCCCTGGTTATGTAGAATCTTTAAGGGTGCATTATTTATAGGTAAATTACCACAATCTTTTTATGGTGCCTCTATTTCCTTAATTCTTAAAAAAGATAAAGATCCCACTGAATGCGCATCATATAGGTCTATATCCTTATTGAATGTAGATTCTAAGATCTTTTCAAAAATAGTGGCAACTAGATTGGAGAATGTATGCCTCAAATTATTTTGGTTGATCAGACTGGATTTATTAAAAACCGCTATTCGTCCTTTAATGTTAGGAGATTAATGAATATTGTTTATACTCCCTCATCTAAAACTCCAGAATGTGTCATCTTATTGAATGCCGAGAAAGCGTTCGATAGAGTTGAATGGCCATACTTATTTAGTACGCTTGAGAAATTTAATTTTAGCCCGCAATTTGTATTTTGGGTTAACTTGATATATTATGCCCCTACAGCTTTGGTACTTACCAATAATAGAAGATCTTTTTTTCAGTTGGTTCGTGGCACTAGGCAAGGTTGTCCTCTTAGCCCATTGTTACTTGATATTACCCTGGAACCTTTAGCTATTGCTATTCGTGACTCACCTTCTATATTTGGCATTTCCCGGGGGTATGTGATACATAAGTTATCATTTTACGCAGATGATTTGTTACTATATATTTTGAATCATGAGAAATCCATTCCTGCTGTTATATCCCTGCTCGCTCAGTTTAGTAACTTTTCTGATTACAAACTGTATCTTAATAAGAGTGAACTTTTCCCTTTAAATCTGCAAGTTCCAATTTATAGACATTTACCATTTAGATTGGTTACGGATTATTTTACTTACCTAGGTGTTAAGATTACTAAAAAACATAAGGATTTATTTAACATCAATTTTTTACCTTTAATAGACCAGGTCAAACAATCGCTTACTAAATAGTCCTCACTGTTTATATCACTGATTGTTCAAATTAATGCTATTAAGATGATTATTTCACCTAAATTTTTATATCTTTTCCAAGTGGTACCAATCTTTATCCTTAAATCCGTTTTTGATACTATTGACTCTAAAATTTTGTTATATATGGCAGAATAAAAATCCTAGGTTAAGTAAAAAATACTTGCAGAAATCCAAAAAGAATGATGGCCTGGCACTGCCGAATTTAAGATTTTATTATTGGGCAATTAATATTCAATATTTAATATTTTGGACACAAGATGTGGATATTAATGTCAGTCCACAATGGGTCAACCTTGAATATAATTCTGCACAAGGATTTTCATTAGTTTCCATCTGAGGGACTTCGCTTCCCTTGGTTCTTCCTAAATTGAATAAACAAATGGTTAACCAATAATTAAACATACATTACGAATATGGTTTCAGTTTTGTAAACTTTTTGGCTCAAATAAATTTATTTTATCAAGTCCTATTATATCTGATTTTTTCTTTCAACCCTCTGTCATAGATCAAGCCTTTTTGGTATGGAAAACGAAAGGTATAATAGGTTTCTGTGATTTATTTTTGGATAACTGTTTCATGTCTTTTGAACAGTTGTCTAATAAATATAATTTGCCCAGATCCTATTTTTTTAGATATTTACAGGTCAGGGATTTTTTGAATACAGTGCTACCTACTTTTCTGATTTCATATCCAACCGATATCACTGAAAAATAATTAGGCTTAAACCCTTATCAAAAGGGTTTAATCGCAATCATTTATGATATGATTATGAAAATACAGTCAGATATATCCGATAAAATTAAAAATGAATGGGAGAAGAAACTTCAACTTTCTTTACCTATAGAAAAACGGGAGAAAATTTTTCAATTAGTTAACTTTTCTTCTATTTGTGCTAAACATACGTCAATTGACTTTAAAGTGGTGCATAGGGCTCATATAGCTAAAGATAAATTAGCTCGTTTTTACTCTCATATAAATCCGATCTGTGATAGATGTCATTCTGAGGTAGCCTCTCTGACTCATATGTTTTGGTCTTGTCCTCTTTTGGAAAGATTTTGGAAAGATATTTTTGATACATTCTCTACAGTTTTGCACATTGATTTACAACCTCACCCTATCACTGGAATTTTTGGTTTACCAATGATTGATCTGCCCTCTTCAGCTCGGCAGATAATTGCATTTGCTACTTTAATTGCTAGAAAATCTATTTTAATGAATTAGAAAGAGATGAATCCTCCAACTACATCTCAATGGTTTTCCCAAACCATATCCTGTTTAAACTTAGAAAAAATTAGAAGCGGTACCTTTGATCCCTCAGTTAAATTTGAAGAAACTTGGAGGCCTTTTATTCAATACTTTCATAGAATGTAATTTGACCTTTTCCGATTCCTTTATATCATTCATTAATTTGAGTAGAGGAGCGGAGTTGACGACACTAATGATTTTATTTGATATAATAGAATAGCCCAGCTTTGTTTAGTGTAGTTTTACTTTAACTTAGTTTATTTTGTTCTTGATTTTTCAATTTAGGGTTTATTTTCCATCTTTTTATTTCCTTGTATCTTGTTTGTATTAAGGGTTTGGGAGGTCAATTATATTGGTGTTACCTATAGTTTCTACTCAGATATGTTAATTGCCAACTATGTAATCCCACTCCCTTTGTATTATTATGACCGTTGTGTATTTGTCTTTGAACAATTCAATAAAAAGATTGAAAAAGAAAGAAAGAAACAAAGACTTAGCCTCCACAGCTGCATGTGGCAACTAATTCCACAGATTCGCCATCCTCTGGCTAAAGAAGTTCTTCATCGTCTCCGCTCAAAATGGACACCCCTCTATTCTGAGGCTGTGTCCTCTGATCCTAGACTCCCCTGCCCTAGGAAACATCTTCTCCACATCCACTGTATCTAGGCCTTTCACCATTCAACAGGTTTTAATGAGATCCTCCTCCCCATTCTTCTGAATTCTAGTGAGTACAGGCCCAGTGCCACTAAATGCTTCTCATTCCTGGAATCATTCTCATAAACCTCCACTGACCCCTCTCTAATGTTAGAACATCCTTTCTTATATGAGGGACTCAAAGTGGCTCCCAATACTCCAAGTGAGGCCTCACCAATGATTGATGCAGCCTCAGCATCACATCCAGGCTACAGTTCTGCAGCAGAATACTGACAACATTTTATTTGCATTTAATCTCTTTAGAATGAAACTTGCTTTCACTTCTCACATTTTATCTGAGATCAGAATCAGGTTTAATATCATCAACAAATGTTGCAAAATTTGTTAACTTAATGGCAGCAGTACAATGCAATACATGATAAATACAGAAAAAACTGAATTACAGTAAATATATGTATTTAGTAATGCTCTGGAGTGGGGTGGGGTGAGGGGGGAAATGTGGGCAACAACACCATCCCAGCATTCCTAGTGGCCAGTGCTACATATTGTTCTTGTTTTAAAATGTGTTCGTGGGATTATGGTGTGACGTTCAAGATCATTTAGTGTTACATTTTCACTTGGGTTGTACAGTTATTTGTGGGTCACCTTGACTGTAACCAGAATGTGTAATAATCACCTCCCTCGTCTGTGTGTGACTGTGTGGGTCATTACACCCGGTCTGTTTTTGTGTTTATTGCAATAAAAACGGGTGTCAGGAGTGAGATTAGAAATTGATTGCGAGATTGGAGAGTACAGTGTTGGATGGAGTGTCTTAAGGCCTGGGGAATGAGTTGAGAGACCAAGCAGAAATCCTCCATCGTATTCCTGGGTCGGGCTCCCAAAGACAGGGTGCTGAGAACCTGGGAACTGAGTATGGTACCTTCCTGCAGAACCCCAATAGGGACGAGCATTCCCAACCCAGGGGACAGAGCAGAGCACATACCCACCTCCCTGGTAACCCAAGACGATGCAGCCATGAAAGGATGGGCAACATGGCAGGCGCCACTGGAGCAAAAGGAGGACCAACGGTCCACAGTAATTCACACCACAAGCTCCCCCCTGAAGCTCCACAGTTACAATGGAGCCAGCTGCCTGGAGCCTTACTTGGCACGTCAGACTTGCCACATGGGAGATGATGATGACTGAGGTGACGGTGCACCTTGCCCTGGTGCTGGAGGGCGATGCCCTGTGGGCCCTCCTCTACCTAATGCCAGCTGAGCAGCGTGACTACAGGACCCTCATTGTTGGAGCGATGTTTCAGGCAGAGGCCATCAGAGGAAGCAATGGGGGAAGAACTGAGCTGTAGACACGTCATGTGGGAGGAAGCCTGGGGGAGTTTGCAGCAGATCTCCGCCACTGTGCTCGGCATAGTTACCCCCCTCCCCCAATTCCCTCCCATGGCCTAGGAAGAGCTTGTCCTCCAGGCCTTTGTAAAGGCGCTGACACAGGGGTGCCTTCGCAGCACGTTCGCCTGACATCACCATCATTACTGGCAGAGGCAGAGAGGGCAGAAGCAATTTTATCTCCCCCAAAGCATTCCAGCGTCACCCCACACGCCATGGGCCTGGGCTTGCGTCACCGAGGGAGAGTAGCCTGTGAGATGTGTCTGGCCTCTTTGCATGCCACTGAGCAATCTCTACCTCCAGTATGGTGAGGCAGGTCTTTTGGCCTGGGACTGTCCCACACCACCATCATGCCACAGCCCAGCACAGCCATTGGGAAACACAGAGTAGGCAATGCCACCCTAGACCTGCAGCAGAATCCCTCCATTGTCACCGCCCCAGGTGCACCGTTTGGGTGAAGAGCAAGATTTATACATGGACTGAGGGGTGGAGGGATCAGATGCTGTGTGCTGGTAGGCACAAGGTCACCCATCACCATCGTCCATCTAGGTGACCTCTACAACATATCCTCACCTAGGTGGTCAACCACGGTGGCCAGCTGGCTACGATCTGTGATGACTATGTGGTGACGAGAGGGAAAAGGAGGTTGTGTATCACTGTTGGGAAAACACAGCAGAGCATGAGGTGCGGTTAGCTGCCCTCTGGGAGTCCTCCATCATTGTTCTGGACCTGCTATCCCACTGGGGGTCCTGTGTGGATGTGCCGGGGGCAACACTCTACCTCGGCGTGAAGCCTTGGCTCTCCTGTAGGGCAGCTCCTGAAATTGGATCCAGCAGGCAGAGCAACGACCACCGCCGGTCTCACAGTGGCCCGCGGCAGTGCAGTACAGCCCACAGTGGCCCAACGCAACGCAGCAGAACCTGGGACAAGCGATGGCGGTGGCATTTCTGTTGACAGCTGGCAGTGAAGTAGTCCTGCCCACCACTGACAATGAGCGGGTGAGCGATTCTGTGCTGGCCTCGGTGAGGGGACAGCTGAGCATGGAACAGCGGCTGGAGTGGGCAGAGGTCTCCAACCTGGATGCAGAGACCAAAGCCTATACTGTCAGTGGGGCGCACTGGAGACGTGCAATGGGTTGCTGTTCCAGCAGTGGCCATTTTCCAATGGTGACAGACATCTCCTGCAAATGGTGGTCCTCTGAGAGCTCCACGCCACGGAGCTGCAGTCGGTGCACCGGCTGGTGGCCGCCAGCTGTTTCGGTGTCGCGAGGACATTGGGCAAGCTGCGCCAAAGCTTCTATTGGCCTGGACACAGGCAGGACGTGGAGCTGTTCGTGCGCTTCTGTGACGCTCGCACGTCCCGACAGCGACCGGCCGCCAGTCAAGGACGCCAATCCAGCAGTACCTCATGGGGCCCCAGTATTGGTCTACTGCCCCACCCAGGAGAAGGTTCTATCCCTCAAGTTTGGAAGCCGTCGGAAGGGGCCGGGAGAGGTACTGGACCGAATCTCTGATGTGGTATAGCAGGTACGACTACCTGAGCGACGGAAAGCAGTTATGCTGCACGAGGACAGGCTGGCCCTCAGTCACCACCGACCCAGCAAGGCTGTCGGAAGGAAGTGAGTGCCACTTCGAGTGCCATACCTCTTAACTCACCAAACAGTGCCTCCCATGGGGTGGCCACAGCACCCCAGGCAGTGGAGATGACCATTACCAGGACTTCTGGAGTTTATTGTGGACTTTGGGGTTGCCGGGGATGGCTAAAACCTCAGGTAGGGGCAGTGTAGTGCTCTGGGGGTGGGGAGGGGGCATGGTCGACAGCCTACCCCAGTATTCCTTGTATCCAGCACTATTTATCGTCCTTGTTTTAAAATGCTTCCATTGGGTTATGCTGAGATGCTCCAGTTCATATATTGCTACATCTTAGCTCGGGTTATACAGTTATTCACGTGTGTGTTTGTGGGTCACCCTGATCGTAACTGGAGTGTGTAACAATCACCTCCCCTGTGTGCTTGTCACTGTTGGGTTCTCTCCTCGGGTCATAGTGCCTGGTCTGCTTTTGTGCTTGTCGCAATAAACCCGACTGTTGAGTTAAACAAGCTTATCTCATCTGTCATCATGGACCAAATACGCACCACAATATATTAAGTGGTTAAATTAAATATGTAGTGCAAAAATAAAAATGAAATGTAGTGAGGTAGTGTTCAGGGGTTCAATTCCCATTCAGAAATCAGATAGCAGAGGATAAGAAGCTGTTCCTGAGTTGTTGAGGCTCCAGTACCTCCTTCCTGATGGTAACAATGAGATGAGGGCATGTCTTGAGTACTGGGGGCCCTTACTGATGGATACCGCCTCTCTGAGGCATCGCTCCTTGAAGATGTCCTGGATAATGTCCATGACAGAGCTAAATTTCCAACTCTCTGCAGCTTACTTCAATCTTGTGCAGCAGTCCCTCCACACCAGACCGTGATGCAGGCAGTCAGAATGCTCTCCACGGTACATCAGTAGAAATTTGTGACTGGCTTTGGTGACGTACCAAATCTCCTCAAACTCCTAATGAAATTCAGCCACTGTCTGGCTGAGTGCTGGTCTGGCTGCTGCACACAGAGAAGCTAATTCCTTCCAGACCATTACGTTGCTGGGCATAGAAAACATTTCACTGGAGACTCACTAAAGACACAGTGATGCTGAACCAATTTTTGAGGAGAGGGAGCTGAACGCATTTCAGGAGGAAACTCTAATGCTCAGGGCTCAAGCATCTGAAATCACAGCCACCAACGGTGTTGTGAAGTAATCAAAGGATGGTAAGGAGGCAAACTTAGAGGAATGTGGAATTTGAAATTTGGTGAGGGTGTGGAACGAGCTGCCAGAGAAAATGGTGGATCTGGTTCAATTACAACATTCATGAGAAGTCTGGATAAGTACATGATTGGGAAGGGTATGGAAGGCTGTGGTCCAGGCATGGGTTGATGAAACAAGGCAGGACTTGATGGACTGAAGGGTGTATTTCTGTGCTGCAACGTTCAATGACTCTATGTTGTGATTGTGGTTAACTGCAGACCATTGAGTTCAAAGTTCAAAGCACATTTATTATCAAAGTATATATACACTATACAAGCCTGAGATTCATCTCCTTACAGACAGCCATGAAACAGAAACTCAAAATAACCCATAAAAAGAAGGAAAACTGCCAGACACCCGACGTACAGACACAGAGAAAAAAAAAACAAATCATGCAGACAATAAAATTAAGCAAATAGCATTCAGAACAAAAGTGAGTCTGTAAACATGGAGCAGGCCACAGTCTCAGAGTCAGTTCAGTGCAGAGCCAAGTAAACATCGCGGAGTCCTTAGACGTGGATCGCAGAGCAACTGGAGCAGGCCACAGCCTCAGAGTCAGTTCGGTGCAGATCCAAGTAAATGTCATGGTTCAGCAAGCAGAACCAGCCTGACGCCTTGCCATTTAAATCCACCTGGCCCAGTATTTAAATCATCAAAACATCGGGTCCTTCTTCAGAATAGGACCTGAGTCCAGTCTCATTGATACTATCGGGGCCTGGGCCTCATCAGCCTTTCCAAATCGGCCTGGCGCTTTGATTGACCAACCAAAATGAGGATGTGCGTTCAGATAAAGTCATTGAAAGGTAGCAGGCAGGTGACGAAAGAGGCTGGATGAGAAATGATGGTGGATCTTAGGGAAACTGAAGCACAGCAGAGCCGGAAGAGGGGAGTTTTCTGGAGAAGTCTCCTCTCAAAATACACAACCTTAAAAACCTTGTCCAGCACAAATTGCTCATGTATAAAATATTAGATTTTCCACGAACTTACTTCCATCTCAGTTTTCTTCAATAAGTGACAGAATTGAACCTATTATAAATAATGTTTCATGAAATATACAAGGCCCTTCATAAATCATTCAGCATTTCAATAAATATATTCTTTTGTCCTTTCATTCTGGTCTGACAGAAGTTGGTTGCTTGAAAGCTCGGATTTTGCTCCGTGCAACCAACGGAATGGTTAGCAGCGGACGGCCCCACTGAAGATGCGGTGTTGCCCCACCACGAACTGCTAGGTTCTTGGCACCAGCTCTGATGCAAACTCCTCACTGTGGACAATGTGAAAATGATCAAACCGATTCACTCCCCTTCAGCCCTTAAGTCTGGCGTTCAGCTGGGGAGAGGGGAGGGGTTTACACTGTAAGGCTGTAAGGCATGGGAGCAGACTTAGGTCACTTGACACCGTGTCGGCTCCACTATTCCATCATGGCTGATTTATTATCCCTCTCCTGCCTTCTCCCTGTAACATTGAACCTCTTACTAATCAAGAACCTATCAACCTCTGCTGTGTATTCCACAGATTCACCACCCTCTGGCTAAAGACATTTCTCCTCATCTCTGGCCTAAAGGGACATCCTTCTGTTCTAAGGCTGTGCCCTCTGGTTGTAGACCCCCCCAGTTTAGGAAACAGTCTCTCCACGTGCACTCTATCCAGGCCCTTCAATATTCAGATTTCATTGAGATACCCTTCATTCTTCTAAACTCCAGCAAATACAAACCCAGAGCCAGCAAACCCTCCTCAGATGTTAATCATTTCATTTCTGGAATATGTTGACCATAGGGCTATAATACCATAAAACATGAGAGCAGAATTAGGCCATTCTGTCCACCAAGTCTGCTCCACAATTCCATCATGACTAATTTATCATCCCTCTCAACCTCATTCTCCTGCCTTCGCTCTGTAATCTTTAATGCCCTGACTAATCAAGAACCTATCAACCTCCACTTTAAATGTACTCAGTGACTTGACCTCCGCAGCCATCTGGGGCAGTGAATTCCACAGATTCACCACTATTGGGCTAAAACAAAAATCCCCTTTCACTTATGGGACTCCTTTGTCGAAGAGCACGTCAAGGTTCAAAGTAAATTTATTATCAAAGTACATATATGTCACCATATACAACCCTGAGATTCATTTTCCTGTGGGCGTACTCAGTAAGTCCACAGGATAATAACCATAAGAGAATGAATGAGAAACTGTCCAGCTCCCAGGTGCCAGGGTCCAGGGTGTTTCTGATCACGTCCACGATATCCTGACGTGGGAAGGAGAACAGCCAGAGGTCGTGGTATAGATCGGTACCAATGATATAGGTAGGAAAAGGGAGGAGGCCCTGAAAACAGACCACAGAGTTAGGAAGAAGAACCAGAATGATAGTAATCTCTGGGTTACTGCCTGTGCCACGTGACAGTGAATAGAATGAGGTGGAAGATAAATGTGCGGTTGAGGGATTGGAGCAGGGGGCAGGGATTCAGATTTCTGGATTATTGGGACTGCTTTCGGGGCAGGTGTGACCAGAACAAAAAGGATGGGTTGCACTTGAATCCCGGGGGGGACCAATATCCTGGCGGGAAGGTTTGTAAAGGCTATTGGAGAGAGTTTAAATTAGAACTGCTGGGGGTGTGGGGACCGAACTGAAGTGACAGAGGAACGCGGTTGGCTCACAAATAGAGAAAGCCAGAGAGAGTGCGAGAGGGAGGATAGGCAGGTGATAGAGAAGGGACATGCTCAGACTGATGGCTTGAGATGTGTCTATTTTAATGCAAGGAGTATTATAAACAAAGAGGATGAGCTTAGACTATGGATCAGTACTTGAAGCTATGATGTTGTTGCTATTTCAGAGACTTGGATGGCTCAGGGGCAGGAATGGCTACATCAAGTGCCAGGTTTTAGATGTTTCAGAAAGGACAAGGATGGAGGCAAAAGAGGTGGGGGTGTGGCGCTATTGATCAGAGGTAGTGTCAGGGCTGCAGAAAAGGAGGAAGTTATGGAGGGGTTGTCTATAGAGCTTCTGTGGGTTAAGTTAGGAATAGAGAGGGATCAATAACTCTACTGGGTGTTCTTTATAGACCATCTAATAGTATCAGGGACATGGAAGAGCAGATACGAAGACAGATTCTGTACAAGAGCAATAATTAGAGGGTTGTTGTGGTGGGAGATTTTAATTTCCCAAATGTTGATTGGCATCTCCCAAGAGTGAGGGGTTTAGATGGGGTGGAATTTGATAGGTGTGTTCAGGAAGGTTTCTTGACACAATATGTAGATAAGCCTACAAGAGGAAAGCTGTACTTGATCTGGTATTGGGAAATGAACCTGGTCAGGTGTCAGGTCTCTCAGTGGGAGAGCATTTTGGAGACAGTGATCACAATTCTATCACATTTACCATAGCATTGGAGAGGGTTAGGAACAGACAGATTAGGGAGATGTTTAATTGGAGTAAGGGGAAATATGAGACTATCAGGCAGGAACTTGGATGCATAAATTGGAAACAGATGTTCTCAGGGAAACATACAGAAGAAATGTGGCAAATGTTCAGGGGATATTTGCATAGACTCTGCATAGGAATGTTCCAATGAGACAGGGAAAGGATGACAGGGTACAGGAACCATGGTGTACAAAGGCTGTTGTAAATCTAGTCAAGAAGAAAAGAAGAGCTTACGAAAGGTTCAAAAAGCTAGGTAATGATAGAGAGATGGAAGATTATAAGGCTAGCAGGAAGGAGCTCAAAAAAGAAATTAGGAGGGGCCATGAGAAGGCCTTGTTGGACAGGATTAAGGAAAACCCCAAGGCATTCTACAAGTATGTGAAGAGCAAGAGGATAAGACATAAGAGAATAGGACCAATCAAGTGTGACAGTGGAAAAGTGTGTATGGAACTGAAGGAGATAGCAGAGATACTTAATGAGATATTTAATTTTCAGCTTCACGTGTCTATCATAAACACAAAATTCTGGGGAAGCAACACATTTGAAAAACAATGTTGTCCAGTGTTATTGACGAAGAAGTGTTGCTGTTGACAAGACCTCTCTGCTGATGATTGAAGGAGGAATTATTGGGTTCTTCTGAGTGCTCATGTTTATATTGGTCCAATTCATAGTTTGGATTGGTAATTAGAACAAGCCAGACAATATAACTGAGAGCACTCGGCGGAAACAACACTCAATTGCACACTAATGATGTCACCTCAACCGGTGATGAAACGTTTGTGACCTAACCTCCAGGCTTGGCAAACAACCCTAGAAACTAGGTCAGCATTTCCAACAGCTACTGACCTGGCACTCAGAAGAAAACCTGAACTGATCTTAATTGCACGAATCAGTTTGGCGGATTGCAGCCCAGTAATTCCTCCTTTAATCATCAGCAGAGAGGTCTTGTCAACAGCAACACCTCTTCATCGATAACACTGTGTCACCTCGATGGTGATGAAACATTTGCGACCTAACCTCTAGACTCAGTGAACAACCCCACAAACATGCAGCCAATCCGAACTACCAAACTTCTCTTCCATTGCAATGCTGACCTAGGTCTGGTTCAGGTATCTACTGGTCTGTGTTCCTTGGATTTGACCATAGACCATAAAACATAGGAGCAGAATTAGGCCATGTGGCCCTTTGAGTCTGCTCCACCATTTCATCACGGCTGATCCATTTTCCCTCTCATCCCCAGTCTCCTGCCTTCTCCCCAAATCTCTTCATACCCTGATTAATCAAGAATCTATCAACCTCTTCCTTAAATTATCCAATGACTTTGCTTCCACAGTGACCTGTGGCAATGAAGTCCACAGATTCACCACTCTCTGGCTAAAAAGAAATCCTCTTCATTTCCATTCTAAATGGACGTCCTCCTATTCTGAGGCTGTGCCCTCTGGTCCTTGGCTCCCCCATCATAAGAAACATCCTCTCCACATTTACTCTATTAAGGCCTTTCACCACTTGCTAAGTTTCAACGAGATCCCCCCTCATTCTGAATTCCAGCCAGTACAGGCTCAGAGCCGTCACTCCTCATATGCTAACACTTCCACTCTTGAGAACCTCCTCGGAACCCTCTCCAATACCCTTTCTCAGATAAGGGGCACAAAACTGCTCACAATACTCCAAGTGAAGCCTCACCATTACACTCCCACTTCCATATTCTAGTCCTCTTGCAATGAATGCTAACATTGCATTTACCTTCCTCACCACCGACAGGGGATAATTTACAACACCACCCCTTCAATCCTGGGAGTGGTTGTGGGTGCAGAATGTTAGGCAACAGAGATGTCAACATTTCACTGGAACATTATATCTGAGGTCAGAGTGGACATTACTATTGCTGTTGGCCATTAGTTAGAGAACATGGCGTGAGAAACAGGGAACAATTGGTGTAGTAATTGAAACGTTAGTCAAAGGCACAGAGGAAGAACTCTGCCATGAACGATCTCAAGCTCAGCTGTGAAATGAAGAGGGTTGGGTATGGGGCCAGCAGCCCCACCCTGTATAAACCCCAAGCTACAGGAACATCGACAGAAGCTCCAAAGCACTCAATCCTGGGAGAAGGAGGATGCACCAAGAGAATGGGCTGCACCTGGGGACAGCCCGAAAGACTGGCCCAGGACAGAGGTCTCTGCTCAGCTGCTGTCGGTGGTCTATGCCCTGTTAGGAGCAATGGGCTGAAGAGAATGAATAAGTGCAGGGGAAAGGGACAATCAGGAAAGGTGAAATCAGATCAGGGTCGATTGTTGTGGATGAGCATGTGCTGCTCCACTTTACAGGGAGCTGTAAGCTGCCTTGACATAGGGCAGATGTCAGAGACCATCTCCACCTCTGACCTTACAGTGCAAGGAAGGTCACCGATGGCTGGGTTTGACAGACCTGTCAGCCCAGCTTCAGGCTTGGCAAACAACCCTAGAATCGAGGTCAGCATGTCCCCAGCCAACTCCCATTGTGTGAGATGTGTCAGAGGCACCTGAGCAGTGCCCATTCTGTTTCACCAGGGTGCCTAGTTGGTCAACTGCTGCTGTGATCTTGGGGGCATGCTCATCTGTAGAGTTCAGCTGCTGGTTCGTGTACAGTGTGGTCAAGGACACATGGTCTACAACTAACCTCCTCCAAGATCAGTTTAACCCTTGGCCAAACTTATCCACAAGGATCCGTGAACATCAACTGGCTGTAAAGTGGCACGACCATGTTGCAACGGACGACTGAAGTGGACACAAGTGCAGGACAGCGACGCATAGGTAGCACTAACAGGGTGTGTTTATTAATAGTTGCAAGGGAAGCCAGCAAGCAAGGATTAGATGCTTACGCAGACGTGAACGTTGGACAACAAACAGGAGGAGCTTGGACACGGAGCCTGGACTTGGACTGGGAGACGGAGCCTGGACTTGAACTCAGACACGGAGCCTGGACTTGGACTCAGACACGGAGCCTGGACTTGAACTCAGACACGGAGCCTGGACTTGGACTCGGACACAGAGCCTGGACTTGAAGTCGGACTCGGAGCCTGGACTTGGACTGCGAGACGGAGCCTGGACTTGGACTCGGACACAGAGCCTGGACTTGAACTGGGAGACGGAGCCTGGACTTGGACTCGGACACAGAGCCTGGACTTGAACTCGGACACAGAGCCTGGATTTGAACTTGGACTCGGACATGGAGCCTGGACTTGGACTTGGACTCAGACACAGAGCCTGGACTTGGACTCGGACACGGAGCCTGGATTTGAACTTGGACTCGGACACGGAGCCTGGACTTGAACTCAGACACGGAGCCTGGACTTGGACTCGGGCACGGAGCCTGGACTTGAACTTGGACACGGAGCCTGGACTTGGACTCGGACTTGGAGCCTGGACTCGGACACGGAGCCTGGACTTGAACTCGGACACGGAGCCTGGACTTGGACTTGGACTCGGAGCCTGGACTTGGTCTCGGACACGGAGCCTGGACTTGAACTGGGAGACGGAGCCTGGACTTGGACTCGGACACGGAGCCTGGACTTGAACTCGGACTCGGAGCCTGGACTTGGACTGCGAGACGGAGCCTGGACTTGAACTGGGAGACGGAGCCTGGACTTGGACTCGGACACGGAGCCTGGTCTTGGACTGCGAGACGGAGCCTGGACTTGGACTCAGGCACAGAGCCTGGACTTGAACTCAGACTCGGAGCCTGGACTTGGACTGTGAGAAGGAGCCTGGACTTGGACTCGGGCACAGAGCCTGGACTTGGACTGGGAGAAGGAGCCTGGACTTGGACTCGGACACGGAGCCTGGACTTGGACTCGGACCCAGAGCCTGAACTTGGACTCGGACACAGAGCCTGGACTTGGACTGGGAAACAGAGCCTGGACTTGGACTGTGAGAAGGAGCCTGGACTTGGACTCGGGCACAGAGCCTGGACTTGGACTGGGAGACGGAGCCTGGACTTGGACTCGGACCCAGAGCCTGAACTTGGACTCGGACCCAGAGCCTGAACTTGGACTCGGACACAGAGCCTGGACTTGAACTGGGGGACGGAGCCTGGACTTGGACTCGGACACGGAGCCTGGACTTGAACTGGGAGATGGAGCCTGGATTTGGACTCGGACATGGAGCCTGGACTTGAACTTGAACTCGGACTCAGAGCCTGGACTTGGACTTGGACTTGGACACAGAGCCTGGACTTGAAATTGAACTGGGAGACGGAGCCTGGACTTGAACTTGGACTCGGACACAGAGCCTGGACTTGGACTCGGACACGGAGCCTGGACTTGGACTCGGACTCGGACACAGAGCCTGGACTTGGACTCGGACACGGAGCCTGGACTTGGACTTGGACTCGGACACGGAGCCTGGACTTGAACTGGGAGACGGAGCCTGGACTTGAACTTGGACTCGGACATGGAGCCTGGACTTGAACTGGGAGACGGAGCCTGGACTTGGACTCAGACATGGAGCCTGGACTTGGACTTGGAGACGGAGCCTGGACTTGGACTCGGACCCAGAGCCTGAACTTGGACTTGGACCCAGAGCCTGGACTTGGACTCAGACACGGAGCCTGGACGGACTCAGACACGGAGCCTGGACTTGGACTCGGACATGGAGCCTGGACTTGGACTTGGACTCGGACACGGAGCCTGGATTTGAACTTGGACTCGGACACGGAGCCTGGACTTGAACTCAGACACGGAGCCTGGACTTGGACTCGGGCACGGAGCCTGGACTTGAACTTGGACACGGAGCCTGGACTTGGACTCGGACACGGAGCCTGGACTTGAACTTGGACTCGGACACGGAGCCTGGACTTGGACTTGGACTCGGAGCCTGGACTTGGACTCGGACACGGAGCCTGGACTTGAACTGGGAGACGGAGCCTGGACTTGGACTCGGACACGGAGCCTGGACTTGAACTCGGACTCGGAGCCTGGACTTGGACTTGGACTCGGACACGGAGCCTGGACTTGAACTCGGACACAGAGCCTGGACTTGGACTTGGACTCGGACACGGAGCCTGGACTTGGACTCGGACACAGAACGACAAAACCCAACAATGACAGACAATTTGTATCTTGGCTCAGAGGAGCGGCAAATGTCCTGCAATACTCAGCTGGACACGATAGTGACAGAATTCCCAAAGCACCCCAGGTACCGAAGCAACTTAGAGTCCACTATTCCCGGCGGCCCGGAACGCGCATTGCCGCACAGGCTGAGGTGATGGTCCAGCTTTGAGTAGATGTAAGCTGGAGTTTTTATGCTGCCAGTTCAGATGAGGATCAGCTGCCCTAATCACGGAGCCCAGTAGAACATGGGGAAAAGGGAATTAACAGAAAATGAGGAGTCGACGGACTGGTCTGTGATAGACCAACTGTGAAGATCGAGAGGGGCACAAATTCGACTGGGTGTCACTGAAAGCCATGCCACAAGCGAACAGGAATTCCTAGAAGTGCGGTTTTCCATGAATAATTCTGTAAACAGATATGTGGACCTCGATCCTGTTTATGAGCCAATGCTGGTAAAAGTCTAGACCACAACACACAAAATTTGCCACACAACCAATCAGCGATGAGACTTGCTTCTTACATCACAATTGAGTTTCTGTAATGATAGTCAATCAGCGAGGAGACTTCCTCCCTACATCACAATTGAGCTTTCAAACTGAAGAGATTTTGGAAGAGGCAGTTGGCTCACAAATAGAGAAAGCTTGCAGGAGGATAGGCACATGATAGAGAAGGGATGTGCTCAGACCGATGGTTTGAGATGTGTTCATTTTAATGCAAAGAGTATTATGAACAAAGCGGATTAAGCTTAGAGTGTGGATCAATACTTGGAGCTATGATGTTGAGGCCATTACAGAGACTTGGATGGCTCAGGGCCAGGAACGGTTACTTCGAGTGCCAGGCTTCAGATGTTTCAGAAAGGACAGGGAGGGAGGCAAAAGAGGTGGGGGTGTGGCACTGCTGACCAGAGATAGTGTCACGGCTGCAGAAAAGGAGGGGACACGGAGGGATTGTCTACAGAGTCTCTGTGGGTGGAAGTTAGGAAGAGGAAGGGGCCAATAAGACCACCCAATAGTAACAGGGACATTGAGGAGCAGATAGGGAGACAGATTCTGGAAAGGTGTAATAATAACAGGGTTGTTGTGGTGGGAGATTTTAATTTTCCAAATATTGATTGGCATGTCCCTAGAGTGAGGGGTTTAGATGGGATGGAGTTTGTTAGGTGTGTTCAGGAAGGTTTATTGACACAGTATGTTGATAAGTCTACAAGAGGAGAGGCTGTACTTGATCTGGTATCAGGAAATGAACCTGGTCAGGTGTCAGATCTCTCAATGGGAGAGCATTTTGGAGATAGTGATCACAATTCTATCTCCTTTACCATAGCATTGGAGAGAGATGGAAACAGACATGCTAAGGAAACATTTAATTGGAGTAAGGGGAGCTATGAGACTATCAGGCAGGAACTTGGAAGCATAAATTGGGAACAGATGTTCTCAGGGAAACATACAGAAGAAATGTGGCAAATGTTTAGGGGATATTTTTGTGGGGTTCTGCATAGGTACATTTCAATGAGACAGGGAAAGGATGGTAGGGTACAGGAACCGTGGTGTACAAAGGCTGTTGTAAATCTAGTCAAGAAGGAAAGAAAAGCTTACAAAAAGTTCAAAAAACTAGGTAATGATAGAGATCTAGAAGGCTGGCAGGAAGGGACTTAAGAATGAAATTAGGACAGCCAGAAGGGGCCAAGAGAAGGCCTTGGTGGACAGGATTAAGGACAACTCCAAGGCATTCTACAAGTATGTAAAGATCAAGAGGATAAGACGTGAGAGAATAGGACAGTAGAAAAGTATGTATGGGACCGGAGGAGATAACAAAGGTTCTTAATGAATACTTTGCTTCAGTATTTACTAGGAAAAGGAACTGGCGATTGTAGGGATGACTTACAGCGGACTGAAAAGCTTGAGCATGTAGATATTAAGGAAGAGGATGTGTTGGAGCTTTTGGAAAGCATCAAGTTGGATAAGTCACCAGGAGTGGATGGGATTTACCCCAGGCTATAGTGGGAAGCAAGGGAGGAGATTGCTGAGCCTCTGGCAATGATCTTTGCATCATCAATAGGGACGGGAAAGGTTCCAGAGGATTGGATGGTTGCAGATGTTGTTCCCTTATTCAAGAAAGGGAGTAGAGATAGACTAGTGAGTCTTACTTCAGTGGTTGGTCAGTTGATGGAGAAGATCCTGAGAGGCAGGATTTATGAACATTTGGAGAGTCATAATATGATTAGGAATAGTCAGCATGGCTTTGTCAAAGGCAGGTTGTGCTTTACAAGCCTGATTGAATTTTTTGAGGAAGTGACTAAACACATTGATTAAGTTAGAGCAGTAGATGTAGTGTATATGGATTTCAGCAAGGCCATTTGATAAGGTACCCCATTCAAGGCTTATTGAGAAAGTAAGGGGGCAAGGGATCCAAGGGAACATTGCTTAGTGAATCCAGAATTAGCTTGCCCACAGAAGGCAAAGAGTGGTTGTAGACAAGTTATATTCTCCATGGAGGTCGGTGAACAGTGGTGTGCCTCAGGGACCTGTTCTGGGACCCCTTTTCTCTGTTATTTTTATAAATGACCTGGATGAGGAAGTGGAGGGTTGGGTTAGTAAATTTGCTGATGACACAAAGGTTGGAGGTGTTGTGGATAGTGGGGAAGGTTGTCAGAGGTTACAACAGGACATTGATAGGATGCAAAACCGGGCTGAGAAGTGACAGATGGAGTTCAACCCAGATAAGTGTGAGGTGGTTCGTTTTGGTAGGTCAAATATGATGGCAGAATATAGTATTAATGGTAAGACTCTTGGCAGTGTTGAGGATCAGAGGGATCTTGGGGTCCGAGTCCATAGGACACTTAAAGCAGATGCCCAGGTTGACTCTGTGGTTAAGAAGGCATACAGTGTATTGGCCTTCATCAATGGTGGAATTGAATTTAGGAGCCGAGAGGTAACGTTGCAGCTATATAGGACCCTGGTCAGACCCCACTTGGGGTACTGTGCTCAGTTCTGGTCGCCTCACTACAGGAAGGATGTGGAAACTATAGAAAGGGTGCAGAGGAGATTTACAAGGATGTTGCCTGGATTGGGGAGCATGTCTTATCAGAATAAGTTGAGTGAACTCGGCCTTTTCTCCCTGGTGCAACGGAGGATGAGAGGTGACCTGCTAGAGGTGTATAAGGTGATGAGAGGCGTTGATTGTGTGGATAGTCAGAGGCTTTTTCCCAGGGCTGAAATGGCTAACATGAGAGGGCACAGGTTTAAGGTGCTTGGAAGTAGGTACAGAGGAAATGTCAGGGTAAGTTTTTTTACTCAGAGGGTGGTGAGTGCATGGAATGGGCTGCCAGCAATGATGGTGGAGGCGGATATGATAGGGTCTTTTAAGAGACTCCTGGATAGGTACATGGAGCTTAGAAAAATAGAGAGCTATGAGTAACCCTAGGTAATTTCTAAGGTAAGGACATGTTTGGCACAGCTTTGTGGGCTGATGTGCTGCAAGCTTTCTATAGTTCAATGTTTCTATGTTTTTCTAACTTGAATGTTCAACCAGAGGTCAGAAGACTGCAAACAGTGCAAATACAAAAAGAAAGAAACAATAATCATAAATAAATAAGCAATAAACTTCAAAACTGTAGGTTGTGGGAACATTTCAATGATGGGCAAGTGAAGTTATCCCCTTTGGTTCAAGAGCCTGATGATTGAGGATAATAACTGTTTAAACACAGTCTGTCTGAAGTTTCGCTGTGGAGCAGGTGAGGATTTCTTTGACTGGTGTTTTATTTCTATCTAGTACCCACTGAATGAGCTCACAAAAGAAGACTGGAGTGATGAAAACATAAAAGCTTTTCTTATTTGCATTTCAAATTTCTTCAGAAAGAAACAGAATTGACCCTATTATAAATAATGTTTCATCGAGCATGCAAGGCCTTTTTTAAATTGTTATAACCATTAGACCAAGGGCAAGAGTTATACGTGGATATGGTAGTAGTTATGGAACTGTTACGAGGGAGCCGGTTCACAGTGAGACAGAAGACACTGATAATGAACAAGCACATGAATCATTCAGTTACAAACAGTAAAAGATTTGACCAAACATCTAAATCCCCCCAAGTTACACAAACTACAAAGCTAAATATTCAACAGATACTTAGCTGGGAGCGTGAGCGGGTTTTCTAAGTCTGCAGCATACTTTCTTCTACAATGGCCACTACGTCAGTGTGAAAATGAGTGTCTGGGGACAAAAGGGAAAGAGGCTGAGCCTCCTGCACGAGCTATTCTTATACCTTGGAACCGGACACCGGCACCATGCTACACAGTAACCAATGGGAAAGAGCAGCTGCATCCTTCAAACGGGCCAACCGATGACCAGCACGATGGAAGTTGTTGTCAAGTGACAAGTAAACTAACTCCCCAGATGACAGTAACATCAGCAGGTCAGAGGCTTGGACCAGTATAAACCATAAGACATAGGAGCAGAATAAGGCCATTCAGCCCATCAAGTCTGTTCCCATGGACTTAGAGCCAATTGGGATGCAAACCCATGAATCATGATCATTCAATAGTGGCATGTTGCAAAAACCGATTGTATCAGTGATGCAACCTCACCTGTGTGGACTGAAACATCGAGCCTGCAGGCAGTGTACAACGCAATTAAAAGAAGGCACCTGCACTCGAGCAATCACTCTCCCTTTTGATGGTGAGTGAGAGTGAGTTGGTCCTCCAGTTGGGGGAACTCGGACACGAGACACGGCAGATTGTAACATCGAAGCAGCAAGATGTTGGTCTCCTCTTTTGCTGTGGCAGGAGTGATATCTCTCTCTCCCTTGCTAGTGTGCATGCGTGAGAGAGAGAGAGAACCTGTCTGAGATGTCAAAGAGTCGAGATGGACGGTAGTTTTGATGGACTCTGGATCATGGTCTCTTTGGAGGCTTGCATGGAGAGTGGTGGGGAGTGGGGTTGATGATTTTGCTGAAGTAAGTAGGGGAGGGGTAGGGTTTGATGCTGCGTGTGCATGGGAGTGGAAGGGGGCTTTGGGGTTCTAATGCTTTCTGTCCATCATTCTTTGGGGTTTTTTCTGTTTTGTAAGGATTTCAGGTTGTATACTGTGCACATTCTCTGATATTAAATGGAGCCATCAAACCACTGCTCTAACTCCAAACCCATCACTGGGCAGCCAGGGCTGGGCACTTGACATCGGCACCCTCAGCAACACCTGCATGTCATGAATCAGAAAGGTCAGTGAGTCAGGAACTCATCCCAGACATGACACCAGTGGTACAATTGGGCTGAGGTCAGTGGAAGGAGATCAGAGCTGAGAAGAGGCTCGACTGCTTACTGCAGGCAGCAGCTACTTTGACCACGCAGTCAACAGGAAGAACACCTTACAGGCAGCGGCAGGAATTGAACCCGGGTTGCTGGTACTGTAAAGCGTTGTGCTAACCACTATGCTACTGTGCTGCCCTGTGATTTGGGACAGTGTGACTCTGAGATTAGTGACTGCCATGTAAGGAGCCCGTAGATCAGAGGTCCACAAACTTTTTTATGCTATAGACCCCTACTGTCTGTGGACCCCAGGCTGGAAACCCCTGTTGTAATTAGTAATGGGAAGAAACCACATCAGATAGAGTAAGTTCCTGGATCCCAGAGCATGAACAATGAAACAATTTATTTCCAGACACACATGTTATGATGCACATCTTTGAAAACAAGGTTACTGCCAGAGTCTGATGGATTTCTCAAATAATGGGACAGCCTGAACTTCAGATGGATGTCCTATAGTTTCCTTCAGGCAATGGTTTTGGCAGCAGCCCTGAAGCAGGTTTCAGGATGCCCATCAATGGGAATGGTAATTGGAGGAGGTTATCTTACTGGACAAATGATCCACAAATCCCTCCATACTCACTGAAAAATATAAATTCACTTGATATGACTCTATTTGAATTAAAAAGCTGGTCTCAGTAATGGTAACTGTGAACCTATCAGATCACCATTCAAGGCCGTCTGCTTCGCTGATATTGTCCGTGGAAGGAAGTTTGCTCCCTCGCTGGTCCTGTCCGTGTGTGACTGCTGCCCAGAGCAGTGTGCTGGACCTGGACCAGCCCAGACCTCGGCAGCTGATATCAAAACATAGGTCACAGGTTGAAGGTCAGAAGAAGGAATTTTAAAGGATATTTCAGAAGAAAGTACGTATTGTTTTACACAGAGGATGGTTGATATCTAGAACTCCCTGTCAAAGCAGGTGGTGGAATCAGGTGGGGAAGCATTTCTTTAGCCAGGAGGGGGTTAATCTGTGGATTTCATTCCCTCAGATGGCTGTGGAGGTCAAGTCATTGGGTACATTTAAAGCAGAGGTTGATAAGTTCTTGATTTGTTAGAGTGTCAAAGGTTACAGGGAGAAGGCAGGAGAGTAGAATTGAAAGGGATAATAAATCAGTCAAGATGAAATGGTAAAGCAGACCCGAGTGGCCAAATGGGCAATTCTTGCTCCCATGTCTTAAGGTCCTGTAGACTCATGGTCTCCTCCTGAGACCTTCACATAAAACGTAGAACAGCAATTCCTTCTTTTAAAAAAGGTTTCTACAGATGTACTGTGGGGAGCATTCTGACTGGCTGTATCATTGTCTGATATGGGGGTGGGGGTTGGGGGGGCTACTAGACTGGATCAAAGTAAGCTTCAGAAAGTTGTGAACTTAGTCAGCTCCATCATGGGCGCTAACGTCCGTAACATCCATGATATCTTCAAGAAGGATGCCTCAAAAAGGTAGTGCCCATTATTAAGGACCCTCACCGCCCAGGACATGCCCTCTTCATATTGCTACCATCAGGGAGGTACAGAAGCCTGAAGGCACACACTCTAAGATTCAGGAATAGCTGCTTCCCCTCTGCCATCAGATTTCTGAATGGACATTGAACCCATGAACACTACCTCACTACTTTTTTTACACTACATATTTAATTTAACTATATATATTTTTTCTCTGCAATTTGCAGTTATTTTTATCATCATGTATTACATTATGCTGCTGCCACAAAAGCAGTAAATTTTACAACATATGCTGATGAATTTAAACTGATTCTGATAAGTTCTTGATCAGTCAGGGCGTCAAAGATTCCAGGGAGAAGGCAGGAGTTTGGGGCTGGGAGGGATAATAAATCAGCTATGATGAAATGTGGAGCAGGCTCGATGGGCCAAATGGCCTAATTCTGCTCCTATGTCTTATGGTCTCATGGTCAAATAATCACTAGCTTTAGACATATGAAAGGCAAGGCATAGAAGGAGAAGACAAATAGGATTAGTGTGGATGGGCCTATTTCTCTGCCCTCAGACTCTAACACTTTGCAAGTCGCTCCTTGGCAATAGCTGTCAGTGTACTTGACTCCTCCACGCAGCTCCCTACCTTTACCCTGTCCCCTTGCTGGGACAGAGCCACCCAGTGTGCGAGGAGTCTAGACCCCATGAAGTCTCTTGGCAGCAGCTCTAACCAGAACTTAATCTGGATTCCTTCCACAGATGTGATCATCCCCTGGTAGCTTCCTTTCGGTGCCACAATTTTGTGTATTCTAAACACCGTGTGCAATGTTTAACATCCACACAACCTCTGTGGGTGTGGACTACCACCCCCGCAGAGTGAGAACAAATCCATCAGTGTGTGAGACATCGATGCTGCCTCTGAGCACCATCCCCCTGAACTCAGCAACCACCCATTGAGAGGATGGCTTAAGTTAAGGATTTTTTTTCTCTGTTCACAGGCTGCAAAGTATCATCAAAGGGTTCTGATGCTAAGATCTAACGGCATGAATTCTGTCACCACCATCAGTGTCCAAAGACCTCTGTTTGAGGATCTGCCTACAACGTAATTGTTAGACAACAATGAATCATATCACAGAGCGCACAGAAGGCTTGCTTACATGTTGAGCCAACTGGATATGGAGACTCTGCCCAACTGTAATCAAGGACAACATAGAATATAGAACAGTATAGCACAGGGACAGGCCATTCAGCCCACAATGTTGTGCTGAACCAGCTAAAAAGCAAGTTAAAAGCAGCCAAACACAAATCCTTCCTACCTACACCATGTCTCTATCCCTCTATTTCCCTTACGTCCGTGTGCCCATCCTAATGTCTCTTAAAAATGTCTAATGTATTTGCCTGTACCACCATAGCAGATAGTGCATTCCCGGCATCCCCCATTCTCTGAGTAGAAAAGTTGCCCCTTGCATCCCCCTTGAACCTACCCCCCTCTCATCCACAATGCATGCCATCTGGTATAGCACATTTCTACCCTGGGGAAACAGATACTCCCTGTCCACTCTATCTATGCCTCTCATAATCTTGTAGACTTCTATCAGATCTTCCCTCAACCTTTGGCACTCCCCAGAAAACAACCCAAGTTGTGATAGCCCATGCCCTCTAAATCAGGCAGCATCCTGGTAAACCTCTTCTGCACCCTCTCCAAAGCCTCAACATTCTTCCCCTAGTGGGGCAACCAAAACTGTATGCGATACTCCAAATGTGGCCTAACCAGAGTTTTATAAAGTTGTAACTTGACTTTTGAGCCCAATGCCTTCAGCTAATAAAAGCAAACATTCCATAACCCTTCCTAACCACCAAGGAGCAGTCTGTGAGTTACACTGCAATGACCTGCTCTGAACTGGCACATCACAGAGGACTGAGAAAATTAACCAGTTGATCGTAGCTTGGATAGCAGCAAACATGCTCAACATGCAACTTTGACAAAACCCTTCTCAGATGTTTCTCTCCTTACTGTAGCCTCTGATTGCAGTTTAAGCTCAATGACTACGTGCCAGCAGCAAACAGAAGAAAGTAAACTCCTTCTGCTAAACGACCGCCGGAATCGATAGCCTGTAACTTCCTTTCGGAATTGGGCTTTCGAACTGCCTGTCTGGCCTGGCATTTTTGTGAAGTCCCAAAAGCAGATGCCTGCGGCTGAGGGGGAAATGGATCAGCCGTGATGGTGGAGTGATGGGCCAAATGGCCTAATTCTGCTGCTATATCTTATGGTCTTAGGGTCTTATACTTAAACAGATTATAAGGGTACCCCTACTCTTTGTAATTCTTATAAATGACCTGGATGAGGATGTGGAGGGATGTGTTAGTAAGTTTGCTGATGACACAAAGGTTGGAGGTGTTGTGGATGGTGGTGGAGGGCTGTCAGAGGTTGCAGCGGGACATTGATAGGATGCAAAACTGGGCTGAGAAGTGGCAGATGGAGTTCAAGCCCAGATAAGTGTGAGGTGGTTCACTTTGGTAGGTCAAATATGATGGCAGAATATAGTATTAATGGTAAGACTCTTGGCAGTGTGGAGGATCAGAGGGATTTTGGGGTCCAAGTCCATAGGACACTCAAAGCTGCTGTGCAGGTTGACTCTGTGGTTAAGAAGGCATACGGTGTATTGACCTTCATCAATCGAGGGATTGAGTTTCAGAGCGGAGAGGTAATGTTACAGCTATATAGAACCCTGACCAAACCCCACTTGGAGTATTATGCTCAGTTCTGGTCGCCTCACTACAGGAAGGACGTGGGAACTATAGAGAAGGTGCAGAGGAGATTTACAAGGATGTTGCCTGGATTGGGGAGGATGCCTTATGAGAATAAGTTGAGTGAACTCGGCCTTTTCTCCTTGGAGCGATGGAGGATGAGAGGTGACCTGATAGAGGTGTACAAGATGATGAGGGGCACTGATCGTGTGGATAGTCAGAGGCTTTTCCCCAGGGCTGAAATGGCTAGCACGAAAGGGCACAGTTTTAAGGTGCTTGGAAGTAGGTACAGAGGAGATGTCAGGGGTAAGTTTTTTTTACACAGAGAGTGGTGAGTGCGTGGAATGGGCTGCTGGCAATGGTGGTGGAGGTGGACACAATAGGGTCTTTTAAGAGACTCCTGGATAGGTACATGGAGCTTAGAAAAATAGAGGGCTATGGGTAACCCGATGTAATTTCTAAGGTAAGGACATGTTTGGCACAGTATTGTGCTGTAGGTTTTCTATATTTCTAGATTATAGGACCCAGCAGGTGAGCACTAAGGGGAAAACTGAAGCACACATTCACCTTCAGCCAAGTGCACAATCCATCTGCACTCCCAAACAAACCTGAAGCTATTTTTCAGTAACTTATTCGAGCTGACATTAGGAGCTCTGGCCATGGCAAAGATTGGGCCCCAGCTGAAGCTCTATGTCAGAACAAGCCATGCTGGGAGCCGAGTAGTTCCTGTGCAGTTAGATTCACCAGTGCAGTGCAAGTCTTGCTGGATGCGGCCCAGGACAAGCAGCCTGCTTACCCTGGCACTCGTCCACCGCACTAAACTGTGCTGTAATTTTTATGTTCTAAGTTTAAACATCCACTCTGTTCACCGCCAGCACTCTGTAACTTCAGTGTCTAATGCCTGCTGGCTTCCCTCACTCTCCTAATCCAATTGGCCCTCCCAAACCCGTGAGCTCCGGGAGGACATGGACTTCAGGATCTTGCGTATACCACCCACTCCCAGACGCCCTTATCACTGTCCTGACTCAGAATTATACCATCATACTTCCCCAGCAGCCGTTCAATCAAACCAAAACCCAGTGCCACCAGTTGTGCTGCAGAGTTGATGAGAAATCACAATATCGGTGATGAGGGTGGCGGGGTGGAGATATGTCTCCAACAAAGGAGATAGAAGGCACTCCTTCCCCTGGGCATGGTGTAGCACCTGCTTATCCCCCCCCCCCCGAACCCCACACCCCAGGACAGGGTCACGTGAAGCCGTAGGAGCAGGTGGTGGATGATGATATTGAGAAGCTGGTGCACAGCACAGGTCCTGAAGATGCCAGGCATACTAACTCTGAGGAGTATTGATAACGGCTGAGGTCATCCGTCTTGTAAAGAGGAAGGCAATTGAAAACTCCTTTTGCAGAAAGGTTTTCCAAGAACAATCATGGTCTTGAGACCATGACCATCTACGTCATATGACAATGGCGATCTGTGATGGGGAAGTAAATATCTGACCAGGAAGCTAGGGCTGCTGGGAAATCCACAGTGGAAGAAGTTTGTGAAAGTTTGGACTTGTATTTAGAGAGTGGATCTGAAAGTAATAAACTTTGTACTGGGGCTGAGATTCACTCTGGGGACTCAAACACCTCCAGATTTATTCTCCAGATCAGGGGTTCCTCAGTGAATGGTAGTGGCCTGTGGCATTAAGAAAGCTTGGGAACAGGTTAGGGATGATACCCTGAAGTGTGATCAGAAAAGAACAAAAAACACTGGATGATACAAAAGAGGGGGATCAGAAGTGGAAAGAATGACCAATTTCTAGTTCCTGGGTGTCAATATCTCTGAGGACCTAATGTAGACCCAACATATCAATGCAGCTTTAAAGAAGGTATTGCAGCGACTATATTTCATTAGGAGTTGGAGGAGATTTGATACGTCACCTAAAACACACAAATTTCTACAGATGTACCATGGAAAGCATTCTAACTAGCAGCATCACTGTCTGGTATGGGAGGGGGGTGCTATTGCACAGGATCAAAGTAAACTGCAGACATTAGAAAAATTACTCAGCTCTATAACAGACACTAGCCTCCATAGTATCTAGGACATCTTCAAGGAGAAATGCCTCAAGAAGGCAGCGTCCATTATTAAGGACCCCTGTCACCCAGGACATGTCCAGTTTTCAGTGCTACCATCAGGAAGGAAGTACAGGAGCCTGAAGGCACACACTCAACGAGTCAGGAATAGCTTCTTCCCCTCTGCCATCCAATTCCTGAATGGACATTGAGCCCATGAACAGTACCTCATTACTTTTTTATTTCTATTTTTGCACTATTTATTTATTTGAACATTTTATATATATATATATATATATTTACAATATTATTGTATATTGCATTGTACTGCTGCCACAAAGACAACAAACTTCACAATATACAGTATGCTGGTGATATTAAACCTGACAAAAGTGGTCGTGTTTCACTCTGGACCTCAAGGCCATGAAAGACATCATCTGCATACTTATCTTCTTGTTTGAGGGTTCTTAAACTTTTTTAAGCCATAGGCCCCTTTGGCAGTCTGGTGAAGCTATGGACCCCTTTTCACAGTAATGTATTTAAATATATAAAATAAAATATATACAGTGGCATGCAGAAGTTTGGGCACCCCGATCAAAATTTCTGTTACTGTGAATAGCTAAGCGAGTAAAAGATGACCTGATTTCCAAAAGGCATAAAGTTAAAAATGACACAGTTCTTTAATATTTTAAGCAAGATTACTTTTTTATTTCCATCTTTTACAGTTTCAAAATAACATCCCCTTTGGCAAGTATCACAGCTTGTAAATGCTTTCTGTAGCCAGCTAAGAGTCTTTCAATTCTTGTTTGCGGGATTTTCGCCCATGCTTCCTTGCAAAAGGTTTCCAGTTCTGTGAAATTCTTGGGCCGTCTTGCATGCACTGCTCTCTTGAGGTCTATCCACAGATTTCTGATGATGTTTAGGTCGGGGGATAGTGGGGGCCTTCAGCTTGCGCCTCTTGAGGTAGTCCATTGTGGATTTTGAGGAGTGTTTAGGATCATTATCCTGTTGTAGAAGCCATCCTCTTTACATCTTCAGCTTTTTTATAGACATTGTGATGTTTGTTTCCAGAATTTGCTGGTATTTAATGGAATCCATTCTTCCCTCTGCCAGTAAAATGTTCCCCATGACACTGGCTGCAACACAAGCCCAATGCATGATGGATCCATCGCACATGCTTAACAGTTGGAGAGGTGTACTTTTCATGAAATTCTGCACCCTTTTTTCTCCAAACATACCTTTGCTCATTGCGGCCAAAAAGCTCGATTTTAACTTCATCAGTCATCAGGACTTGTTTCCAAAATGCATCATGCTTGTTTAGATGTTCCTTTGCAAACTTCTGACACTGAATTTTGTGGTGAGGACGCAGGAAAGGTTTTCTTCTGATGACTCTTCAACGAAGGTCATATTTATGCAGGTGTCACTGCACAGTGGAACAGTGCACCACCACTCCAGAGTCTGCTAAATCTTCCTGAAGGTCTTTCACAGTCAAACAGGGGTTTTGATTTGCCTTTCTAGCAATCCTACGAGCAGTTCTCTTAGAAAGTTTTCTTGGTCTTCCAGACCTCAACTTGACCTCCACCGTTCCTGTTAACTGCCGTTTCTTAATTACATTATGAACTGAGGAAATAGCTACCTGAAAACGCTTTGCTATCTTCTTACAGCCTTCTCCTGCTTTGTGAGCATCATTTATTTTAATTTTCAGAGTGCTAGGCAGCTGCTTAGAGGAGCCCATGGCTGCTGATTGTTGGGACAAGGTTTGAGGAGTCAGGGTATTTATAAAGCTTTGAAATTTGCATCACCTGGCCTTTCCTAACAATGACTGTAAACAAGCCATAGCCCTAACAAGCTAATTAAGGTCTGAGGCCTTGGTAAAAGTTATCTGAGAGCTCAAATCTCTTGGGGTGCCCAAACTTTTGCATGGTGCTCCTGTACTTTTTCCCCCCTCTAAAATTGTACAAAACAAAAATAATACACTAATCTTGCTTAAAATGTTGAAAAGAATGCTTCATCTTCAACTTTATGACTTTTGGAGATCAGTTCATCTTCACTTAGCTAATCACAGTAACAGAAATTTTGACCAGGGGTCCCTAAACTTTTGCATGCCACTGTATGATTACAAAATAAACTAATTATATTGAAATACAGTCATCAAAATATTAAAAAAGCAGATTTGTGATATAGTAATATATGTGCTTATTTATTAATGTATTAGATAACAAGGCTATACATTTAAAGTATAGGCAAGTTAAAATATAAAATTATTTTTAAAGGCATATCAATGTCAAGGTTATTATCCCTTAGTGTGAATAAGAACATTAAACTGTGGAGTGATGTTTGACAAAGCAATGTGCATGTCATGTTAGACATCTGATTGCAGGGCTGCCCAGTAGATGGCCAGCTCCATTGTATTGGCATCAACAGTGAGGAAGAAGCTAGAATAAGAATTTAACCTAACCCTTTCCACATTCTCCATTCCCACTTCCCCCTCACCTGGTCTCACCTGCCATCTTGTACTCCTTCCCCTCCCCACCTTCTTATTCTGGCTTCTGCCCCTTCCTTTCCAGTCCTGATGAAGGGTCTTGGCCCAAAATATTGACTGTTTTTTTCTCCTCCATTGACTTTGCCTGACCTGCTGAGCTTCCCCGGCATTTTCGTGTATGTTGCTTGAGTGTGGTACCTAGCTGTTCTACCTGTCTGTTATTATGAGAGAGTCACACAGTGAGACACGAAACTATTATAATGTGCAGTCTCCGGTGAATAAAATCGATGATCTCAGAGCTAGGGTGTCGATTCAGAGGGATATTAGGACCGCCTGTGTCCTTTGTTTAACGGAATCCTGGTTAACCCCTTCCGTTGGCAGCGATTCAGATCGGCGGGTTTACTATACACCGTCTGGATAGATCTATAGAGTCTTTCAGAAGCAGAGGTGGAGGAGTATGCCTCATGATCAACTCCTCTTGGACCACAAATATATATCAGTGCTGTCCCATTTCTGCTCATCTGATCTGGAATATCTAGCAGTTAAGTGCCGTCCTTTTTACCTACCACAAGAGATTTCCGGGATCATTTTGGCAGTGATCTGAGCAATGGGATCAACATGCACAAAACAGTGCACCCTAACACCTTCACCATTGTTTTGGGAGATTTTAACCAGGCCAGTCTGATAAAATCACTAAACAATTACCATCAAAAGATCACTTGCAATACTAGAGGAAACGACACACTGGACCATTGCTACACCACCATCGAGTGCCTAATGTACTAATCCACGCCCTCATTTCGGGAAGTCTGATCACCTGGCTGTACTTCTACTCCCTGAGTATAGGCAGAGACTGAAGACTGCAGCACCAGTAGTGAGGGCCATGAAAGTATGGACAGGGGAAGCACAGGAGTGCCTACAGGACTGTTTTGAATCGGTGGACTGGACAGTATTCAGGGATTCATCTTCGAACCTGGATGAGTATGCTGCAGTTGTTACCGACTTCATTAAAACCTGTGTGGATGAGTGTGTGCCCACAAAGACTTACTGTACATTCCCAAACCAAAAGCCGTGGATGAACCAGGAGAAACGTCGCCTGCTGAAGGCTAGATCTGTGGCATTCAAGTCTGGCGACCCAGACCTCTACCAGAAAACCAGGTATGATTTGCGGAAGACTATTTCAAGGGCAAAGAGACAATTTTAAATGAGGTTGGAGGCGACATCGGATGCATGGCAACTCTGGCAGGGTCTGTAAGACATTACTTCCAATAAAGCAAAACCCACTAGCATAAATGGCAGCGATGCCTCACTACCAGATGAACTCAACACCTTCTATGTCCGCTTTGAAAGGGAGAATATAACTGCAGCTGTGAAGATCCCTGCTGCACCTGATGACCCTGTGATCTCTGACTCAGAGGCCGATCTTAAGCTGTCTTTAAAGAGAGTGAACCCTCGCAAGGCGGAAGGTCCCGATGGAGTACCTGGTAAGGCTCTGAAAACCTGTGTCAACCAACTAGCGGGAGTATTCAAGGACATGTTCAACCTCTCACTGCTTTGGGTGGAAGCTCCCACTTGCTTCAAAAAGGCAACAATTATATCAGTGCCTAAGAAGAATAATGTGAGCTGCCTTAATGACTATCACCTGGTAGCACTCACATCGACAGTGATGAAATACTTGAGAGGTTGGTCATGACTAGACTGAACTCCTGCCCCGGCAAGGATCTGGACAATAGGCGAATGGCAGAAGCAATCTCAATGGCTCTCCACACAGCTTTAGACCACCTGGACAACACAAACACTTACGTCAGGATGCTGTTCATTGACTATAGCTCAGTGTTTAATACCACCATTTCCACAATCCTGATTGAGAAGTTGCAGAACCTGGGCCTCTGTATCTCCCTCTGCAATTGGATCCTTGACTTCTTAAACGGAAGACCACAATCTGTGTGGATTGGTGATAACAGCTCCTCCCTGCTGACGATCAACACTGGTGCATGTCAGGGGTGTGTGCTCAGCCCACTGTTCTCCTCTCCCTATACCCATGACTGTGTGGCTAGGCATAGCTCAAATACCATCTATAAATTCACGCATGATACAAACATTGTTGGTAGAATCTCAATTGGTGACGAGAGGGCGTACAGGAGTGAGATATGCCAACTAGTGGAATGGTGCCACAGTAACAACCTGGCACTCAATGTCAGTAAGATGAAGGAGCTAATTGTGGACCAGGAAGGGTAAGATGAAGGAGGTCGGATCTTCCTAGAAGGATCAGTAGTGGAGAGAGTGAGCAGACTCAAGTTCCTGGTAGTCAAGATCTCTGAGGATCTAATCTGGGTGCAACATATCGATGCAGTTATAAAGAAGACAAGACAGCAGCTATACTTCATTAGGAGTTTGAAGAGATTTGATATGTCAACAAAAACTCTCAAAAACTTCTATAGATGTACCATGGAGAGCCTTCTGACAGGCTGCATCACTGTCTGGTATGGGGCTACTGCACAGGACCAAAAGAACCTGCAGAGGGTTGTAAATTTATTCGGCTCCATCTTGGGTACTAGCCTACTAAGAACCCAGGATATCTTCAAGGAGCAGTGTCTCAGAAAGGCAGCGTCCATTATTAAGGACGTCCAGCACCCAGGGCATGCCCTTTTCTCACTGTTACCATCAGGTAGGAGGTACAGGAGCCTGAAGGCACACACTCAGCGATTCAGGAACAGCTTCTTCTCCTCTGCCATCCAATTCCTAGATGGAAATTGAACCCTTGAACACTGCCTCATTTTTTTAATATTTATTATTTCTGTTTTTGCATGATTTTTAGTCTATTCAATATACATATACAGGTAGTCCCTGAGTTACGAACGACTTACGAACAACTCATACTTACGAACTGAGGAAGGAGAACGCCGTCAGCCATTTTTAAGTCAGATCGCGATGCCGTCCACCATTTTAAGTCATTGCCGTTGATACTGTGTTGAGTGTTTAACTTTGTATTTGGCTTAATTTTTTCTTAGTAAGATTCACCCTGATTCCCCCCCCCCCCCCCCCACTGTTCCGGTTGGCTGGAGGCGCAGTGAGATCAGCGCCGGGCTGGCTGGAGAATGGAGTTTCCCAAGTTCGATCCAGTGATAGACCGTTCCCGTGCCAGGTTGATGTCGATCCAGTGACTCCGTACCATTCGTGCCGGGTTGATGTCACAACTCAACCTCGTAAAAAAAAACACTGCCACCTCCAGTTTAAATTCTCACGCGGAATATTGTGGAGGATCAAATACCCAAACCCAGCACATTGTCCCATTTAGCCTGTCTCAGTGCGGTGGTCCTTAGGACCTAGCGGACCCAGGGAGCTGGCAAAGCTCAGAGCCACCACCCTCAGTGTTTCTGTTCCATTGACGGGAAGCGATCGCAATTGAAAATAAAGTGGAAATAATAAAGCATTTGGAAAGAGGTGAAACACCATCGGACATTGGAAAAGCGTTAGGCTGCAGTCGATCAATGATCGGAACAATTCTAAAGGATAACGGATAAAGTGAGAATAATGGAGCATTTGAAAGGCGCTGCCCCGATGAAAGCTACAATTATTACTAAGCAACGCAGTGGTTTAATTATTGGAATACATATGTTTCTTAAGTGTTTTATATGCATAGAAAGGTAAAATATGTACTATATACTAAGACAAACGTTTGACTGACGCAAAATAATACCGAATGTACTTGTTCCAACTTCCGTACAAATCCGACTTAAAGACAGACTCAGGAACGGAACTCGTACGTAACCCGGGGACTGCCTGTACTGTGTAATTGATTTACTTACTTATTTATTATTATTATTCTATTTTATGTTTTATCTTCTAGATTATGTATTGCACTGAACCACTGCTGCTAAGTTAACACATTTCACGACACAAGCGGTGATAATAAACCTGATTCTGATTCTCATTCTGATTCTAAATAACTTAATTTGATAAATAATACCAACACTTACAGAATGAAATAGAGAAAGAGATATGCTTTCAGAATACTCCCAGATGACTGAAACCTATCGAATGTTGAAAGACCTCAACAGAGTGGAGACGACGTTTCCTATAGTGGGGGTATCCAGGACCAGAGGGCACAGCTTCAGAATAGAAGAGATGAGGAGGAATTTCTTTAGCCAGAGAGTGGTGGATCTGTAGAATTCATTGCCTAAAGCAGCTGTGGAGGCCAATCATTAGGTATATTTAAGGCAGAGGTTAATAGATTCTTGATTAATCAGGATATGAAGGGATACGGGGAGAAGGCAAGAGAATCGGGCTGAGAGGGAAAATGGATTAGCTGTGATGAAATGACGGAGCAGGCTCGATGGGCCAAATGGCCTAATTCTGCTCCTCCATCTAAATGATCTAAGTGCTTGATAGAACTATAGTCTGAATATTTCAGTTGATGTAATAGACTCGATGGGCCAAATAGCTCCATGCATGATTAAGTTTTGTACTAGCAGGGAAGATGCTAATTAGGAGGAGGAGGAGGACCTCAAGAATATTCCCAGTACCTCCTGGAAACATCAGTTTACCTGTTGTGGAGCTGACACCCCCCTGAACTAATGGGGTGCTGCACTTCATTTGGCGCAGGTAAATTTTAGTTGGGGTCTGCCTAATCTGTTTTCATCAAATGCATCAGTAGGATTATCTTTTTCTCTAGAAAAGTAACTGTGAGAAGAAGGAGTCAATAAGTGCTGAAGTTTTCAGAGATGCCTCCATAGCTTGTGTCACGAGAATTTAGTTTAATGAATTTTGCCCGGGGCAGTTGAATCCCATCGCATGCGTCATTAGCATGCGAGATTAAGCCAGGTTCTGGACACCCACAGGCGCAAACACAACAACAAACAAACACTGCTAAACATCATGAATATGCTCTGAACTCAAGAAAGAATACATGTAATTCAGCAACGGAACCCCTAGTGACTGCTCAGGGGCGGGGGGGGGGGGGGTGGGGGAGGTTGTGGTTGGGTGTGGTACCCACAACTTCCCGCAGATCCACTCAGTCATTCCCCCCTATCCCCACTGCGTCTTTATCTGGAGGCATTAAACTGCAGGTGCTGGCATTTTGGAGAAACACTTTAAGGAGCTGAAGGAACTCAATGGGTCAGGAGTAAAATGGATACGAGGGGACTTTTCACTGTGTCTGGGGACTGATGCGGAGTCTCAGCCTGAAACATTGACTGTTTATTACTCTCTATAGATGATGCCTGACCTGCTGAGTCCCTCTTGTATTTTGTGTGTGTTTTTTTGAATTTCCAGCATCTGCATACTTCCTTGTGCTTATATTCTGTATAAAATTCTATTCTGCACAAGGTTTATGAGAGATTTTTATATGAGACTTAGACGGATGCTGCTGCTGATCATAACCGCTGTGTAGGGACGGGGTTCGTATTCTAGAGATGGAAAGAACAACCAGAGGACAGCAGAAGAGAGCCAGGAGAAATGCAGCCACGGTTGCCATCACGACCACCACTACCACATTTACACATCCCACCTGCAATAGAACTTGTGGGTCCAGGATAGGACTGTATAGTCATCAAAGATCTCACCGTTAACGGAGTGGATGTCGTCATCGGATTCCGATGGACAACCGAAGAAGAAGAGATAGGGTAGACTGACAGAATGTAGAAATGTCAAGAATGAGAGCTCATGCATTTAAGAGGAGAACAGGGAGTGAATTTCAAGGAGATGTGTGGGGCAAGTTTTTTACACAACGAATGATGGGTGCCTAGAACACAACTAGTGAAAAAGCAAGAGGTGTTTCGATACGCTGTCAAAAGCTGTAGAAAAGCTGTCAGATACGCACATATGGATCAACAGGCAGCAGAAAATTAACTTTTATTGGCATTGTGCTCAGTCCAGGAATTGTGGGCTGAAGAGCCTGCTCACCTGCTGTTCAATTCTACGTCTGTATGAATCACATCAGTAGGACGTAATCATCAGACTTAATTAACCAAAATCTTAATATTGGAATTAGTGCACATAATGATGGAATTAAATCACCATGGTATTTTGTGAACATAATGTGAAATGTAAAACTGCTCCAGTTCACGGATAACTCCAGACCTCTGGTGACAGTTGTCGGTCCTGTCAGATAGCCAGAGGAACAATGTGTAAAATGTGCGACTCCATGTAAAACCCCCAAGTATTTCTATTCCTCTATCACATTGTCTCTGCTCACTCTCACTCTCTCCCTGTCTTTAGCAATCTGCCCATGTTTCTCTTCTCTCTCTCACACACTGCTTTACCCTCACTCTCACTCACTCTCTCCAAATCTCCTCTCTCTCCCTCTCTCCTTCCTCTCTTCATCTCCCTCTGTCCCTTTCTCCCTCTTTCCCTCCCACACCCCCTTTCACCTTTTCCTTTCCCCTTCACCCCTCACACCCTCTCCCCCACTCCCCCTCACACATTCCCTCTCCCGCTCCTACTCCTCCTCACCTCACCATCCATCTCCACCTCTCCCTCTCCCTGTGTGTTTCTCCCTCTCCTTCTCATCTGACCCCAGCAGTGTAATTCCACACTGTTATTGACCAGTCAGTTCTCCCTACAGGTGTTGTATTGAACCTGCAATCATTTCCCCAACACCTTCAGGTCAGTGTCTGCAGTAGTCCCCATTTTTCAATATGCAGGTAGATTGGGAAAAGCAGGTTGGTGCTGGATCCTAAGAGGAAGAATTTTTAGAGCAGCTCATAGTTGAGCCCAGAAGGGATTCAGCTATTCCAGATAGGGGGTTGTGTAATGAACTGGAATTAATTAGAGAGATGGAGTAAAAGGAACCCTTAGGAGATGTGTTTAACCCTGCAATTTGAGAAGGAGAGGCTAAAGTCAGATGTATCAGTATTACAGTAGAGTAAAGGGAATTCAGAGGCATGAGAGAGGAGTTGGCCAGAATTGATTGGAAAAGAACACTGGCAGGGATGATGGCAGAGCAGCAATGGCTGGAATTTCTGGAAGCAGTTTGGAAGGTGCACAAAAACATCCTAAAAAGGAAGAAGTGTTCTAAAGGCAAGATGACACAATAGTGGCTAACAAGAGAAATGAAAGTCAACATAAAAGACAAAGAGAGGGCATATAGTAGAGCAAAAATTACTGGGAAGTTAAAGGATTGGGAAGCTTATAAATACCAACAGAAGGCAACAAAAAAATAATTGAGAAGGAAAAAATGGAATACAAAATAAGCTAGCCAATAATATTAAAGAGGATACCAAGATTCTTCAGAAACATAAAGTGTAAAAGAGGGGCAAGAGTAGATATCAGACTACTGGAAAATGATGCTAGAGAGGTAGTAATGAACTAAATAAGTATGTGTATCAGTTTTCACTGTGAAAAACACTAGCAGTATGGTGGAAGTTCAAGAGAGTCATGGGACAGCAGTGTGTGAAGTTGCCATTACTAGGGAGAAGGTCCTTGGGAAAGAGAAAGGTCTGAAGGTAGCTAAGCCACCTGGACCCAATGATATACACCCCAGGGTTCTAAAAGAGGTGGCTGAAAAGATTCTGGAGGAATTAGTAATTATCTTTTAAGAATCAATTGATTCTAGTATGGTTCTGGAGGAATGAAGAATTGTAAATGTCACTCAGCTCTTTAAGAAAGAGAGGCAGAACAAAGGCAATTATAGGCCAGTTAGTCTGACCTCAGTGGTTGGGAAGACGTTGGAATTGAATGTTAATCCTGTGGTTTCGGAGTACTTGGAGACACATGACAAAATAGGCCATAGCATGGTTTCCTGAAGAGAAAATCTTGCCTGTAGATATGTTGGAATTCTTTGAAGAAGTAACAAAAGACTAAGGAGAATTGCTTGATGTTGTGTACTTGGAATATGAGGCTAGATAAGAAGTTAAGAGCCCATGATATAACAGGAAAGACTCCAGCATGGATAAAGCATTGGCAGATTGGCAGGAGATAACTACTAGTCTTCTACAAGGGTCTCTGTTGGAACTGATTCTTTTTATGTTATATATCAATGACTAGGATGATAAATTGACGTTTTTGTGGCCAAGTTTGTGGATGATACAAAGATAGGTGGAGGGATCAGTAATTTTAAGGAAATACAGATTTTACAGAAGGACTTAGACAAAGAAGGGGCAGATGAAATAGAGTGTCGGGAAGTGCATGGGCATGCACTTTGGCAGAAGAAATAAAAGAGTAGTCTATTTTCAAAATGAAGAGGAATTTCAAATATCTGAGATGCAACAGGGTTTGGGAGTTCTCATGCAGGATTCCCTAAGGGTAGGCTGAGTCAGCAGCGAGGAAGGCAAATGCGATGTTAACATTCATTTAAGGGGATGAGAATATAAAAGCAAGGATGTAATGTTGAGGCTCTATCAGCCACACTTGGAGCATTGTGAGCAGAATGGGTCCCCTTATCAAAGAAAGGATATGCTGACAATGGAGAGGGTTCAAAGGAGGTTCACAAAAATAATTGCCGGATTGAAAGGCTTGTTACTGTATATGAAGAGCGTTTGATGGCTCTGGGCCTCTACTCCCCTCAGAAGAAAGGGGGGGGGGGGTCTCATTGAAACACATTGAACATTGAAAGGCTTCAGTAGTGTGGATATGGAAAGGATTTTTCCTCTGGTAGGGGAGTCTAAGATTAGAGGACATAACCTCAAAATAGAGGGGTATCCATTTAGAACAGAAATGATGAGGAATTTCTTTAGCCAGATATTGGTGAATCTGTGGAATTCATTGCCACAGGTAGTATGGAGGCCAAGTCATTGGGTGTACAGTATTTAAGGTGGAGGGTGATAGATTCTTGATTAGTCAGGGCATGAAGGGATACAGAGAGAAGGCAGGAATTTAGGGCTGAGAAGGAAAATGGATCAGCTGTGATGAAATGGTGGAGCAGACTCAATGGGCCAAATGTCCTGTTTCTGTTCCTATATCTTATGGCCTTTCGGTCTGACAAAATCACCTACACCCTGCCACTGCAGGACACAGTCAGACAACGGTTTACCCAGTGTCTCAACCTCTGAGGGTTTCTCTGCTCCGAAGATTATGACAATGGTGTGCAAGCATTGAAGAAAATGCATGAGCAGCATTAAACTATATTTAGATACGCTGCGCAGTTCATTTATGTTAGATCAATAACACTTCAGAGAAGTGTGCAGACTCGGAATGAGGCAACATCTGCAGCTCAATAAAAGCTCTAACAAGATTGTGTTCTTTTTTATTTATAAATGACATTGAGTCATGACACCTGACAGGGCCTATAAAAATTAAACTATTTTATGAAAAAATCCATGCCTGCTAATTCTCTCTCTGAGCTTGGTAATTACTTCACCAGCACAGAACTGTCATCTTTCAGATCCATTCTTGCTTGAGCTGGAAGCCCATGTCAGGCCAACCTTTGATAGCTGCTCGGCTGAGTGTTGCCAGTCACAGAATGCCTTTGATAAGTTGCAGGATGGAAGTTAAAGGCAAAGATGCAGCTAAATTCTTGCTCGGATCAGGGTGGGAGTGGGGGTGGGAGGGGAACAGTGGGATTAACTTTTGTTGGGTTGAATAGTCTCTGCCCCCGCCCTCATCTTCGTCCAATACCCAACAGTAATTACATCCTTGCTTTTAAGTAAGTTTGCGGATGATACCAAACTTGATGGAGGTGTGGATAGTTTAGAAGGTTGGCAAAGAATACAGTGCGATGTAGATCAGTCGCAGATATAGGCAGAACAGTGGCAGATGGAGTTTAACCCAGATTAATGTGAAGTGTTGCACCTTGGTCGGGCAAATGCAAGGAAACATTGCTAAAGGCAAAATCCTCAACAGTGTTGCTGAGCAGACAGATCTGGGGATCCAAGTATATAGCCCCTTGAATATGACTACAAAGGTCGATCAGGTGGTGAAGAAGACTTATAGAATGCATGCTTTTGTTAGTCGAGGCATTGGGTTCAAAAGTCAAGAGGACACGTTGCAACTTTACAAAACTCTGGTTGGGTCACTTCTGGAGTACTACGTACAGTTCTGGTCGCCTCACTATAGGAAGGATGTCGAGGTTTTGGAGAGGGTGCAGGAGAGGTTCACCAGGATGCTGCCCGGTTTAGAGGGCTTGTGCTATAATGAGTGGCTGGGTAAACTTGGGTTGGTTCCTCTGGAGCAGCAGCAGAGGCTGAGGATACAAGTTTAAGATTACGAGAGGCAGAGATAGAGTAGACAGGGTAGAAATCTGTACTACCAGAGGGCATGGTGAGTGGGGGTAGGTTCAAGGGGATGTGAGGGGTAAGTTTTTACTCAGAGAGTGGTGGGTTGTGCTCTCTGGTATGGTGCCAGCAGCCAGTACATTAGAGGCTTTTCGAGACATTTGGATAGGCACATGGATGCAAGGAAGATGGAGGGATTATGGTGGTAGGCAGGAGGGATTAATGTTTGGGTGTTTTTGATTTGCTTTTTACCTGGTTTGGCTTAACATTGTGGGCTGAATGGGCTGCTCTTGTGCTGTACTCTGTTCTATGTTCTAACATTTGAAAGCCGATCTGGTGTGAGTGCTGCCAATCACAGAACGCCTTTGACAAGTTGCTAAATAGGAGAAATATTTTAATATCCGGCTAAGATCATGCTGGACTGGTGGGGTGCAGGGAAACAGTGGGATTAACCTTGGTTAGGCTGAATAGCCTCTGCCCACCCTCATATTCATCCAATATCCAACCTTGCTTTCAGAACATAAAAGCCAGGACGTCACATTGGTAAGCACTGGTAAGGCCTCAGTTGGAGTAGCTTTAGGCCCCTTATCGCAGGGCACTGCAGAGAGTGGTGCAGACAGCCCAGCACATTTGTGGATGTGAACTTCCCTCTACTCAGGACATTTACAGCAGCAGTGTGTAAGAAGGGCCAGGAGGATCATCACAGACTCCAGCTACCCCAACCACGAACTGTTTCAGTTGTTTCTGTCTGGCAAATGGTACTGCAGCAGTGAAGGCTGATTTATACTTCTGCATCAAATGAACGCCGTAGGTACGGCGGAGCCGCGTAACCTACACTGTACCCTACACCCTACCCTATGACATAGCCTGACGCGCACCTCTCCAAAAATGTAACTGCACGTCGCGGCGACGCAGACCGGAAACACTGTGATTGGTCCGCTTGGTAGCAACGCATTTCCTCCTGTCTATAGGCATACTGTGTGTACACTGATGTGACATAAATGGTTGGAGACGATGAACCAAATCGTCAAATCTACCTCTCAACGTCCGAAAATATTTCAAATGCATTTCCTCGTCCATGTCTCTCAGTGGCTGGACAAGCACAGAAAATTCACCCTCCTTCTGCCTCAATCCGTTCAATGGTCGTACATACCATCTCCTCCGACATCTCTTTTTTGTGCTTTGCAGTAATTTCAATAAAAGTAACCCTTGTTCAACATTTATTAGCTCCAACTCCAACTTGATGCACTTAGTCACCATTGTTTGAAGTTCACGAAGAAACTCTACACAGTGGCATAGAAACCCCACCGCCAACTAGCATTTTGGTGGCGAATTGCAAAGCAACGCAGCCACACCAACGCACAGGTATAAATGCTCACAACGGCACAGGCCACTTACGAAGGCTATGGCATAGGCTACTACGCAGAAGTATAAATCAGCCTTAAGGCCATGACCAACAAGCTTTGGGACAGCTTCTTTCACCAGGCCATCAGACTGATCAATACACATTGATCTGATTGCGTACCTGACTGTTCATACATGTATACAAAACAATTATGTGTACAATCTTAGTGTTTGAACATTATCCACCCACATTTCCCTTCCTTATCACTTGCACATAGCAACAGAGGCACAACAAAGATTTTTACTCCCTCATGTTGTGAAATGGATGTAAGAAATAAACTTATCTATCAAAATCTAATATCTATCTAAGAGAGGAGATGCTGACACTGTAGAAGGTTCAGAGGAGGTTCATGAGAACAAGGCATTTGTTAAGGTACCCCATGCAAGGCTTATTGAGAAAGTAAGGAGGCATGGGATCCAAGGGCACATTGATTTGTGAATCCAGAACTGGCTTGCCCACAGAAGGCAAAGAGTGGTTGTAGATGGGTCATATTCTGTATGGAGGTTGGTGACCAGTTGTGTGCCTCAGGGATCTGTTCTGGGACCCCTTCTCTGTGATTTTTATAAATGACCTGGATGAGGAAGTGGAGGGATGGGTTAGTAAGCTTGCTGATGACACAAAGGTTGGAGGTGTTGTGGATGGTGGTGGAGGGCTGTCAGAGGTTACAGCGGGACATTGATAGGATGCAAAACTGGACTGAGAAGTGGCAGATGGAGTTCAACCTGGAGAAGTGTGAAGTGGTTCATTTTGGTAGGTCAAATATGATTGCAGAATATAGTATTAATGGTAAGACTCTTGGCAGTGTGGAGGATCAGAGGGATCTTGGGATCCAAGTCCATAGGGCACTCAAAGCAGCTGCACAGGTTGACTCTGTGGTTAAGAAGGCGTACGGTGTCTTGGCCCTCATCAATTGTGGAATTGAATTTAGGAACCGAGAGGTAATGTTGCAGCTATATAGGACTCTGGTCAGACCCCACTTGGAGTACTGTGCTCAGTTCTGGTCGCCTCACTACAGGAAGGATGTAGAAACCATAGAAAGGGTGCAGAAGAGATTTACAAGGATGTTGCCTGGATTGGGAAGCATGCCTTATGAGAATAGGTTGAGTGAACTCAGCCTTTTCTCCTTGGAGCAACGAAGGATGAGAGGTGACCTGACAGAGGTGTATAAGATGATGAGAGGCATTGATTGTGTGGATAGTCAGAGGCTTTTTCCCAGGGCTGAAATGGTTGCCACAAGAGGACACAGGTTTAAGGTGCTGGCAAGTAGGTACAGAGGAGATGTCAGGGGTAAGTTTTTTTTTTACGCAGAGAGTGGTGAGTGCGTGGAATGGGCTGCCGGCAACTGTGGTGGAGGCAGATACAATAGGGTCTTTTAAGAGACTTTTGGATAGGTACATGGAGCTTAGAAAAATAGAGGGCTATGGGTAAGCCTAGCAATTTCTAAGGTAGGGATATTTTCAGCACAACTTTGTAGGCTGAAGGGCCTGTATTGTGTTGTAGGTTTTCTATGTTTCTAATTCTGGGAATGAACGGGGTACTTGGTGGCTCTGGGCCTCTTCTCATTGGAATTTAGAAGAATGAGGAGGGGATCTCATTGAAACTATTGAATATTGAAAGGCCTCAATACAATGGATGTGGAGAGGATGTTTCCTATAGTGGAGGAGTTCAAGTCCAGAGGACACAGACTCAGAATAGAGGAGCATCGTTTTAGAATGGAGATCAGGAAGAATTTCTTTAGCCAGAGGGTAGTGAATCTGTGGAACTTGTTGCCACAGGCAGCTCTGGAGGTTAAGTCATTGTGTGCATTTAAGGGAGAGGTTGATAGATTCTTGATTAGTCAAGGCCTGAAGGGATATGGGGAGAAGGCAGGAGACTGGGGCTAAGAGGAAAATAGCTCATCCATTATAAAATGGTGGAGCAGACTCAACGTGTCAAATGATCTGATTCTGCTTCTATATCTCATGGTCTTATGGCCTTCCCCAAAGTTTACTTTTAGAGGTACAGCACAGTAAAAGGTCTTTTGGCCCAACAATTACAGTACCTTGTTATTCTGCAACACATTTTGATCCTGTGCATTAGTTCCCCCCCCCCCCCCCCCCCCCCCCACATACCAGACAGTGATCCAGCCAGTTAGAATGCTTTCCACAGTTCATCTGCAGAGATTTGCAAGTGTCTTTGGTGATATATATGTTGGGTCCAGATTAGGTGCTCAGAGATATTGACACCAAGGAGCTTTAAATTGTTCACTCTTTCCAGTTCTGGTGTGAGGTCCCTTGTCTTACTCTTTCTAAAGTCCACTATCAGTACTTTGGTCCGACTGATGTTCCAAAGAATGAGAAGGGACCTTACAGAAACCATATTAAATCATGAAAGTGATGGATAAGATAGAGGCAGGAAAGTTGTTTCCACTAATAAGTAAGGCTAGCCCTACGAGTCATTGTTTCAAGATTCAGGGGAGCAGATTTAGAGCGGACATGAGAAGTAACTGCTTTTCCCAGAAAGTAGTGAATGTGTAGAATTCTCTGCCCCAGGAAACAGTGGAGACTTCCTGGCATACAGGAGCCTGATATATCAGCAAGTTGAGAGCTGTCACAGCAGCAACTTGCTCTCAACATCAGTAAGACCAAGGAACTGATTGCAAGAGCAAATTAAAGCAAGCGCAGCAGCCATCATTTGAGTGAACAGAGTCGGAGTGATGATTTGAAGGCTTCAGTCAGAGAATGCAAACGAAAAGTTCAAGGTTAGGAACTCTCTGCTTCCCTTCTTTATACCTGCTCAGTTAGGGCAGTAGGGATGCCAGGCAGGATAGTGGAATGCTCCTCATGCAGGATGTGGGAAGGCAGGGAGATCTCCAGTGTCCCTGCTGACTACAACTGTGAGAAGTGCATCCAGCTGCAGCTTCGAACAGGGACTGGAGCTGGAACTGGATGAACTCCGGATCACTGGAAAGGCTGAAGGGGTGAACACAGAGTCCTGCCATCTTCAGAAGTTTTCTGATGACTCTGCCATAGTTGGATGCATCAGCAAGGGAGATGAGGCTGAGTACAGGGTGACGGTGGGAAACTTTGTCACATGGTGCGAGCAGAATCATCTGCAGCTTAATGTGAAAAAGACTAAGGAGCTGGTAGTGGACCTGAGGAGGTCTAAGGCACCGGTGACCCCTGTTTCCATCCAAGGGGTCAGTGTAGACATGGTGGAGGATTACAAATACCTGGGGATACGAATGGACAATAAACTGGACTGGTCAAAGAACACTGAGGCTGTCTACAAGAAGGGTCAGAGCCATCTCTACTTCCTGAGGAGACTGAGGTCCTTTAACATCTGCCGGACGATGCTGAGGATGTTCTACGAGGCTGTGGTGGCCAGTGCTATCATGTTTGCTGTTGTGTGCTGGGGCAGCAGGCTGAGGGTAGCAGACACCAACAGAATCAACAAACTCATTCGTAAGGCCAGTGATGTTGTGGGGGTGGAACTGGACTCTCTGACGGTGGTGTCTGAAAAGAGGATGCTGTCCAAGTTGCATGCCATCTTGGACAATGACTCCCATCCACTCCATAATGTACTGGTTAGGCACAGGAGTACATTCAGCCAGAGACACATTCCACCCAGATGTAACACTGAGCGTCATGGGAAGTCATTCCTACCTGTGGCCATCAAACTTTACAACTCCTCCCTTGGTGTGTCAGACACCCTGAGCCAATAGGCTGGTCCTGGACTTATTTCCACTTGGCATGATTAAGTTATTATTATTTAATTATTTATGGTTTTATATTGCTATATTTCTACACTATTCTTGGTTGATGCAGCTGTAACAAAACCCAATTTCCCTCGGGGATCAATAAAGTATGTCTGTCTGTCTGTCTGTCTGAAAGGTAGGACATATAGAGAGGTAGATACACCCAAGGTGCAGGACACGGGAGAATGGGTGACAGTCAGGCAGGGGAAAGGAGTTAAGCAGCCAGTATAGGAGGGAGGCCATAACATTTTTGGATCATTGAGCTCTCTTCCAGGGAAGGTGGGACTTGTACAGAATGGATGGTTTGCATCTGAACTGGAAGGGAACTTATATTCGATTGGGAAGGTTTTGAATACTGCATGGTGGGGTTTAAACTAGAGTTGCAGGGGGATGGGAACCAAAGTGTCCTGAGCTGTGTATATTTCAATGTAAGAGGTATCGTAGGAAAGATGGATGATAGTGCTGAAGATGAGGCAGCTGGTTTACAAATAGAGGTCATGTGCAGTGAGGAGAGGCTGTTGATAAAGCAAAATTGCAGTCAACAGGATGATTTGCAATGTAAAAGACGAACAAAATTGAAACAGGTGAATACAGGACTGAACCTATTCAATTTGAATGTGCGCAGTATACGGAATAAGGTCTTTGAACTTGTAGCACAGTTACACATTGGCGGGTATGATACTGTAGGCAACATTGACTCATGGCAGAAAGAAGATTATATCTGGAAGCTTAATGTCCATTGCATCAAATGGATGGGTAGGAAGGCAAAGAGAGTGATGCTGCTCTGTTGGTAAAAAATGAAATCAAATCGTTAGAAAGAGATCTCAGGATTGGAAGGTGTCGTCATTCTAGATAGAGCTAAGGAACTGTAAGGGTAAAAAGACCTTGATGGGAGTTGTATGCAGACCCCAAACAGTAACATGGAAGTGGTTTACAAATTTCAACAGGAGATAAAAAATTCATGGCAAAAGGGCAATGTTTCAATAGTCATGGCGGATTTCAATATGCAGGTAGATTGGGAGAATCAGGCAGGAGGGGGAATTTCTCGAGTGCTGACTAGATGGCTTTTCAGAGCAGCTCATGCTTGATTCTAGTAGGGCCTCAGCTATTCTTGATTGAGCATTGCACAATGAACCTGAATTGATTAGAGAGCTTAAGATTAAAGAACCCTTAGGGACAAGTGGTCATAATATGATCAAATACACCCTGAAATTTGAGAAGGAGAAGCTAAAGTCAGATGTATCAGTATTACAGTGGAGTAAAGGGAATTACAGAGGTATGAGAGAGGAGTTGGCCGGAATTGATTGGAAGGGAACATTGGCAGGGATGACGGCAGAGCAACAGTGGCTGGAATTACTGGGAGCAATTCAGAAGAATCAGAATGTATATATCCCAAAGAAGAAGTATTCTAGAGGCAAGATGACATAACTGTGGCTAACAAGAGAAGTCAAAGCCAAAGTCAGGACATATAATGGAGGAAAAATTAGTGGGAAGTTAGAGGACTGGGAAGCTTTTAAAAACCAACAGAAGGCAACTAAAAAGTCATTAAGAAGGTAAAGGTAGAATATGAAAGTAAGCTAGCCGATAATATTAAATAGGATACCAAAAGTTTCTTCAGATACATGAAGTGTAAAAGAGAGACAAGAGTGGATATTGGATCACTGAATACAATAAATATCTTCAACACTAGCATTATGGTGGAAATTCCAGATGTCAGGGGTCAGGTGTCATGAAGAGTGTGAGGTTACCATGACTAGAGAGAAGATTCTTGGGAAACTGAAAGTTTGAAGTAGATAAGTCATCTGGCCAGATGTTATACACCCCAGGATTTTGAAAGAGGTGGCTGAGGAGATGATGCAGGCATTAGTAATGAACTTTCAAGAATCTCTCAATTCTGGAATGGTTCCAGAAGACTGGATAGTTGGAAATGTCACTCCACTCTTCAAGAAGGGAGAGAGGTAGAAAAATGAAATAGTAGGCCAGTTCGTCTGACTTCAATGGTTGGGAAGATGTTGGAGTACATTATGAAGGATGAGGTCTCAGTATACTTGGAAGCTTATAATAAAATAGGTCACAGTCAGCATGGTTTCTTCAAGGGAAAACCTTGCCGGACAAACCTGCTAGGATTCTTTGAAGAAATAACAAGCAGGATAGACAAAGGAGAATCAGTTGATGCTGTGAACTTGGATTTTCAGAAGGCCTTTTACAAGGTGCCACTCATGAGGCCGCTTAACAAGCTACAAGCCCACAGTATTACAGGAAAGATTCTAGCATAGATAAAGCAGTGGCTGATTGGCAGGAAGCAAAGAGTGGGAATAAAGGGAGCCTTTTCTGGTTGGCTGCTGGTGACTAGTGATGTTGGGACCAATTCTTTTTACGTTCTATGTCAAGACAGATGATGGAATTGATGGCTTTGTTGCAAATTTTGCATATGATATGAAGATAGGTGGAGAGACGGGTGCTTTTGAGGAAGTAGAGAGACTACAGAAGGTCTTAGACAGATTAAGAGCATAGACAAATTAATGGCAGATAGAATGCTGAAGATGTTCTATAGGTCAGTTGTTGAGAGCGCCCTCTTCTTTGTGGTGGCGTGTTGGGGAGGAAGCATTAAGAAGAAGGACGCCTCACGTCTTAATAAGCTGATAAGGAAGGCGGGCTCTGTCGTGGGCAAAGTACTGGAGAGTTTAACATCGGTAGCTGAGCGAAGGGCGCTGAGTAGGCTACGGTCAATTATGGAAAACCCTGAACATCCTCTACATAGCACCATCCAGAGACAGAGAAGCAGTTTCAGCGACAGGTTACTGTCGATGCAATGCTCCTCAGACAGGATGAAGAGGTCAATACTCCCCAATGCCATTAGGCTTTACAATTCAACTGCCAGGACTTAAGAACTTTTTTTAAAGCTATTATTAATGCTTTTTGAGTTAGTGATTTAGATGCATATCATATTATTACTGAGTTAAGTATTGTATGTAATGAGTTTTTGCTACAACAAGTGTATGGGACATTGGAAAAAAATGTTGAATTTCCCCATGGGGATGAATAAAGTATCTATCTATCTATCTATCTAATACAGTATCAGGAAGTGTATGGTCATGCACTTTGGTCAACAAAGGGGAAGGGCTGACTATTTTCTAAATGGACAGAAAATACAAAAATCTGCAGCACAAAGGGACTTGGGCGTCCTTGGGAGAGATTCTCTGAAGCTTATTTTTTAGGTAGTGTCCGTGGTGAGAAAGGCAAATGTGAGGTTAACATTCATATCAAAAGGACTAGGATATGAAAGCAAGGGTGTAATGTTGAGAATTTATAAAGCACTGGTGAGGCCTCCACTTGAAGCAGATTTTGGTCCTTATCTTAGAAAGAATGTACTGAAACTGGAGAGGGTTCAAAGAAGGTTCACAAAAATGATTCCAGGATTGAATGGCTTGTCATGTGAAGAGTGTTTGCTGGTTCTGGGCCTGTATTCACTTGAATTCAGAAGAATGAGGGGTGACCTCATAGAAACCCATCAAATGGTGAAAGACCTTGATAGAGTAGATGTGGAGAGGGCGTTTCCCATGATGGGGGAGTCTAAGACCAGAGGACTTTTACAAGAATCACCCCTTGTAATAATGATCAGTGAGGTACAGGGAATCTGTAGTTACTGACAAGTAACTTTTATCATTTCAACTAAAAAGCATGTGGGTTCACACTCTATCTACCTGGGTGCATCCTACTAGAACCCCTGACACTCCATGAACGGTCAATGAAGAGAAAAGGTATTACCTGGGAAAGGAGTCTGCGCTGGCCAGGCGTTCCTCATGGTCCCGATCTCCACGTGTCCGTGGGGTTCTCCTTATCCGCGATGGTTGGTCTCTGGCTGCTGGAGAGTTATCGCCCCTGTGTATTTGGAGCTCCTGAGTCTTATACTGTTCCTCATCAATTGAACCATTGGATCTCCATTCCATTGGCTCAAGGTCACCTGACCTACCTGGGTCACCTTCTCACTGGTCATTGTACAGGGCTACAACCAACATTGCTTCATGGCTCTACTCACCCCAGCCTTGTGCATTTGTGCCTTTACACTGACTTCCAAACCAATTAAATGAGGTGACCCAGGCAGAGTCTAACAAGATTACAGATAGCTTCTTTGGCAGGTCTGGCATTTTACATAATAAGGACCTACTCCTCTGAGAATGGTCTCCACAATTGTGTCCACATTCAATTGCACTGGTTAGTTTGTCCCAGAGTCAACAATCAGTTCAGAGTCCACATCCTTTACATAACAAATAGCTACTTGTTTGAGAATGGTCTCAGGTTTAGCAGATCACTACCTGAAGCCTCCTGTGTCCACATTCAGTTGGTCTAATCAGATTATCCAAGAGCAAGAATCAGTTCAGAGTACACAAAATGGGGGAAAGAAAGACAACTGGCCTGTCTTTGATCAGACTGAAGTTTCTTCTGGCCAACAGGACACTTCCTTAGAATAGAGGGGTGCCCTTTTAGAACGGAGATGAAGAGCAATTTCTTTAGCCAGAGAGTGGTGTATCCGTGGAATTCTTTGCCACAGGCAGGTATGGAGGCCAAGTATTTATGAATATTTAAGTCAGAGGTAGATAGATTCTTGATCTGTCAGGGCATGAAGACAGGAGAAAGCAGGAGATAGGGACTGAGAGAAAAATTGGAACAGCCATGATGAAATGGCAGATTAGACTCAATCAGCCAAATGGCCTAATTCTGCTCCTATATCTGATGGAGAGCATTCTAACTGCCTGCATCACCATCTGGTGTGGGGCAGCTACTGCAAAAGACTGAAAGTAGTTGCAATGGTTTGTAAACTTAGTCACCTCCATCATGGGTACTCGCCTCCGTAGTATCCAGTGCATCTTCAAGGCGTGATGCCTCAGAAAGGTGGCATCCATCATTAAGGACGCCCATCACCCAGGATGTGCCCTTTTCTCATTGCTACCATCAGGAAAGAGATGGGTGAGTGGGGAAGAGGGGATAAACTGAGACACTCGAAGGTGATTAGTAAGATCTGATGAAGGGGAAGGTGGGTGAACGGGGGAGAGGGGATGGTGAATGACAGGTGAGACCAAGTGAGGAGGAAGGTGGGTGGGTGGGGAGGGGGGAATGAAGTAAGAAGCTGGGAGGTAATTGGTGAGGACTATACCATGGAAGAAAAGGGAAGGAGGCGAGGAACCACAGAGAGGTGATAGGCAGAGGAGGTGACTGGCCGAGAGGGGAACCAGAACAGGGAATGGAAAAAAAGAAAGAAGAGAGAGGGGAAGAGAAATTAGCAGAACTGGAAATTGATGTTCATGCCATTAGAGGCTACCCAGACTGAACAAGAGGTGTTGCCTCACCATAACAGAAGAGTGAAAGGAGAGATGTTTTCAAGGATATGAGTGGGAGTGGAGGCAGAGGAGCTGAGGAGGTTGCGAGTTTGTGTACGATACTTCAGAATATAATTGACACTGGCAGTGAGGCACATGCAGTGAAAGGAATAAAGATAAAAAATACAAATTAACGAAATGGCAAGTGAACAATCTGCTGAAGGGAATTAACGGAACAAACAGGGTGAGGCTGATCAGTTACCCTAATTTAAAACATATCGTAAACCAGAGATTTTCACACAAAGTGCGGGAAGGGATTCATCGGACTGTGAACTGCTTGTGTGTTGGCAGGCAAAGGCTGCCTTCACTTTGTGAGGGGCGTTTCCAATCACAGAATGGCACAGTTCTGAAAATGAATTCTACCCACTGCTGTTCAGGAGCATTTTATTGTCTGAGCTTGCAGAATAGTCATGGATGAGGACTGTCATTTGGCTTATCTTGGCTCATTCATGTAACAAGCAACAATCGGTCCTCCTACAGCTTACAGCTGCTTGCAAAGTCATCCAAATACTGTTCATAATGCACCAACACATTACCACAAATCTGCTCTCTACTTCACTGGAATATGGACTGGAGTCATTGCAGCAATTACCACTGAACACAGGAGCCGTTACTGATTCACTCTGTAGGATAGAAACATAAAATATAGAAACATAGAAAACCTACAGCACAATACAGGCCCTTCGGCCCACAAAGTTGTGCTGAACATGTCCCTACCTTACCTATAGCCCTCTATTTTACTAAGCTCCATCTAAAAGCTTCTTAAAAGACCCAATCGTGTCCGCCTCCACCACCATTGCGGGCAGCCCATTCCACGCACTCACCACTCTCTGAGTAAAAAACTTACCCCTGATATCTCTTCTGTACCTACTCCCCAGCACCTAAAACCTGTGTCCTCTTGTGGCAACCATTTCAGCCTTCGGAAAAAGCCTCTGACTATCCACACAATCAATGCCTCTCAACATCTTATACACCTCTATCAGATCACCTCTCATCCTCCGTCGCTCCAAGGAGAAAAGGCCGAGTTCACTCAACCTATTCTCATAAGGCATGCTCCCCAATCCAGGCAACATCCTTGTAAATCTCCTCTGCACCCTTTCTATGGTTTCCACATCCTTCCTGTAGTGAGGTGACCAGAACTGAGCACAGTACTCCAAGTGGGGTCTGACCAGGGTCCTATATAGCTGCAACATTGCCTCTCGGCTCCTATACTCAATTCCATGATTGATGAAGGCCAATACACCATACACCTTCTTAATCACAGAATCAACCTGCACAGCTGATTTGAGCATCCTATGGACTCAGACCCTGAGATCCCTCTGATCCTCCACACTGCCAAGAGACTTACCATTAATACTATATTCTGCCATCATATCTGACCTACCATGATTGATGAAGGCCAAAATACCATACACCTTCATAGGAGATACACCCTGGAGATAATGGGGCAAGGGTTTATGGGGATTTAGAGAGAGGAGAGAGCCTCTCCTTTACAAAGATTCTCTTTACAAGAACAATTTTCAAGTATTTTGCTGGCTCTTGAGGACCAGAGATAGGTAAAGACTTTATTCCCTTGAGCGTAGGAGGATGAGGGATCCTTCAGCTGGTGGAAACAGGCAAGGCTTGGGTTGGGTAGACAGGAGATCACAATCTCATCTCAAAGTCACAAGAATCTGACTGTTTCAAACAGTTGGCCAGGGCAGGGATGGGGTGTGCGGGAGGAAATGGCATTTTCTACAGGAACTGGGTGTGTGAAGTAAACTCACGGTGTTACAGGAGAAAGAACACTCTGATGTCAAAATGCAACTGAGGTTGGGTGATACTACAACTAGAGGTCATGGGTTAAGGGTAAAAGGTGAAATATTTAAGGGGAACCTGCTAAGGAACTTCTTCACAGAGGGTGGTGAGTTTTTGGAACGAGCTGCCAGTGGAAGTGGTAGATGCAGGTTCAACTGCAACATTTTAGAGAAGTTTGGGTAGCTACCTGGATGGGAGGGATATGGAGGGTTATGGTCCGGGTATGGGACTCGGCAGAATAACAGCTTGGCAGGGACTAGATGGTGTGATGGGCCTGTTTCTGTGCTTGTAGTGCTCTATGACTCCATGAGTCAAAGTTATGAGATGAGTGATAATATAGTCCGAGGAAGCTCACAAGCTGCCAGAATACATACAGGAATGATCCTGCTGGTCAGGCAGATGAGAAGGAGAAACTAATAATACTGCTGGCTGTTGTGTCTAGACTTGGAGACATCTAGAAAAGCGATCGCAATAATGAACTGAACTTCAAATGTTACCACTTATGTTAGACCATAAGTAATAGGAGCCATTCGGCCCAGCGAGTCTGCTTCACCATTTCAGCATGGCTGAACTGTTTCTCCCTCAGCCCCATTGTCCAGCCTTCTCCCCATAATCTTTCACACTCTGACTAATCAAGAATATATCAACCTCCACCTTAAATGTACCCAATGGCAGCCTCCACAGCTGCCTGTGGCAACAAATTCTACAGATTCACCACTCTCTGGCTAAAAGAATTCCTCCTCATTTCCATTCTAAATGTATGTCCGTCTAGTCTGAGGCTGTGTGTTCTGGACCTATCCCCTCATAAGGAACATCTCTCTCCACATCCACTCTATCGCAGCCTTTCAGCATTCGATAAGTTTCAGTGGGATCCCTCCCTCATTCTTCTAAATTCCAGTGAGTACAGGCCCAGAGCCATCAATTGGTGTTCCTTTGTTTGTAATGCACAGGCAGCGTTTCACCTTGTGGGACTTAGTACATCTCATTTTCCCTTCCAAGCTGACCCACATTTCCTCAGATATGATGCTGTTGCTCGGAGTTGGAGAGTCTAGATTCATCGGCAGGTCAAAGAAAGGGACCTTGTATGTCTGTCTGTTCATTGTCTAGACTTGTTTAGTGCAGAAGAAGCAGGAAAAAGTCAAACCTATACAGCAAGGAGGTGAATCACGTAAATCCCAGCAAGGTGGTGGCACTCCAGTCAGGACATATGATGGATTAGATGCTTGGGTCAAAGTCAGCGGTTCCAAAGCTATGGAAATGTGAACTCACCCGTCAGGATTAATGCCACAAGGCCACGTACCCAGCACAGATCTGTTCCATCAGCAGAGAAAATCAGACTCTGAATCATGTTTAAGATCACTGGCATACGTTATTGAATTTGTCGTATGCAGAGCTCTTAGTATAATCAAGGATCCCACTTCCTCTTCCAGCATCCTCTTTGACTTTCTACCATCAGGCAGGAGACTTCGATGCATAAAGACAAGAACAGTCAGGATGGGAAACGGTTTTTTCCCTCAAGTCACTAGGCTTCTAAGCTCCCTGCCGTATTGCATTCAAAGTGTCACCAGATAATCTGTTCTGTACCGTACAATTCTTAATTTATGCACTTTATATATTTATACATAATTCATCAGTTGACTTCATACCTGCTTTCATAAGTTAGTGTGTGTTATATGTGTGTTCTGTCTACTACTGTGCTTTAACACCCTGTTCCAGAGAAATGGCGTCTCGTTTGACGCCATTAATAAAATGACAATAAATGACAATAAACTTGACTCGACTTATGCAACAGTATTACATTGCAATACATAGTAATATAAATACTGTAAGTGACAGTAAGAGATATTTTTAAAATTAAATTAAATAAGTTCTATTTAATGTAAAAAGAGAAAAAAAATGTAGTGAGGAAGTGTTCAAGGGTTCAATGTCCATTCAGAAATGAGATGGCCGAGGGAAAGAAGCTGTTCTTGAATCCTTGAGTGTGTGCCTTCAAAATGACATCAGAGTCTGGAATAATCAAACAGACTCAAGTGGAAGATGTCCAATCTTGTTGAGTTAAACAGCCCGCAAGACAGCTGTTGTCTGAAACCAGTGCAGTTGTAAGAAATGGTGCTGAAAATTCACAATGTGTCAGAGATTTAGAGAAAATGAAATTTGCCATTGTCGGGTTGGCATATTGACTTTCTAGGAATCGATACGATGTGAAAAGACAGCAAACAGATAAATAAATAAGTGTGAATGGCATGTCCTGGGAAAGATAGACCTGCAAGTTTTGCAAATGTGCTGTTTAGCAGTCAGGCCAGTTGAAACAGAGAGTCAATACTACAGTGTCTCCATCAGGAGTTAATTATCAGTGCTGCAGAATCTGCTACTTCATGGGACATTGTGACATCGATATTAAAAACTTCAATAAGAAAAATCTTACCAGAAATCAATGCCATTCAATCTTCTGTATAGAGAACACAGAGCAGGAAAGCACAGGGACAGGCCCTTCAGCCCGCAATGTTGTGCCAAACCAATAAGTTAGTAGTCAAGTAAGAGACGTATCTCTCTAGCTACACAATGTCCATGGAAGACAGTGTCAGGAGGTGTATGGTCATGTACTTTGGTAGAAGAAATAAAAGTGTAGACTATTTTTGAAATGAAGAGAAAATTCAAAAAAATTCAAGGGAATTGGGGGTTCTCATGCAGCATTTCCTAAAAGTTAATTTGCAGATTGAGTCTATGTTGAGGAAGGCAAATGCAATGTTAACATTCATTTCAAGAGAACTAGAATATAAAAGCAAGAATGTAATGCTGAGACTTTATAAGGTACTGGTGAGGCCTCACTTGGAGTATTGTGAGTAGTTTTAGGCCTCTTATCTAAGAAAAGATGTGTTGACACTGGAGAGGGTTCAAAGTAGGTTCAGGAAAATGATTCTGGGATTGAAAGGTTTGTCCTTTGAGGAGTGTTTGATGGCTCTGGGCCTGTACTCACTGAAAATTCAGAAGAATGAAACCTAGGTTTATTGAAACCTATTGATATTGGAAGGCCTCATAGAGTGGATGTTTCCTGTGGTGGGGGAGTCTAAGACAAGAGGACGCAGCCTCAGAATAGACGGACATCAATTTAAAATGGAGGTGAGGAGGAATTCCTTTAGCCAGAGGGAGTTCTGTGGAGTTCCTTGCCACAGGCAGCTGCAGACACCAAGTCATTGGGTATATTTAAGGCTGAGGTTGATAGATTTTTGATTAGTCGGGGTGCAGGGAGAAGGCAGGAGACTGGGGCTGAGAGAGAAATGGATCAGCTGTGATGAAGTGGTGGAGCAGACTCAATGGGTCAAATGGCCTAATTCTGTTCCTATATCCTATGGTCTTAAGGTCCATATCCTTCCATTTTTCTCCCTTTCATGTGTCCATCAAAGAGCCTGTTGAATCCCTCTATCATATTTGCCTCTACCACAACCCCGGGCAGCTCATTCCAGGCATCTACCACCCTCTGAATAAAGAACTTGCCCCCAACATTCCCTATGAAATTACCCTCTCTCATGCCCCCTCTGCCATTAGACATTTCAACACTGCAGGGAAGAAAAGATGCTGTCTGTCCACTCTATCTATGCCTCTCACAATTTTATAAACCTCTATAAGGACTCCCATCAGCCTCCGAAGTTTGTCCAACCTCTCATTATAGCACATGCCCTCTAATCCAGGAAGGTTCCTGGTAAAACTCTTCTGCACCGCCTCTAAAACCTCTCATCATTCTTTCAATTTTGAGACCAGATTCGAATGCTGTACTCCAGATGCAACCTAACCAGGCTTATAAATCTGCAACATACCTTTCCAACTCCTGAACTCAATTCCTCAACTAATAAAGACCAAGATGGTTCAGTGGTTCCATTTAGTATCAGAGGATGTACACAGTATAGAACTTAAAATTCTTACTCTTCACAGACATCCGCAAAACAGAAGAAAAAACCCCAAAGAATAAATGACAGAAGAAAAAGTAAGAACCCCAAAATCTCCTGCCCCTCTACCACAAACAAGCAACATTAACCCTCCTCCTACTCTCCCCCACTTAATCTAACATAAAGCATCAGCACTCCCACCATCTACCATGCAAACCACAGCCAAGTCCTCAAAGAGAGACCATGGTCTATAGTCCATCAATAACTAACTGCTCACTACAACATTTTGACATCCCTCAGGTTCTCTGTCTCACTGACATAGGGGAGATACAGATATTTTGCTCCTTCCGCAGTGAGAGGGGAGACAACAGTCACTGGTTTGATGTTACAGTCAATATGAAGCATTGCTTTTGATTTTGAGTTCCCCTGACTCGAGAATCTGCAGCAAACTCTCACTCACCATCGAGAGAGAGAATGATCGATCACCGAATGTGGAGCCCTCCGACAGTTGCTGTTGCTGCCTTCGATGTTCTGACTCGTGTTAAACTTCTATTTGAGACGCTGGTGGGAATTCATGTCCCCAGGGGCTACGCAAGGCTGCACACTCAAAGGTGCCCGACTTCAGGCCAAACCTGGACATGTCGAAACTCCAACGATGGGAACACACCACCGTGCAGAACCGCAGTTTGAGGGCTGCTGTAGATCAAAGACCCTGACAGGAGGCCAGCCACTCTGAAAAGGAAAATTGGGACATTGAGGCATTAGAAGAGGAAGAATTTAACTGTTTCCCTGATGAGCTGGGAGGAGTTGCCCTCTGGTGCCCAAAGGCCCACATGACCAACTTATAAATGAACTTTGCTCAATAATTCGTTAATATGGAACTAAAGTTGATTTAGTTTCACCCCCACCACAGGAGCAGAGCCTTAACTTGAGGTTGTGATAACCCTGGAACGCAGTGATTCGATGAACCAGAGGGTTGGCTTTGGAGCCAGACCTTTTGTGATAGAGAATTTAATTAATTAATTTATTTATTTATTGAGATACAGCACAGAACAGGCCCTTCAAGCCGCACTGCCCAAAAATCCCCCTAACACGGGACAATTTATGATGACCAAATAACCTACCAACTGGTAGGTCTTTGGACTGTGGGAGGAAATTGGAGCACCTGGAGGAAATACACATGGTCATGGGGAGAACGTATAAACTCCTTACAGGCAGTGGTGGGAATTGAACCTGGGTTGTTGGTACTGTAAAGCATTGTGCTGACTGCTCCCACTACTGTGCCGCCCCCTTTGGGCTGTAGAAAGACTGATCTAGTAAAGTGCAGCCAGAGGATTAAGCATCTGGGAACTGAGTGAACAGTAACTGGGTTTCTTCTTAACCAATCTGACTCAATAATTGTGATCTTAACACTTCATCTTTGAAGGTTTTCAACTTTTGCAGTTGTTAATAATTGAAAGAAGGAGAACAGAGAAAAAAATAATTTGCAGTGCAGGAAAGGTTAATTATTGCATAATGAGTAGATTAAACTTCTTGAAATGACTTAATCTCTTATCATCTGCTCAGTGTGGTTTCACAAATCTGGTCATGCACTTACATTTGAATGTTGGGATTTAATTATAGGTGCTCCCCGCCTGAACTCATTCTACCATGATTGTCCAGTCAGTGAGTACAGCATCCTCACCGTTACTTTCTTGACTTCAGGATGGAGGACAATGTGCATACTCCCATCTACATCAATGGCTTGGAGGTTGTGACCTTCAAGGTTCTCGGAGTGAACATCACCAATCTCCTTTCCTGGTCCAACCACGTTGATGTCACTCCCAAGAAAGCTCACCAATGCTTCTATTTCCTTTGGAGGCTAAAGAAGTTTGGCATGTCTCTGTCCATTCTTACCAATTTTTAATGATGCACAATAGAAAGCTTTCTGTCTGGATGCAAAATAGTTTGCTACTGGATCAGCTCTGCCTGTGATCGCAAGAAACTGTAGAGAGTTGTGGACACAGTTCAGGACACCACCCTCGCCTCCATGGACTTTGACTGAACAGTACCATGCAAGAGTCTTACGTGCATATATATACATACACGAATACAGTACTGTGACTAAGAATCTTGCACAGCACTGTGTTTGTCAATGTGGAGTGGAGAGCAAGTTTGTAAATCTGGCAGGAGTAAATGATGCTGGGAATGGTGAGGGTGGAGTGCTGTGGGAGGGGTGTGGAACAGATGCAAGAGAGGGAGTGCCAAAGATAGGGGTGGTGTGGGTGCAGGCCCACCCTGTCCTGAGACAGCAGGCAGGGTCATTTGATTCCAAACAATTGGTTTATTGATCATTACAGAATGTATCTCTCTGGTGTCTCCTGCTCTCTCCCCTCTCCCTTCCACTTTTCTCAATATGATTCCCCTCTCTCTGCCCCCTTCCCTTCACACCCTCGGTAAAGCAGCTAGTATAATAAAATACCCCACCCACTCTGGACATTCTCTCTTCTCACCTCTCCAATCGGGCAGAAATCTGAAAGCACGTACCACCGGGTTCAAGGTCAGTTTTTATCTGACTCTTATCAAATTTTGAATGGACCTCTTAAGTGATAATACAGTAAGTCACTTCAGGAAGTTTCTATCTTCTCATTATAAGACCATAAGACATAGGAGCAGAATTAGGCCATCTGGCCCATCGAGTCCGCTCCGCCATTCAATCATAGCTCATCCTTTGTTTCATCTCCTCCTCACCCACAGTTCACGGCCTTCTCCCCGTAACCTTTGATGCCATGTCCAATAACCATTTCATTCCTGAAATCATTCTTGTGGGATCTCCTCTGGACTGTCTCTAATGCCAGGACATCTTTTCTAAGATGAGGGGCCCAAAACTGTTCACAATACTCAAGGTGAGGTCTCACCAGTACCTTATAAAGCCTCAGCATCACATCGCTGCTCTTGTAATAACCAGAATCAGACACAGATTTAATATCACCAGCATATGTCGTGAAATTTGTTGTTTTTGTGGCAGCAGTACATACCTTTCCTGCACTGTAAGTTATTGTTTTCTATTCAAATTCTTTCAAATTTTAACAGCTGAAAAACTTTAAAAACCTCAAAGTTAAATTGGTAAGTTTGCAATTATTGATTCCGATTTTCACTATCCTGAAACTTTATTATTTACCTGCACTGTAATCTTTCCAAAGCCTTTACACCTTATTCTGCAGTTATTGTTCTACCTCATTCTATCTCAATGCGCTGTGCACCGATCTGATCTGTATTAACAATATGCAAGACAAGTTTTTCACTGTATTAAAGATCCAAAGTGCCTCTGTTATCAAAGTACGTATGCAGTATACAACCCTGAGATCTGCCTTCTTCACAGGCAGCCGCAAAACAAAGAAACCCCTGGAATCTGTTCAAAGCCAAATAACATCAAAACTCTCCCCCGCATGCAAAAAAAAAACAAATTTAGGAAATGGCAACAAAAAAATAAACAAGCAAAATACACAGAATATATACACAAAATTGAAAGAGTCCAGGCATATTCAGTTCAGCTCAGTGGTTGTTATCTGCAGGCCATCCCGCTTCGAAATCGCCCAAAACAGCGACAGCGACAGGAGCGACTAGAAACCAGAAACAAGTCATTACGTGAACTGCGGAGTCTAATCCCAAAAAATGCGTCAATGAAACCTTGCCCAGGATCCAGAATGCAGGCACCAGCATCGAGTGAGAGAAGGAGACCATTTGAATGCAGGAACCTTACTCTGGGAGTTGCGAGTGAGAGGGAGACATTTTCCTTCAGCAGCAGCGAGAGAGAGGCTGGAGGGCACATGACCATCCACCCTCCTTCCGCGCATACAAGTATCTTTCAGTCGGAAGTATCTTGATACATGTGACAATAACACACCAGTACTTGCATTCTGGCCCAGTATCTGCGAATCTTGCACTCAATGTCAGGAAGAGCTAAGAAACTGCAAGGGTAAGAGGACCCTGATGCTGTATCTTGAGATCATAGTCCTGGAGACCAGCACCAGCTGCTCCTCAGAACCACAGGATTTCAACAGCCAGGTCAGTGACGCATGCTCCATGCGAAGCAGGAACCGTCGGCCGAAGAGGTGGAGGTGGAATTGCCGAAGGGCCTGCACCACGGCCAAGCGCTCCCGGCAGGTGACACAACAGTTCTGTTCAGCGCAGCTGAAGTATGCCGCAGTGCATCCTCCTTGGTCCCCTCCTGTGGCACCACTGTGCCAAGCCCCCTGTCGCTGGTGTCTGCGGCAACAATGCTGGATTAGGGTCCGCCACCACCGGGGCCCGGGGAGCTGGTCAAGAGCAGCAGCACAGGTGCCAGTCCAGGTGAAGGGCCTCCCCTTCTTGGTGAGCTGATGCTGACAAAGTCCTCAATAAACCGATGAAAGTATGATGCCAACCCCAGGAAGCTGCGAAGCTCAGAGCCATTCCCTGACCGCCGACAGCTTCTCAGGGTCCATCGCCGCAAGCCCCAGGGGCTTGCCTGGGAGGTGGTGGGAAAGACCTCTTCTGAGCTCCACAGAACACCATCCAATATGCCAGCGTGCATAAGGAGGTCAATCAAACACGTGACACAGCAGCTCAGTGGAATGTAAGCCAGCACCCTCTCCATCAGTCGTTCGAAAGTGGCCAAACAGCATTACCCGGAGGTGCCACACCCCGTGGCGAAGACAGCCTTGGGCTGGGCCTCTGGGGCCAGTTGCCACTGAACCAGGTCAAACCCACGAGGCAGTTCAGGGCATCATCGATTCGGGGCAGCGGGTAGGAGTCCCTCCGGATCACGGCATCGAGATGACGGTAGTCTACGCAGAACCAGCACGATCCACCTTTCTTCCCTGGGCAGCAGCACAGGGGCTGCCCATGCCCCTCAGAGGGCTCGACGGTGCCAGCCACTGTCACCTCTTTGATCCACTGCCCGGCAGCCTAGCGTTTGGCGATGTGGACAGGCCGGGCTTCCCCGGTGTTAATGTGGTTTTTGGACCAGCACCGCGTGTCTGCAGTCGCGGTGCTGGTCAACCTCCTCCGCTGGTCCTGATCCAGGCCCTCACTGCTCTGCTGACTCAGCCCTCTTGCTGCCTGGACGGTCGCGCTGCCAATGTCGCCCGTGTCGACCCGGTTGCTGATGACGGGAGCGCGGTGAGCTGCACTGGGGTGCCTGCGGTAGTCGTTGCCGCGCCCACTCGGTCTGTTTCCTGCGCTTCCTGGAGCTGCCCAGCCGGGGAGCCATGGCTTCAGCACCGAGGTAGAGTGCTGCCCCCGGCACATCCCCAGGCCAGTGATGCAGGAGTCCCGTGTGTCGGTGACCAACACCTCGTGCTCTGCTGTACTTTTCAGCACTGCGGTGTGCAGCCTCCTTTTCCCTCTCATCTTCGCACAGTCGCCGGTGACCGCAGTCAGCCGGACCACCCGCGTTGTCCACTCAGGCTGGGATGGCTGGACCGCGTTGGAGAGGACACCCAGATAGATGATGGTGATAGCTAACCCCATGTGCACCAACTCACAGCATCTGATGCTCTCTGCATACAGTCCACGTACAAGCCTTGTTCACCCGGAGAGGCAACAATGGAACGACTCTGCTGGTGGTCTCGGGCAGTGCTGAAACACTCTGGGGGCTAAAATTGCTTCTGCCCTCTCTGCCTCTGCCAGTAATGATGGTGATGTCAGGCGAACGTGCTGCGAAGGCACCCCTGTGTCAGCGCCTTTACAAAGGCCTGGAGGACAAGCTCTTCCTAGGCCATGGGAGGGAATTGGGGGAGGGGGGTAACCATGCCGAGCACAGTGGCGGAGACCTGCTGCAAACTCCCCCAGGCTTCCTCCCACATGACTTGTCTACAGCTCAGTTCTTCCCCCATTGCTTCCTCCGATGGCCTCTACCCGAAACATAGCTCCAGCACCACAATGTAGTCACACTGCTCTGCTGGTGTTAGGTTGAGGAGAGCACGGAGGGCAACGCCCTCCCATACCAGGGCAAGGTACACCATCATCCCATTGTGCCATGTGGCACGTTTGACTTGGCTGGCACCATTGTATCTGGGGGTCTGCAGGGGGGAGTCGTGGCCTTAATTGCTGGGGCCTGTTGGTCCTCTTTCTCTGACAGCATTGGTGGCTCCTGCTGTCCTCCCATGGCTGTGGCATCTTGGGTTCCCCAAGATGTGTGGGTCGCGAGGGAGGCTTGGGTGGGTGTGCTCTGTATGCTCCCGCCATCGGGGTTCCCCGGTGTGGGTCGCGAGGGAGGCTTGGGTGGGTGTGCTCTGTATGCTCCCACCATCGGGGTTCCCCGGTGTGGGTCGCGAGGGAGGCTTGGGGGGGTGTGCTCTGTATGCTCCCACCATCGGGGTTCCCCGGGACAGAACGATGTTCAGTTCCCAGCTCCTCCCTCTGGGTCAGCGTCCCGTCTTTGGGAGTCTGGCCTGGGGGTACAGGGGAGGCAGCTTATTCCCTGGGTCTTAAGGCATTGCGTCCGACATTGTAGCTCTTCAATTTCACCATCGGTTTTGTATCCCACTCCTGACACCATGATGACAAAAGAGAAAAGCTTTTTTATCGCAACTGACATCTTTACTATGAGAAGCACAGAAACAGACCGGGCGCTATGACTCGGGAGAGAACCCACGCAGTCACATACAGCTGGGAGAGGTGATTATTATACACTCCTGTTTCAGTCGAGGGGACCCGCAAACACGCGAGTGAATAACTGTATAACCTGAGCTAAAATGTAACAATAAATGAACTTGAACATCTCACCACAATCCCATGAATGTGTTTTAAAACAAGAACAATAAATAGTGCTGGCCACTAGGAATGCTGGGGCGGGGCTGTCAATCACGTCTCTGGAGTGCCACAATATCAATGCAGTTACAAAGAAGGCACAACAGTGGCGATATTTCATATGTCACAAAGGCACTCAAAACTTTCTACAGGTATACCGCATCAGTGTCCAGTTTGGAGGGGCCTCTACACAGGATTGAAATAAGCTGCAGGGCGCTGTAAACTCAGTCCAGGACATCTTCAGGAAGCGATACCTCAGAAAGGCAGCATCCATCGTTAAGGACCTTCATCACCCAGGTCATGCCTTGTTCTCAGTGCTACCATCAAGGAGGAGGTACAGGAGCCTGAAGACACACACTCAACGTTTCAGGAACAGCTTCTTCCCCTCTGCCACTCGAGTTCTGAATGGACACTGAACCCAAGTCCACTACCTCACTGCTTGTTTTGGCACTTCTTATTTAATTTAACTTTATATAATTACTGTAACCCACGGGTTTTATTACTATGCATTGCAATATAGCGCTGCCACATAATAACAAATGCCAGTGATACTAAACCAATTCTGAACAGAAGATATCCCTTTTGCACTCGTGCCAGCCAGTGCCATATCTCTTCTGCCTGTCCTGCTGCTCCCCTCGCCCTCTGGTTGAGCTCGCTAGTTGAGGCGAGCAATTAGACAGCAATCTGATACTACACTTAAACTGGCTGGAGAACCATGTAAAACAAAGGTGACCTTTACAGCTTCGATCGATCTGAATCGTGTTTGCAGGCTGGCAGGTCGCTCATTTTCCTCAATTCCCACAAGTGAATTTTACCCATACAATTCTGTAACGCGCTACATGATCAGATATCTGTAGCTGTTTCTGAGTCAGCGGGGCTCCCTGTTGGTCAGGGTCTACCGTGCGTGATGACTCTGAGCTGTCATACACAAGGCAGGGCATTACAATACCAAGAGCAAGCTGTTGCCCACTTTCCACACAGCTGATGAACTCAAGGGAGTCGCAGAGAGTGTCAGCAGCGTCTCAGGAACTGCCGGTCAGCGCCGAACACAATGTAGCACTGTCTCAGGGACTCCAGCTCCGGACTTTTCCCTGGGGTTTACTCCAGAAGCCTACCCCATGAGTGGGTATAGCCACAAGGCAGCAGAGGCTTGAGATCAGAGATTTCCTTCTCCCGTAACACTGTGAGTCTATTTCACATGATCTATAGATTTTAGTTCCGGTTGAAAATGCCATTTCCTCTCCTCCAACACAATTGCTATCGTGGGACAACTGCTTGAAACAAAGTCAGATGTTGTAACTTTCAGATGAGATTGGGATCTCCTATCCACCCCTTCCCCAGACCAGCCCACCTGAAATCCTGAAGAAATGGCGCAGCCTGAAACATCGGCTGTTTGTTCTTTTCCACAGATGATGCCTGACCTGTTGAGTTCTTCCAGCGGTTCATGTCTGCATTGCTCTGGATTTCCAGCATCTGTAGAATCCCCTGTGTTTACCATTTCCACCTCCGCAGCATCGCCTGGTACAGTCTTGTGTCAAATCATCCTCTTCAGGAATTCCTTTGTTGTGCTCAGCTGTTCCAGTACATTACTGTGCGCCCTCCCTTGTGATCAGGAACGCTGCTGCTCTGTGCCCTAACTTGCAATGGTCCAGTCTGCTAATCGCTGTGATCGCTGGAACCCAGTTAACAAGCCACTCCATTGTCTCACTGCTCTTTACCCCCACAAGTCCTCTATCGTCAGAGCTCTCCTCTTTTCCTGTCCCTACGTCGTTACAGCATGTAATTTTCCCACCATTGACAGCCATGCATTCAGCTTCTTCCGAGGTTTGAGATTCTCTCCATGAATCGAGAGTCATAGAAAACTACAGCACAGAAACAGGCCCTTCAGCCCATCTAATCCATGCCGAGCCGAAACTCTGCCTCATCCCATTGACCTGCACCTGGAGCATAGCCTTCCATATCCCTACCATCCACGTACTTATCCAAACTTCTCTTAAATGTTGAAATCCAATCTGCATCCACCACTTCCGTTGGCTGCTTGTTTGATGTTCTCACCACCTCTGAGTGTTTGGAGCAATACCTAAAGTAGCAGGCATTCACCTCTCCACTGTGATCCTGCTTTCAATCAGAAAGAAGAACGCTAGGCGCAAAAATTTGAACATTATAGAATGATACATTATATACAGTATTGACAGTATTGTACAAAGGTCTTTGGCACATGTATATAAATGTATATATTTACACATACAGAACTGTATTTGCCAATGTCGAGTGGAGAGCACGTTTGTAAATCTGAAGGGAGCAAAGGATGTTGGGAATGGTGAGGGTGGAGTGCTGGGGGACAGGTGTGGGAAAAGTGGCAGAGAAGGAACGGTGCAGGTACTGACACACCCAGCCCTGAGACACCAGGCAAGATCATATGATTCCAAGCAGTTGGTTTATTACGGAATGTCTCCCTGGTGCTTTCCACTCCTTGCCCTCTTGCTTCCCCTTTTCCCAACCGTAGAAACATAGAAATCCTACAGCACAATACAGGCCCTTCGGCCCACAAAGCTGTGCCGAACATGTCTTTACCTTAGAAATTACCTAGGGTTACCCACAGCCCTCTATTTTTCTAAGCTCCATGTACCTATCCAGGAGTCTCTTATAAGACCCTATTGTATCCACCTCCACCACCGTTGCCAGCAGCCCATTCCACGCACTCACCACTCTCTGAGTAAAAAACTTATCCCTGACATCTCCTCTGTAACTACTTCCAAGCACCTACTACCTACTGTGCCCTCTCATGCTAGCTATTTCAGCCCTGGGAAAAAGCCTCTGACTATCCTCATAATCAATGCCTCTCATCATCTTGCACCTCACAGATCATCTCACATCCTCCATTGCTCCAAGGAGAAAAGGCCACGTTCACTCAACCTATTCTCATAAGGAATGCTCCCCAATTCAGGCAACATCCTTGTAAATCTCCTCTGCACCCTTTCTATGGCTTCCACGTCCTTCCAGTAGTGAGGCGACCAGAATTGAGCACAGTACTCCAAGTGAGGTCTGACCAGGTCCTATAGAGCTGCCTCTCGGCTCTTAAACTCTATCCCACAATTGATGAAGACCAATATACTGTATGCCTTCTTAGCCACAGAGTCAACCTGCGTAGCAGCTTTGAGTGTCCTATGGACTCAGACACCAAGATCCCTCCGATTTTCTACACTGCCAAGAGTCTTACCATTAATACTATATTCTGCCATCATATTTGACCTACCAAAATGAACCACCTCACACTTAACTGGGTTGAACTCCATCTGTCACTTCTCAGCCCAGTTTTGCATCCTACCAATGTCCCGTTGTAACCTCTGACAACCCTCCACACTATCCACAACACCCCCAACCTTTGTGTCATCAGCAAATTTACTAACCCATCCCTCCACTTCCTCATCCAGGTCATTTATAAAAATCACGAAGGGTAGGGGTCCCAGAACAGATCCCTGAGACACACCACTGGTCACTGACCTCCATGCAGAATATGACCCATCTACCATGATTCCCCTCTCCCTCCCCCTTCCCACTCTCAGTCCACAATAGAGTCCATATCAGAATCAGGTCTATTGTCACTCATATATGTCACGAAATTTGATTTGTTTGAGTGGCAGCAGTACAGTGCGATACATAAAATTAATACAGTATCGTGCAAAAATCTAGGCAAAACTATTGTACACTAGCTATATATATATTTGTTGTGGGTGTATGTGTGTGTGAGTGAGTGTGTGCGTGTATGTGTGTGTGAGTGTGTGTGTGTGTGTATGTGTGTGTGAGTGTGAGTGTGTGTGTATGTGTGTGTGAGTGAATGTGTGTGTGTTAGTGAGTGTGAGTGAATGTGTGTGTGTGAGTGAATGTGTGTGTGTGAGTGAGTGTGTGCGTGTATGTGTGTGTGTGTGTGTGTATGTGTGTGTGAGTGAATGTGTGTGTGTGAGTGAATGTGTGTGTGTGAGTGAGTGTGTGCGTGTATGTGTGTGTGTGTGTATGTGTGTGTGAGTGAATGTGTGTGTGTGAGTGAGTGTGTGTGTGAGTGTGTGTGTAAGTGTGTGTGTATGTGTGTGTGAGTGAGTGTGTATGTGTGTGATAGATAGATAGATAGATAGATAGATAGATACTTTATTCATCCCCATGGGGAAATTCAACATTTTTTCCAATGTCCCATACACTTGTTGTAGCAAAAACTCATTACATACAATACTTAACTCAGTAATAATATGATATGCATCTAAATCACTAACTCAAAAAAAGCATTAATAATAGCTTTAAAAAAAGTTCTTAAGTCCTGGCAGTTGAATTGTAAAGCCTAATGGCATTGGGGAGTATTGACCTCTTCATCCTGTCTGAGGAGCATTGCATCGACAGTAACCTGTCACTGAAACTGCTTCTCTGTCTCTGGATGGTGCTATGTAGAGGATGTTCAGGGTTTTCCATAATTGACCGTAGCCTACTCAGCGCCCTTCGCTCAGCTACCGATGTTAAACTCTCCAGTACTTTGCCCACGACAGAGCCCGCCCTCCTTACCAGCTTATTAAGATGTGAGGCGTCCTTCTTCTTAATGCTTCCTCCCCAACACGCCACCACAAAGAAGAGGGCGCTCTCAACAACTGACCTATAGAACATCTTCAGCATCTCACTGCAGACATTGAATGACGCCAACCTTCTAAGGAAGTACAGTCGACTCTGTGCCTTCCTGCACAAGGCATCTGTGTTGGCAGTCCAGTCTAGCTTCTCATCTAACTGTACTCCCAGATACTTGTAGGTCTTAACCTGCTCCACACATTAGTGTGCGTGTATGTGTGTGTGCGTACCTAAGACCTTTGCAGCCTACTATATTTCTTGTTGCCTCAGTATAGTAAACAGTATAATGAGAGACCCCACCCCTCCTGACATTCTCTCTTCTCCCCTCTCCCACTGGGCAGAAGATAAAAGAAGCCTGAAAGCATGTCCCACCAGGCTCACAGCCAACTTCTACCCTGGTGCTATCAGACTTTGCAGAAACCTCTTGCATGATAATATGGAGGCTTGGTCTCACAATAAGGCACTTCAGGAAGTTTTAATGTTCTCATTACGTAATAATCAGAATCAGAAACAGCTTTCATATCAGCGGCGTATGTTGTGAGATGTGTTCAAGGACAGCTTCTACCCTGCTGCTATCAGACTTTGAATGGGTCTCTTGTATCTCTTGGAGGGTTATTGCGAAAGTTGTTTTTTTCTGTGTGGCAGCAGTACAGCGAAATACATGAAATTACTAGAGTACCGCGCAAACGTCTTAGGCACCCTGGCTATATGTATGTGCACAGTATTATATGCTATCATGAGCCCTGTGGGCCTCTGTTGTCATGAGGAAGCGTTGGTTACGGACCCCAATGTGAGACACAACCACTGAAGTACTAGGAACTGGACTATGCTTATTAGGGAAGCCAAGGAGCGAGGACAAAATGAACGTAGACATAGAGTGACAAACCGGAAAACCTGGACTTGGACTTGGGACTTGAACTTGACAGGGAACTCAGGTCATGACTCGGAACTCGGGTCTTGGCAGGAACTCAGTACCTGGGTCTAGACTTGGCTCTTGACTAGAACTCAGATCTGGCTTGGACTAGACTCATGCACTTCTTGGACACAGGACTCTGAGCCCGGACTCTTTGTGAACACCGAACACAGAGCCAAGCTTCTGGGTGTGGGTCCTGACAGGGTGACTGATGAGGACAGTCCAGCAAGGAATTGCTAAACCCTAGAGTTATTTAAGTACAGGCCCGAAATGAGAATCAGGTGCCTCAATTAAGGTGCCCAATGGAACAAGAGGAAAAAGGAATAACCGGAGTACAAATGCATGGACCGGACCGTGGACTGGAATTCAGACTTCACAGATTGGAGCGGGACATCTGTGGCTTGCCACAGAGTGTTGGGGTTCAGGGCTTCTCCAGCACCTGTATTTCCTGATCGTTAGAGTCGTGACCCCATGTGCTTGTCAAGTTCGTTGTGAATGGTATGGGTTTCCCATATTCTAACTATATTTATATATATATATGTGCCTAAAAGCTTTGCACAGTACTGTATATAAATAGTTTCTTCTCCCAAGCTGTCAGGCTGATCAACATCTCCACCCATTAGCCCAGCTAATCCAGGACTAGGTACACATCAGCTTGCATCCCCTTCTATACAAACAGTCTACATATGTATGAGATTGTTACTGTGCATTGTATTTTGGAGGATTGCTTTTATATTTATTGTGTGTTTTTTATTGCACACTTTATGCTGCATTGCATCTGGAGTAGCAATAATTTTGTTCTCCTTTACACGTGTGCACTGAACAAACTTGAATCTTGAAAATTCTAGTGCACAATTTATGAGGGGTATAGATAGGGTAAATGCAAGCAGGCTTTTTCCACTGAGGTTCGGCAGGACTATAGCTGGAGGTCATGGGTTAAGGGTGAAAGGTTTAAGGAGAACTGGAAGAGAAAATTCTTCATTCAGAGGGTGGTGAGAGTGTGGAATGAGGTGCTGGATCCGATTTCAATTTCAACATTTAAGAGAAGTTTCGACAGGTACATGATTGGGAGGGGTATGGAGGGCTATGGTACCAGTGCAGATTGATGAGAGTAGGCAAAATAACAGTACAGCACAGGCTAGATGGGCTGAAAGGTCTGTTTCTGTGTTTGTCATGTTCTCTGACTCTAGTCAATATTTCTAATTTGGCAGATTGATCATGTTGGGTGGCGGGATGGAGCTATGTCTCTACCAAAGAAGGGGTAAAGCACTCCTTCACTCACGGCACATAACGAGCGAATGATAATGAAAACAAAATAATCACCCTGCGCACGTTTGCAGATACCGTTCGTTGGTCTGATCAGCCGCGTTAATGGTGAGCCAGGGGTTTGTTTGAGTTGGCGCTGGTGTGGGTGTGAGACATTTTTGGTGCAATAAGTATGCGGGTACCTACAAGGAGATGAGTAAGAAGCAGTGAGGTAAACATAAAACAGAGCAGTACAGTACAGGAACAGGCCATTCAGCCCATAATGTTGTGTCAAGCCAGCTAAAAAGCAAATTAAAAAACTACAAAAACTAATCCATCCTACCTACACAATGTCCATATCCCTCCATCTTCCTCATAACTCCTCTTACAAGGCTCTAATGTATTTGCCTTTGCCACCGTGCCAGGCAGCGCATTCCAGGCATCCACCACTCTCTGAGTAAAAAACCTACCCCTCACATCCCCCTTGAACCTACCCCCTCTCACCTTCAATGCATGTCCTCTGGTATTAGACAGCTCAACCCTATACCTCTCATAATCTTATAGACCCCTATCGGATCTCCCCTCAATCTCCGGGAAAACAACCCAAGTTTGTTCAGCCTCTCATAACACACATTCCTCTAAGCCAGGCAGCATCCTGGTAAACCTCTCCTGCACCCTCTCCAAAGCCTCAACACCCTTCCTATAGTGGGGTGACCAGACCTGTACGCAATACTCCAGATGTGGCCTAACCAGAGTTCTATAAAGTTGCAACATAACCTCTAACGATACAGTTGAACTCAATGCCACGGCTGATAAAAGCAAGCATTCCATAAGGCTTCTTAGCCACCCTATTGATCTGTGTAGCCTTCAACTTGTGTAAACTTCAACATGAAGCTGACTTCAGGAGTCTGTAGCAGTCTGAGAAGAGGACTTGCTGCAGTGTTGCCTGGAGAATTCAGCATGAACTAGAAATTCCAGAATTGCCCGGTGATGACCACATTCAGATAATGTCAAAGTCTATGTTCAGCTTTGTCACAGGGTCTTACACTCAGTGGCCACATTATTCAGTGCACCTGTACACCTGCTCACTAATGCAGATATCTAATCAGTCAATCGTGTCGCAGCAACTTAATGCATAAAAGTATGGAGGTATGGTCATGAGGTTCAGTTGTTGTTCAGCCCAAACACCAGAATGGGGAAGAAATATGATCCAAGTGACTTTGACCGTGGAATGATTGTTGGTATCATACGGGGCAGACTAAATATCTCAGAAACTGCTGATCTCCATGAGACCATCAGATATAGAGCAGAATTAAGCCATTTGGCCTATTGAGTTTGCTCCACCATTTCATCATGGCTCATCCACTTTTTCCCTCTCAGCCCCAATCTCCTGCCTTCTCCCCGTACCCTTCCATGCCCTGAGTAATCAAGAATCTAACAAGATTGTGAAATTGGGATTTCATGCCCAACAGTCTCTGGAGAAGGGGCTCCCAACCCTTTCCATGCCACAGTCCCCTACTATTAACTGAGGGATCTGTGGACCCCAGGTTGGGAAGCTCCATTCCATTCACTTTACAGGGAATGGTGTGAAAGGCATCCAGTGAGGGGCAGTTCTGTAGGTGAAAACACATTGTTAATGAAAGACGTCAGAGGAGATTGGTCAGACTAGTTCAAGCTGACTGGAAGGTGACAGTAACTCAAATAAGCATGTGTTACAACAGTGGTCTGCAGAAAAGTATCTCTGACTGCACCATGCGTCGAATCTTGAAGTGGATGGGCTGCGGCAGCAGAAGACGATGATAGTCGACACTTGATAGGGTACAGGAGGTAATTAATAAAATGGCCACTAAGCGTAACTGGAATCCCTTGGAAATTCTTCTCGGCACACCTCTCCCTCCTGACCATTCACACCAACGTTATCCAGCAGCAGCTGATAATGGACACCCATCTACCTGACCCTCAGCTGCCAAGAAGAAAGCAGCTTTGCAGTGCTTTCCTGGGACTAGGGTTGGTTTGCCTGTGCAGGGAAGAGAGAGGTTTACAACTGGCTGCAATCTTGCCTGTGGCTGACGCTGTCATTGGGAAAGCTTATATTAACACCAGAATGAACACGGAATTGTCTAAAATGCAAGCAGCATTCATAAAATTGTGTGGCTACACATTGGACTAACCGTGGAAAAGCAAAATCTGTGTTCATGTTCAACATAAGGCTTAATGAGAAAGGGAAAAGGAGCCTTTACACTTTCAACAACTGGATAATTACATGTTTCATGATAATCACTGGTATTTATAGTGATCTGTTTGGAATCATGCAGAACCTCATCATGATTGCATTCAGGCTCTTTTTAATCAATATTTTCTTTTCTCTAACAATGATTAATATTATCATTTCTTATTCAATGATATGCAAAAAAACAATATTGCATTTTATGCAGTACCCTGTCAAACTTCTCAATGCACGTTCCATCACAGCTGGGCATCAGATATAACAAGATGGCCCAGACAACAAGGTTTGGGATACCTGAGGAGGCTTGGCCAAAACACTTCCTGAAATCTCTGTTGCTCTGTGAAATATGTGGGATTCAATCTGATTCCACCACCTCCTCTGGCAGATATCAACCTCTCTCTGTAAATACCCTCTCGAGCTCTTCCCCTCACCTTAAGTCTCTGCTCTCTTGGTTGTGCTTCCTCTACCATGGACAATATTCTGATGATTGATGCTTCCTTTGCCTACATCACAATCTGTTCTGCCTCTTTCACTCCAGGAAAAACAAGTCCAACCTACCCCATCTCTCCAATCAATGCAGCGTCCTTGTGAATCTCCTCTGCACCTTTACTGCCTCCTTCCTGTAGTGCAACAGGCAAGACTGCACACAGGCGAGTCTGGCCTAGCCAGTGTTCTGTGGCAACATGAAGTCCCAACTTCCACATTCTACGCCTTGACCTCTGAAGGCAGGCATGACATAGGCCTTCTCCACCATCCACCCAACCTCATTGAGCCTATGGACTTGGACCCTTTGGTCCCTCGTTTCCTCAACAGTCTTCAGTTCCCTGGTTTGTACAGCATAAGTTCCACCTATCTGACTTCTTCTATGTTGTCCACACAATCCCCTTTCTAGAATGGAATGGCGTAGGAGTAAATTATAGAATCTTAGCAAAGTTGAGCACAGAAATGGATGCTTTCATCCATTCCATGCCGACAGTGATGATTATTCACAATAAAAAAGTTCAAAGTACTTTAATTATTAAAGTATGTATACAATATACATCCCTGGTATTTGTGTCCTTAATTAACCCAATCTGTTAGCATTAGGTCCATTTCCTTCTGTTCCTTTCCTGTATAAACACCATTAAAAAGGTTTGAACTGTACCTGCCTCCACACTTCCTCTGCCTCCACAACCCCTCCAAGCTCTGTGAGGAAATATTATCCCTCAGATCCCCACCCACCCACCCCCCCCAATATATTTCTCTCCATCACTTTAAAACTGTGCCCTCTGAACTAGAATCTTGCACCACCCCACCCCACTCTGGGAAATTGACCTGGAATATCTACTACATTTACAGCTCTCTTAATCCCAGTGAGAATAAACACAACAGATCCAGTCTCTCCAGACTCCAGCTCTTTGCCCCAGGTGACAAGCTCACGAGTCTCTCCTGCACTCACTCAATTGATACCATGCCCATCCTGCGGTGCTATCACCAGAACTGTGCACAATACTCCACATGTTTTCAACAGTTGTAACATGATATCACAACCCTTTTACTTAGGGACCCATTGCTGGATTCTGGATTCCTCAGTGCATCGCTGAGAATCACGGATATTTTGAATATTGTCTAAATGGAGAGAAAATTCAAAAATCCGAGGAGCAAAGGGACTTGGGGATTCCGGTGCAGAGTTCCCTGAAGTTTAACTTGCAGGTTGAGTCGGTGGTGAGGAAGGCAAATGCCATGTTAGCATTCATTTAGAGAGGATAAAGGCAAAGATGTATTGCTGAGGCCTCACTTGGAGTGTTGTGAGCAGTTCCACACCCCTTATGTGCTGACACGGGAGAGGGTTGAAAGGAGGTTCACAAAAATGATTCCAGGATTGAAAGGCTTGTCACATGAAGAACTTTTGATTGCTCCAGGCTTCTACTCCCTGGAATTCAGAAGAATGAGGGGGGGAATCTCATTGCAACCTATCAAATGAGAGGAGATTTGATAGAGCTAAACAAAATTATGAGGGGTATAGACAGCAAGCAGGGTGGGACTACAACTACAAGTCATGGGTTAAGAGTGAAAGGTGAAAAGTTTAAGGGGAACATGAGGGGAAATTTCTTCACTTAGAGAGTGGTGGGATTGTGGAATGAGCTACCAGTGCAAGTGGTGGATGTGAGCTCGATTTCAAAAGGTTAGAGAAGTTTGGATAGGTACAATGATAGTGGGGTTACGGAGGGCAATGGTATCGGTGCAGATCTATGGGAGTAGGTAGTTTAAATGGTTTTGGCATGAACTAGATGGGCTGAAGGGCCAGTATCTGTGCTGTATTTCTCTATGACTCTTTGTTTAGAGGCCTTGTTAGAGTGAATGTGGAGAGGATGTTTGCTGTAGTGGTGATCTAGGACATGAAGACACAGCCTTAGAATACAGGGACATCCTTTTAGAACACAGATGAGGCGTAATTTCTTTAGCCAGAGAACAGTAAATTTGTGGGATTTATTGCCATGTCATTAGGTGTATTTAAGGCAGTAGTTGATAGATTCTTGATTAGTCAGGGCATGAAGGGATATTGGAATAAGCCAGGTGATTAGGATTAAGAGAGAATCGGATCAGCCAAGATGAAATGGCAGAGCAGACTCAACGGGCCAAATGGCCTAATTCTGCTCTTACATCTTATGATCTTATGGATATCATCAACCATGTGGACACTGTTTTTGAGAAAGTGTACCAGTACCTCTACTTCCTCGGAAAGCTAAAGAAATTCAACGTATTCCAATTGACCCTCGTCAATTTTGATAGATACACCCTAGAAAGCAACCTATTCTATCGAGATTGGGATGCCAACTACTCTTCTGAAGAAATTTCAGCACATGACAAAAGTTAACCCCCTCTATGGACTCTGTCTACACTTCTCACTGCCTCAGGAAATCAAAGACCCCCTCCCACCCTGACATTCTCTTTTCTCAACCCTCCATCAGCAGAAGATACAAAAGCCTGAAAGCATGTGGCACCAGGCTCAAGGGCAGCTTCCATCCCACTGGAATAAAACTATTAAATGGACCTCTTGTATGGCAATTAAACTTTTGACTTTATAATATACCACATCGTAGCCCACAGTAGCACCAGAGGCAGTGCGGGGTGGCACAGTAGTGTAATGGTTAGCACAGCACTCTACAGTACAGCAGATGTGGCTCAATTCCCACCACTGCCTGTAAGGAGTTTGTACGTTCTCCCCGTGACTGTGTGGGCTCCCGCCGGGTGCTCCAGTTCCCTCCCACAGGCCAAAGATGTACTGGTTGGTAGTTTAATTGATCATTGTATGTTGTTGTGTGGTTAGGCTCAGGTTAAATTGGGGGATTACTGGGCACTGAGGTTTGAGGAAATAGGCTAATTAATCTTTTTAAATTGTCTGCTGATTAGGCTAGAATTAAATTAGGTGGGGGGGGGGATTGTTGGGTGGCTCAGTTCAAAGGGCCAGAATGGCCTGTTCTGCGCTGTACCTTAATAAATAAAAATAAATAAATAAATGCTTTTTTTTCCAAACCTACTCTAAAACTATACCAATATATTTTGTTTTGTCATTTCCCTTGTCAAGTCAAGTTTATTGTCATTTAACTATATACATGTACACTGCCAAACAGAGCAATGTCTCTCTGGCAAACACCAGGAAATCTGCAGATGCTGGAAATTCAAACAACACACACAAAATGCTGGTGGAACACGGCAGGCCAGGCAGCATCTATAGGGAGAAGCACTGTCGACGTTTTGGGCCAAGACCCTTCGTCAGGACTAACTGAAAGGAAAGATAGTAAGAGATTTGAAAGTAGTGGGGGGAGGGGAAAATGCAAAATGATAGGAGCAGACCGGAGGGGGTGGGGTGAAGCTGAGAGCCAGACAGGTGATTGGTAAAAGGGATACAGAGCTGGAGCAGGGAAAGGAACATGGGACGGGAGGCCTTGGGAAAAAGAAAGGGGGAGGGGAGGAAACACCAGAGGGAGATGGAGAACAGGCAGAGTGATGGGCAGAGAGAGAAAGATTAAAAAAAAGGGGGGGAAAAACAAAAAAAACTAAATATATCAGGGATGGGGTAAGAAGGGGAGGAGGGGCATTAACAGAAGTTAGAGAAGTCAATGTTTATTGAACATAGAACATTTAGTTTTATTTTGTTTTTTTTCCCCTCACTTTTTTATCTCTCTCTCTCTCTGCCCATCACTCTGGTCTCCATCTCCCTCTGGTGCTCCCCTCCCCCTTTCTTTCTCCCTAGGCCTCCCATCCCATGATCCTTTCCCTTCTCCAGCTCTGTATCCCTTTTGCCAATCACCTTTCCGGCTCTCAGCTTCACCCCACCCTCTCTGGACTTCTCCTATCTTTTCCCATTTCCCCCTCCCCCTCCTACTTTCAAATCTCTTACTATCTTTCCTTTCAGTTAGTCCTGACGAAGGGTCTCGGCCCGAAACGTCGACAGCACTTCTCTCTATAGATGCTGCCTAGCCTGTTGCAATGTCTCTCTGGATCGGGGTGTAATACATGTAACAGATATGTTACACACACTAACTTAGGAAAGTAGGAATTAAATTTACACATAGATAAACACAGTAATGCGCAGAAATTAAATATTGTCAGGTACTTTGCAAATTATCTGGTGGCAGTTCGAATGGTCAAAGAACACTGAGGCTGTCTACAAGAAGGGTCAGAGCCATCTCTATTTCCTGAGGAGACTGAGGTCCTTTAACATCTGCCGGACGATGCTGAGGATGTTCTACGAGTCTGTGGTGGCCAGTGCTATCTTGTTTGCTGTTGTGTGCTGGGGCAGCAGGCTGAGGGTAGCAGACACCAACAGAATCAACAAACTCATTCGTAAGGCCAGTGATGTTGTGGGGGTGGAACTGGACTCTCTGAAGGTGGTGTCTGAAAAGAGGATGCTGTCCAAGTTGCATGCCATCCACTCCATAATGTACTGGTTAGGCACAGGAGTACATTCAGCCAGAGACTCATTCCACCGAGATGTAACGCTGAGCGTCATAGGAAGTCATTCCTACCTGTGGCCATCAAACTTTACAACTCCTCCCTCGGAGTGTCAGACACCCTGAGCCAATAGGCTGGTCCTGGACTTATTTCCACTTGGCATTATTTACTTAATATTATTTAGTTATTTTTTGTTTTATATTGCTATATTTCTACACTATTCTTGGTTGGTGTGGTTGTAACAAAACCCAATTTCTCTCGGGATCAATAAAGTATGTCTGTCTGTCTGTCTGTTTGAGTATAACATCAATGCACTGATATCCTGTAATTTCCTCACCTCCCACCTCTCACTTGTACTCCATATCCTCCCCCCACCTTCTTATTCAGGCATGTTCCCCCTTCCTTTCCAGTCCTGATGAAGGGTCTCAGCCTGAAAAGTCAACTGTTTGTTCCTCTCCATAGATGCTGCCTGACCTGCTGAGTTCCTCCTGCAATTTTTGTATGATATTGTCGATGAAGTGATTTGTATGGATGGTATGCAAAACTGTACCAATTGGAATAATAAACCAATTTCCAGTTTCCAGTGGAGACTGGGTGACAGCTTGACCCATTTGAATGAGCAACACCCTTAAATTCAAGCCAGAAGATTGGGGCTTCCATCACTTGTGAACAGGGCCCAGGGTGGGGTCACTTAGAACATAGAATGTAGAAGACTACAGCATAGGAACAGGCCATTCAGCCCACAATGGGCCAGGCAGGATCCATGGAAAAGAGTACAGTTGACATTTTGTGTTGACACCCTTCTTCAGGACTGGAGAAAAAAAGATGAGGAATTAGAGTTAGAAGGTGGGGGGAGGCAAGGAAGAAACTCAAGGTGATGGGTGAAACCAGTGGGGAGGGGTGAAGTAAAGAGCTGGGAAGTCTATTGGTTAAAGAAATACTGGGCTGGAGAAGGGGGTATCTAATAGGAGAGTGCAGAAGGCCATAGGAGGAAAAGGGGGAGGAACGCCAGAGTAGGGTGATGGGCAGGGAAGGAGATAAGGTGAGAGAGGGAAAAGAGGATGGGGAATGGAGAAGGAGTGAAGGAGAAAAGGGTGGGCATGATCGGAAGTTGGAGAAAACAATGTTCATGCCATCAGGTTGGAGGCTAATATAAGGAATTGCTCCTCCAGCCTGAGCGTGGCCTCATCGCAGCAGTAGAGGAGGCCGTGGACTGACCTGTCAGAATGGGAATGGGAAGTGGAACTAGCCGCTGGGAGATGCCGCTTTTTCTGGTGGATGGAGCGTAGGTGAGGCGATCTTCCAATCTACATCGGGTGTCACTGATATACAGAAAGCTGCACCAGGAGCACCAGATACAGTAGATGAACCCAACAGACTCACGGGTGAAGTTTTGCCTCACCTGGAAGGACTGTTTGGGGCTCTGAATGGTAGTGAGGGAGGAGGTGTAGGGGCAGGTGTAGCACTTGTTTTTACATGTTGCTTGGATTTCCAGCATCTGCAGATCTTCTCTTGTTTGTGATTCAACCCACAATGCCATGCCAACCCAACTAAAAAGCAAATCAAAAATGCCCAAACACTAATCCTTCCTATCTACACCATGTCCATATCCCTCCATCTTCCATACATCCACGTGCCTGTCCAGATGTCTCTATCACCATACCAGGTGGTGCGTTCCAGCCATCCACCACTCTCTGAGTAAAAAACTTACCCCTCACATCCCCCTTGAACATACCCCCTCTCACCTTCAATGCATGCCATTAACATTTCGGCCCTGGGAAACACTATCTCTGTCAGATCTCCCCTAAGCCTCCAACAATACAGAGAAAACTGCCCAGATTTATCCAGGCTCTTGTGATAGCACATCGTGTGACTGAGATGGTTAACAGAGATCTGTTGGAATGATTTGGAGAAGGTTCTCTTTCTATTTTCATCACTGTTGCTTTTGACAGATCATATCGACAGCCTTTCTCTCCGAGACCTACTGCTGAGGAAGTGCATATTATCAGCCTTTGTCTGCCAGTTGAATTCACATCACAGAGTTGCATTTAAATGCACCCGTATATTGACTTCATTGTTCCGTTGCATTTAAAGTGCACCCGTAGCCAACTTCTTCCCTATACACACAGTGTTGAACAGAGCATCCCAACTGGGTGAGGGATCAGGGATCAGAATGAGGTTTAATATCACTGGCATATGTCGTGAAATTTGTTGTTATGTGGCAGCAGTACAATGCGATACGTTACAACAGACAGAAAAGCCGTTAATTAGAGTAAATATATATAGTTAAATTAAATAAGTAGAGCAAAAACAGAAATAAAAATGTAGTGTTTAGTGTCCATGGGTTCATCGTCCATTCAGAAATCAGAGAGCAGAGGGGAATTGTTGAGTGTGTGTCTTTAGGCTTCTCTGTCTCCACCCTGATGGAAGCAATGAGAACAAAGCATGTCCTGGGTGATGAGGATCCTTAATGATTGACACTGCCTTTTTGAGGCATCGCCTCTTGAAGATATCCTGGATACTCTGGAGCCTAGGGCCCATGATGAGCATGACTCAGTTTATAACTCTCTGCAGCTTATTTTGATCCTGTGCCGTGCCCCCTCCCCCCATACCAGACTGTGATGAAGCCAGTTAGATTGTTCTCCATGGCACACCTGTAGAAATTTGCAAAAAATTAGTGAGGTAGTGTTCATTGGTTCAATGTTTCTTCATAAATCTAATGGCAAAGGAGAAGCTGTTCATGAATCACTGTGTGTCTTCAGACTTCCGTACATCCTCCTTCATAGTAGCATTGAGAAGAAGATATGTCCTGGGCAATGGGGGCCTTTAATGATGAATGCCATCTTTTTGAGGTGTCGCCTTTTGAAGGTGTTCTCAATGTTGGAGAGGCTAGTGCCCATGATGGGACTGGCTGAGGTTCTGGTGATGCAGCCAGTCAGAATGCTCTCCATGGTAAATATGTAGAAATTTGCAAGTGTCTCCTCAATCTAATGAAATATAACCATTGTTGTGTCTTTATAAATGCATCAATATGTTGGGCCCAATACAGATTCTCAGAGATGTTGACACTCAGGAATTTAAAAGTACTCACCCTTTCCACTGCTGATCCCTTGAGTAGGACTGGTGTGTTTTCCCTCGATCCTTATCAGATCCTAAGGGATCCATAGCACCTGAACAATGGCTGTTTGGGAAATGGTTTGCATGCCCCAGGAACATGTTCACAGGAGTTGTGACTTGGCTGCCAGGATCCTAAGCTCTTAAATCCCTTCCCCACTACACCATCCTCTCCTCCTTCAAATGTTCCTTCCTTATAACCCACCTCCAGTGTTTGGAATTCTGAGCAGAAACCTCCTGCTGTTGTTGTTGTTGCTATTGTCACTTGTGGGTGGGGGACATCACATGTTGTTTATCTAATGCATGGAATTGTCTTGCAGAATGATTCCATCTTCGAGCAAGACCTTCCTGGTGAAAGACCTGGTTGCTGGGCGAGACTATGACCTGTGCGTGCTGGCTGTCTATGACGACAGGCAGACATCCCTGACAGCTACCCGAGCAGTGGGCTGCGTGCAGTTCACCACCGAGAAGGAATATACCCAGTGCCACTCCACACACACCCAGTTTCTTGGTGGCACCATGATCATCATCATCGGCGGTATTATCGTGGCTGCTGTCCTTGTCTTCATCATCATCCTCATGATACGATACAAAGTGTACAACAACACGGCAGAACACAAGGCCAAGGTCAGTAACGTCTACTCACAGACCAATGGAAGTCAGAACGGGGCCATGCCAGCATCCACTTCAAAGTTAACCGAAAGTCTGGAGGAACATGTCCAGGAAACGTTGACAGATCCCACCAAAGAAACCTTGGCTGTAGCTTTAACTTCGGGCTATGAGAACGTTTCCGTCACTCAAGGCCCCTCTTTTCCTACAGGAGACACAAGCCCTCACAAAGGAAGGAGAACTTGGTCGTGCACAGACCTGCAGAAGGAAGGCCCCCTCTCCCTGAAGGAGGCTCCAGGTGAAGGTCAAGGTAGCACCACTTTGAAACAGCTGCAGTGCAAAGATCACAAGTAACAGATGGAATCTAGCACACTTGCCCATTGCTGGAACTGATGGATGTCCCCTGGAGGCCTTCATATTCAGTCTGGGCTCTCCAAGTGCAGCTCCCAAGAACAGATTGGGGAGTGGGCTGGAAGTTGAGATCCACAAGAAATTCCTGTTTTTCTCTTCCATTTTTGTACATAATATATTTTTGATACCTTGAAGCATGGCATTTGAAGAGTGTCTGATGTGTTCTAGATAAGCGTGTGTCTGTGGGTGTCTGTATCTACAAGATATGTACAGAAATAATAGGGTGGAAGACGTTTGAGCAACATCGTTTGTCTTGATCAACTGCAAAGGCTGTAATTCTGAACTACAGCCAACAATTGCCGGAACATTCTGCTATATCTCCTCCTAATCACCATGGATCCTGAATGAATTTCAATTCTTTCATTATGCTTCCCATTGTCTCATTTTAATATCACCATGGCCATTTCACTAACCTCCTGTTTCTCATTTGGAGTCAGTACAGATGCAATTTGCTGCATCGATTTTTGTATAGTTTTGGTTAAATTTGATTTTTCTCTCTGCAATTGTGTGTGTAACTATCCAGTTGTGTCTGTCTATGAGTCTTGGTGTCTCCTTCTCTGTGATATGATGTGGCCACATTTGTGTGAAAATGAGAGACTGTGTGTGTGTGTGTCTGCATGTGTGTGTGTGTGTGTGTGTACACGTATGTGAGTGTGTGTGTGTGTGCGCGCACATGTGAGTGTGTGTATGTGTGCACGTATGCGCACGTGAGTGTGTGTGCACGCGCGCATGGGTGTGTGAAGCTATGTTTGAGTGTGTGTATGTGTGACAGTGTTACTGTGCATGTATGCCTGTGTATGACAGCTGTGTGTATGTGTGAGTTTGCATGGATGTGTGAAGGTATGGGTGTGTATGTGTGACAGTGTGAGTGTGCATGTATGCATATGTGTGATCGGTGTGTGGGTGTGTGAGTGTTAGCATGAGCATGGGCATGTGTGTGTGTATCTGTGTGTAAGTGTGTCTGTATGTGTGAGTGTGAGTGGGCTCATGCGTGTGTATGCATATGTGCATGAGTATATGTGTGTACGCATGAGTGAGTGTGAGTGTGTGAGTGTGAAAGAGAGAGAGAGAGAGACAGTGTGTGCCGTGTACAGATGTGCAATTTGATGTCAGTGTGCTTTCCCCATGCATTCTCCTTTGTCATGTTACACTCTGTGTGCCTTCTGTGTACCTGTCACCAGTCCTACAGCAACCTGAAACCCTGGCAATTCCATCCCTCCTGTTGTCTCCAGCCCCGGTACCTCCTCCTTTCTCGTCATCTGCAACCCAGCACCACCCACCACTACCTGTCCTATTGTCTCCAGTCCTGCTGACAGGGTCAGCATTTGGCACTTTGTTCTGATTGGTTTCTGCTGCTGTACAGGTGTCAGAGACCCTCTACTGAGGTCAGACTCTGTCATTGCAGGGGTCTCTGTGTTCCCCATCTGCTCAAGGTCTTTGATGTCCAATTTAATTCAAGCACCAACAACAATTCAAAATCGCCATGTTTGTAGAACTTAATCTGAAAAGGGTTGCTTTGAGTAAAACACAGATGCCTGATGCTGTGGAAGTGGAACCCAATGGACTACGGTAAAGATGGACAGCCAAGTTAGGTGGTCTGGGTGAGGAACTGCAGTTACTGACTGGAGTGACTCCGAAGGCACCTTACAAACCGGCCACCTCTCCATCCAGGGCAGCAGGGGCAGTGAGCACCACCACCCACTGGTTCCCCTCTAAGTTATACCACCATCCTTACTTGGAATTATATCACCGCTCATCCATTCTCACTGCCTCTAACACCACTGGCCAGCAGTACCATGGAGAGCTCCTTCACCAACAGCACCATGGAGAGCTCCTTCACGAGAAGGACTGAAGTGGTTTGAGGTGGTAGCTCAACTTCACCTTCTCGAGAGCATTCTGGGCAATAAATGCCAGATTTGCCACTGACACCCACATCCTGAAAGATCTATAAATCAAATAAATCCAGGCCAGCAAGGAATTTCAGATCAGAGACTCCAAACTTGTAGTTGCTGGACTGTGTGTATAAGATGCCAGCTCATACAATATATAAGTTAATGAATCACCCAATGTTCTTACACTGAGTTATAAAGCAAAAATTTTATTACAGAAATAATTTATCATGGTAATAAACTATAAACTTTTATAATGAAAACAAAATTGGCCTGCAAACTTAAATCTTGCCATGTCCTTTTCTGCTGTTTCCCAAAACTTCTTCCTTCTAACTTTCCATTGCTGTCCATCCTTCGCTCCAGTATTCTTTCAGGATCCCACCATTAGGTCATACTGTTCCCAAGTCTTTCTGTGCAGTCAGTGTGAGGTGTTGGTTAGGGTTTCTCCCAGATGATTGGCTGACATGGAGGGGTGTTGGAGATTCCCCCAGATGTTTGGCTAATGAGGTGGGTTTTTAGGGTTTCCGCAGCTGTTCGACTGATGGGTGGAGTCCTGGGGTTTCCCCCAGCTGTTCAGCTGACAGGATGGGATGTTGGAGTTACTCCCGGCTGATGGGGTGGAGTGTTAGAGTTCCATCCAACTATTCGAAGAGAAGGTGGATGTTACAGTTCTCCTGGCTGGTCAGAGAAGGGTGTGATAACATTTCCCCAGATCTTTGTCTGGATGGCAGGGTGCAAGTTTTGTCCAGCGGTTCAGAAATGGGGTGTAGGTTTTGACCCACCTGTTTAGCTGACGGGGTGGGTAGTTGTCAGAGAGTTAGGATTACCCCCAGCTGTTCAGAGAGAGGATGTTATATTTTACCTCAGCTGTACAGAGAGAGGGGTGTTATATTTTGCCCCAGCTGTTTGGAGGGGGTGTTAAGTTTTGCCCCGGCTGTTTGGAGGGGGTGTTAGGTTTTGCCCCAGCTATTCAGAGGGGGTGTTAGGTTTTGCCCCAGCTGTTCAGAGGGGGTGTTAGGTTTTGCCCCAGCTATTCAGAGGGAGTGTTAGGTTTTACCCCAGCTGTTCAGAGGGGGTGGTATATATTTTGCCCAGCTGATGTGTTTCCTTAAATTGCACTGTTCCATCATCTGGCCCATTTCATTTTAGAACAGGTTAAATGTTTGTAATTCTTTTGGGAGATTTAAACTCAAAGAAAACTACATTTTAGTGTCTGAAATAAATCACAGGCTTTACGGAGCTCTCGAGATAGTGAGCCCTGTGAATGAATCATGATTGTTGGAGCCCGTGGCATCAGACTGAAATGATGTACTTCATAGATAACAGTGCTGGTGATAAGCTTCTCCACTCTACACACATTCACCATAGGCTTCCACCATACAGCATGCTTCCACCTGCGGCCAATTAACTCTTCAGCTTTTCAGAAGATCATTCAGCCCATCACACTGATACTTGCTCTATGTAATCACCCTGTTCTCTCCCCACACTCCCATACATTCCTCCCCTTCCAAAAAATAGCCACTTTGCGATGTTAAGTCAGTTTCCAATTCCCACCCTAGCAATGGGCTTTGGGACTTGCTGAGTGAAAACAAATTCCCTGCCTTCCATCTGGGCTCTCGGTCTCTGCACCATTTGCTGCCCAACCCTCCTGTCCCTGGAATCAGTCTCTTCTCCTGGCTTTGGATATTTCTAATAACTCCCCTTTCTCCTCAGTGGAGTGTGTCTGTCTCTGCAGAAGTGAAGTACCTCAGGCTTTGGTCTTTTTAAGTATGCTTCTTTGAACTTTCCTCATGCAGTGATACCCCTCTTGTCGCGTGGGGTCCAATGCTGAACACACTCCATATTTCTGGTCCAACTGGCCATTTACATAGCCTTATGTTTACAGACCCTGGTATGCTGAGGAATTCCTGGATCACAATATCAGTGTGAATGCAGGGAAGAATTTCACTATCAGAATCAGGTTCGATATCTCTGGAATATGTCGAAACTTGTTACTCTGAACCATGTTTAATTCGAGCAGGGGCTCCCAACTTGGGCTTCACAGATCCCTCGGTTAATGGTAGGAGTCCGTGGCATATAAAAGGTTGGGAGCCCCTGATTTAGAGGTTCCTGGTGTGTCTAATCAGTTTTGGGTTCTATGTATGTGACACCGAGACAAATCGGATGTCTACACCGAAATCAAAAGATAGTGGAGGATGCTTCACTTCTATCAAATCAAGCTGCCTGCAGATGGGCCTCAGTGCAGGAATCCTTGGAAAAGCAGAGGGGCTGTGGAGTTCAGTGTATGGAAACACATAAAGGCCCATTTCTATAACAACCCTACAGGTGCCCTGGCCGCTCGTAACCCCACTCACGGGACCCTGACCCTGATATGGGCCCTAACCCTGACACTGGCCCCAGCCCAGACCCTGACCCTAACCCTGACACTGATCCTGACCTTAACCCTGACACTGATCCTTACCCTAACCCTGCACTGACACAGGCCCAGACCTTGACCCTCATTCTGTGTTAAACCCTGACCCCAACTCTGACCATTATTTCTCCTGCAGCCTGAAGAAAGTCATAGATTCATACAGCACTACAGCACAGAAGGAGGCCCTTCAGCCCATCTAGTCCATAATGAACCTCTATTCCATCCAGTCCAGGGTTTCCTGACTTGGGGTCCATGGACCCTTCCATTAATGGTAGAAAAGTTTGGGAACCCCTAGCCTAGTCCCA